>NC_060122.1:795100653-795725653 GCF_021461395.2 Schistocerca americana
GGGTCGCAACGTACTTCCCAGGGGCACACCTGATATCACATCTACTTCAGTCTATGACGACTCATCCAAGGTAACATGCAGTGTCCTCCCTACGAAGTAATACTCAATGCGTACAAATTTTGTTTAATACTCTAAAATTATCATCCAAGGGTAAAAACTGTAGAGGATGACAGATATTGGAAAACATCCAGCAAACAATTGAGGTTATAGGTTACTAGTGCTACTCTGATAGGAAGAGTTTGACACAGGAGAGGACTTCATGCAGGGTGGCATCAAACCAGTCATGAGACTGACTCAAAAGAACTCCGAAATTATCGTAGTTTATTAATACTGTTTGTTATACCGAAACAAATGCTTATCAGAAGTCAAGAAATGTAGAACTCATTAACTGCCTTGATCCATGGCTTTCAGGACATCATGTGAAAAATCTGAGTTGGATTTTGCAACCGTGACTTTTTTGGAAGTCTGGAGGAAGTTACTTAGTCCAAGTGTACCTCAAGAATATGCATATTCCAATATTCTGGGACAGACAGATGTCAGTGTTATTGGATGATAGTCCTCGTGGATCATTTCCAGTACAGTTCTTGTAGATGGTGAGATCTGTCCTATTATCCAACCACTGGGCACAGTTTTTGTTTAAGGGATCCACAATATTCCCTGGTCAAAAGGAGGCCAACTCTACTGCAAAACTGAAGAAACTTCATTACAACTGGGTTCAGAAAATATTCTATGGTGAAATTTTTGATACTGCTATGCAACATAACACACACACACACACACACACACACACACACACACACTCTTTATCTCTGTACCCAAAAATGTAAATGTTCGTTTGTTCAAAATGTCAAATCTCCAAAAGTTCTTCACCGATTGCTTTGAAAATTTTAACCATAATGTTGCATTTGACTACACATGTGGTTTTTGGTAGCTACTATGGGGAAACGTTATTACCATAATTCTCAAAAACGTTCTCGACTGGATTTACTTCAAATTTTTACATGTTACTCCAATTAACATCCAGATGGCATAGGCTATGTTTTAATACATATAAGAGGAAAGTTGTGAGCAAAATTCTGGAGAGTTCTTGACCAATTTACTTCAAACTTTTACAGGACATTACCAAACATTCATAAGGACCATAGGCTACACTTAAAAAAAAAAAAAAAGTTTTCTGTTAAAGATGACTGCAAGAAAGAAAATGGAGGGCTTTGCTCTGTTCTAATTCATATGGTTTTATTTTCTTTCTCACAATAAGTTTTAACTATGATAGCAGGGCATTCAAACTACAAGAAAAATTGTTTCTTCCATATATATTCTCTCTCGTATACATTTTAAACAGATCGCATACACAACAATGTGCTGTCTTGCTTTCTTCCTTGCAGTCAGTTTTCATAGAAAACACAATAGATGTGTGGAAGGCTTATCAGGCGGAGGTGTGTTGGTGCACGTCAGAGTACGGTGCAGCGAGTAAGTGTGCAGACGTTTTCAGACGTGCTTATGGTGACTGTGTGTTGAAAATGGCTCAAACAACACACATTGATGACGTTATGAGGGTTAAAATACTAGGGCGACTGGAGGCTGGTCAAACAGCAGGTCGTAGCACGGGCGGGCCCTACGTGTGCCGCGAAGTGTGATCTCAAAATTATGGCAACGATTCCAGCAGACAGGAAATGTGTCCAGGCTCTCTCTCTCTCTCTCTCTCTCTCTCTCTCTCTCTCTCTCTCTCTCTCTTCCCCCCCCCCCCCCCCCCCCCCATTTACTGGAAATCTTTGCTTTTTTTTAGTTGGACTTTGCATTTCTTCGATAGTCACTGCAGCTACCTCATTGTCACTGATACCAATGTCAATATCGACACCCTGAAAGGAGTCGCGTATCTTTGTTGACATTAGAGCTAATGTGTCATCATCCTGAACGGGCTTCCAAAAACTAATTTGTTTTGAACGGTATTTCAAGAGGGATTTTAGTATTGTTTGAAACCCAGCACTTACAAAATAGTCTTTTCACTTACAAAATAGTCTTTTCATACAAAGTCACTCCTGTTAACAAAGAGAGCAAAAGAGCAGATACACAGAACTGTGTACCTATACTGGTAATTTACGTCTTTTGTAAGATCCTTAGACATATTCTAAGCTCTAACACTTATACTGCTGAAGGTAGAAAGGCTTTAATCAACAGGGATTCATGAAAAGCACTATTTGTTAGACAACTTTACTCATACACCTTTCCAACATAAGACACGGATGCATACGTAGATTATTTCTTCCTTTATTTCCGTAAGATGTTCAACACTCTTGAACACTGTCAAATAATTAACCAAGATATGATCATATTGAGTACCTTCACAGGTATGTTACTGACTCTGTACGTATTTTACTAACAGAATACAGTAAGTTATACTGGAATGCCAATGTTTAGCAGGAACTAAAGTAACATCAGCTGTATCCAATGAATTTTAATATTCAAAACATACTGAAGTCTTATCAGTTAGGACCAGGACCATTACCTAATTTTTCACTGGTGGTTCTTATCTACAAAAGACACTGCTGAAAGCTCAACTGTGGTATCAGTCACAACACCACACCACCAGATGAGCACAGGGTGAATCCTCACATATGAGGATGCGGTCATGGCACAGCAAAGTGTAGCCAATGCAAAGCCGTAAAAGGACAGCAGATTTCCTGTGAGAAACATGAAGGGAAACTGCCACACTGTCATTGCCACTTTTATAGTTCCCAGTTTATTCAGAGAAACCAGGGCTCAAAAAACCCATATTCCAAGCCTCCAACAACAGTCTGCACAGAGTTGGTCGAAGGTCCGGTTGCGGTACCTCTATCTCCAAGTCAGCACCCTGTTATTCAGCTTGGCCAACCAGTTGGTAGTTCATTCCATGGGATCCCAACATAACTAGAGGTCCGTACAAAGGCAGCTGCCCATCCAGAATGGTGGAGGTTATACAAGAGACCCTGGATAATCAATCGTGCCCCCCAGTTGCAGGTGTCCTACATACCAAGTCTTATGAGATCCTGGATAGTCACAACCAATGGGTGTCATGGCTAGTAAAGGTCGCCAACCTTAAGACTATTCAAAAGCTCACTGCTGATAAATAATGACTCGCTAGTGCAAGAATAAAGGTGGCTGAGGGCTTGAGTAAAAGCCACCAATTCTGCAGTGAATACACTGCATTCATTTGTGGTAGGTGTGTAGGTGTGTGTGTGTGTGTGTGTGTGTGTGTGTGTGTGTGTGTGTGTGTGTTTTTTTGAGGTTTTCGGGCGCTAAACAGCGTGGTCATCAGCGCCCAAAACGCATAGAAACAGGAACACATGCGGAAAAGGGACGAAGACTGACAGCGAACAAGGAGAACGATTAAAAGGTACAGGCCTGACGCAGTTACAAATCCTCACATACAGAGGCAAAACAAGAGGAGAAGAAACGCACTAAAAAAGGAAAGGAAACACAAGGAAAAGAGAACAGAAATCGAAGTGAAACAAGTAGGTAATCATGAATGGCGGACCTCTTACCTAAAGCCTGGGTGAGCCAGTCACCCAGCAGCACATTAAAATCCTCTCCCTAAAACCCGAGGCAACAAATTGGACAGGACACAAAACCGTAAGACCTTAACCACAGTCGTTGCGTCGTCTTGCAAAATAGAGGGCAAATCCGGTGGCAAGGAAACCACCGCCCTCTGGTCAGAGAATAAAGGACAGTCAAGTAAAATGTGGCGGACAGTAATCTGGACGCCACAAGCACTGCAGATTGGGGGGTCCTCCCGCCGGAGTAAAAAACCGTGCGTTAAGGGACTGTGCCCGATGCGGAGGCGAGTGAGGAGAACCTCATCCCGCCTGCATGACTGGTAGGACGTACGCCATGACTGCGTGGTGGCCTTGACCAGACGAAGCTTATTTTCACCGACTGCCAGCCACTCCTCTTCCCATTGACGCATAACACGAAAACGCAGAAGGGAGGTAACAGCATGGAGGGGGACGGCACATTCAACAACGTGAGGGAGGAAACATGCATCTTTGGCAGTCACATCCGCCAGTTCGTTTCCCCTAATACCCACGTGCCCCGGCACCCAGCAGAAGGAAACCTCCTTCCCCTGCCGTTGCAGGTGGAGTAGGGCATCATGGATGTTCTGGACGACCGTATCCGCTGGGTACAAGTGTTGCATGGTTTGAAGGGCACTCAGGGAGTCAGAACAGATGAGGAACTTAAGACTGTGAACACATCTCATCTGCTCCAATGCCCGCAAGATCGCAAACAATTCGGCATCAAAGATGGTAAACGCCGCAGGAAGCCGTAAGTTGACGAGTCGATCAGGGAAAACAACAGCACAACCAACAGAGTCCCCCTGTTTAGAGCAATCCGTAAATACTGGTACATGGTCGGGATGCTGGTTTAAAATATCATAAAATAAGGAGGTAAAAACAAATGCAGGAGTGCAGCTCCTCCGGTACTCCGACAAGTCTAAAAGGACGCTGGGCCTCTGGAGCAACTAGGGAGGCAGGCGAGTAAAACCTTGTCGTTGGGGGGCCACACGCTCCACACCAAGGGACTCAAGCAAATGCTTGGCACGAATCCCAAATGGTCTCGTTGCACTGGGACGACTGGAAAAGAGACGTTCCATAGGTGGTCGGGCAACGGTAGGGTACGCAGGGGAGGTAGGACAGGCAAGGAATTGACACACCCGTCCCACCATGAGGAGTTTCCGCCGGATGGCGAGCGGCGGTTCCCCTACCTCAGCACACAGGCTGGGGATGGGACTGGTAAGGAAGGCACCAGTGGCCAGCCTGATACCCTCATGGTGTACTGCGTCAAGAATCTTCAGATACGAAGGCCTCGCTGACCCATACACGGTGCATCCATAGTCAAGACGCGACCGGACGAAAGCCCTATAAAACTGCAGCAGACGCGCCCGATCTGCTCCCCAGGACCGACGGCTCAGACACTTCAAAATATTCAGTGCCTTCAGGGCCAGTCCCTTGAGGTCTTTAAGGTGCGGCAACCACGACAACTTGGAATCAAAAGTGAGGCCCAGGAATCTCACAGTGTCACTAAAAGGAAGAATGGTGTCCCTCAGATGCAATTCAGGGGAGGTAAAAAGACGTCGAGAACGATTAAAATGAACACACACACACATTTGTCTGCAGAAAAGGTAAAACCTGTCTTCACAGTCCATGCCTCTAATCACTTTATCGTAAGCTGCAACTGCCGACTAGCAGTGACAAGACTGGAGGAAGAACAGAAAACAGCAAAATCGTCCACAAACAAGGAGCATTGGGCAGGACTCCGGATAGTGGACGCGATACTGTTAATGGCGACGGCAAAGAGGGTGACACTTAAAACGCTTCCCTGAGGAACACCATTCTCCTGCACGTACAAATCAGATAGCACATTACCAACCCGATATCGAAAGAGGCGGCGGGAAAGAAAGGACCGAATGAAGATGGGGAGATGGCCACGAAAGCCCCACTGATGGAGTTGATTGAGGATAAGGCGGCGCCAAGTAGTGTGATACGCCTTATTAATGTCAAAGAATACACCTAGACAATGCTGGTTACGTAAGATGGCCTGCTGGATGGCCGCCTCAAGCAGGGTCAAGTTGTCTATAGTTGAACGACATCTCCGAAAGCCACACTGAGAGTGGCTAAGGAGCTGCCTGGTCTCGAGCAGCCAAACCAGGCGACGGTTGACCATGCGTTCCAATGTCTTCCCGACACAGCTCGTCAAAGCAATACTCCGATAACTACTGGGATGCATTCGGTCCTTTCCCGGTTTGAGGAGGGGAACCAAAATCTCCTCCCTCCACGAGTCAGGGAACGTGCCGGATGACCATATCATATTAAAACAATTCAGGAGTACTTCCTTGGATGGCAGCAACAAGTGCTGCAGCATGCTGTACAGGATTTGATCATCACCTGGCGCAGTATCATGAGCCACAGACAGCGCCGAATCCAGTTCCCACATTGCGAAGGGGCAATTGTAGGGTTCAGAATTTGGAGACCGGAAGTCCAAGTGATCCCTCTCGATGGCAGTGCGGTAGCGGCAGAAATCTGGATCACAGTTAATAGTGGCAGTAGATTCGGCAAAATACATGGTCAGTGTCTGGGCAATGTCTCTCGGCGCCGTGAGTAGACTACCCTGATGCAGCAATGCCGTGACAGGTAGTTGGCTGCGTTTCCCGGAAATCCTCCTGATGGCTTCCCACACTTTTGTAGAACTAGTGGAGCGGGAGATGGAGTTCAGGAACAATTGCCATGACCGTCGTTTGCTCTCTTTAATCACTCGCCGCGCCTTGGCCCTTGCCACCCGAAAGGCTGCAAGATTGTCAGCTGAGGGACGGCACTTGAAGCGGCGCAGAGCTGCACGGCGGGCTCGGATGGCTGAGCGGCACTCAGTGGTCCACCAAGGGACAAGGCACCTCTTGGGATGACTTGAGGACCGTGGGATCGACAATTCAGCAGCATGGGAGATCACGGCTGTAACATGGTCGACCCATTCGTGGACGCTGGCACGGTGTTCCAAAACAGCTAAATGGCTGAAAAGTGTCCAGTCAGCTCTGCAGAGGTGCCACCTGGGCGGCACTGGTAATGCCACAGTCTCATCCAGGAGGCGAATCCAAAGGGGGAAGTGGTCACTAGAATGGAGGTCAGCGGCAACCTCCCACAGAGCAGAATCCACGAGTGCTGGAGAGCAAAAGGAAAGGTCAATAGCTGATGACGACCCAGAAGCAGTACAGAAATGAGTGGGAGCACCAGAGTTGAGGATGCACAGTTCTCCGGATGCCATGAGGCTTTCCAGAATGCGACCCCTGGGGCAAGTAGTCGTAGAGCCCCATAAGACATTATGAGCATTGAAGTCCCCCAGAAGGAAAAATGGGCGGGGGAGTTGGGTAATAAGGTCTGTGAAAGCCTCAGAGTCTATTGCGTCCTGAGGCGGTAAGTAAACGGAACAGATTGTGAGCCTCTGCCCCACAAGAAGATCAACTGCAACTGCCCCACAAGAAGGTCAACTGCAACTGCTTGCAAGTCCGTAACGAGAGGGAGCTCAGATGAGTGGTGCATGTCATGGACAAAAACCGCAACACCACCCTTTGCCCTTTCCCCCATCAGATCATCTTTTCGATACACGGTATAGCCCCGTAAAGAAGGAGCATCAGTGGCCCGGAAATGTGTCTCTTGGAGACATAAGCACAAGGGGCGCTCTCGTACAAGGAGTTGTAATTCGGCCACATGCGTCCTGAACCCATTCAGGTTCCACTGTAATATGGGAGCCAGTGATCAGGGTGGCTGAATTTTCAACCTGCCCCTGTTCTTTGGAGGAGAGCCCGTACTGGCCGGAGATTTATTCCTGGGGCGAGAAGATCGCCCCCGGTCGATATCAATGTCCATCAGCTCCGATGGCGACCCAAGGGAGATGTCAGATAGTACGATGGCATCGTCATCGGACTGACCCTGACTAGTCTCCTCAGGTGGCAAAACCTTCACCTTCGGCGTCTTCGTCTTGGGGGGCTTGGAATGCAGAACCTTGTCATCAGTTGGAGCTTTACTCGCCTGGGCAGAAGGTGCCATATGGGGAGGTGCAGGAAGTACCCCAATGTCAGCAACCACGGCCTTGTCCGACGTTGTGGGGAGAGCTGCAGGTTGCAATACAACCGCAGCAGCACAAGTGCACTGGCAAATGCAGGTATTAGTGCTGACACTAGCAACTTCCGTTTGTGTAGCAACAGTGGCCAACTGTACCGGTTTCTGCAGAGTGGAAGCGAAAGATGATGTAAACACAGGAGGCTGCATGGCCTTAAAGAGCTTCTTGGCCTCACCATAGGGGATGCGCTTAGGTGTTTTGATCTCCTGTATCTTCCGTTCCTCGAGATAAATAGGGCAGACCCAGCTCCAGACAGGGTGACTCCCAGAGCAATTCACGCACTTCACAGGCGATGAACAATCGGCTCCTTCATGGGCAGGCTGACCACATTTACCACAAGTGGCTATCCCATTGCACCCCAACGTAGTATGCCCAAAGCGCTGACATTTAAAACAGCGCATTGGGTTGGGGAAATATGGCCGTACTGGCAAACGTAAGAAACCCGCTTTAACATGCTCTGGGAGTCTCGGGCGATTGAATGTGAGAATAAACGAGTCGGATTTGACTAGGTCCCCATCGACTCGTTTCATAATATGCTGCACGTCGACAATACCTTCGTCAGCCCACTCAGATTTCAACTCGTGCTTGGGGATATCCACCAAGTCCCTACTTGTCACAACACCCTTACTGTAGTTCACAGTGGAGTGGAGCTCGGTCTCGATAGCGTACTCTCCGAGACAGGTTGCTTTCCTAAGAGAAGTGACTTGACGGGAACTAGAAGTTTCAACTAACAGAGTCCCATTGCACAGACGCTTCACAGATTTCAGTGTTCCTGCAATTCCCTCAAGACCCTTGTGGATGTAAAAGGGAGAAACTCTCTCAAAGCTACCTTCCTTCCGTTTGACAATCAAAAACACATTCTGGATATCAGCATGTGCTCTGTTACGACAGTCTGATAAATCTCTAGTAACACCAGGCGCTGGAGGACTCGCAGCACGAAGTCGCTTTTTCGATTGGGTGTGTTTTCCTACCAGTGGCCCACCCAATCCACTGGTAGGGGGAAACGTAGAGGTCGAAGGGTCCATGGTGGTCCCACGAGCAGCTAGGGAACTAAAGGTCCGCTCAGACAGAGCCCCGAGTGCCTGAGTAGGCCTTATACAACTGGGGTGCGGCAGGTGCCCCAGAGGTTGCCTGCTTGCGACTGTTCCACCCCAACAGCCACGCATCTTATAGGCGCGCAGCACACCGTAAGATTGAGGGGTTTTTATAGAGGTTTACCTTCCTCGCAATCCAGGCGGTCAAGCCAAGATTACCATTCCCCGCAGCATACAACATTCCACCGCTGTGCCATGCGGTGGTCGCTGAAGCATGTCCGGGGCTTACGGTGACAGGAGACTGGCGGCGCTGACCAGTCCCCAGCTCAGGATCCCGGGGTCGCCAAGCCCGTACTCAGCAAATGAATGCTGAGCCCCTGAGGGGGGAGGGGGGGGGTGTAGGGAGTGTAGTTCACCGCATCTTGCATACATGTAGGCAAAACTGGGTTCTCCATCAACCACAAAGTCTTCAATGTATACCACATCCGAGCCCGGAAATGCATCGAGGATGACCAGGAACAGGCAGCAAACAATGATGGGATCTATTGAATCCAAAGGAGAGGTCACGGTAGATCCGGTGTGAGCTACACACAGCAGGGCACATGTGGTTTCTCCCAGACAAGAGGTAACAATGGGGAACTGTGATCATGACTCCAGACTTTGGCCTCTGTTGTGAGAAGTAAGACTCCCTACCTGGAAAAAGAACACAGCAGTTTGGTGGAGTGTTGCACAGCTGGAGTAGCACGTGGGGATGCTACCATGATGCTGGGCGATTTCTCAACCTTGGAGTTAAATTTGTGGTTGCATGTCTGCGTGGACATGTCCTTCGTGGAGTGAGATGTCGCAAGAACAGTCCTGTAGGTACCAGATGGTAGAACGCAGGGTTTCTGACAAGCCAACAACTTGTGAGTAACACGGGTAAGGCACTTTTTCCTTCACCCAAATTTCCTGGACAGTCTGCTCATCAAGATGCATGGAACAACTGTGGGAGGCGGCAGCATGGTCGCCATTGCAGTTCCTGCAGTGGGAAGAAGGAGGCGGACAATCGCCCTCGTGAGCATCGCTACCACAGGACACACATTTGGCTGGGTGTCGACAGGACTCTCGAGTACGGTTGTGACGATGACACTGGTAGCAGTGCACCGGGTTCAGAATATATAGTTTGACTGTGGTAACTCAGTAAACTGCTTTGATCTTTGATGGAAAAACCACCCTATCAAAAATGAGAAAGTGCATGTAGACACTATGGAGTCATACTTTTTTCCTCACCCAATGAACTGCAATGACACCCTCGTAAGAGAGGTACTTTTAGATATATGCCTTTGTCAGACATTCCAGCAGCCTAGTGTAAACAACACCACAGGTAGAATTCAGTGTTCGATGGACCTCAACAGAAACAGGTTAACCACGGAGGAGCAAAGTTGCAAGCAGTTGCTGTGCTCGAGATCAGAAGTAATCTCCAGAAGCAAAGCACTACTGTATAAACAAGAACAGGATTTCACAGGGCCAGCAATGGCATCAACACCTTCCTGAATAATAAACAGATTCACTGTTGTGAAGGACTGACCATCTTCACTACAGAAAACCACGAGGAACCTTGGTGCAGCTAGTAGAGTCTTAATCATTAACCTCATCCCATTTATGTGTCATAGCTGTTGACAGAGAAGATGATTGGCTCATTGTGAGAAAATCCCGAAGACTGCCAGTGTCTCCCATGGTGCAGTCCCCCTCAGAGGTGGGAGGTGGGGGGGGGGGGGGGGGGGGGGGAGGTGTGCACCTGCCTTAGGTGATTTGTTCACACCTGAAGTTGTAACGAAGAAAGCTGGGATAGTTTTAATTCCCTTCTTGTTCTGCCATCTGCCTCCTTAAATTCGTTTTGTTACTTTTAACCCTGCAGTTGTCACGTGGATTACATATGTAATCCATCTGTGGAAATTCAAGTAAATTTCGAAGTCCAGAAGAGACAATGCTTCGAGCTTCTGTGTACTTTAAGATGGTTGGTTGGCGGACCTTCTCAGTGTTGTGCGAGCATCGGTCACGTGTTGTTACCTCACAGGACCTCATCAAAGTCAGTGGTCTACCACTGTAGTCCACGCGACGTGTTACGTAAGTATTTTTGAAAAACAGTTTTTTTTTCTTAGTCCACTTTTTCCACTTATTTGTTGGAATACGTACTACATCTATTCATTGTTGTTTTACAATAATAGTAGAATTTCATTGAATTTTAGGTGAATTATGGACCAGAGGCAAGAAGCTCTGATTTTGGCATGGCTGAAGGAGATTGAGGATGAGGAAGATATTCCTGATTCAAGTTGTAACGATGAAGATGTCATTCTGGAAGAGCAGGACCATCAGTCTGAGCCTGAGCAAGAGGGAGAAATACCAAGTGAGGCAACTGAGAACAGTCCTGAATTTTCATGTGATGAACCATCCCGGAGAAGCAGACTGGTTGATTTTTATAATGGTGTAGGTGGCACAATCTGTTCAAAGACTTCTCTCAATATAGGAAGAACTAGAGCTCATAACATTGTGTATGTTCCTCCTGGTCCTAAAGGAACAGCAGAGAGAAAACTACTATCGAAGATTGCATGTCCATTTTTTTGGACGATAATATAATTTACCTCGTAACCAAATACACGAAGATAAAAATAGACCACATACCACATAAAGAGTAATTTTTCTAGAGAGAGAGAGAGAGAGAGAGAGAGAGATGTTAAACATACAGATCCAACTGAAATAATGGGACATATTGGGATTTTGTTGATGAGTGGAGTGCTGAAAATAAGCCGATCAGGCACAAGCCAAATGTTTGACTCCATAAAACATACTTGAATTGATTCAATTTATTTGACTATGCCTGAGCAAAGATTTAAATTTCTTATTAGGACCTTGTGATTTGATGATTTTAATTATCATGAAGTGAGTGCAAAAATTGACAAACTGGCCCCAATACATGAAATATTTGATCTGTTCCTTACAAATTTTCAACAGTACTTTGTTCAGAGTGCTGAAATGACTTTGGATGAACAACTTTTGGCATTCAGTGGACACTGTGCATTTAAGCAGTACATTCCCAGCAAGCCCACAAAATACGGAGTGAAGGTATTTGCGCTTGTGGATGCTCACTATCCCTACACTTGCAACTTGGAAATATATGTAGGCAAACAACCAGAAGTGCCATATCGCTTGAGTAACAAAAGGGATGTGTTAATAAGAGACGTACTTCCTGTGTTTGGCAGAAACACCAATATAACAATGGACAATTGGTTCTCTTTGCTCCATGTTGCTGAGCAGCTGTTGAAAGTAGAACAACCATGGTTGCCATGGTACGGAAGGACAAAAGAAAACCTCTGGCTCAGCAGAGATTAGACAAACAAATGTTGCCAAGAAGTCTGTTCTTCAGAATAAAGGAAATTCTTGGCACTCATCTCTTGGAAAGTCAGCCAGCATCTATGGGAATGACGCACAGTGGTTTTGTGGGTCGCTGCTACAACTGCGGAAGATCAAGAAATAGAAGTACCAGAAAAGTACGTAACGACTGTAAAAAATTTGTTTGTCCCGATCATTGCCAGATAGTTTTATTTCCTGTTAAGAAAATAATGATTAAATGTGTTTTTACACAAATGTGTGTTTTTTTGAAAGTAAATCAAAGCCAATGACGCTATCTTCCTTAAAAATTGTAACTTGCTGTGGAAAGTTTGTTGTTTTTTTCAAATGTGAGTTCATATGCCTATTCTTTTTGTTGATAGTTTTATAAACATTATTATGGGCAACACACAAAACACTCCATAAAAATATCTGAAAACTCAATGGCCTCTTTAGTTGAGAAAACAATATACATATGTAATCCATGCGAGCACTTCTATTTCTTTTTACAGCGCGATCACTCATTAAATTTGTTTTGTTACTTTTAACTTTTTACCATTAGCATACGTTAATACAATCTGCATTTTTATAAAAGAGAAAGATTGGCCCTCAGTTTTAAACAATATAACACCAGATCTAATTTTGTGTCTTTAAATATGTCGGCTTGTGCCTGTATCCATTTTTCCCCCCTAAGGTAAGTCTTTCCGCTACCGGGATTGGAATGACTCCTTACCCTCTCCCTTAAAACCCACTTCCTTTCGTCTTTCCCTCTCCTTCCCTCTTTCCTGATGAGGCAACAGTTTGTTGCGAAAGCTTGAATTTTGAGTGTATGTTTGTGTTTGTTTGTGTGTCTATCGACGTGACAGCGCTTTCGTTTGGTAACTCACATCATCTTTGTTTTTAGATATATTTGTGTTTAGTTTTATCATGTATTTGATTTACTAATTTATTTTGGTTACTGCTAGTTAGTATCTTTTGGTCTGGCAAAATTAGTGATTGTTTCACAACTGAAATTCTATTGTTGGCTTATAAACAAACATTAATTCTGTAATAACTGGAAACATTTGGAAGACGAAATGCTAGTATTTTTAAAATATTTTTTGGTTCTAGTTGGAAACATGTTAGCAAAACCAGCCCTGAATAAATTCAAAAGTAATTAACAGTTTTGCCGAAAGTAATGTTTGCATAATTACATATGTTAATTTCACAATTTAAACAAATAATTTGGTCTAAACCTCGTAGTAGAAGAAACTGTTTAAAAGATGGGAGAGGGGGGGCGGGGAGGGGGAGGTGGCCCCTCATGATATGTGAGGTGGTCAAGGGTCTCTTATTCCTCGATTTATTTTTTCTTTTTTCTCATTGAAAAATGGTGCAGTCTGGTGAACAGGAGGTATGGTGCTCCCTGCAGTTGACAACGGGAACAGGGGCTGGCTGGCATTGCAACACCAAGACTTTTATCCAATTTGCACACATTTTTAGTAGTGTATAGGCGGAGGAATATACAGCTTGGCATCATGGCAACAACCTCATGCAATGAGTCACCTCTGCAGGTCAAGATGTGGGAACATGCTACAGTATCCACTGTGCTGTCTTTCAGTCTCCGCTAGACAAGCCAGACAAAATGCACACCTCATCACTCCAAATTAGCACTCTACTCATCATCAGTATGTAGAAGGATAGCTCAGTGCTAAATGATACCCTATAACATCGTCAAACTTTTATGGGGAATTACAGTGCCAGGAATGTCGCACAGCTTGTCGCAAGTGAACATTGCCTGTGATTGTGTATGGGGGTGGGGAACATTTTATGCAGAACGGAGCCACTTTTCATTTTTTAAAATCACTAACACTTCTCCAAACCTGCTCTCTGGTGTTAAATGAAGAACAAAGGTTTTTTTTTTTTTTAATCATAAAGGAATCCCCATCCATCCTAGAACAAACCAATCGTTAGTGGGAGTATTTCCCACCTTGTCTCTGAGCCTTATGTTCCTCCCATGGCATAGTTAGGAAAGGGAACATTTTGGAGTCGTGCCTCTCCACAATGGAGTATGTCTTAGCTTCAGAAAGGACTGCTGTGCCCATGCAGCTACTAGGGGAAGAAAGTAATTTGCTTCATACCTGAATCTCCCACCACAGTACCACTCACTCTGAATGGAGGCTCTCCCAATGGGCACCACCCGGCCACAGCAATGCTTGTGCAGCAAGTCAACCATTTCCTAGAGTCCTCGTATCCCAGCCATGAATGGCATATACTCCTTGGCTTTCATAGGGAGTTTCCGGCTCAGGCACCAACAGTGCAATCTCCGTGTGGTCAGGAGGGCTACCACCGTGCAAGTACTTTATGACGTCCCTCAGAACGAAATGGTTACCGTGATGAGTTTTGAATGTAGTACCATTGCAACAAAGAAGGGTGCAAAGAGAGAAATGCACAAAGGCGGAATATGTGCCACGCTGGGTAACCTTCCCTGCATAATCCATCTTTTGTAAAATTTAGACAAGACGTATCAAGTCAAACCCAACAATGGGACCACATAATTAATAATGGAAAGGTGTAGACAGTCGGAAGGTAAGGATCGAAGCACAATCAACGCCACAAAGACCATCCATCCAATGGGAAAGCAGAGGGGAAAAAAAGAATAGGAGAAAGACAGAATTGAAACACGGAAAGGTAAGTAACACTGCTAAGGCTGGGGCCCCATGGTGGCCAAGCACATGCTTACAAGAGATGTATGAGGCCTATGGGGCAAAGTAGTTTGTGTAATATATCGACACATTTGTATTTTGTACTGTAATAGGGCAATTTTTATTGACTCTACCTTATATTTATTAACAACATTTATTAGTAACTGCCTTACTTAAAATAAACTTTTTTGAAGTTATAAATTTTTATCAGTTGAGTATTTTAATATCAGTGAGTCCGCTAAACCCCCTTTTGGGCATCGATGTTCTAAAGAAGCTCAGGTATCCGAAGGCTAAGTACTATTACACAATATTTTTGGTTTGCATCTCACTACTGTAGACAACATATGGCAAAATTACCACATTCATCAATAACGAATATATATTTAGGAACACAAGTATTAAGTTTTGCCTAGAGCAGTATCTGGGAGCACATGTGACAAACAGAATTTCAAAACAAATTGTTAGCGTATATTGAGCACCAGGTGGTGGTTTTAATCTGTTCATAAATTGGTTTTTGGTTACTTTTAATATAATTTTTCTTAAAAATTCTTCCAGTAAGAATGTACTACATGTAATACAGCCATTACTCAACTTCATTCCTTAGTAAATTTTCCACCTAGGGTACCTAACTCGCCTCTCACCTTTCTTTTTTTTTTAAAAAAAAAGGGGGGGAGGAGGAGGAGGAGGAGGAGGAGGAGGAGAATAAGAAGAAAGCAAGCCATCAATAATTTCGTTACAGACGTGTCTCAGGAATGAATAGTCAATGGTCTCTCCGAATACTGCATGCAGTTAACCTTGTTAATGTGGGTACTTACCAGAATACAAAATCTTCTGAATCTGCAGACCAGTCAATAAGCTAAAAATTGACTGTTTTAAGAAACTACTTGCAAACATTGATTAATCATGGAATTAAAGTATATTGTATAACAGAAAGGACACTATCTGCCACACAGTTTCAATTCTATTGTTCTAGTTCATTACAGCACATATTGTGAAATACTGAAGAAGGTAATCCAGACATTGAAACAAACGTCTCACGAGAAAAGAGATAGCCTCATCACGCAATAAAATGAAGACAATTCGGGATATAGTGAGGTAAGGGAGTGCTATAACTACAGATAAAGAGCAGATTGGTAAAATTCACAGTGTTGCAGAACTTTTCAGGAGCATTTTATATTTGTTACTGGAAATGTGTTTGTCAGGTTCAGTAAATGCTCCAATGGAAAATGGCCTCTCCAATAATTGTTAAACTTTTAACCCATTAATACTGCAGGTTACCAACAAGCAAATAACAAGTCCTAACTTTTATCTGGAAGAGTCAAAATTAGAATCAGTTTTCGATTTCAAATAACTTGAAAGAACAACTTCCAACAACTGCACAGTTAACCAATAAATACCAAGCAGGACATAGAAAGAATTCTTTTGTATTATCAGGTCAGAGACCTCCTGATAAACAAAAACCCATGTACCACATATACATTACGTAAATTCTCAGATACAGTTTGGAGATACGTACTCTACTGGGGAAAGACTACAGCAAAATCCTAGTGGTAGAAATGAGATTCACAAGAACTGTGAACCAAACTACCAGAAAGGACACATCATAGTTCCTGTTACTAGTGTGATAGACAGAAGCTGTGATATGGGCACATTATGAGAATGGATGAGATAAGACCAGCCAGAAAAATATTTTGAAATAAATGTCCGCAGCAAAAGAGCATAAAGAAGAATTAGAAAGCATTGGAGACATCAGTGAAATTAGGCTAGGAGGGGAGATATTTTGTTGAGAAGATGTCCAGGAACAGGGCATCTATGAAGATGGGAGGAGATGGCGAGTGCTTTTACACCACACCCAGGAAACTGGAGCTGAGAAATGGTACGATGATAATGCACATTCTAGTTTTCACAGAAGGCTCATGGAAGACTTAATTTTCATCTTGCTGAATCAGATTGGATAATTTACTTTCCACAGGCTACGAATGCTAGAGAACAATCAACACTATATTTTAATACAATATAGTCCCATGATATTCTTGACAAATTCCTACAGTTGCAACTTTGTCTTAATTAGTGAAACTGGTACTGAGAAATTTTCTGCAGAACACTTCAACACAGGGAAGACAAATGAAGTTGTGTTTCAAGTTGCCGTCACATCTTTAATATAGTTGTGTACTATCCCCATATTATGTTTCCCAAATGTACCATAATAAGCAATTATGTTAAGTCATGTTAACATGTCACACTTCTCAATGTGGTTAGCATAGCATTGTTGTGTACATGTAAATATTTTTCAGAGGAACGTTGTAGATTTTATACCAATATCAATGATGGCTTATGTGATTTGCAATTAAGGGTTGGACCACGAAGCGAAGATTCCAATAGACGGAGTGCCCTACAACAGTCCACATGACATTTTGTGGCAGCTTCTGGTAATTAAGTGACCTCAATTAAAGGAAAGAAATTGTTTACGATGTATGGTTGTTGGTACAATAGGAGCAGTATGTGCCTGTAAATTTGTAGAAAATCAAAAAGCTTGCCTTTTCACAATCTTTAACCCTTGCATATACCAACAAAGGATATACCACCTCTACTATACTGTGCAACCAACCAAATAATGTGTCATTCCATCCCAAATGGGTAAAAATTAATTAAAAATTGTAGTAACCATTATTACTGACAGTTTGTACTGCAAAAAATAAACAAACTCTATTACTGAAATGATCCTTTAATTTAACAACAAAGTAATTATTGTTGTCAATATCCGTAGATAAACCTGGAGATATTCAAATCCATGCAGACCTCTAGCCATGGTATACTTAAGGCCAGATATTACAAAATAACTTCGTAAATATAAATATGGCCCTCATTCACCAGATGAAGTTCCGTGCAGCACAAATTATTTAAATAAAAATCTAATTTTAAAATAAAATATAAGTTATTTTAAGGAACAAATCATTTGACAGGAACCTTTCCCAACTGGCTAAAATCTGCTGAAGGTGTCTATCAGAAAGGAGTTAAAGAAATACCAAGAAAATTCTATACTTTTTCACTTTTGCTACCTTTCTCTTAACCACTGGCTGGCAATTTGAAGATCTGCAGTTCAATTTCAGCCTCCTGTAATCATTAGGACTGAAGCATTTCTACTTTCTGGGATGACTTATTTGCTGAACATTACACTATGTTACAAATTTTGTGTATGCAAGCACACACGGCGAATAGTTCCATTCCACCATCAGTACATTCATGGGCGGACAGTAAGTGTGCTTTCAGTGCGAAGTTTTGGTTTCTGTTGACAACCTTACTCTCTCAACTTCTACTCTGTTCTGGATTATTATTCTTGTCTCTTTCTAATGACAGGTTTCAAGTGGAGGCTCTCCATTTTATCTTGTTCCGAGCACCTTCCTTCATATGTCTGTAGGTTCATCCTACTGTGATGTCATCCATCATTCCAACTCCCTATCTCTTTCCCACATTCCTTCCACCTTTCCCTCCATAATTTTTTGTTGCAGTCAAGTCCTGCACAGCGTATGTCACATCCAAGATTTTCTCCTCTTTCAGATCCCTTAAAATAATTATCTTTCTTCCCCATTTCCTTCATTACTTCTTCATTCTTCCGTCTGTCAGTCCACAAAACTTTAAGCATTCTTCTCCATAGCCACATTTCAAAACTTTCTAAATATCTTTCTTTTTAACTGTCCATGGTTCATTACCATGTAATGTTCTCTCCAGATAGAACATTTAGCAAATCTTTTCCTCATCTACTCAGGATTCTACATGGGAGTATATTGCCAAAATAACAGTTTGGCATTTCTAAACCAATATTGTCAACTATTTGCAGCTAGATCAACAATGTACTTACTGCAATTCATTAGAAAATACACTGAAGTGCCAAAGAACTGAGTATAAACTCATTTTCTGAGTTTAAACACTTTCACTGGCCACCAAACTCCCCAGACACAAACATTATTGAGCACATCAATGATTCCTTGCAACAATGTTCAGAAGAGATCTCTAAACCCTTGTACTCTTATGGATTTGTGGACAGCCCTGCAGGGTTCATGGTGTCAGTTCCTCCAGCACTACCTCAGACATTAGTCGAGTCCATGCCATGTCATGTTGTGGCACTTCTGCGTGCTCGCAGGGGCCCTATACGATATTAGGCACATGTAGCAGTTTCTTTGACTCTTGAGTGTAAACTACAGGCTACTGGAGTATTCTGCATTCTGCCAGAGGCAACTGTTCATAAATGTTTTGTAAAATGAAAAAAAATTTGCTAACATTACTTGTGGGGACCCACAAACTTCCACATCAGAGCTCTTATATTTTTCTTGCTAATAACATTACCAGGTAAATACTTTGTCTGCAGATAATATAGAAATAGCAATTAACAGCAAAATGAGTCAGTTTTAAGAAGAGCCGTTATGAGAGTCTCATGCATGTTAATAATTTGTTTCTGGCCAATTTTTTGTCAGTTAAATTTGAAGAGAGACTATTTGCAGTTTAAAATTTAAGAGGATTCATCCTAGTACGTGTCTAAAATATTACAAGCAGATAGAAAATAGAAAACAAAACATTATATCCAACACAAATATATATCCAACACAAATGTTGACAGAAATACACAATAATGATGATAAAAATTCAACAATGTCATGATTTTTTTGGGGTACATGACCCATATATATATATAGTATCTGGGGCATGAATTCACAAATGCTCTGTAGATGCTTGTCTTTTTAGATTAGATTTACTTTCATTCCAATTGATCCGTAGTGAGGAGGTCCTCCTGGATGTGGAACATGTCAGAAAAACAACAATACATGACAAATATTTACAACTAAAACAAATAAGCTAATGTACCATTCCACAGGTCCCAAGTGGAATGATCGTCATTTTTAATGAACACTAAGAGTCATTTTACAAATACTAATGCACTGAATTTAAAATAAAAAACGTTTTTTATTTATTTATAAGGTAATAAACATGTAATACAACTACTGTAATACTTATTTACAATGAACACATTACTGCACTGAAATGGTGCAGAAGTCAGATTATACTTACACACACACACAAATTTTCAATGAACACATCACTGCACTGAAATTGTGCAGAAGTTATGTTGTACTTATATACAAATCAGTTGGTTTTACTAAGAAATTCATCAATGGAGTAGAAGGAGTTGGCCACCAATAAATCCTTTAGGCTTCTCTTAAACTGAATTTCATTGGTTGTTAAGCTTTTTATGGCTGCTGGCAAGTTATTGAAAATGTGTGTTCCTGAATAATGCACACCTTTTTGTACAAGACTAAGTGACTTTAAATTCTTGTGAAGATTATTCTTATTTCTAGTATTGATTCCATGAATTGAGCTGTTGGTTTGAAAAAGTGATATATTTTTAATGACAAATTTCATTAAGGAATAAATATACTGGGAAGCTGTAGTTAGTATCCCTAGTTCCCTAAACAGGCTTCTGCAGGATGTTCTTGAGTTCACACCACATATAATTCTTACTGCACGTTTTTGTGCCCGGAAAACTTTAGCTTGGCTTGATGAATTACCCCAAAAAATAATCCCATATGACATTATGGAATGAAAGTAAGCATAGTATGCCAGCTTTTTCATTTTTATATCCCCTACGTCTGACAAAATTCGCATTGCAAACAGAGATTTGTTAAGACGCTTCAGCAGTTCTGTGGTGTGCTCCTCCCAATTGAATTTATTATCAAGCTGTAATCCCAAGAATTTGACACTGTCCACTTCTTCTATCTTCTTGTCATCATATGTTAGACATATACTCTTGGGACACCCCTTACAAGTTCTGAACTGCATGTAGTGTGTTTTTTCAAAGTTTAGTGACAAAGAATTGGCTAGGAACCAGTGATTAATGTCCACAAATATTTTATTGGCTGATCTTTCTAAGACTGCACTTGATTTGCTATTTATTGCAATGTTTGTATCATCGGCAAACAAAACAAACTTGGCATCTGGTAATGTTACTGATGAAAGGTCATTGATATACACAAGAAAAAGTAAGGGCCCCAAAATGGAACCTTGTGGGACCCCACATGTAATTAGTTCCCAGTTGGATGATGCCTGATAGACATGTATCAAGCTCTTTCCTAATAACACCCTTTGTTTCCTGCCAGAGATATAAGATTTGAACCATTTTGCAGCATTTCCTGTTACACTATAATATTCTAGTTTACTTAAAAGGATATTGTGATTTACACAGTCAAATGCCTTTGATAGATCACAAAATATACCAGTTGCCTGCAATTTTTTGTCTAATGAATTAAGCACATTTTCACTGTAAGTGAAGATAGCCTTCTCAATATCAGAACCTTTTAGAAATCCAAACTGTGACTTTGACAGTATGTTATTTGAGATAAGATGGTTATAAAGACGACGGTACATTACTTTTTCGAAAATTTTTGAGAATGCTGGTAACAGTGAAATTGGACGGAAATTTGATGCTATTTCTTTATCTCCCTTCTTAAACAGTGGCTTAACTTCAGCATATTTCAGCCATTCAGGAAATATTCCACTGATAAACGACTGGTTACACAGATAGCTTAATATGTTACTTAGCTCAGAATCACATTCTTTAATTAACTTTGTTGATATTTCATCATACCCACTAGATGTTTTTGATTTTAAAGATTTTATGACGGACATTATTTCTGTTGGGGTAGTGAGGGTCAAATTCATATTATGGAAATTACTTGAAATGTCTGGTCTAAGGTAATCCATAGCAGCATCTACCGAACCTGACAACCCCATCTTTTCAGTAACAGTTATAAAATGTTTGTTAAAAAGTTCTGCAACACTATACACATCTGTCACCAATGTATCATTTACTCTTAATGCTATTTGTTCTTCTTCATGTCTGGTCCTACCGGTCTCCTCCTTCACTATATCCCATATTGTCTTTATTTTGTTATCTGATATGACTATCTTTTCCTTGTAATATATTTGCTTTGACATCCATATTACAGTCTTTAATATTTTGCAGTATTTCTTATAATGTGCTATAGCATCAACATTGGAAATGTTTCGGATTGACAGATACAGTTTTCTTTTTGTTTTACAAGATACCCTTATTCCTCGAGTAATCCATGGCTTCTTTGTAGATTTTCCTCTAACCTTGGTAAGTTTTGGGGGAAAGCAGTGTTCAAATAAGGTAAGCACTTTATTAGCAAAAATGTTATATTTTTCATTCATGCCATGAGCACTGTAAACATCAGTCCAGTGAATGTCTCTGAGGAGTGTCCTAAAATAATCAATTTTTGGCTTACTGATTACCCTCTTGAGCTCAGATTTAACAGATTTTATATCCTGTTCAGTATTAACATTTAACAGAAGGAACTGCATGTCATGGTCTGAGAGGCCATTGGCTATTGGTTTTGTAATATAATTTTGTTCATTGGACTTTTCTATAAAGATATTATCAATGGCTGTTTGTGAGCAAGTGGCTATCCTAGTGGGGAACTTTACTGTGGGAATTAAGTTGAATGATAGTGTTACTAACTCAAATAAGTTCTTATTCGGAGAGTCTTTAAGGAAATCTACATTGAAATCACCAGCAACCACTATTTCTTTGTTTTTGGTTATTAAATGGGCCAGTACAGCTTCAAGGTGGTTTACAAACAGATTAAAGTTACCTGCAGGTGCTCGATATACACTTAATATTATGAAAGATTTTTTGTGAAAATCTAATTCTGTTGCACATGCTTCCATATGCTGTTCTAGGCAAAATTTATGAATGTCTATGTTCTTAAATTTATGACAGTTCCTGATGAATGTGGCAACTCCTCCTTTCTCCATTTCTGATCTACAAAAGTGAGATGCTAACCTAAACCCTGTAACACTTAAAAGTTCTATACCAGTGGTCACATGATGTTCAGAGAGGCAGATTATGTCAGCTGGGTTTGAAGACTAATTCATCTATGCATATAGTTAATTCATTAATTTTATTTCTCAGTCCTCGAATATTTTGATGCAATAAAGATAGCTGACATTTCACATTGTTAAAATTGGGTGGAGTTAAAATATCTGCTGACAGTTGAAAATTCTTAACCAATGGCTGTTTATGCTGATGTAATAAGCTGGAATTATGTTTTTTGATTTCTTTTTCAAACTGAAGGTTTGTCTCAGTTCTAACCTCTCTTAAAATTTGCTTTCTTTCTGTCCTCCCTACCCTAAAAAAGGGTCTTTTCTGAATCCTATAACCACTGGTATTTTACCACTCATGACAGTGCCTCCCCCCTTTAACTTTCCTGCTATTTCCCCAGCCAATTTACCCTTCCCCTTCCTGTTGAGGTGAAGGCCATGCCTAGTATAATCCCACCTACTGAGAGAATCAACTTGAACCACACCAATGTGTGACCCCGCACCCGACATGAGCAGCCGTTCCAGCTCCAAATTAACTCTCTTGACAGAAGAGTTCAAATGAGGTCGGTCATGACGCCCAAGAACAGATACAAACTCAACACTAGTATGCTTCGATGCTGATGCAATCTTCGCCAGGTCACACTCTATACTGTACCCAGGATTTCTGTCAATACTGTTACCTGCCCCACCCACTATAACCACGGTGTCTTCCTTAGTGAAATCTTTGCAAAGTGATCCTAAATCCTCTGTCACCTGCTCCAGACCAGCACTAGGTTTAAAAAAATTGGTGACCTGGTATTCTGATCCTAGTTCATCCTGCAAGAGTTGGCCAACACCTCTTCCATGGGAACTACCTAACAACAACACTTTCTTTCTCTTTTCTGATTTCCCTACATTCTTACTTTTCAATCTGCTGCTGAAAGTTTGTTGTGCCCTGTCTACACCTGCAACTGCTTGAGGCTCACCAGCTTCTAACTGAAGCAACAGGTCAAATCTATTTTCCACATTCACCATAAAGCTGTCAGACAAAGTTCTAGGCCTGTTCCTCCTGTTGCCTGTTGCCACTTCCCACCTCTCTTTACCCTTCTCCCTCCTTAACCTGTCAAGATCTCCCCTGGCCTTGTCTAATTCAGCCTGAAGGGCAGCAATTTTCCCCTCCTGTTCCAGTATCTTCCTATCTCTACTACAAATCCTACAAAACCACTGATGAGTCTCATTTACTTCCCCTATTCCCACACCACTACAGTCACCCACATGGAAAAAACTACAGCACCCATCACACCAAAGCCCCGACCTAACAATTCTACGGCAAGTCAAGCACTTTTCACTCATGATAAACGTAATAGTTGATTAAGAATAAGTCAGTTAAATTACAGATAAACACGAAAATATGGTTACACAAATTTGGCCTATACGCAACTGTGTGTAAACAAAAACAAAAGTGCAAAGTTTCTGAAACAACAAGTTAAACTTTACGCTACTTTCCGGAAATGCTAGTTAAATAATGAAGAGGTAAGCTAAGTTAAATTGCTGGAGAGAGCAAGAAACTCTACTGCTTACTAGTTTATTTACTCCTCTATTAAATTTTTTGTTAATGATTTATCTCTTTCACAGTAACAGCCCAGTTCATGGAATTAGTACTAGGAATCATGTACATAAAAATGTACAATCAGATATTTTGGTCCAGATAGCACCTAGTGCCATATTAAGAAAAACACATTTTCAACAACCAGCCAGAATCCATAAAAAGCTTAGTTATGAATGAAGAACAATTTAAGAGGACAGCAAGAGATTTATTTGTTGCCAACCTATCCTACTCCACCGACAAATGTCACAGTGGTTCCAATTTGTGTGTGCGCACTGGTAACATCATTTAGCATGTTGTGTAAAATGTGATTTCTGCACATCTTCCATGCAATAATGTGATCTGTAAGTAAATGCTCTTTACTGTTTTCTACTCAAATGATAGGTGGCAAAAATAGCCCAGGAAATCTAATATTAATTAACTAAAAGAATGATTCATAATTTTTACAAATTCCACATTCCTGAGGGTCATTTTACTTCTATCTCTGGTAGGAAAATTAGTATACTTGTCTGTAAATACTTATTCTGTATTTTTATTTTATGTTATGTTCCACTTCCTAAGTATCTACTTATTACTGGTCTTTTGAACAGAATCCTAAGTATCTACTTATTACTGGTCTTTTGAACAGAATCCTAAGTATCTACTTATTACTGGTCTTTTGAACAGAAGTTATGTATTTACTATGGTGAACTCTGTTTCAGGTTGGATGGTGATTCTCCAACGCATGGTGTCAAACACCATTAAACTCTGGCCTCAAATTTGCATAATGTGCAGACAAGTAACCAGCGATTTATCCACTGATTTCACTGTATCTGTAACTTTGGATCTGCATTAATTTTGAGGTCATCATTGAGGAACCAATAAAGAGTTCCTCTTGTGTCTCAAATACTAGTCCTGACACTTACGTTCCACAAAGATGCAAAATGTACTATAGGCCTATTCTTACTTCACGTGTGCCCATAGCTCATCTGTTTCATGAACATTTACTAACCAATTTACCAGAACTACACTGTTCACTTCACCTCCATTTGCATCTACAACAACCCTTCACCAACTTTTGATGAATTTGTGTTGACATTCATCTGCAGTTTAAGTTATTTACCATGCCATGGCACGTCTCCCTCAAAAATCCACTTAGACAAAAATGTGTATCTTCCTGTTGTTTATGGACAAGTGAAGTAATAATAATGCAAACCATACTGCTACAGCAAGAAGACCCTCATATGTGTGGTTAAATTCAATTTTTGTACATTACATTTAACTGAATTATTTTTTGTTTTGATGAAAGGATGGACAGATTAACTTATCAGCTGATCTCCTCTCTTACTTTAGTAGTCATGATTGTGGTGCAATAATCAAAATTTTGTCAGGATGCTCATCAGCTTCCTAAATTATTAGACATTTAAATTTTAATGTATTCTTAGTGTGGGTGGCTCATCAAGGCACATGACATTTCACAAATGACGAAAGTACCTAATATCAAGGAGGCAAGCTTTGATCATCGCACATGATCCAGTCCATTCCTCCGGCTTCACAGTTACTGTTCTATCTAGCGAAGGAAAGACCAGCACTTTGGACTGGTGCATCATTAACATCTGCTCAAAGAACTGTGCACAAATTTGAACAGTCTTACAAACTGCAGTGCACTGAATGACCGATTCATGATTGTTGGTCATAATCAGCACTACAACTGGCTACTGCAGCAAGTGCAATATAAATGAATTATTGGCTTGATTTTCTCCCACCAAACCGAAACTTCTCATAGGTAACTGAATAGTTTATAAGTTCATTTGGTACCTCAGCTTCATCCTAGTCTAATGTCTGCTTGCAGTGTCACAAAATTGTTGAAACACTTGCCTCTAACGCAAATGAAGTTACAGTACATAAAGTTTTGTTACTTTTTTAAATCCACTACATTAATCTAAAGCTAATTTATTTTGTATTTTAAAGCACTACTTTCTTAGTGAGTGCCACAAATTAGACCACTAACATGCAGAATGCTCACTGAAGATGAACTTCAGGACATCGTTCGGTAACAATGAGCAGCTGCACAACTTTGGTTAATTTTTTATTTCATGGTAAAAGTGTCTGAAGAAGAGAATGTTCGGATGTTAATTAGCTCCACCAAGATGAATGTAATATTGGTGAAGGAAATTTATGTTTATAAATTCAGCAAAATAATGTTGACAGCTGTTTACGTCACAGCTATGAAACTAGAAAGAATTTACTTTTTTGCCAGTCCGTTACCCAACGCAACCCTTTTCTTTTTTACGGTTTTCTTCTTTATGGTCACTGAAACTGTGAAATGATGACAATATTCAGAAAGAAACAGTACCTATTTTCTCAAATTGTGGCAAATGGAACCCTGATTCTTAAAAATTGTTCTGATAACATTAGCTAGTAACCACCAGTATTTCACCAAAGTAGTGACAGTTCTGCTAATCTGTTTTTAGTGTGTTATCTTCATGAAATCCAAGAAATTAGACTTTGGTTCTAATTTTGCTATCATAAGCTGGAAACACATGCATCTGCTCATTAATTTTGAAAAGAATGAAAAGTAGTTGCTTCTACCACTGGATCAAGAGGGGAAAAAAAAAGTTAATAATAGCCTAGTGGGTTCATAGTAAACTAAACACGGTAACTTTTAAAAACCAAGCAGTTACCAAATTTACACCTCAACAGTTTAACAATGCCAGATAAAGTTTTAGAACAATGAAAGGGGGTATTACTACAGAAGAGGTAAGGGGAGGGGGAGCAGAAGATACCTGTATACCGTAAAATAAGAAAAAGTTTAAAATGGCAGGAGTATTGTTTACTGCCTGAAAACATCTTGAGTGTACATAGTGTACCAAATGTTAGAATGAACAGAATAAAGTATTTACTAAAATATGTGTCCTGCTGTCATATCACATCACAGGAAAGTGGTGCAAATTGAAAATACCAGAAACAATTAATACTGAGCATTCCATATGCACCAAGGCATCTCCATATCAATGATAGGTAAAACTTAGCCCAGCAACTACAGTTAAAAAATTTCATTGTCATGTTAACAGCTTTGTATAAGATGGGAGTAAACACATAAGGAAACCAGAACGCTTGGGATTTCTGCAAATTCAATAGAAAATGGTGGTGTTATGTTTATTTAATTTAGGAAAAATGCTTACCTCTATGAGCTTGACCACCTACTGAAGCCCTTGTAGCACTCTGAAAAGTCAAAAAGGGAAATGATTAGTTGCTTTAGCAGGTCAGAAACAGATAATGATCGAAACCATATAGACACCGTGACTGGTTTACTAGTTGCTCCAAAGATATTCGATAGTTGGCCAGGAAATTATTTAACTAGTACTGCACCATGAAATATTTTATATTTTCAAGTAGTTTCCCCTTAATGACTGTTGCTATGAAAGTGTCTTACAACAAATATGATAATACCAATCCGTAAATTCAGAATATTCTAGTAAACCAATCATTGAACAAAACTGAATTTTCGGAGATCTGTGATGCAGTAAATGTGAAATTACCAAGGTCCTCAATTTATGAAGGAGAAGCAAAGCACCAATGGGACAACAACATGGAAGAAATAGAGTGCAAGCTGTTGCACCATCGCCACTCTTTAAAGACAGAGCAATCTCTCTGAGAATAAATCTGGCTGTAACTTTGAATGATATAACCCACCATTTGCCTGAAGTGATTTGGACAAACCAAGTTAAAACTGGGACTGATATTCTCATTTGGTATGAGAGAGAAATGAGAAAGAGGTAAGACTAATCCCTAGCTTTGTGGTTATCCACCTGGTAATTACAACACAACTGTGAAAGATATTCATTCTGAAATGTAGTAAGGTACAGAGTTACACGATTTCCTAAATTGTTTTATTGGCGTTCATTATGATGCGCGACATGGAAAGTTCTACCTCAAGGAGAGTGAAAAAAATGAAACTGGGAGAAAAAGGTAGTTTTATAAAGGCAAAAACTGAATTTACTGATAAACTGCCAAGATTTGTGAATCACAGCGGAGAGTCTCACTATATCATAATTTGTGACTGGTCATTTGATCAATATTTACCCCTTAATACAGCCACAGGTATTTGATAATAAACCTGATAAAAATAGTAGCCAGTATAAACTAAGTCTCGCAACATTTACTCTATGTATATAGTTCAGCCAAGTATAAAAACTGCACTTAACGTGAAAATAAAAGCAGTAAATAAATTTAATTACATGCATATCATATCAGCATAAAACTATATTTCAATTAGAAGCATCAGAGGCCTCTAATAATTACTTTTTATGTATATGACCAATTTCATACTACAGTCAGCAGTTGAAGAAACAACAAACTACAGCTGACAGTCTTCAAGAATAATTTTAACTATAAATATCTCAAAGTAAGAAACTTATATACAACAGAAAGTGCAAGAAACTACAAACACCGCACAATGCAGACCTGTTCCCTTCAGTGCATAGTACCTTATTTACATTTTTCTGTTTATTGTGACTCGGCACATTTCTCCACACCACGGATAGCAGTTTATAGTGCTCTGTATGAAATGAATGCAAGAACTCGATCCAACAACAGGTTGAATACAAGTAGCAAACCATGAAAAGCAATAATTCTCTTTGTTGGGACCTAATGTGTATTTAACACACGTATATAGAGAGTATATTAGTGAGAAAGAGAAACTGTATTGTCATATAAATGATGTCAATAGACTGACACCAGGTCTCAACAGTAGTAACTGAAAATTTAAAGTAGACATCCTGAACATCTCTGGCAACTATTTTGGATCTGACTTTAATTAGATAAACTTAAAATTTGGCCTGCTATGTGAGGCCCGTGTGTAGTGGTTCAATCTATAATTTGGCACGACTCATTTGCTACCTGTGAAACCAGCCACAAATTTCAAAGTTCAGCATGAGAATTGTATATGCTAATTCAGTGAAAATTTTACACTCAATATAGTGTGTGGTTTTCTTCTTTATTTTTATTTATTCACACTCTGCACCCACTGTCTTGCAACATGTTTCATTATCTATGAAAAATCAAATGCTCCCCAAACCAATAATAGTAAGGGAAGGGGGGGAGTAAAGTCCACTTCTAATTGAATTGCCAACAGTTCAGCCAAGCATTAGTCAGCTAATTGCCTGAAACTCTGCATCAATTAACTTTGACTAGATTCATCCAGTATTTGAGAATGAGAGCACACAGCAACTTCCAATAAACTTTACAAAATTTCAAACCTTTTGTAACTATCTCATTAACATGTCCACAAAGAGGGGAAAGGAAAGAGCATTATGCTTATTTTCAATAAAACATCATCAGGCAAAACATTTTAACTTACTACTTCTTTACCACTAATTCTATTCACAACACATTCTGCAGAGAGTATCTACATATATCATTGAATGTACCCACAAAATTATGTCATTGTACAACAAACAATTCAGGAGATATATGATGTAATTAACGCTGACATACAGGAGGACTAGGTTTTGCTTAAAACGGAGCACAAATTATTCGGACTGCATTATCTAGAGCTCAATAGTAAGAGCACTTTACTGTCTTTCAGTAATTTCAAATCTTTTCTACAATTTTTATTTTTTATACACTCATTGTCAAATATTTAACACAATAACTTATTTGCATGGTAGGTATACATTTTATACATGGGAGCTAGATTCTTTAAAGCATTGGGGGTGGAAGCTTACTGGGTATATTATAACCGAGTTAGTTGACATCTATCTCATTTATGGGGAGGCACAATACAAGTCAAGCAACAAGGCAGCTGTATGAAAAGATTTTCAGGGAGAAAGTTAACAATTTATGTCATATTTCAAATATTAGATAGCAGTCTTCGTAGAACAGAAACCGTTAGACCAGATCGACCAGTATAGGAAACTGGTATACCTCGCATTGAGTGAACTGTTCAGTGTGAGGAAGCTGTGTTGTAGTGAACTGAGGACAACCACAGCAAAGCATATGGTCCACAACCAAGGAACTAAATACCTCCAACATCTACATTATCTGATCAAACTAACTGGACATATTGCAATGGACACTAATATGGGGTGCGTGCACCCTTTGCCTTTATGACAACTTTAACTCTGCTGTGGTCTCAATGTATGTAAATGAATGGCAGCCCACTCTTCCTCAAGGGCAGAAACCACAGACGGAAGTGTTGTTGGACATTGAGGTCTGGATTGAAGTCAATATCCTAACTCATCCCAAAGATGTTCTGTTGGGTTCACATCAGGACTCTGGCCAGCCCAGGCCACAAACCGTTGCCTCACGGGTGTTACTTAATGACAGGGTATGTGGTCATGTTGATGCAGTCAGTCATCTCGAGACTGTTCCTCTAATGCACGCAGTACACAATGCAGTGAACTGTGTTCATATCCTTTCATATTTAGCGTTTTATTAACCACAACATAGCCATGAGGAAACACCACCTCTGTGTTTCACCATCGACTCTACACATGGTGGCAGGTAACATTCAGGCTGACATTCTACAGATATTCGCCACACCCATCAGATTTTCACAGGGTACAGCACATGATCCATCACTCTAAATCACTCATTTTAAGTCATCCACTGTGGTCCTTTACATCACCTCAAATGTTGCTTTGTACAAACTACACAATAGGGTGGCTTATGGAGAGCTGTTCAAACCACTGTACCCCAATCTTGTTAACTTTCATGCATAGCCACTGCACTAGCTGGACTGCTGTACTCATAAGTGATTCCTTCCACTGATTTCCATGTATATTTTTACAATCACCCTTCACGAAGTTCGACGAGCCCTGTGTCACTACATGAGGTCTGCCAGGTATTTGTTTAGCTGTGGTTGTTCTTTTGTATTTCCAATTCACAATCACACCACCAACAGCGGACTTTGGCAGCTTTAGAAACGGTTAAAATGTCGCTGACAGCTTTGTTACTTAGGTGACATCCAATCAATAGCCCAGGTTTGAAGATGCCGAATTCTCTTGACCGACCAATTCTGCTGTAATACTGCTGCTCTACTGACATCACAATATTCCCCACCTTCTCTTATATTGATGGGTCCACCAGTCACATTACGTAGTGGACGATTCCACGTTACACATCGGTGTCTGGATACTTTGATCAGAGACTGTATGTGTGGAACATCCTTTCTCCTTACTATGTGGGAATCTGCCAGTGGTGTCTACTCCAAACTGTAAACATCACTGACTTCCAAATGTGTGTGTTTACTGAAGAGGCTCTCTCATGATGGAAGGAATAGTCAACAGCCACAAGATAAATATATGGGAATTGGGAAGTCCTATGGGAAATCTTGTCTTCCATCATCAATACATATTTACAGGAAATGTGTGGGCTGATGTTCATTCACGACAATTTGAGCTGTATCTCTTGTGTGAAAAGCTTGGTTGATGAAATTATGATATTTTTCTCCATAAAATAATAATTGACTTGTTTGAGAATGTCCCACTAGTGGTCAGGAAAAAATTTATTGCTCCAGCATGATGGGGACCCACCACACTCTGCCAGTTATATTCGACTCTGTTGAATGGATAGGTGGGTCAGTATAATGGCCACCGTGTCCTCTCGGCCTCACTGCAGCCAATTTCTTTTTGTGGGGAAGATGAACCATTTGGTGTACAAGACACTTATGCTCACTCCAGAAGAGCTCGTTTCCCCTTTGACTGAAGCTAGAGCCATTATGCGTGAAACACCTGGTTGTTTGGAGTGTGGCTGATAATCGTTGACATGGAAACGTGAAGAAATAGCACACTAGGTGCGTTAAAAATTGTTTAACGCAACTGGTGTCGTATTTCTTCACACCGGAAATACTGTCACCATATTCACACGAATTGAATGCGCCATCGAATGTAATACGCATTCCAATTTTAAAAATTAAACTTATAAAAAAAGGAATTTTGGCACATCGCTCGTAGTGTAGGTTTGTATTGTTGACATTTATTTTACAATGTTAACTATATTTCAAAAAACAGTGAGTGTATACATGAACTATAAAAAAAGCAATTAATTTTTGAGCTACTCATTACAGTAGTAAGTGAAATTTTCGTTATTAAAAAAGAACGCCTAACCTGATTACCTACACAACATACAAAGAAACATATTGTAAATGACAGGCGTTACTAATCATTATTCACTAATGTCATCCTTACTGGAATCCTCGGAAAGATCTTCATCAGAAATAAATACGAGGTGCTATCCAAAATTTTTGGGACTGGTGCTGCCATCTCTTGAAAACCTTACGCTTCTGTCACTGGTCAAACGTATTCTGGAAGTCCTGTTCTTTGAGAGTGTTTATCACCGCCAGCGATGCTTCTTGAATCCTATCTAGAATGTCGAACCGATTGTCTTTCAACTTTAGTTTCAGTTTTGGCAATAGCGCGAAGTCACAAGGTGCCAAATCAGGCGAGTACGGTGGGTGGGGTACAACCGCCATGTTGTTTTTCGCCAAAGAGGTTCTGGTGAGCAAGGACGTGTGACAGGGTGCATTGTCGTGATGCAGCAGCCAGTTCCCTTGACGTCAAAGCTCGGGCTGTCGTCGCGGAATTCACTGTTTGGTTGGGTGGGGCGAATTCTTTGTGCACAATTCCCTTGGTATCAAAGAAAATGTTCATGCTCTTCACCTGTCTCGCTTTTTTGGGTCTTGGAGAGCCAGGGCTCTTCCACTGGGGCGATTGTTGCTTTGTCTCTGGATCCCCACTTGTTGAATCACTGTAAGGGTCTCCGTAGCGCTTTCCCCGAGATTCGCACAGAATTTAACATACACGTGCTGTTTTGCTCGCGGATCCGTCGTAAAATCGCCACACACCAAACACAGTATTACGGAAATCACTGTGGACACGCAAACACGTCCTCCCACCTGAATGCCACTCCCCACACTTGACTAATCACATAGCGGTGTAAATAGCTACTACTCCTACTTTCCAGATGGCAGCACCAGTCCCGAAAATTTAGGATTCCACCTCGTACATTTCCTCCTTCCCCGCCATCCTCGGTGCCGTTCCAGAGCACATCATCTTCACTGTGATCCAGAGTATTTGAAATACAGCATTTCTTGAATCATTGGTGCTTCGTTGCGTTTCCAGGCAGCTGAAATCCAATGCGCAATAATGTAGGGCGCAGCAAGTTTAATTTTTCCTGTCTGAGTCGGTTCACGATTTGGTTAACAAAACCATTTTTCGTACTGTTCCTAAACATAACCTTTGAGAGGTTTATACTAACGCCCAGGGGTTCTAATACAGAAGTCAATCCTCCAGGAATAGTAACAAGGTCACTGGGTAGGCTGTGGATCACCTGTTTTTACGTCGTCAGTGAGATGACCACTAAATGGATCAAGACAAATCATCGATGGTTGTTTGCAAAGCCCACCAGGACGGAGATCCCACAAGTTACGGAGCCAGTCAAGCATCGAAGTTTCAGTCATCCATCTCCTCTCTTTATTTCGAATAATGACGTCACTAGGGAGTTTAATTTTTTTGGAGTCTTCGGGCTTGTTTTTCGCTCGAAGATTAAAAAAGGTGGAAGTTTGTTCCCATCTGCTGTGATTCCCAGAATTACTGTTACGTGCTGCTTTTCGCTCCCAGATGTTTTGATGGTAACTTCTTTGTATCCTTCTCGTCAATCGTGTAATTACGTGGCACATCAAACAAAATTGGAGTCATCAAGCGTTGCCTGTTTGGCCAATCAAAAAATTCTTATCCTCCCGAAGTGTGATAACATACCGCTGAAATTCTTTAATTTTCTTCTCAAAATCCTGTGGAAGCTTTTGGCATTTGAGAGGTCCAGTGAATTTATTTCTAGTAACGGTAGTTGCAAATAATCCCAATTCTCTTTTTTTTTCATAAGGGAACGTTGCTCTCAGCTACAGTGAACTCTCTTCCCGCCTTTCTGTTACCATATTTTCCAGGACAAAGAATTACTTTACGCTCGAAAGTAGCCTCATACGATAGTCTTCTCTGCTTGCCTTCCATTTCGTGGCTACCTAATGCAAACAATGCGTAGTATTGTAGTAGGCCAACAATATCGAAACGAGGTTGAGAAGTACAACAACGCGTTGAAATGTACGGGACAGTAGCTAAATTTCGAGGACACGTTCTATTTGAACGGACGATTAAAGAAAATTTCCTCTAAATTCAGAACCGGAAATATATATCAGCTCTTAACTCGATAACTTCTTACCCGATTTACGTCTTCCTTTAATTCACAGATACCGCACCTATATTTTCTTGCTAGAGTTTAATACATACTTTGCTACTTCATATCACATAGGGTACAAAATACCTGTGAACAATTCAAGTTTGAACTCTAATCTAATGCGTTATCAAATTTTGAGTACTCTGTATGGTAAAAAAAGTGCGCACTAGGTTCGCATAAAAACGGTATTCCATTCACACCACCACCCCATAGCGCACCGTAATCGGACTAACAGTTTTGTGCTACCTACGCTTACTTCACACAGTCAAAGAGGAAGACTTGACGCGCTGAAAGCTCAAAAAGCAGTAAAACTCCTTCACACAGTGAAAGTAAAATTATGTTCTTCTATAATTTCAAAAGAATAATTTCAAATATTTACCGAAAATTGTGAAAAAGTGTAACATAAAAATATCGGCACTCGATATTGCCATTTTGATATCGACTTATCGGGGAGGAAATATCACTGATACATATCGATATAATTACTGGTGGACATAACGACATATCGATATTTTATCAAGCAACTCTAGAGCACTGGCGGAGCTGCCATTTGAATTCACGTGATTCACGTGGAAAGGTTTACGTCGTGATTACGGCCGCACGACGGGAAATAAGGTACTCGTCATGCGGATTGGTGCTAGAAACATGGAACATTCGATTTCGAAAATCGTTAGGGACTTAAATATTCCGGGATCCACAGCGTCAAGTGTGTGCCGAGAATACCAGATTCCAGGCACCGCTTCTCACCACGGGCAACGCAGTGGGCGATGGCCTTACTTACCGAACGAGAGCAGCTGTGTTAGTATACATTTGTCGATGCTAACAGACAGGCAACACCGCGTGAAATAATCGTAGAAATCAATATGGACGACGATAAGTGTATCCATTAAGACAGTGTGGCAAAATTTGGTGTTAATGTGCTGCTGAAGTCGATGACCGTGCCTTTGCTAACAGCACAACATTGCAGCGCACTTTTTTTAGACGACTGGAAGACTGGCTTGCTCAGATGAGGTGAAGTGAGCCCTAATTTTCGTTGCCAAGAGTTGACGGTCGAGTCGAGTATGGCCAGGCTCCACGAAGCAATGGACCTAAGTTGTCAACAAGGTCCTCGTGTGGTCTGTGTTAACGTGGAATGGACTGGGTCCTCTGGTCCAACTGAACAGATCATTGACTGGAAATGGTTATGATCGGCTACATAGAGTATGTCCCCAAACTACGATGGAATTTTTATGGGTGACAATGCGCCATGCCTAAGGCCGCAATTGTTCGCGACTGATTTGAAGAACATTTAGGGCAATTCGAGCGAATGGTCTGATCACTCAGATCGTCCGACAGGAATCTCATCGAACATTCATGGGGATGTAATCGAGAGGTCAGTTCGTGCACAAAACCCTGCACCGGCAACACTTCCGCAATTATGGACGGCTACAGAGGCAGCATGGCTCAATGTTTCTGCAGTGGACATCCAATGGCTTGTTGAGTACATGTCAAGTCGAGTTGCTGCACTCGCCGGGCAGGAGGATGCCCACCACGATATTATGAGGTACTCCACGAGCTCAGCGTAAATTCCCTCTCCATAAAATCCTCCCGCCTATGAGTGTTGTAACCCTAAATGAACAAAACCTGTGTTTGTGTAATGTAATGTAATCTAACAGTTAAGCTCGTGAATGGGATGTTATCGCGAGCTTTTTCTCTGTTTTCTGCTGAGTGCAGATGAACGGCAACTTCTGTCATGACGAACGTTCGTCCTTCCACTCTTCAACGACATCAGTGACACACACTATCCCAACTGCAAGCACTCTCGTCCACTGCTAGAGATCGCGACTGTTCACCGCACCGCAGGACGTCAGCATGGGGACCGTGTTTCTCATTACACCGATGGGAAAACAAGAGATGCGCGCCGACACTGGTGCGTCCAAAGGTTTCAGGAGTGCCATCGCGTCTTATTTTCAGACGAGTCCGAATTTTGCGTATGTTATCACACTGGACGCACACGTTTCAGGAGACTAACAAGAATGAACGCTGTCAGAATCCATTTCTCATCGTCATGGCGCCAAGCACGTGGCATAACTGATTGGGCTGCCGCTGTGTATACTATTCGGTTTCCTTGGTTCGCACAGATGGTAATTTCTTTGAACAAGATAACGCAAAATCCCATTTTTCCCGTTCTTCTGCCGCGATACAGGTGTTCGACTGTTACCTTGGTCAGCACGTTCACCAAATCTCTCCCACAATAACAACATTGGGTCTTGGTTTGCGGAGAAACGGGCACGTCACCAATCGCCAGCCACCACCACTGATGAACTCTGACGGAGCCGTATGTTGTCCAGGATCAGTTCGACTCTATGCGCAGCTGCGCTACAGCCATTACTGTCGCCAAATGTGGCAAATTTGACAACCAAAAATTTTCTACTATGCTGAACAATACGATTTCGTCATTTGGTATCCCGCTTGGTATTCCAATTATAATGGCCAGCAGTGTACTGAAGAACTGAGGTTGTTCAAGTGGCTTACGAGACAGTCGATTTGTCACTAGGCATTCCAAGGCACAAAAGAAACCGTCGGCAGACGGGACCACTTTAACCAAGAAACAGAAGAGAGCGTACGCAAACAAGCAATGTCGCTACGCAACCAAAAATAATCATCGTCAAGGCTTATCGATATTAAAATAGTAATGAACGAAAGGTCAGCAAACAGCGCTAACTGTCCTCTCTGTTCGATCATCTAGAGCGCAAGAATCCAGGCAGAATTTAAGCAAAATAGAAATGGAGACTTTTTTGCTTACACTTTGGAAGAATCCTGCTCTTTCCCTCGTAAAGAATAGATAGTCACAGAGCGCTACTTTCTCACCCGCTGTTCAGACCTATAACGTCTGGGGATGGTGGCCTTTGATGTCGCAATTGTCCGCTGTGTTTTGTCTTTGTGCATAGGCCATCGTTTGTTTCTTGGAAGATGTAACGCCATCCACCGCTTTGCACAGTAGTCTGTTTCACTTTGCCCCTTGAAAATAACTTGACATATCAGCGATTGTCAATAACGTTACCGGGTCCCAATCGCGTACGTAGTGTGATAATTCGACTTGCCGGGAGAAGCGAAAATTTCACAGAACTGACATTTTCCGGATAGCTTTGCATTTCAAAAATGCAGCAACAGCACAGTGACGAAACCTATACAGTCGTCTGAAATTATCTTGTTATGTCTCGCAACAGCATATGCCAGAAATGGATGGACAATAATTACCACAGAAGCAAATCATCCATTCGTCGATGAACGCACAGCTACTACGATCAGTAAAAGCTTCAAATGGGAAGTACCAGCATGCGAGCTCATCTAGGTTCTACTTCAAATATACATACAGGTGAGAGCTACAGTAAGAGTGAAGCAAAAAGCAGGCAAGCAGGCAGGCAGGCAGGCAGAGTGGCTGAGAGCAGAGCAGGCTGGGAATGGTACAGACCGGCCGGGAGGACGGGACCCGGAGGGGCAGCGTGGCCGACGAGGGCTTGGCGCCGGCGGCTGCGGCGCGCCGCTGCTGCTGGGCCGCCACCGCGCCGGGCGCGCAGACGTTCAGGTTGGCGAAGTCGTCGTCCATCTCCTCCAGCAGGCTGCCGTCCTCTTCCTCGTCAGACTCGTCCTGCCGCACCAGCCATACGCACCCTGCCCCTCACACACCGCGCACTCAAGAGCCACGCGCCAGCGCCGCGCAGCTGGACACTGCTCGCCGAATCCGCTCGAATGTTAGTTGTCAGCAAAAGCGAGCCATATTAGTAACACGACACGAGCCAGCCTCTTCGTCTGTTTGTTAACCCGAGGAAACAGGACTTCCAACCACTCTCACAAATATAAGCAAGCGTTTCGACAGCATACGCACCACTGAAGGTACTTATCTTTTCTAACTGCTCGACGAAACCACCCCACCTGCTAGTAACGGGTTTAGCAAAATGGAAGTACGATCGACAGTACAACTTTCAACTCGTATCTAGAAAATATAAAGTTACGTAATTTTTGTTTGTACCAGAACTGCAGAAATTTTACTGAAAACGCACTGAAACCCCCCCGTCATAATACTATAGCACTCCGCTATAGGAACCGAAGCAACACAAAATGATACAGTTTGTTGATTATGTGGAGTATAGCGCGATAACTCCTTTTCTGAACTGAAGGAGAAGAACACAGGACAATACGCGCAGAGTTAACGGAAGTGTACAGTTACTATGCACTGTGGCTTGTAGATGCTTCCAAGGAGGTCAAACGAGCCCGAATGATGATGACCAAAGTGGTAATAGATCTCTCTGCGAAGAACTTGGAATCGCAAGAGAAGAGCTGGAAGAGTTGCTCGTTACAGTCTAGGAGATAGAAGAGGACGTTAAAATCCGTCGTAGCTCAGATTTCAATATCTATTGTAACAATTTAAAAATGATAAAGTTTGACATCCAACACATTCGGTGACTGTTCACACCGCTTCGAAATGCCCCAGCGGAAATGTTGCAGTTGTGCCATCCCAATCCACATGGTCTCTTTAGCGCACTAATTACTATGGACGAGTGTTGGGCGTATCACTATAGCATCAAAACAAAGGAGCAAAGCAAGTAGTGGAAACGATTCACCAACATTGAAACGGGCGTTGACCAAATCCTCATCAGATTTGGTTGATTGGATTGTTAAGGAACTGAACAGCAGGACCATTAGTCCTTCAGTCAAGGAGCAATTCAGCTCGGCAGTGGACTTCGCTTATCATATGCCAATGTGCTACAGCGCACTGTAAATACTGCACTAAAATTATGCCTTTTGCATCAAATAAATGTCAGCCAGAACTCGCACTAAAACTATTTCTCTCCTCATGCAAGTCTGAAATCGCACTGGAATTACATCATTTCTCTTTGAAAGCTAGATGGTATGCAAATAAAATTAACAAAACCATGTTTTGTGGCGCTTCTCTACAGTCACTAGAAACAAGTGTCGACTGCTGAAATAATGGTACATTATTCACAGCACCGTGTCAGTATATTTCTTTAAAATTTCATGCAGCATATTGTGGAAGCATAGGCTACCGAGATTTTTAAAGAATCGTCGTGACGTCACTGTGGGTGAGTGGTCAAAAGCAGACTGGTAATTTACGGACCTGGGTTCGACTCCTTGCTAATACTGACATTTCTCTATTTTTTTCATTCTATTGTATACCTCGCAATGTTAAAGCACTAATTATAAAATTAAAAACAAATCAGTTTATGTATGTAAAATTTATACATGCGATATAGTTACGATTACTACCCATGTAAATCGAAAGGTTGTATGCTAGCTGGTGGTAAAACAAGCGAGTATACAAGGAAACTTATTATGAAAGCATTTTCTGCAATGATCTGTTAAAGAGCTCCTTTTCCACTTAGATGTACTTCAAATATAAATGTAACGATGGGGAGTGGGACGACGTTCACTAATTTGGTTTACCTAACACTAAACATTCCAAAATAATTGCAAAATGCTTTGATTACCTTCTGAATTGTTCAGAACCAATCCATCAGCTCGAATAATCACTCACTCATCATAATCTAGGAGAAGATTTACCCGAACTATCAAAGGAACTCAAATATCTGTTAAAATCTTTTGAAGTTAGTGGAGAAGACCCTATCTACACAATAACTTTTGAAATGGTCTCCACTAAAAATAAAAATTGCAGTAAAATTAATCTATGCGAAAACTTGGGTGTGTGGCTGCTGACTTTGGGGGGACGGGTCCAAACAGCGAGGTTATCGATCTCACGATCCGAGATAAAAGAAACTAATGGAGGAAGAAGAAGAACAGCATAGTCCAATTAATGCGAAAGGGAAACGTGCAAACTGAGACAGATGGAACATTGGGGCAGCAGGAGAGGGATGTGCAGGGGGCACTGCACAGGACAGCTGCCGGCAGTGCCACTGACTCTTCCCAATCCCCACACCATACCATACCATACCATACCATACCATCACGACACAACGGGGCAACACCAATGTAAGAAGACATAAGAAAAGGTGAAACAGAACAGCACAAAAGACCAGGCAAAACATCGGGAAAACCGGGTGGGGTGAGGGGTGTGTGGGGGGGGGGGGGGGGGGGGTCTGGTTGGCGTGTAGCCAAGTCCGAAGGCATTCAAAATTAACGTCAATACTAACCGAGGGATTCCAACTCTGGAAGGAAATACAGGTACTTACATCAGGGGGGGACAAACCACTTTCATGAGAAAACCAAGGAAGTACGCAACGATGTGAGAGTTGCCCACTAATACGTGGAAAAGAAGACTGCGAGAGCGTATTTAGTGTGAAGGGACAAGATGTGGGAACAGTCCAGAAAACTATGAATCACTGGGGGGGGGGGGCTGCAACTACAAAGGCGGGGACCACCTCATCATGCAGCATAAAATCATGCCGGAACCCCCTCCCCCCTGACGGCCCCGGACTGAACGAAAAGGAATTTGGGTGTGACGCCATCGGAAACCCAAACGAAATTATCTGAACAAGCAGCACGGCCAAGATTGGCGAGAAAGTCGTGGATAGCAGAGACCAGGGGCGGGAACAACACTGGGCGATAGCCTGAAAGACTGTCAGGTGAGAGAGGACCGTTTAATAACGCAGAGGGCCTGGTAAATGGCCATCAGTTCCACAGTAAACACCTCTCACACACATGTCAGGTGAGATATGATGATACATGGCAACAGAAGACGTGAAACCGTATGTGATCAGATTTAGAGCCATCAGTGTAAAAGACAACAGCATCTCTAAACTCTCTTAAGAATTAGCAGAAGAAACAATGGAACATTATCGGAGCAATAGAGGCTTACAGGCCTCAGAATAGATCCATCCAAATCCAGGGCAAAGGAACTAACCAATGAGGGTATGTGGGAGGTTGGTTCTGAGAGAATGTAAGTAACAGGACATGAAGATAGATGGAAATCGCAGCAGAAAGAAGTGAGGTGTAGCCTAACTAGCAAAACCACTGAGGACAGGCAGTGGGCAGGCAATGTCCTATAGCCGCGAAATGAATAGGAGGGGTGAGCCGGGAAAGAGTGGATAGTAATGGAATAAGAAACCAAAAGCTAGGACCATCGAACCGAAACAGTGCGGGGGCAGATTACCAAGCGAGCTAGTACCAAAGGCACCGGTGGACTCACTGATACCATGATGGTGGACCAGGTCACAGAGGAGCAGTCTGGTTGGGGCAGCTGAGTCATAATCTTGACAACCATAGTCCAGTCAGGACAGAAGTAAGGCCATGTAAAGGTGGAGAAGAGTAATGATTCGCACCCTACGAGGTGTTCACAAGGAGCGAAGGAAACAGTTTATGGAAACATCCAATCTTCTCAAGTTGGATATGGTGCAATCAAGTAAGCACGTTGTCAAAAGAAAACCCAAGAAACAGAACCAGGTGATCACAATCAGGTGTTAGTTGTCGAGATACGAGTTCTGGATCAGGATACACCACAGTATGGCAACAAAAATGCACCACCCAAGAGAAAAATGTAAGCCGCATGAGAGTGTCCACGAAGAAGTTCGCTAGTGACATCCTGGAGCTGTTACTCCAAAGATGCCACCGAGTCGAAAGTAACCCAGAAACAGAAATCATCCTCATATAGAGCAGGGGTGTTAGGTGTTGAAGCAACTGGCTATGAATGGAACCAAGAACAGGTGCTAAAATAGGGGAGGAGGAAAGGGCCAGAAAAAGTTACCATTCAGTAAAAGGGTCATTTTAGGATTCTGCCTGACAAGGGTAAAACGTTAAGTGGAGGAGGAAGGCAGCTGAATAGGTGGCTGGCTGACACTGACATCACAAAATGGCTCGCAAGGTGTTCTGCTCGAACTGATGAATCTGTATGAAGGCCACCTAGGGGGACAAGGCCCAGATGGAAGATGACTGTTGGAAACTTTGGAGGTTCGAGGGTGTGAACCGTAGGCCACACCTGTGACACAGGAACAGAAGAAACTAGGGAGTAGACAAAGTGTTCCAAACACACCTGCTTGCTTTGTTTGATTAAATAAAGGCGCAGAGGTGTTTGAAGATAAGACTGGTGGAGGATGAGCGCTGCCTAAGGCATTGCAAGGCTCGACGGCGATCACAGATAGCAATGGCAATAGTTGAACTCTCTAACATGGGACCAGGAGGCAGCTGAACAGGCCCATTGAGCAGGGTATAGGAATGATGGCGGCATGAATTATATCATCAGATATATCATGGACGACTTCATCTATATAGCCTCACTAAGCACACAATCTGCAAGGTATACAGATGCCAACAAGTGTGATGGATAGCCCAGCAGGTAGCCTGCCCACTGGGAGGTGGGAAGGGAATGGGGGATCAACGGGAACTGGTAGCTCTCACAGAGGTCATTGTACAGCAGCCAGTGTAATGAAGAAAGAAAAGGAGTGGATGTCACTGCAATATAACAGTCAGAGAAAGTGTCAAACAGCACTAAAATGGATAGGAGAACCATCATCAAGAAGGCACAGATCTTGGTCCACTCACTGGGATCTTGTCAGCGAGGAGCCCCCGACTAGATGAAGCAGTGCCCCACAAAAAGATGATAAGCATTAAAATCCTCAAGGAGGAGGAGGAGGAGGAGGAGGAGGAGGAGGAGGAGGAAGGGAGGGGGGAGTCGCTGAAGGAGGGCAGTTAGCGCTGTAGGCATAGGTGGATTGTCAGGAGGGAGGAAAGTGATTGCAAACCGTGACCACTGATTCCAACTGGACCCGTATGGCCACCGCTTCCAATGTGGTTCTAAGGGGGATCCCTGTACTAACAATGTCCTTAAGACCAACATGCAGACTCCACCTGAAGCCCTCAAAGGGCTGACATGGTTCCAACAAAAAGCATCAAATCCGCAAAGGATCTGTGAGTGAGCATCAGTAAAATGATATTCCTGGAGAACGACACAAGCTGGGGAGTAAAAAAAAATAGGGGTAGCAATGTTGCATGGTGACAGTGTTCATTAGAGTTCTAATGAATAAGCACACAACAGTGATCCAAAGAGGATGTGGATGGGCTGAAGTTGGCCATGCTGCCTGGTCACCATGCAGCACCAACAAGGACAAGATAATATCCACAAACAAGAGTCAGTATCTCCAGGGGCACTAGCAGGTTCTTGTCCCAGACTTAAGTTGTTTCTCCTCTTCCATAGGTGGAGAACAGCACAGTTCAGAGGGAGAGCAGGCTTCAGCAAGACCTGTCACAGAGTGTGGGTAACCTAGGGGTAAACATAGTGAACATACAAATGGGTCCTGTGGCTGATTGGAGCAGCAGGTCTCCAGTCTGGAAGACGCCAGGGCAAGGGGTCCCAAGAGTCAGCCCCATCACTTGCAGGCACTGAAGGAAGGCACTTCTCTGGCCGCATGAAGGAGCTACACCACCCAGAGGAGAGGGTGTGGGAACGGTACAGAGGGGAGAAGCGAGAGGGACTGGAAAAAGGAGGACGGGGAGAGGAAACAGAGTTGAGGAGGAGGGAGGAGAGGGGAAAGACTTAACAGAGTTAAAGACGTCACAGGCACAGTGTGAAGGTAGTCATATTTCTGATGAGCCTCAGAGTAGGATGAACGATCGAGAGATTTATGCTGTATCTTCTTTTCGTTCCTACAAATTGCATAGTCCGACGAGTGATTATAGTGATAGTTGTGACAATTAACACAAACGAGAGGCGTAACACAGCCGTTTCCCTCATGGAGAGAGAGCCCACATTCATCGCATAGAGGGTCCACTGGACAACAGGAGGATGTGTCCGAAATACGAACACTGAATACATATCATGGGTAGCGAGATGTATGGTTTCACATAACACTGAGAGCCCTAACCTTGCCCACCTTCGGAAGCATAAAGGCTTTAAATGCAAGAATAAAGACACGTCAGTATCTACGTCGTCACGCTTGTGGCCTTCTGTGTTCTGAAACACATTAGACAACGTAAGTACTCCGCTGTTCCAGATTGGCCAAAGAGTTTCTCATCAGTTTAAAGGATGAGGTCTTTATAAAAAAAAACGTCTCCTTGGACTATATTCAAACACTAGTGAGGAGTAATGGACACCAGGATGCCACCAAGGTGGTCACAGGCACACACTGTCGCAGATTGTGTGGCAAAAGAAATTCTAATCAACAGCAAATTTGACTATCTTACTCAGTGTCCACTTTGCCAAACTAATCTTCGATAGTTCACACGAAAATAATGGCTTGGTGATGGTGGTGGTAGCGGCGAGAAGTGTCCCCATCAGTCCTGATGCACGCGGGGTAGCTGGGAATGGGTTTCACCCGAAGCCAGCAAACCTGGCCCTCCTCCCAAGGGGTAGCTAGGGAAGGGAAGGCCGCAGGATCACACAATTCCCAAGTAAAGAGACAGCCATAGAGGAACGGGTAGATTTTTGGAACTTAACGCATTTAATGCACAAAGCATCCACCCACATACCGCCCATTCTGATCAGGGGCTCTCGCTGTGGGCACTACCTAGTCACAGCAAGAGCCATCTGACACGGCGGCCATTGCTTGGAGTTTTACAGTTCCAGAATGATGAGCAACCACTCCTCGACCTGCATAGGGATGCAGCAGCACAGGTATCAGAAGTGTGGTCCCTGTGTTGTCAGGGTTCAAATGGCTCTAAGCATTATGGGACTTAACATCTGAGGTCATCTGTCCCCTAGACTTAGAACTAGTTAAACCTAACTAAGCTAAGGACATCACACGTCCATGCCCGAGGCAGGATTCGAACCTGCGACTGTAGCAGCAGTGTGGTTCCGGACTGAAGCACCTAGAACCACTCAGCCACATGGCCAGTTGTTGTCAGGGGGCTCAACCAAAAGGGTGCACAGGGAGCCCACCACACTGACTGGATACCATGCTGGCTATATAGCTTTAAAGGACAACAGTGCCAAAAGAAAGATGGAAGAGGTGTCAAGGCCACACACTGAAGATGCTGAGGAAGGTAGTGTTCCCCAGATTGCTCACACTACACCGACAAAATTTAGAAGGGCTGTCAAACCCCAAAGGGGAAGGGAAGAAAAGAAAGGAAACAAAATCTTAAAAGATGACAGAAAACAGGAGGATAGCCAGGCTGACCTAAGCAAGGACACAGAGGGGGAAGGAGAGGGGCAGAAGGGATGGAGTGAGGATGCCAAGGGAGGGGGTCAGGGAAAGGGATGCAGCTCAGGAAGGAAGAAAGGGCCACAATAGCTTGGGACCCCTTGTGTGCCATGCATGAACTCTCAAAAAGGCCATGAACCCCTGGAGGGTTGACAAAACCTGAAAACCAGGAAAACTCTTAGGAGAGTTTAAGGTGGCCTTGATAGATCCCCTCCATAATAAAGGCAATGCACAAGATTTTAACAACAGAGGAATTTCTTGGCAATAACTTGCATATAACGGTTTCCACTGTTATACTAAACAGAATAGAAACACCAGGAAGTAATTTAGGTGCATATCAAGGTGGTTTTGGGAAGGGCTGACTATGACTAAGTATTTGTTCAGAACAATCATTTGCCACAGATCGCTGGATTCAAAACATTGGCCTTTTTGCTTGAAACTGTTTGAAGTGTATTGTGCTAACGTAGATTTTGAGGGTTTTGTAAAGTGCCTTTGTCATAACTCCACCGAGGGCAAGGCGTCAAAAGTCTAGACTGGTAATTCGAGGACCCGGGTTTGATCCCTGCAATTACTAACTCTTCCTTATTTTATTCATCGCAATGTTGCACTTAATTACAAAATTTAAACGTATTTACACAAATTTATGTAGAATTCAAGTCAGTTACGATCACTACCATTCTAAATGAAATACCATTCTAAATGAAAAGGAAGGAAACAATCAGACAAAACTTGATGGCCCGCAGAATGAGCCGGGACGTAGTCGTTACATAAGAAACACTCCCTTGGACAACATCCTGCGTCCTTGATAATCTCCCGAAAACTCACCAGAAGTTGGGGTTGTTGACGCCAAACAAAAATTTTATCGAATTATGAAAGCATGTTGGAGTGCTGAAATCGAGGCACTGAAAGGAGTATGGTCACTTCGTAACCACAATCAAGTGCAATTCTGAGGGCAACGTCGTCAACGAAGTGCAACACTTAACAGCAAACGCACGTTTATTATGGACACCAACGTATAGACAAACAGAAGTAACTCCTTGACAGAGAGTACTGTTGTTAATAAAAGCACCTAATTTTCCAGAACAGTCAAAAATTAAGACCACATGACATTTCAAGAACCAGACGAGGTTTTTTTGTTTTTTTTCTTCTTCTTCGGGTGAGGTGTTTGGCTACCACGGTGTGGTGTTAACGGATTATGCTCTTAAGTTACTAACCGTCAGAGCAGCATGACAGAAAACTTCTGATGAGCTTTCGGGAGATTGTCAAGGACACAGGACGTTGGCCAAGGGAGTGTTTCTTGCGTAACGACTACGCCCCAGCTCATTCTGCGGGCCATCAAGTTTTGTCTGGTCTCCAGCTATCATGCGCATGGTAACCTGTGACTTCGTGCTCTTTCCTCTGATGAAGAAAGCACGCATGACAGTCATTTCTAAAATGAAGACGAAGTAAATACAGAAGTGGAAAGTTTCCTAAACAGTTTGAATGGGGACTTACAGTCTAAATATCTGTGAAGTGATCCATTGTCGGAGAAAATGTGTCGCATGTGAGGGTGATCACGTAGAGAAGGACCGACACTGTCACCCTTGCAGCTTTATTTTTCTCAGGTGAAAATTAAAACTTTACGGCAACCACTCCTAGAGTTTAACTGTCTTTAGAAAATGCGAATAGAACTATGAGAAATCCTTGTGTAAAATGCGTGGGCTAATGTTGAATGTTGTTCGAAAGCAAACGCAGAAAATGTCTTTCAGGGATGTCGAAGGAAGCCAACTGATATTGTGCGGTGCGTTTACAGAGCAGGTAAGGCATGGGTTCACGATTCAAGCCAATAATCGGAGCAGTCATCAAAATAGTGGAAGGAAGCTAGTGACTATGCACCAAAGGTGAAGTCCATAACATGGGCTAGAAATAAGGTAGTGTTCTCTAGGATAGGATGACGCATGATTAAGAGCACAACATGATTCTTTAGCACTCCTCCGAAAATCTAAGTAACGAGTGCGGTTAAAAGAAAACCAAGTTTCAACATGAATAAAACAAATAAATTCCCCAAAACTTCATGATATCGTCATTTCTGTAACTATGAAGAGCGAAAAGACGCAATGAAAGACGTAAAGCAGTACAGTAGAAACTTTTACTAGCTCATTTCTAGATAAAGGATACAAAAAGATTATTCTTGTGAGTTGCCTTGCGAAGGCTACAACGGCGGGTACCTGTACAAACTGGATGCAACAATACTTGTGAAATATCTGGGACAGAAAATAATTAAACATCAGGGCAATGAAACAGCCCACAAATTTCGACACTATGGAAGCTGAGGGATTCTCTATAATTTCATCCACTCATTTCAACACGTTGGTGCCCCAGGCCATGACCGGGAGCAATACTGGCCCCTCTACAACTTGGATGGAATGTTTAAAAAGATAAACCAACAATTACGACATTTGTCATTTTATAAAACTTTAACAACGATCACTAGAATACACTTTCGAATTCTGAAACTTTCGAGAGATAAAATAAAGTTAGTGAAGTGTCGTCTACAAGTTTTACAGCATCCGGACTGCTGTTATACGAGTGGAAAGCAGGATAGGGAACTAATAGTTGATCTAATCTATAGACAGAACAGTAAAGGAAACTGAAGAATTTGGGAAACCAGTTACAGTTCATCGAGGAGGAATAAACGTTTAACAGTGTAATTCCGTCAGAGACAACCTGATACATCAAAGAAACGTCAACAATGGGGAAAGAATTTTGGGGAGGGGGTACAATGTAGATCAGTGAGGAGTGTTTCATCCAACCAGTCTTGAGAATTTAAAACAACAATTGTACGAGTCGAGTTCTGGGGGCACCATAATGAACCAGAGGGTAAGAAATAAGTCGTGGTAGACATATCTTTAAATCGAGGAAAAAAAAATCAAGAGTCCACAATCAAAAAAATAGTTCAAATGGCTCTGAGCACTATGGGACTTAACATCTGAGGTCATCAGTCCCCTAGAACTTAGAACTAATTAAACCTAATTAACCTAAGGAAATCACATACATCCATGCCCGAGGCAGGATTCGAACCTGAGAACGTACCAGACTGAAGAACCTAGAAACGCTCGGCCACAACGGCCAGCAGTCCACAATCCACTAACGACATTGCGCACCCTAATGGTTGCACTTGCACATGTGATTTTTATAATACCCGTTAGAGTTACGAGTTGAAAGCAACTTAAAATTACCGAGCAGTCGAGACGTAGGAGACCACTGGTGCTCCCTGAAAGAACAACAAGCGCTCGTACGAACGTGAATTCTACGAATAGTTTGCATTATGAGGAGCTGGTAGGGTAGATTCCGTGAACTTTACGAACAATACAGAGGTAATGGCAGATGTAAAGCTGTGGGGGGGGGGCTTGTGGTTAGCTCAGTCGGCAAGAGCACTTACTGTAAGAGGCAAGGTTTAGGGTTAGTTTCGCGGTCCGGCTCTCATTTTAATCTACCGAAACCGCACAACCCTCTTCCGGGCGGAAAATTCATTCTTGAAACCCCACCATATGGCACAGGTATAGTGTAGTCAGATGTTTAACGGTTTGGACTGGTGAAAGAATGTTACAGAAGACTACACTATGGAGGTGGTGCGAAAATGGTTACGAGCTATGCGACAAAGTTCATTGTCATGTGTTTCAAAGCAAGGTAAGAGTCCTACATTTTTTATTTAATAGCTTTCCTTCTTACTGAAAAATATGTAAAACCAGTTTCAATGTAATAATGACTATAAACACTTCAGTAATAATTAAGTCTGCTTAATCTTTACTTTATAAATGATATCTGACTGAACAAACTCTGAAACAAACAAGATCATGTAAGATCAAACAAGATATACAGGGTGATTCAAAAAGAATACCACAACTTTAGGAATTTAAAACTCTGTTAACGACAAAAGGCAGAGCTAAGCACTATGTGTCGGCGAATTAAGGGAGCTATAAAGTTTCATTTAGTATGAACGTGACTCGCCTAAGGTGAACGTTTTCTGTGCCATTTCAGCCAATAAAGTTTTTGGTCCCTTTTTCTTCGAAGGTGCTACTGTAACTGGACTACAGTATCTGGAGATGTTAGAGAATTGTCTGTTCCCTCAGCTCGAACAAGAAGCACAACAATTCATATTTCAGCAGGATGGAACGCCACCACATTGGCACTTATCTGTCCGTAACTGCCTGAACGTCAACTACCCGAGGCGATGGATCGGCCGCCAGGCAGCTCGTGACAGAGCACTTCATCACTGGCCTCCAAGAAGCCCTGATCTTACCCCCAGCGATTTTTTCTTATGGGGGTATGTTAAGGATATGGTGTTTCGGCCACCTCTCCCAGCCACCATTGATGATTTGAAACGAGAAGTAACAGCAGCTATCCAAACTGTTACGCCTGATATGCTACAGAGAGTGTGGAACGAGTTGGAGTATCGGGTTGATATTGCCCGAGTGTCTGGAGGGGGCCATATTGAACATCTCTGAACTTGTTTTTGAGTGAAAAAAAAAACCTTTTTAAATACTCTTTGTAATGATGTATAACAGAAGGTTATATTATGTTTCTTTCATTAAATACACATTTTTAAAGTTGTGGTATTCTTTTTGAATCACCCTGTATAGTAATGGCTCGCTTGATCTTGACGTGACAGTCTCCTAAGCGACCATTTTGAATGATTATGTATCAATTCTAATAGATATATTGATATTATACTGAAACGCTTCTTTTCCACCGACTAGTTCAATATCTTCGCAGTTCTGTACCATTTTCCTGACAGGCGTTCAGAGGGTTCGATATTTAGCTAGTTTTAAAACTGATTCTTTGGCGCTGGAACTGGAATGCAAATTCCATTACGGTCAGCGCTCAAGAATAAAACGCGTAGTGAAGAGAGAGACTTCGCCACTCTCATTGTCTTCTTCATTGCAAGAATTTGCTCTCCTAAATGAATTCTGTTACTACGTTTTATACTGACGACATTGTTTTCTTTTAAAGCGGTTGTAAGCACATTTTTCGAATTTGACATGATAAACATGGACCTCAGCAAAACACATTACACGCTTTTTACTCTTCTGTCTCTATGCTACACTTCAAATTTTGTTTACTGACATTTACAAAGTTTCTGCATTCTCTCACATTTCGCCAGATCTGCGAAGAAATTAATCGCTCTATGCTGCCACTGTTCTAGATGCAACTTGTCACAACACTCCAGTAGTTGTAATTTCTGAACAAAGTACTTTCAATATAACAGAAAAAAACACTCACTACACGTATTTGATGGGATTAAGTAATGAATTACCACCTTAAGTGAATTAAGAGCACGACAAAGAATGCTGTCGAAACGTTCTGTGCTAATGTGCAGATAGGAAACTGGTTTAAAGTCACAATTCCCGTACGTGGAACGTTAGACTGTTACGCAAATGCTATCATGCAACTGTAAGGTAACGTGTTAGGGGTACATCCCTTCGAGCGGAGGGACAAAAACATAGGCATTTCGTGCATATTACGAATATACTGATACAGGAATCGACGTGCAGTTTGTCTCAGCTATTGTACAGAACAAATTGGTGCAACACACACACACACACACACACACACACACACACACACACACACACACACACACACATTTACTACTATGAGATCACAAGGAGACCCCAAGACTAAAATATTTCCCAAATTAATAATATTCTTAATTATTACGCCACACAATTCTAGAAAAATGTTCCGCATAAGTAGGTCTCTTAACGCTACCACGTGTTTCAAAATGCAGTGCAATAACACTCCGCGAACAATTACCCCAACTTCGTTTTAGGAAACTAGTATAATACAACCAAATTAAGTGACAGCCGTCAGCATTCTTCACCATCCACCCCTGACATATACTGAAACAACGTATATGAAGTTGAGAGATATCTCTAAGCCTCCAACGACCCAATGTGTATCTTTCAAAATTTCCAACTCTGTACTCTGTAAACATACTTCACAACAAAATCAGAATGATGTTCCTCCCACATCTTCAAATACCAACATTATGGAAGGACGAAAAGTCAATTTGTGGAATCACATCACACAATAGCTGTGAATATAAGATTTAACTGTCACCAAACGGTGGTATGAACCACGCCGAAGGCGATGATTGGTCTCAAAAATCTTTGCACACACGTTACCTATCAAATGGAACTTAGCGCACGGTAAACCATGACACATCATGCTTAAATACTGACACTACACGTCGCGTCATCTTCCAAGTGTAGAGGTTTCTACAAAATCTCGTGGCATGTCTTCTCTCTGAAATACATTATCTGGTTTCAACACCTACAATATTAAAATAAGGTTATGAAGTATAAGATATCAGAGACTTATCTCAGATGAATTATGCAGCCATTTTCTACCTTGCTGACACATTTTGCAGATTTCGGCATTGGACGTATGTAAAAAACCAGTTAATTTGTGGTGCCATGCGAGCTGCTACAGATTCTATGACAATTTCTTTTGTGTGACAGTTAGCAAGTAATTGTTAACGTCACTGCAATAACAATAAAGTGTATACAACACCGCATCACACGTTAAACTGTTGTAGAGTGCTTGACAAAAGCGAAAAAAGAGATGCACGAAGTGTACTGTCGACAACGTGCCAAGAGATCTTTACACAATCATCAGTTTTGAGACGCATTTCTTGACAAACTTATGCATAACAATATTCAGGAAGACTTTATTGACGATGTGTAAATAAAGTGTCCAACCTTCACTTTTTTAAAAGTAGTTACTGATGAATGGCGCTGTGGCCATAATCTTCGTTTCTCAACAGATTGGACGAGGAGTCTACAGTACCCTATATCTTTAAATCCGATGTCTACTTTATTGTGACTTCGTTATAAATTCCTTATTACGACCACGATACACCTTATCGCCGGTTCTCCCCTTTATAAAGCCGAGGTGTTTCATTAATGACTTAACTACAGAGTTCATAAAATCTACTGTCTCATAATATGACACTCTTTTAATCACACCTGCTTCAACATTCTAGAACAAAGCTCACTAGATGTATATGTAGAACGGTGGAGATGCTATTTCGATATTTATTTAGAAAAATTTGACCACTTTTTTCTGTCATTGCAAACATCAAGAAAAGTTTTTCGTAACTGTTTCATTATTTTGCGCTCAAAATGAGGTCCTGCTCTTTAGGATACCACATAGCCAAACATACAATGTAACGCCTATCACCTAAAGCAATCTTAAAAACACAATGAATCGGATATTACATATTATGTGCTACGAAGAATTTCTTTATTGTTATGCAGTACTGAGCACACAGAAGTGGCTAAAAACGATTTCGGGTATACTTCATGTTCGTTGAAGCAGTTTCTTCTACACAATAGACTTGCCACTTCTGGAGAACACATGGACACAGAAACCCGTTTTTAAAAAGCTGTCGTGTTTATACTACACAGAAAGCAAACATCGAAAACAGTTACCGTCCAGATGCTTTCTGCTTTACCTTGCAGGGTTGATGAACTCGACAACAAACACGAACGCTCGCCTGTAAATGGGACAATAGTTATCGATTCGCGACGTAGCCGAAGTCAAGACACATCACTTACACCACTTGTACGCAATAGATGAGCATTTCTTTATTTTACCTTCTTCGGTGGAAAAGCTAACTGAAACATGCCCCGCCGATGGCGTGCGGAGCCGTTTAAATCGGAGCAAGCTCCGAATATTTAATTCACCAGCTTGAGCACTTACGTACCGTTGATATTTAAATGCGCTGCTGTTAGATGTAACAGGAAATCAGAGAATACTCACTCGTTGCAGTTTGTGAGGGATGAAGGTAGTGTCATCTCTGCCCTTGTTTGTAAGTCCAGGGTTGAGGGAGAGGATAGCATCAATCTCAATCTGAAAACAAAAGCGGAAATAAATTTAAGACATTCTCTGATAAAATGTTACAGAATTAACTCTGGAAATAATTATTTCTCTGTATAACAATATTCGATATCTTTACTTCCTTTGGAAATCCAGCCACGGAAAACAATATTCATACATCGTTGTTCACGTAGAATGACTTTATTTATTAGAACTAAAGATCGCCGGCAACATGTTATTTGGTAAACTAACAGTATGGAGATTCCTTCCTAATGCATACGAATAAAACTACTAACTGCATAAGCCTTCTGCAAAAAGTAAATAAAAATTCTGTACTAACTGGCTTCACACAGAAACGACTGATGAACCGTTTGTAGCAATGAACGCATTCAATGGAAAGCTGCAACTGAAGCATGTTGGTTCTGATAATATGCGGTGAATGCCGTCCAACAGCAAAATGGGCCGCAAAGGGAAGAAAACAAGTAAAGGAAAGGCAGATAGTTCTCTTCGAACAGAAAAGGGAAGACCATTTTCAGAAATAGCCGATATTATTGGAAGAAGTCGGGCAACTGTGCATTCCATAACATGGCGACCTACAGAAAGAAGTACTCTCTTTAATAGTGAAAGAAGAGGTTATCACAGAGCTGATGGAAAGAGAATGAAGTATGTTAATAACAATGCTAAGAAAGATCCTAAACAATTTGATAGCATCTGCTGCGTCTGCACATGTTAATGATCAGTTCGGGAAGGAAATCACACCAAGGGCCTTTCGCTATATTTTAATGTTGTGAACCTGGGGTACCATATATTTGCAATAAAAACAAAAAATTGAAACTTTAATGTGCTCGAGAGCATGTAAGCAAGAACCCAAGTTTCTAGGACACAGTACGATCCACAGATGAAAGTTTTTGTAACATGGACAGATATCGGTATTTAATTATGCTGAAGGAAAATCTGCAGAAAGGTGTTGATACCTTGGGTTTAGGCACGGATTACTACTTTCAACAAGACAATGACCATAAGCATACAGTGGAAATTTTTTGTCTGTGGTGGTAGTACCATACTACTCATGTTCTGAAGTTTTCAGCGTAGACCTTTATCTAAATGAAGATTTTGGAGTACGCTTGAAAAAACGACGAAGAATTTGGAATACTTCGTAAGACTACTCTGAAAATGTTTATAACAAGAATGGCACAAATATTAATTCAGACACAACAAAAAACTGGTTCATTCCATGCGAAAAAGACTGCCTGCAAAGTATTACCAAGGTCGTTTATATACATTGTAATCTTATTCGTATGTGTGAATACTGCCCAGAGGGTAGTTGCCACGTTGGTCATCCAATGTGAGAGGTAGATTCTTGAAGCGATGCACTCAAAGTTTCAACTGACCCTAAGAAGTCACAGTCATGTTCATGACGCCAGATGTAGGCTATTCCAAAGGCTGATAACTGCTCCTATAGGAAGCAGGGAGTGGGGGGTGCGCACTACGTTTGTGAAATATTGTCTTCAAAGTTTAGCTCACCGCTGAAATGTCCCTCTATGGAAGTACAATAGGCTGGAGGACCCTGTTCCAATATTGTACACACCTCAATTTACCCTAGATGACAATGAGACTGGCCTGATATTCGTGCATGACTAATGATGCACCATTAATCAAGCCGAGAAAACCTCAGATCGCCCCGTAATCGGTTCAAAACACTACTTACCCCTCCCTAGTGAAGCCGTGGGCTGTGTGCCACGCACGTGCACTGATACCGGGACGAAGTGGGATGCAGACGGTTGCGTACTTTCATTCTTGCTATAAAATTTTCTTACACATCTTGTTTTACACCTCCGATGTACAATTTGAAAGTCAGTGGGGATAAGTAGCAAACCTGCCTTACACCCTTCGTAACAAGAACCACTCTTTCTTGACCCTCTACTTTTACTACTACCACGCAGGTTTTGTAGATATCATATATTATTCGTCGGTGTCTGTTCTTTAATCCCGAACTTTTAAGGGTTGTGAACATCTTATTTCACACCACACTATGTAAAACCTTCTCTAGGTCCACAGATGCTAGGTAGGTGTTCCGATTTTTCCTACAACCCACTTTCAGTTACCAAGAGCAATATAAGACTTTCTTGGATTATACCTTCGTTCTGGAAAAATAACTAATCTCTCTCCGGTAAGCCTTCAGTTCTTTCTATTCTTCTGTATATTATTCTAGTCAGCAATTAACAAAAGTGACTTGTAAGAGTAATTGTCAGTTTACTACATTACTTGGTTGTGCCTTCTTTGGTTAAAAGATAATGCTTCTCTGGCTATCCGATTGGTTGGTTGGCTGATTCGAGGGAGGGGACCAAACAACGGGGACTCTGTCTCATAATGTAGGGGGCCAGAAATCAAGGGAGAAACAACTGTCCAGTCCAGTTAACGGGAAGGGATAACATGCAAACAAAGATGAGATAGGGACGTCAGGTCAACAGGATGAGGAAAGAACAGGCAATGGGTTGGTGAAACGAGGTGAGCAGCGGTGCCCCAGAAATGCTACGTGCAGTCGGACACCAGCACCGCAACCAGCGCGTCCCATGATATAATGGAGACAGCACCAGGGGAAGAAGACACAACAAAAGGGGAAACAAAACAGTACAACACATCACACAAAACATAGGGAAAAGGTGGGGAGAACCTGGTTGGCGTGAAAGCAAGGTCAAGCAAAGCCTCCATAACCAAACTATACGCTAACAGAAGGACTAAAATTCGAAAGGAAAATTTAAGGATTTACACCTGAGAGTACAAACCATTTTCGCGAAGAAAACTGAGGACAGATTTAACACTGCAAGGGTCGTCCGCGAACACCCGAGACGAGGAAGTTGGGAGATCATATTTAGTGTGAAGGGCCAAAAGGCGGGGACAGTCCTACATAATATGGATCAGGGGCCCTGCGACTATGCTGAGGAGTAGGGGGGCAGCTCGTTGCAGAGTAAAAAAACCATGCGTCATCCTAGTAATGCCAATACGAAGATGGCAGAGGAGTGTGTATTTTTGCCAGGAGAGGCAGAGGGAAGAAAGCCTGATGGTGGGAGCCCTTCATGGTGCATTGTTTATTAGAGTGGGGAAGCCACCCAATAGCCAGCCCACAATTGGGCAGAAAGAGATTTGATGCAAAGCTGCAAATTCACAGAGAACAGTGAGGAGGTCGCTGGACACCAACCAGACGATCAATAAGTTCATTACATGGGATACCTACATGGCCACGAACACAATGGAAATCAACTGAACAAGCAGCATAAATAAGATCAGCAAGAAAGTCGTAGATGGCAGAGACCATGGGATGGTGGTAAAAACTCCGAGCTGTAGCCTGAAGGCCACACATCTAGTCCATACACAACAAAACTTGGGTGATTGAGGACTGTTTAATGAAGCAGAGGCCCTGATGGATGACGATCAATTCCACAGTAAACACCCCACATGTGGCACGCAAGAGACTGTGTTCTGTGCCAACAAACTATGTGAAAGCGTATCCCACATTCGAGCCGTCAGTGTTAAAAAAACCCACACACCCACACACACAGTGGCTCCCTGAAATTCCCACAAGAGTATTCGGAAAAAACAATGCAACAAGAGATTCATCCGAATCCATGGCTCACTAACAAGGGTGGAGGAGGGAGGGGGGGGGGACACACCAAGAGAGAACATGGGGAAAAGACAAGGAGGGAAGGTGGAAGTAACGGCAGAGAAAAGTGAGGCAGAGCCCAAACGGTAAAACTGGGGGACCATGGTCAGATGCTGGTCATTGATGTAGAGCTCCAGATCACGATCGACTGCAGTACAGCGACAGAAATGCACTACCCTCAACTTAAGAGAACAGATTTGAAAACAAAGCGAGAGTGCCCACGTGGAAGTGTGCCGGATGCCACCCTGGAGCTGTCGTTCTGCAGAGGCCACCTAGTGGAGCGCGCCCAAATATTCAAACATTCAACATACATAGCAAGGGTGACCAACGGTCCAGCAGGGGCCCCAAGTCCATTAATAGCGATGAGGGAAAAGGACACTTAATATGGAGCCCTGAGTAGTGCCATTCTCCTGGACCCACAGAGAGCTGAAAACAGTGAACCCAGATTCTGAACAACAGGTGGGACAGGAACTGACGAATAAAAGTTCGGAGGTGGCCCTGAAAACTTAACTCATGGAGCATAACGCGCAAGATGATTGAAGAAAACTGCGAGAAGATAGTGGCGCTGAGAAACGGCCGGCCGAAATGGTGTTTCTAATCGAAGCAGATGATTATCAGCAACTGTCCCTACCGAATGCTGCACTGGTAACGAGATGGAAGTTCCTACGATTCAAGGACCCAATTTAGCTGATGAGCCACCACCTGTTCTAGTAACCTGCAGGGGACTTGGTCAGGCTCAGTGGCTTTTCACCCAAGCAACAACGGATCCTTGCCAGGCTGAAGGACAGGAAGCAAAATACTGTCTCTTCAGTGAGAAGAGAAAACGCTTTGGAGCCAAATATGACTAAACACCTGGAGGAGATATAGGCATCATGGAGGACTGAGGTATTTAAGCAACTGTTTATGGACGGAATCTGGGTCAAGAGCTGAATCATGGGAAGAAGAGAGGGCCAGAAGTAGCTCCCGTTCAGTAAAATGTTCACTGTAGGATTCCACCTGATAAGGGGTAAAACTTAAGACGGGAAGCTTCAGCACGCTGTTTCCGGAGAGGAAGGGGGCTGGATAGGTGGCTGACGCTGATACTGTCACAAAATGGTTCGCAAGGTGTATGGAAGAACTGATGGATCTGTACACATCCCACCAGGAAGGGCAAGGCCAGGAATAAAAGACAGCCGCTGACAACCTTCAGGGTACAGAGTGTAGCCCATAAACGCGACGAAGGGGCAGAAGAACCTAGAGAGCAATAAAAGCACTCCCAACACACGTTTCCTCTGTTTGATTAAGTAACAGGCTTTGCCACAAAGACATGTAAAGATAATAAGATCGGTGGAGGAGGGGGTGCCACTTACAACGTTGCAAGATGCGACAACGATCACCGATAACAGTGGCAAAGACCGTGCTCCACCACGAACTGGCCGATGGCGAATAGGGCCAGCCAAGTGCGGGAATGGTAGTGCAGATTATATTGTTGAACCGATCACGGGCGACTTCACCGGCAAAACTTAAAAAATAATATAAAAAAAGGGTGGAAACACAACGTGGGACGTCTACAGAGAAATCAGTATGAGGGAAAACTGGGTCATCAGGAGGTGGAAGGGGAACGACAGAATCAACAGGAAATTGTCACTATCACAGAGGTCATTGTGTGGCGACCAGCGTAAGAAATAAAAAAGTGTAGGGAAAGAGATTGAAAGATCAATGGCAGAGAAATTTCTATATGCAGCACTAAAATGGGTAGGGGAGCAATCATTAAGGTAGCACAGGTCTTGTTCCGCAAGAAATTTGTCACAGAGGAGCCACCGACTAGATGAAAAAACACTGCCCCCACCTCCCCCAAAGGGTTATGGGCATCAAAATTCCCAAGGAGGAGAGAGGGTCGAGAAGTTTCTGAAGGAGGGCATTTAGGGTAATACGCGTAGGTGGGTTGCCAGGAGGGAGATAGATTCCAAACTGTGACCCCAGTGTCCAACTGGACCTGAATGGTAACGGCTTCCAATGGGTGGTATGAAGTGGGATCCATGTACTAAAAAATCTATACAGGTCAATGTACAGATGCCAATGGAAGCCCTGACAGGGCCAACTCGGTTCTGAAAAAGCACAGAACCAACAAAACTTCAGTGAGTGAGCATCAGTACTATGAGATTCCTGGAGAACGACGCATGTTGCCGAGTGAAAGGCAATAAAGTTAGTTGCTTGTTTGGTTTGTTTAAAAGAGGGGGGAGTGGGAGGTAGGTTGGTTTACAGGCTGGAGAAGGGACCAAACCATGGTCCCTTGTTCCTAATAAAACAATGCCACAAGTGTGAGTATAAAACGGATGAAACATATAACACAAAACGGAAAGAGGGGAAAAGGCATAAGAACGAAGGGAAGGCAACGAACACTAAAAGGAACAAAAGAGGACAAAAAAACACAGAGAGACGCTAGAAACAGGAGAGAGTAAAACATGAAAGCAGATTACAGTGACTGGCCAACCATGAGAAGAAAAAGAGAAAGCCAGCCACTCTGCAACACATTAAAACCTTCACCCTAAAAGCACTAGAGTGGAGGATAGAGGGACAAAGGACATGCACTAAAACCTACATAGAAGTATAAAACCAAATCTCACAGATAAAATGTAAAACTAAACTGCTGTGGAGGCATTGTCGCCAAACACCGAAGGCAGGGTGGTGGGAAAGTTAAAAGTTCGCCGCAGAGCATCTAAAAGTGGGAAGTTCAGCAGGAGGTGGACGACTGTCATTTGGGAGCCACAGCGACACTGAGGTGGGCCCTCATGACGGAGTAGGTAACCAACGCGTTAGCCATGTATGGCCAATGCGGCCCCGGCAGAGGACAACTGATTCCCTGCGAGAGGCCTGCGTGGAAGACTTCCACCCACTCATAGTCTCCTTAATGACACGCAGTTTGTTGTGAGTGTTGTTATGCCATTCCGTCTCCCAAAGCCGGAAAACCCTGTGATGTAAGACAGAACGCACGTTAGCTTCGGAGATGCCTCTCTCCAGAATCGGTATCCGTGTCGCCTGTTTGGCCAGCCCGTCAGCAAGTTCCAATGTGTCCTGGGGTCCACACCAACACCACGGAACGGCGGGACTGTTCCAGGACATAGATGGACTCGTGAATGGAAGCTACCAGAGGGTTGCGAATGTAGCACTGGTCGATAGCTTGTAGGCTGCTTAATGAGTCAGTACACAGGAGAAATGACTCTTCAGGGCATGAGCGGATGTACTCAAGAGCACGAGATATGGCCGCCAGCTCTGCAATGAAAACACTACAGCCAACTGGGAAGGAGTGCTGCTCAATACGTCCTCCATTAACATAGGCGAAGCCTATGTGATCATCAGCCATTGAGCCGTCGGTGTAAACCACCTCAGAGCCCCGGAACGCGTCAAGAATCGAGAGGAAGTGACAGCAGAGAGCTGCGGGGTTAACGGAGTCCTTAGGGCCATGCAAAAAGTCCAGACAAAGCTGCGGCCGAGCCATGAAGGCGTACGTGAACGGACTGCAAGGAGAGGTGGTAAAGGGAAGGAGTCCAGCTCAGAGAGAAGGGGCCGCACGCGACCGCAATCGTTAGGACCGATCTGGGCCGCTGATGAGGGAGATAGACAGCCGCGGGCGGGAAAAGGAGACGGTAATTCGGATGCTCAGGGGAACTATGAATGTGTGCTGCGTAAATGGCGAGCAGTTGCGCACGTCTGATCTGCAATGGAGGGACACCAGCCTACATCAGTACGCTGGTCAACGGACTCGTCCTAAAAGCTCCTGTCGCTAATCAAACCCCACAGTTGTGCACAGGGTCGAGTAAATGCAATGCTGAAGGCGCTGCCGAACTATAAACCACACTCCCATAGTGAATTCGGGATTGGGCAAGGGCCCTATAGAGCTGTAGCAGCGTAAAGCCATCTGCACCCCAATTGGTGTTGCTCAGGCAACGGAGGGCATTGAGGTGCTGCCAGCACTTCTGCTTAAGCTGACGAAGATGAGGGAGCCAAGTCAATCGAGCGTCGCAAACCAGTCCTAGGAATCGATATGCATCCACTGCAGTGAGGGGATCGTCATTAAGGTGAAGCGCGGATGAACGGTACGACGCCGAAAGAAGTGCATGACACACAACTCTGCGGATGAAAACTGGAAGCTGTGGGCTATAGCCCATGACTGCGCCTTGTGGATGGCTCCCTGGAGGCGCCGCTCAGCAACAACAGTACTGGAGCAGCAGGTACGGAATGCAGAAGTCGTCTGCATACAGAGAAGGTGAGACGGAGGGCCCAACAGCCGCTGCTAGACCGTTAATGGACACTAAAGATAGGCACTCAATACAGAGCCCTACGGGACTATTCTCCTGGATATGGATGGAACTATGGGAGTCACCAACTTGGACACCGAAAGTATGGATCGACAGGAAGTTTTGGATAAAATCAGGAGTGGTTCCCGGAGACCCCACTCATACAATGTGGCAAGGATATGATGTTGCTAAGTCGTGTCGTATGCTTTACGTAAGTTAAAAAAAGATAAATCAGGTGCTGCCATCTGAAAAAGGCTATTCGGATGGCAGACTCTATGGACACAAGATTATCAGCGACCCTGGCGGAAGCCGCCCTGTCATGGAGCCAGGAGCCAGCAAGCCACGTGACTCCAGGACCCAATCCAACCGCCGACATACCACACGTTCCAGCAGTTTACAAACAACGTTTGTGAGGCTGATGGGCCGATAGCGGGTTCTTACCGGGTTTGAGAACCAGAATGATGGTGCTCTCCCGCCATTGCGATGGAAACGCGCCATCGCACCAGAGCCCGTTGAAGATGACGAGAAGATGTTGCTTGTAGTCAGATGAGAGATGTTGAATCATCTGGCTGTGGATGCGATCAGGCCCAGGAGCTGTGTCGGGGCAATGCGCAAGGGCACTGAGGAGCTCCCACTCTGTAAATGGGGTGTTATAGGATTCACTGCAGCGTGCAGTGAAAGAGAGGACGTTCCCTTCCAACCGCCGTTTAAGAGTGCGAAAGGCTGGGGGGTAATTCTCCAAAGCAGAGGCTCGAGCAAAGTGCTCGGCAATCGCATTTGCGTCGGTACATAACTCGCCATTTATGGTAACACCGGGGACAGCTGTTGGGGCCTGGTACCCGAAAAGATGTTTGATCTTTGCCAAGACTTGGGAATGTGCCATGTGGCGCCCAATGGTGGAGACACTCGCCATTCCGTTGTTTCATAAGGTAGCGAACACGGGCACGGAGCCGTTTAAAGGCTATGAGGTGCTCCAGGGAAAGGTGCCGCTTGTGCCGCTGTAGAGCTCGCCGACGCTCCTTAATTGCTTCAGCGACTTCCGGCGACCTCCAAGGAACTGCTTACGCCTCGAGCACCCTAAAGAGCGAGGGATCGCTGTTTCTGCCGCAGAAACAACTGTGCTAGTCACCTGCTCAACCATCACATCGATGTTACTGTGTGGGGGAGATTCAGCGGTGACAGCAGAGGTGAAAGTTCCCAAGTCCACCTTGTTCAAAGCCCATCCGGCCGTAGCTCAGCCAGGCGGTGGAAAAACCGCCGCAATTCCACTGGAGGATGACAGCGAGACTGGGAAGGCATGGAACATTCAATGAGGCAGTTTACATCTCAGAGTCACCTGCTGCAACCAATTTATTGCCTAAGCAGTCTATATCCATTGTCTGAGGGTTTGGCGAGATCTAGGTCCTCAGTGGACGCCAAAATCTCCACCTCATCCTCAGCCGCCGAACTTGTAGGTAGTGGTGGTGTGGGTGCCACAGCAATTTCCTTGGTCTTAGGGTTTTTCTTTTTCGATTTCTCTCGCTGCTCCTTGGGTTTCCCTGGCGGGGAGGACTTCACTGGCACAGTCTCCAGGACTGAGGATGAGCGTGAAGCCCTACGACCAGCTACTTTTGGGCTCTTCAGTCACTGGCGGGTGTCGTCTTTCCCACCAGAAGAAACCTCGGAAGTGAGTGACCCAAGCGACCCCTTCCTAGCGAGAGAAGCTGAAGAAGACTTACACTTCTCCAGCTTAGAAGTGGGGACGGACGTCCCCGATGGTTGGGGGGGGGGGTGTTCCTCCCGAAGTAGGTGGTGCAGGAGCAACAGGGTGGGAAATGCCCCCCCCCCCCCACCATCAAGGGGGCAGGTGTAGTTTTCCGGCTCTGAGAAGTGACCTGGGTTGACAGAGCTGATGCTGCCAGAACTGTTGTAGCAGCGGCGTAAGACAATGTCATACACACAGGATGCAGGCGTTCAAATTTTCTTTTAGCCTCAATGTAGGTCAGTCAGTCCAGGGTCATGTACTCCATAATTTTCTTTTCTTTCTGGAGAATCCTGCAGTCAGGCGTGCAAGGCGAATGGTGCTCTCCACAGTTGACATACACTCCTGGAAATTGAAATAAGAACACCGTGAATTCATTGTCCCAGGAAGGGGAAACTTTATTGACACATTCCTGGGGTCAGATACATCACATGATCACACTGACAGAACCACAGGCACATAGACACAGGCAACAGAGCATGCACAATGTCGGCACTAGTACAGTGTATATCCACCTTTCGCAGCAATGCAGGCTGCTATTCTCCCATGGAGACGATCGTAGAGATGCTGGATGTAGTCCTGTGGAACGGCTTGCCATGCCATTTCCACCTGGCGCCTCAGTTGGACCAGCGTTCGTGCTGGACGTGCAGACCGCGTGAGACGACGCTTCATCCAGTCCCAAACATGCTCAATGGGGGACAGATCCGGAGATCTTGCTGGCCACGGTAGTTGACTTACACCTTCTAGAGCACGTTGGGTGGCACGGGATACATGCAGACGTGCATTGCCCTGTTGGAACAGCAAGTTCCCTTGCCGGTCTAGGAATGGTAGAACGATGGGTTCGATGACGGTTTGGATGTACCGTGCACTATTCAGTGTCCCCTCGACGATCACCAGTGGTGTACGGCCAGTGTAGGAGATCGCTCCCCACACCATGATGCCGGGTGTTGGCCCTGTCTGGCTCGGTCGTATGCAGTCCTGATTGTGGCGCTCACCTGCACGGCGCCAAACACGCATACGACCATCATTGGCACCAAGGCAGAAGCGACTCTCATCGCTGAAGACGACACGTCTCCATTCGTCCCTCCATTCACGCCTGTCGTGACACCACTGGAGGCGGGCTGCACGATGTTGGGGCGTGAGCGGAAGACGGCCTAACGGTGTGTGGGACCGTAGCCCAGCTTCATGGAGACGGTTGCGAATGGTCCTCGCCGATACCCCAGGAGCAACAGTGTCCCTAATTTGCTGGGAAGTGGCGGTGCGGTCCCCTACGGCACTGCGTAGGATCCTACGGTCTTGGCGTGCATCCGTGCGTCGCTGCGGTCCGGTCCCAGGTCGACGGGCACGTGCACCTTCCGCCGACCACTGGCGACAACATCGATGTACTGTGGAGACCTCACGCCCCACGTGTTGAGCAATTCGGCGGTACGTCCACCCGGCCTCCCGCATGCCCACTATACGCCCTCGCTCAAAGTCCGTCAACTGCACATACGGTTCACGTCCACGCTGTCGCGGCATGCTACCAGTGTTAAAGACTGCGATGGAGCTCCGTATGCCACGGCAAACTGGCTGACACTGACGGCGGCGGTGCACAAATGCTGCGCAGCTAGCGCCATTCGACGGCCAACAGCGCGGTTCCTGGTGTGTCCGCTGTGCCCTGCGTGTGATCATTGCTTGTACAGCCCTCTCGCAGTGTCCGGAGCAAGTATGGTGGGTCTGACACACCGGTGTCAATGTGTTCTTTTTTCCATTTCCAGGAGTGTAGATGGGAGGCGGGGCACATGAAGTATTGGGAGGTGATGGACGCTGGAAGTACAGTGGGAAGACATATGGCCAAACTTCCAGCACTTAAAGCACTGCATTGGGGGAGGGATATAGGGCTTTACATCACACCTTGACCTTTTCTGGCAACGTATCACCCCCAACAGACCAAGATGAAGGCACCAAAAGTAACCTGATTATCCTTCGGACCCCGGTGGTCACGTCGGACGCAATGTACACCTTGCCGCTCTAAACTGGCGCAAAGCTCATCGTCGGACTACGGAAGAAGGCCCCTGTGAAATATGATACCATGGACCATATGGGGCGTGACGGTTACAGAAACATCCCCCAGCTTGTCACAAGCGACTAACTCCCGTGTACGCAGAGTATGCTGTTTTGATCAAGACTGACCCAGATCTCATTTTGGACAAGCCCTCCACCTCCCCGAACTTGTCCTCTAAATGCTCAACAAAAGACTGAGGCTTCTTCGTCAAGAAAGATTCCCCATCAGCTCTCGAACATACAAGGTACTGGGGCGAATAAGATCCCCTGCCGTCCTTAACCTGACATTCCTCCCACAGTGTGGCCAAGGAGGGGAATGATTTGGAGTTTTACTTCTGTGCATTGAACTGAGCTCGTGATCGCTTACAGGCTGCTGGTGTTTCACCATCAGCAAGAGATGATGGACTCCGCTTCATCGTGTGTCATCCAATCTGATGCCACCCACTCCGACCAGGGGACCTCCCCATGGGCGCTACCCAGCTGCAGCAAAGGCCACCTGGCAGGATGTCCATTGCCGGGAGTCCCGATGCCCCAGGGGGATGGGCATCTACCCCTTTGCATACGTGGGGAGTTAACGGAGCAGGCATCAGCAGAGCAGTCCCTGTGTGCCCAGGGGACTACAACCAACAGGGTACACGGCAACCCCACAACAGACTGGCTACCGTGCTGGATATCAGGTGTAAACGATCTAAGAAGTCACTTACAGTCACCAGCACAGAAAGCAATATTGCACAGAGGATGGAGGAAAACGCACCCAGGAGGGTGACTTCGCCAAACAGCTGGAGAATGAGCGGAAGTACAGATCCACATTGACGAAGTATGCAAGCATGATTTACACTATGCAGCATGCCAGGCACCCTTCCCCAAAAGTCCAAAACGTGGGAGACTCCTTTTAGTCTCCTCTTACGACAGGCAGGAATACCTTGGGCCTATTCTAATCCATGGACCACGGGGAGGGGGGGGGGAGGTGGCAATAAGGTTTTGCAGCTCTGGGAGGTGACAATACTGTCCATTACAGTTCCATTGAGAAAGCACACAAGGAGTATCCGAACAAGAAGCGAATGGACTGGGCCAATCACTCTACCAGGTCAATATCTGTCATCAACAAGGATGGGGTGACACCCATAATGAAAGGTCAGATTCAGGTTGCGAGGGGGAGACAGCACCTCCAGGAGGGCGGGGGGATGGGGGAGGGAGGGACCCTTGCCATGGGACATACTATGCTTGTTCTTTTTATCTCTCGTAGGCGAGCAGGCTTCTGCATTTTTTGGAACCAAAGGAGTGTGGGTGACCTTGGGGCACACAGACTGTGTGCCTGGTGACCATGTTATGATAGCAGGTCTCTGCTATCCTTCAGCTGGGAGGGGTGGGGGGAAATAGTACCCAGATGGGAGGGTGAGGGAACTGCAGGAGATGATGAGTGTAGAGTTGATGGGACTGGGTTATGGAAGAAGGGGACAGGACGTACCAGAGGCAAAAGTAGATGCCATTGACACAGGATGACATCTGACAATATTCTGACAAGCCTCATTGTAAGATGAACAATCCAGGGGCTTATACTCTCTTATCTTCTTTTCTCTCTTACAAGCTGGGCAATCGCCTGCAGAAAGCAAGGAGAGTTACGGTTATGACAATTAACACACACACAGGTTTAGAACACAGGGGCTCCCCTTCTGGAATGGGTGTCCTGGCACCAAAGAGAGAATCCACCCTTCATCAGGAAGACGTGGCCAAAATTCAAGCACCAAAAAGACCTCATGGGGGGGGGGGGGGCATACGACTCATGTCACACCGATTATATATAACCTTTGGGTCATTCCATGTCAATTCAACCAATTTGAGAAAATATTCCAGCTGATAATCTCAGATTTGGCTGAAATTTAGAACACCAATGCTACCAAGTGTGGAACACTCATGTACAAAATTTTAAGTTCCCCTGCCAATTAGTTCCAGAATTATGACTTGCGAAAGAAGGTGATGTGACCTGGAAATTGCAACCCGCATCTGGCAATCTATCTTCAGACCCAAATTCAGGTCTTAATAACTTTGGAACTATTCCGCAGAGTCCAGTGAAATTTTTACAACCCAGTAACATCCACTTAGAGAACACACACTATGAATCAAAACACCAACAACATATTTCTGAAGGAAAATAAAAAATTCCAACATGTGATTAAAAATGTAATACGTTAAAAGGTACATATTGTACGTGACCTCTATGCCAAATATAATTCAGTTAAAAAGGGTATAAATTTTTTTGTGGTAAGTTTAATGAGGCCTGAACACACACAACTCATCTTGCCCATATCAGTCACACAAACAGAATTACATGCACACGAAAATACAAAAATTTGAAAAATTACCTGAAAAACATGGATTTTCTAAGTGTCGTAGCACAAAAGGGACAAGGGATATCCAAGCCAAATTTCAAACACTGCATAAGTAGACCATAACATAATATGTGGCAAAATTTCAACTTCCTATTGCAAGGCATTTGTGTACAATAAAAGTTGACAGATGTATTTGGTTAGATTTCTGTTAACACGATTTAGCAAGTAATAGTGATGATGCAGACAGCTTGTTTCTGATAAAGCCGCAGCAATTGTTGGAACCATTAGGCAACAGAAAGTTAAACAATGGTAGTTTTCAGGGACAGAATGAGTCATTGTTAGGCAGGAACAACAAAGGAAACAAGTAACAACTACAAGTTACTCATGTTTTTAAGGTTCTAGTTCAGACTGGTCAGTACTAATGTGGAAAATCAGTATGGAGGCAGAAGAGTGTGCTAGTGGTGCATTTGTTCAAATAAGTTGCAGTTTTGTTAAAGCACAAGCATCTGAATGTCAAAACAACATATGGAACAAAATGTGGCATTCACTTTGTACTGTATGATCTGGATGAATCGGACCACGATTTTTTGCTATGGAGATCCGGGATACACCCTGTGGGCACAGGAAGTACAGTTCCAGGAAACTTTAGTGTTTGTTATCATATGAAAGTGCTTCTGGATACGTACTCTTTCCTGCAAAGAAGTTGTTTTGATCCATTTCGGATTCATAAGAAGACAGTCAAGTGTAGCCTCATAGAAACTGATATAAAATCAGTATTTAAAGTGAATCAGTGCATGGCACTTAACATGAAACCAGGACAACAGTTATGTTCCAGGTGTGTTACACTGCTAAAAAATGAACATTCTGATAATTTACATGACAGTGACGAAGAGTATCAGCCACTTACAACCACAGTGGATGAGCAATTAAATACTTCAGTGACTATTCTTGGTTTGTCTCCCATGTAGACACACAAAGTTGGGAAAAGAGACAGGACCAGCTATGGTAGAAGAAAACTACAAGAAGCTCAAATGGAATTAAAACACAAAATAGCTGACACACTAATGGTGGAGGAGGAAGAGCTATCTACATCTACATCCATACTCCGCAAGCCACCTGACGGTGTGTGTGGCGGAGGGTACCTTGAGTACCTCTATCGGTTCTCCCTTCTATTCCAGTCTCGTATTGTTCCTGGAAAGAAGGATTGTCGGTATGCCTCTGTGTGGGCTCTAATCTCTCTGATTTTATCCTCATGGTCTCTTCGCGAGATATACGTAGGAGGGAGCAATATACTGCTTGACTCTTCGGTGAAGGTATGTTCTCGAAACTTTGACAAAAGCCCGTACCGAGCTACTGAGCGTCTCTCCTGCAGTCTTCCACTGGAGTTTATCATCTCCGTAACGCTTTCGCGATTACTAAATGATCCTGTAACGAAGCGCGCTGCTCTCCGTTGGATCTTCTCTATATCTTCTATCAACCCTATCTGGTACGGATCCCACACTGCTGAGCAGTATTCAAGCAGTGGGCGAACAAGCGTACTGTAACCTACTTCCTTTGTTTTCAGATTGCATTTCCTTAGGATTCTTCCAATGTATCTCAGTCTGGCATCTGCTTTACCGACGATCAACATTATATGATCATTCCATTTTAAATCACTCCTAATGCGTACTCCCAGATAATTTATGGTATTAACTGCTTCCAGTTGCTGACCTGCTATTTTGTAGCAAAATGATAAAGGATCTATCTTTCTGTGTATTCGCAGCACATTACACTTGTCTACATTGAGATTCAATTGCCATTCCCTGCACCATGCGTCAATTCGCTGCAGATCCTCCTGCATTTCAGTACAATTTTCCATTGTTACCTCTCGATACACCACAGAATCATCTGCAAAAAGCCTCAGTGAACTTCCGATGTCATCCACAAGGTCATTTATGTATATTGTGAATAGCAACGGTCCAATGACACTCCCCTGCGGCACACCTGAAATCACTTACTTCGGACGACTTCTCTCCATTGAGAATGACATGCTGCGTCCTGTTATCTAGGAACTCCTCAATCCAATCACACAATTGGTCTGATAGTCCATATGCTCTTACTTTGTTCGTTAAACGACTGTGGGGAACTGTATCGAACGCCTTGCGGAAGTCAAGAAACACGGCATCTACCTGTGAACCCGTGTCTATGGCCCTCTGAGTCTCGTGGACGAATAGCGCGAGCTGGGTTTCACATGACCGTCTTTTTCGAAACCCATGTTGATTCCTACGGAGTAGATTACTAGTCTCCAGAAAAGTTATTATACTCTAACACAATACGTGTTCCAAAATTCTACAACTGATCGACGTTAGAGATATAGGTCTATAGTTCTGCACATCTGCTCGACGTCCCTTCTTGAAAACGGGGATGACCTGTGCCCTTTTCCAATCCTTTGGAACGCTACGCTCTTCTAGAGACCTACGGTACACCGCTGCAAGAAGGGGGGCAAGTTCCTTCGCGTACTCTGTGGAAAATTGAACTGGTATCCCATCAGGTCCAGAGGCGTTTCCTCTTTTGAGCGATTTTAATTGTTTCTCTATCCCTCTGTCGTCTATTTCGATATCTATCTGCTCCAAAGGAACAGGAATCATGCCAGAAATGCTCTGATTTGGACAAAATTGTGCACGATTTGAAAGAAAAATGTGCCGTATCCACACGCCAGAAAAAAGTAGCTATTCTTACCCTTGCACCTTCCAGCTGGTCTACTGACTACACTGCAAAGGAATTCAATGTTTCTACATATACGGTAGGAAAATGAAAGCAACCCAAGGCGTGCTTCCACAACTTCAGCAGGCTCAGGGTAAGCAATTGAGTTCAGAAATAAAGGTGCTAGTGTCGGAGTTTTATGAAAATAATGACTACAGCCGAATAATGCCTGGAAAAAAAAAGACTATGTAACGGTGAAAATGGGAAATGTACGTGTACAGATGCAAAAAGCACTATCGCTATGCAACATATCAGAACTATACGTAGAATTCAAGACAAAGTATCCCAATACCAAAGTAGGTTTATCATCTTTTTTCAATCTTCGGCCAAAATGGATTGTGCCTGGAAGTGCAAGGGGCACACATAATGTTTGTGCGTGTGAGACCCATCAAAATGCTAAGCTGATGTTTGCCGCTATAAAGGGTTCTGGTCTGAATTACAAAGGTGCAATGAAGCTGCTAGTGTGTGACATCAGTTCATACTAGTGCATGATACACAGGTGTGAAAAGTGTCCTGGTAAGACAAATCTTGCAGAACACATGAATAACAAACTGTATGGTGAACTCCTTATGGATGACGAACTTGTTTCTTATAAACAATGGACACACATGTTGTCAAAAAAAAAGGACAAACTGACCACACACAGCTTCACAGCAACAACACAATCGTCTTATCTCCAGTTTCGTAAGGATGATTTGTAACAAGATGAAATTATAGTAATACTAGACTTTTCTGAAAATTATGCATCTATAGTTCAAGATGCCATCAAAGGATATCATTGGGACAACAGTCAAGCAACTCTCCAGCCATCTACTATTTACTGTAGAGGTGAATCAGGTGATGTGTCTGTCATGAACCTGTGTGTTTTTAGTGACTGTTTAATTCATGATGCCATTGCAGTTGATGCCCACATTCACCCTGTCATGACATATGTGAAAAACAAGCTGTCTCACATACATTTTGCGAAATATTTCAGTGATGGGGCAGCTAGTCAGTACAAAAACTGTAAAAATCTCGGAACATTTATGCATGCATTACCATGATTTTCAGATTCACGCAGAATGGAATTTTTTCGCAACAAGTCATGGTAAAAATGTATGTGATGGTATTGGTGCTACCATTCTAACACCTCTTCAATTATTTACCTGGGTACAGAAAAATATCTCTGGCATACAATCATTCTATGTTTTGAAAGATGATGTGAAATCAGTCGATGGGTTGCTAAAAAGCAGACTATAACACGTTAAACTGTTGCAGGCAGAAGGAGCCATCATCACGTCTCTCCAGTGGAGTCTGACAGTGTGCAGATGAGAAGACTGTCTGGTTATAACTATAGGTTCATGTGCACAACATATGTCTTCACAGTGTGTCTGACAGGACGCAGAAGCAAAAGCAGCAACATACAACCAGGTTGCTATGTTATTGCTGTTTATGATGACAAATGGTACTTAGGATATGTTGCAGAGTGCTGTGAAGCAGAAGGTGATGTATTTGTGGACTTCATGGCACCAGCAGGACCAGCAAGATCATTTCATTTCATTGGCCACGTTTGGCAGACAGCTGTTGGATTCCTTTTGAACATATTCTTATGACAGTTCCAGCTCCTACCACAGTGTCAGGAAGACAGTACAATTTGCCACTCAATGTACAGAGTACAGTAGCTAAAGTGTGGGAGAACTTCTGTTCAAAGCACCGTCGACTGGTTTTTAGCAGTTAAGGTGCAGTAAACATTAAGGATAGGTTGTGTTAATCTAGCTACATACTGTTGCTTAGTGATTACACAGTTGTGGGAGGAGATAAGAAGAGGCAGAAGAGTTAACGCTACGTTTTTATAAAATTGTGTTGTGGAGCAATGGCCACATCACCAAATACATCTGTCAACTTCCATTGTACACAAATGTCTTGCAATAACATACTGAAATTTTGACACATATATCATTATGGTGATACATATCATTATGGTCTACTTATGCAATGTGCGAAATTTGGCTTGGATACCATTTGTCCCTTTTGTGCTACCACACTTAGAAAACCCATGTTTTTCAGGTAATTTTTCAAATTTTTGTATTTTCGTGTGCATGTAACTCTGTGCGACTGATATGGGGAAGATGAGTACTGTGTGTGTTTAGGTCACATTAAGCTTACCACAAAAAAATTTATACCCTATCTGAATGAATTATATTTGGCATAGGGGGCACCTACAATATGTACCTTTTAACATATTACATTTTAATCATATTTTGGAATTTTTTTATTTTCCCTCAGAAATATGTTGTTGATGTTTTGATTAATCGAGTCTTATCTAAATGGATGTTACTCGATTGTAAAAATGTCACTGGACTGTGTGGAATAGTTCCAAAGTTATTGAGACCTGAAGTTGGGTCTGAAGATAGATTGCCAGATGCGGGTAGCAATTTCCTGGTCACGCCACCTTCTTTCACAAGTCATAATTCTGGAACTAATTGGCAAGGGAAACTAATACTTTGTACACGAGTGTTCCACACATGGTAGAATTAGTGTACTGAATTTCAATCAAACCCGAGACTATGAGCTAGAGCCCCTGGTTGAACTGACATGGAATGACCCCTTTACCTTCTCTGGAAGCTTATCTCCCTCAAAAGCCAGAATAAAGGCATCAATATGTTACATTCTTTCTGCACACGCCGAACAAGACGACACCCTATGATTCTAGACTTGCCCAGAGTTCCTCAATATTAAGGATGACGTCCGAGTGAAAAATGATTCCCTAGACTACATTCGAACGTTGTAATGGACACCGGGACGTCGCCAAGATGGTTGTAAGCATGAATAGCAGCCTGGGTAGCAGAAGTAGTTTTGATCAACGTGGAGCCCAACTGCATCTTACTGAGAGACTCCACTTTGCCATGGTTGTCTTCTGTGTTAAAAAAGGCTTTGTGGTGGTGAATGTGTCCCCATCCACCCTAGTACAGACTAGGTACTGGAGAAAGTGTTTCATCCCAAGTCGGCAAGCCTGGCCCTCCTCCCAGGGTGTAGCAGGCAAGCGAGGGCCACAAGGTCATAAGAAGCAACATTCAACAATCAGTTACGATTCTAAGAGATGTCCATGGAAGAAAAGCCAGATTTTTGGAGCCTGATACGTTTCATGTGCCATGTACCCCCATGATACCACCCACTCTGGTCAGGGGCTCTCCACAAGGGCACCACCCAGCCGCTGTAATACCCATCTGGTACAGCGGCCATTCCAGCAGTTCCGAAGCTACAAAAACATGGGGAGGCAACAGCTCAGCTATCAGAAATGTGATCCCTGTGTTGTCAGAGGGCTCAACCAAATGGGTACATAACAGACCCACCACACAGACTGGCTCCATGTGTTGGCGACCTAGCGGGGTGACGGGGGGCTACGGTGGGGAAGGAAGGGGGGAAGGAAGGGGGGAAGGAAGGGGGGAAGGAAGGGGGGAAGGAAGGGGGGAAGGAAGGGGGGAAGGAAGGGGGGAAGGAAGGGGGGAAGGAAGGGGGGAAGGAAGGGGGGAAGGAAGGGGGGAAGGAAGGGGGGAAGGAAGGGGGGAAGGAAGGGGGGAAGGAAGGGGGGAAGGAAGGGGGGAAGGAAGGGGGGAAGGAAGGGGGGAAGGAAGGGGGGAGAGGAAAAAACACTGTCGACGATAGAGAGGGAGTTCTTCCCCAAATGGCTAACACTACGGAGAAAAATTTAGAACTGGAGGTCAAACACCAAAGAGGGAACCAAAAACACCAAGAAGGAAGAATGAATGAATGAGAGAACGCAAGGGGAACAAAACCACAAGGAATACAGGAAACCAGGTGGATAGCCAGGGCAAACTGCTTGTCCCCAGAAGGGCTGGATATCTGACGATGTGTCACCTGTTTCATAGATTTTTGGTACCTGCTCAACCTAGTTCCCTCATCCATGACAGATTTAAGTAAATTCTGGCTAGTATCAACCCTCGCTGACTTGTCTGATCATCTGTCACTTTCGGACTGCATTACTGGACATCACATTTCTTTCCCATTCGATTTCTCCCGTAACACTTAAGGACTGCTTTTTTCTGCAAATAATAGAAGTTTCCCATAAGCACCTCTAAAGATGACACCTTTACGTTTTACTTCTTAGAAATCTGTTCAGCCTTCCTGCATGTCATGTCAGTTCTCCCTGATGTCATACCTTTCTTCAGTATCTTCACATCTTTCACTTGCCCATGCCGATTTAGCCAGTTTGCATCAGTAGTTACTTTTGTTCCTAAGCAACCCATACAGCCGAGTTTTCTAATTCACTTGTGCAATCGCAGAGTTTTTCATTCATACATAAGATCGAGTACTTAGAGACATCCATGACTTCACTTCCACTGTAGTTCTATGTGTGGTGTCCCACCAATCTTTTATTTACACCACTGGTAACAGCCTCGAAGACTTTCCACCTTGGCACGGGGTACCTACGAGCCATATCATGTGGTCAGTGAACATCTGATGAGTTTAATTGTTTTACTTCAGACAAGCACGTTTTTTTGTCTCACGACAGTGGCTGAACATTATTCTTGAATGATGTAACGGTTGTGTATTCCGATTAGACAGAGAACTTCCTGCATCACCATAAGGTGGCAATGTGCACATGGTTTAAGCTTGAAATTACCACTCTTGGCATATTTACAGGCTGAACAATGAATAAAAGCTGTATTATCCTACTTACAACTAGAGACACTGCGTGCTCTTCTAGAAAGACAATGCACGTTTTATTTCGTCTCAATTACAAAAGCTCTTGTAAACAGGGCGAACACTAACAAAACCGAAGAACTGCTGGGACGATTTCCTGACTAGAAATGGAGGGAAAAGGTCCTATGTGTGCTGGTATGAACTGTCACCAGCACACAGATCGGCAAAGAGACTGCGAGAAGATTGATAGTAGGCACTGGAGCAAGCGAGCCTATTAGGAGAGAGGCCAAAGACAAACTCTCAAGAAATGTGTTGCCAAGGCCCTCTCGACCGCCGCTGTGGATGGGAGGGTCCAGTCAGTCATCCAGTGAGTCGAATCATCAGTCGCATCCCAGTGACTTGCAGTCGCAGGGGCAATCAGTCTCAGACTCAGGCAGCACATAGCTACCAGAATTGTGTATGTAGCGGCCTTTTACTTCACCAGCAGTGAAGATAACTTTGTCTATTACAGAAGAGCTTGTACCACAACAACGAGACAACGAGATTAAAGATAATTACACAAAACTATGAACATGTGTCTGGTAATGCATAGTTGTCATGACGGTGACGACAAAATTCCTTTGATCACATGCCATTATTTCTTTTGTGTAGCAGGCTGTCTGACACAGCGGACTGTAAGCAGCAGAACAGTCTGTTGCTTGTGTCAGGGACTACCTCAGATGGTGTCTGGTCAAGAGGCAGCACGGCAATACCAAAACAAGATCACAGAACATTTGAAGCCCTTTATGGGTATGTGAGATCACACGTCCTTTCAGACAGACAAACGTGCGGTGGGGTTGTGGACCATGTGTACACCACATTCGGAGGACTGGGTTCCACAGGACACAGACGAAACCTGGTAGGCTACAAGCTCCAGGCAAGTGGCCCATCAACATGGTGTAAGCTGAAGTATAAATGTTTGTATCCTGCACGGCAACAGCTACTAACCTTATCAGCTGCAACGAGTACAAGGATTATCAGAACACACTTCTTTACAGCAAGGATTTTGTTGATGGTGTTTGCCCAAGAGAATCACAATTAGGAGATTTCTGTCATCAGTCCTCTTTACCAATCAACCAATCTTTACCTAAACTACCACCAATCTGCATAAAGATCATCTGTAGGCTACAGACAAGCCTTGGGGGTCGGTTCAGGTGTTTCATCAGCATTGGTTCAGCATCTATGTGTGGGTAGGGGTTCTTGGCGACCAATCCTTGGGATCACTCTGCCTAGTCTGTTTGAGAATTCCTTTGGCAGTATGACACGTTATGTTGTTTCTGCATGATGAAGCATCATGTCACTTCCACATTACAGCTCACCAACATCGTCACCAACTTCCCCAGATGATGTATAGGAAGCGGAGGACCTGTAGCCTGGCCTGCTGCATTACTGGAATTAAACACATTGGGTTTTTACCTCTGGGAGCATCTGAAAGTGTTGCACATGCTAAACCAGTTCCTCATGTGCAGAGCCCTCAACAGCTGTTCACAATGCCTGTGACGCTATTTGGAGAGAGGCCTGAATGTGAGAGAGTGTGGCAATCTACGATGCGATGTGTGCACGCTTGAACTGCATCCAATGGTGGCCACACTGAACATCTGTTGCGTCATGGATGTGATCCAGCTCTGCACTGTGTTCTGGGACGATCAGTCATCACATGCACACCATCTATTTCTCAACACATGTTCATAGGACCTTTTCCCCTATTTCCAGTCAGGAAACCGTCCCTGCTGTTTGTTTTATTAACGTACACCCTGTATAGAAATGTCCTTTGGTCAAAAAAGAACAGAGAGGTTTTTCGATAATAAAAAATGTGCCATGAAGGTATAGTAAAAGTTCTCCACAAAACATGCGAGGAAAGGAATATATCTCAATCACTAATTACAAGGGATGTGTGTTAAGACATCAGGAGTAACGTTCTTGGTACTAGAAGGAGCCTTAAAGAGCTAAACCTTTTGGGAGATTAGAAGAACTACAACAAATGGGGACATTGGGTGTAGGTGTGTTCCCAGATGGAGAGATGCGCAAGAGGAAAAAAACGCCAGGGGAGCATCGAATCAGACACAAGAATGACAGGCTAAGGGTAAATCAACTGGTTGATGCAAACAAGTTCACACATCACCGAGCAACTAACCAAATATGACTAGTGGCCACTGAGACGGGAGAATCACAGAACGGCGACAGGAAAGATTCTGTACACCAAGCACAGTAATGGTACGTATAAAAATATTGACACAGTTCTTAGCATTTCTTAATGCAATGTACAAATCATTACATAATGCTTAGAGACCTTGTACCATGTTTTAAGGCTACATTAAAAGCTTAATGCATAATTATATCACCACCTGTAACAGAATATTTTGAGTTGTATACCAATCTGAATGTGACCTATCTGTAATAGGAGAATGCCAGGCTGTAGTCTTATTCCAGTACTAGGCACACCTATGCATGCATTAATGTGTCGTCTCAATTCTGTGAATTTGAATTTTTCCTTTTTTGTAATAGTATAATTACGCACTAAGTTTTTTATGTAGTATTGCGACAACGCCCAATGTTTCTAAGTGCTATCTAACGATTCGCATATTGCATTAAGAGCCACTAAAAACTGCGTCAATATTTTGCTGTCTACCATTTGGGTGCTTGGTACAGATGATTTTTGGCTTCCTTCTCCTCAGCTTCGCCAGTGTCAGAGACTGGCTGTTAGTCATATTTGTTAGTTCTTCTGTGATCTGTAAACTTGTTTGTCACAACCAGTTGACAACGGCGAAACGGACGGAAGAGGAACGTCTTACACGCGAGATTCCCAACACTCGCGTAGGCGAAAGAGGTCATGCCAAATGAAATAGCTGTAAAGGCACTACCCTACTGTCTTTGAGCTCGTGGCACTTCGTTGCAGTTATAGCGTCTGAAATCACGTGTCTCATATCTATATACCACGATGAAAGGTTCCAGAATCATGGGGAGTGGGTTACTTCCTCGCAAGTTGAGATCCACCTTAAAGTAACGCGAATGGCAAGTTACCCCGCCATTTTCCTGAAAGTCCAGAGACGATGGGATAAGAATGGTAGGAACAGGTTTTTGTGAGGCCGAAAGCTAATAGTCTAGAGCTGCAGATTGGCGACAGATGTGTAATGGTTGCCTTCCTGAGAAGTCATGCGACTACTCAGGGATTGGCCCTGCTTCTGCGACTGGGCAGTCTTATTTAGGATAACTGCTGCCCACCCTGAATTGGGAACGCCCTAGAAAAGTTGGGCTAAAAATATCGGTGGTCACACCTGTACCTGGCTGGGAATCCGCATCCAGAAGGCCACTCCTAATTCGCGGACAAAAAACAACGAAGAATAGTAGGACTATTGGAACATGAAATGTCATGACGCTTCTGGACTTAAATGGTAACAGGCCAGAGAGAAGAACAGCCGTCCTCACCCATAAGCTAACTAGATTCGATAAAGACCATTGCTGCCTTTAGTGAAACCAGACCATCAGGCGAAAGGCCCACCAAGGAGGCTAGCTCAGGATGCATTATCTTGTGGAAAGGGAACGATACATGAGAACCACGCACCCATTGTATAGGTTAGTGCAACAACATCGATTAACCCGTTTTGTTGTTAGCGAAAGCATCATGACGCTTGGAAATCCCCTCGCTGAAAGTAGCTTTGTCACCCTCGTCTTTGTGTTTGCTCTCAGGTAGGCAGTGAGAAGGACAATAAGAATCAGATTTTCCATCAGTCGAGCAACGTTCTCAAGATACTAACTTAAGACAAACTCTTGTTACTAGGCGACTTCAATGCTAGAGTGCGAAAAGAGAATCTTTTTCGGGGAAACATCATGGCTAATCAAGGTCTTGGAAACTGCAATACAAATGGGCTGCTACTTCTAGAGTTCTGTGCTGAGCATGAGCTTTCTATTGCCAACATGCTATTCCTCTTACCTAATTGTTGTAAGACCACGTGGATGCATCCACGCACTAAACACTGGCATCTCGCTTACTATCTCATCACTCAGCAGCGTCACAATGACGTCCTGACCACAAAAATAGCTCGAAGCATCGATGGTTGTTGGACTGATCGCGAACTGCTGGTTAGCCACCTGAGGATCCTCATTCATCGTAAACCATGATGCTATTTCTCAAATCCTCTTGCAAACCACACTTTCGGATCGACTTAGCAATACCCCAGTTAACAAAACAGATGTTGAATAGGAATGATCCACTTTGAAAAACACCATCAAGTAGACCGCAGAGGAGTTCATTGGTTTTGACGCAAAGAGGAAAAATGATTTGACGGCGACAATGAAGTGATTAAGAGCTCGGAAGTGTCAAGTGGGATGTTTGTTTATCTCTCTCTCTCTCTCTCTCTCTCTCAAGAATCATCATTCATGGAACAGCAACACTTCAAGAGCTCAAGCAGAAATGTCAAGCAAAAAAGATCAAGAACTGGTGGCGACAAAAACCGAAAGAATTCTTCAGTTTGTCAAATGCCATGGAAATGCGGAGCTTTTAAGCTTGAACAAAAGAAATATATGGGTACGTTCGTTCCTCACCAGGAACCACACACGCCGCCGACAGCACAACCATCCTCATTAAGCCAGGACATTTTGAATCGCTGGAAAGAGCATTTCGGCTCACAAACTGCAGACCTACTGCTAATGACGATTTTCTGGAATAGGTTCCACAACATGTAACACAACATTGTATGGCACTTCCATCGACACATTTCATGGATTCAACAAGTCAGTGGATAGTATGAAACCGAGAAAGCCACCTGGATCTGACAGCATCCTCCTAGAGATCATTCAAAGCGGTGGCTTGTCTCTGAAATCCACTTTTCTCCTTGTTTCTTCTAATATGGGAAATCTGACGGTACCATCTGACATGAAGAACTCAAAAACTGTCACAATCTTTTAAAAAAGGCGACCGAGGCCCTTGCGGTAATCATCGTCGCTCTCCGTGGCTGGTAAAATTTTTTGCTAGAATTCTGTTGAACAGCCTATAAACTGTTTCCGAGACTGCACTACCTGAATCTCAGAGTGGATTTCGCCCCTCCAAAGGAACTATTGATGTGACCTAAGCCTGACAACTACTGGAGAAGTGCAGGGAACACCATAAGCCTTTACTTCCTGCATTCTACGACCTAGAAAAGGCCTTAGACACAGTGACCAGAGAAACTATGCGCAATGTCTTAAAAGTATTTTGTCTGCCCTGAACAGTTTGCTCAAGTGAGTCACGATTTCCATGATATGTCTGGACAGGTGTTATACCAGAATGAAACATCTGGCAAATTCCCTGTTACTAATGGGCTTGAAAGAGGATGCGTCCTCACGCCAACGTGGTTAGCTGTGTACCTATCCGTCATGCTTTATGGGACATCGTCTGTAAACAATGCAGAAGTAGCACTTAAATACAAATTTGACGGTGGGCTATTTAATGAGTCCTGACTGTACTCTAGAAGATTCACAAGCCTCACTCATAAGTAAATGCAGTATACTGACGACAATGCTTGTCCCGCTCAAACACCCGTAGAGCTGCAACTGACTGTAGATTGTTTCGGCACAGTGCACAAGTGGTTTGGCCTAACCATCAACATCCCAGAAACAAGAGTACTAGCACAACCAAGCTCCTAGAACTGCCTTTCTGGATTTCAATATCTCTACTTCCAGCATATCTTCGGAACAAGTACATATCTTCCTCTATCTAGGAATTACATCGAGAAAGGGCGTGGAGAACAGGATGCATGTCGCACGTGTTTCTTTTAGATGTCTCCTACATCGAGTCCTTCCCCCATGAACCATGGACCTTGCCGTTGGTGGGGAGGCTTGCGTGCCTCAGCGATACAGATGGCCGTACCGTAGGTGCAACCACAACGGAGGGGTATCTGTTGAGAGGCCAGACAAACATGTGGTTCCTGAAGAGGGGCAGCAGCCTTTTCAGTAGTTGCAAGGGCAACGGTCTGGATGATTGACTGATCTGGCCTTGTAACATTAACCAAAACGGCCTTGCTGTGCTGGTACTGCGAACGGCTGAAAGCAAGGGGAAACTACAGCCGTAATTTTTCCCGAGGACATGCAGCTTTACCGTATGATTAAATGATGATGGCGTCCTCTTGGGTAAAATATTCCGGAGGTAAAATAGTCCTCCATTCGGATGTCCGGGCGGGGACTACTCAAGAGGACGTCGTTATCAGGAGAAAGAAAACTGGCATTCTACGGATCGGAGCGTGGAATGTCAGATCCCTTAATCGGGCAGGTCGGTTAGAAAATTTAAAAAGGGAAATGGATAGGTTAAAGTTATATATAGTGGGAATTAGTGAAGTTCGGTGGCAGGAGGAACAAGACTTTTGGTCAGGTGATTACAGGGTTATCAATACAAAATCAAATAGGGGTAATGCAGGAGTAGGTTTAATAATGAATAAAAAAATAGGAGTGCGGGTTAGCTACTACAAACAGCATAGTGAACGCATTATTGTGGCCAAGATAGACACAAAGCCCATGCCCACTACAGTAGTACAAGTTTATATGCCAACTAGCTCTGCAGATGATGATGAAATTGATGAAATATATGACGAGATAAAAGAAATTATTCAGGTAGTGAAGGGAGACGAAAATTTAATAGTCATGGGTGACTGGAATTCGTCAGTAGGAGAAGGGAGAGAAGGAAACATAGTAGGTGAATATGGATTGGGGGGAAGAAATGAAAGAGGAAGCCGCCTTGTAGAATTTTGCACAGAGCATAACTTAATCATAGCTAACACTTGGTTCAAGAATCATAAAAGAAGGTTGTATACCTGGAAGAATCCTGGAGATACTAATAGGTATCAGATAGATTATATAATGGTAAGACAGAGATTTAGGAACCAGGTTTTTAAATTGTAAGACATTTCCAGGGGCAGATGTGGATTCTGACCACAATCTATTGGTTATGAACTGCAGATTGAAACTGAAGAAACTGCAAAAAGGTGGGAATTTAAGGAGATGGGACCTGGATAAACTAAAAGAACCAGAGGTTGTAGAGAGTTTCAGGGAGAGCATAAGGGAACAATTGACAGGAATGGGGGAAAGAAATACAGTAGAAGAAGAATGGGTAGCTCTGAGGGATGAAGTAGTGAAGGCAGCAGAGGATCAAGTAGGTAAAAAGACGAGGGCTAATAGAAATCCTTGGGTAACAGAAGAAATATTGAATTTAATTGATGAAAGGAGAAAATATAAAAATGCAGTAAACGAAGCAGGCAAAAGGGAATACAAACGTCTCAAAAATGAGATCGACAGGAAGTGCAAAATGGCTAAGCAGGGATGGCTAGAGGACAAATGTAAGGATGTAGAGGCCTATCTCACTAGGGGTAAGATAGATACCGCCTACAGGAAAATTAAAGAGACCTTTGGAGATAAGAGAACGACTTGTATGAATATCAAGAGCTCAGATGGCAACCCAGTTCTAAGCAAAGAAGGGAAGGCAGAAAGGTGGAAGGAGTATATAGAGGGTTTATACAAGGGCGATGTACTTGAGGACAATATTATGGAAATGGAAGAGGATGTAGATGAAGATGAAATGGGAGATAAGATACTGCGTGAAGAGTTTGACAGAGCACTGAAAGACCTCAGTCGAAACAAGGCCCCGGGAGTAGACAACATTCCATTAGAACTACTAATGGCCTTTGGAGAGCCAGTCAAGACAAAACTCTACCATCTGGTGAGCAAGATGTATGAGGCAGGCGAAATACCCACAGACTTCAAGAAGAATATAATAATTCCAATACCAAAGAAAGCAGGTGTTGACAGATGTGAAAATTACCGAACTATCAGTTTAGTAAGTCACAGCTGCAAAATACTAACGCGAATTATTTATAGACGAATGGAAAAACTGGTAGAAGCGGACCTCGGGGAAGATCAGTTTGGATTCCGTAGAAATGTTGGAACACGTGAGGCAATACTAACCTTACGACTTAACTTAGAAGAAAGATTAAGAAAAGGCAAACCTACGTTTCTAGCATTTGTAGACTTAGAGAAAGCGTTTGACAACGTTAACTGGAATACTCTCTTTCAAATTCTGAAGGTGGCAGGGGTAAAATACAGGGAGCGAAAGGCTATTTACAATTTGTACAGAAACCAGATGGCAGTTATAAGAGTCGAGGGACATGAAAGGGAAGCAGTGGTTGGGAAGGGAGTATTCAATCTGTATATTGAGCTAGCAGTAAAGGAAACAAAAGAAAAATTCGGAGTAGGTATTAAAATTCACGGAAGAAGTAAAAACTTTGAGGTTCGCCGATGACATTGTAATTCTGTCAGAGACAGCAAAGGACTTGGAAGAGCAGTTGAACGGAATGGACAGTGTCCTGAAAGGAGGATATAAGATGAACATCAACAAAAGCAAAACGATGATAATGGAATGTAGTCAAATTAAATCGGGTGATGCTGAGGGGATTAGATTAGGAAATGAGACACTTAAAGTAGTAAAGGAGTTTTGCTATTTAGGGAGTAAAATAACTGAAGATGGTCGAAGTAGAGAGGATATAAAATGTAGACTGGCAATGGCAAGGAAATCGTTTCTGAAGAAGAGAAATTTGTTAACATCGAGTATAGATTTAAGTGTCAGGAAGTCGTTTCTGAAAGTATTTGTATGGAGTGTAGCCATGTATGGAAGTGAAACATGGACGATAACCAGTTTGGACAAGAAGAGAATAGAAGCTTTCGAAATGTGGTGCTACAGAAGAATGCTGAAGATTAGGTGGGTAGATCACGTAACTAATGATGAAGTATTGAATAGGATTGGGGAGAAGAGAAGTTTGTGGCACAACTTGACTAGAAGAAAGGATCGGTTGGTAGGACATGTTTTGAGGCATCAAGGGATCACAAATTTAGCATTGGAGGGCAGCGTGGAGGGTAAAAATCGTAGAGGGAGACCAAGAGATGAATACACTAAGCAGATTCAGAAGGATGCAGGTTGCAGTAGGTACTGGGAGATGAAGAAGCTGGCACAGAATAGAGTAGCATGGAGAGCTGCATCAAACCAGTCTCAGGACTGAATAAGGATCTGACACTATGCACCAAACGGCTGGTGTATCAGCAGTTTTTAATTCTACCCTGCTCTATGGGAAACGAACGCTTTAACCAATAAAAACTCAGTTATGATATGAACACCAAATGGGCTGACTTCGTATCAAACACTACTGTTTCTGAGAAGGCAAAGGTGTGTAATATAGAAGCCGCCATTATTGCTCACAACTCAGATGGACTGAGCATGTCCAACAGATCAGAAACAACAGACTTGCTCTACAAATTTTGTATCGTGAAGTCAGCACAAGTAGAAGGCCCCGTGGTGCTCCTCTGAAGCGCTAAAAGAACCAATTCAAAAAGAACCTAAAGTGTTAACACTGATCCGAGTAACTGTGTGTGTGAAATCTTATGGGAGTTAACTGCTAAGGTCATCAGTCCCTAAGCTTACTCACTTCTTAACCTAAATTATCAAATTATCCTAAGGACACACACACACACACACACACACACACACACACACACACACACACACGAGGGAGGACTCGAACCTCCGCCGGGACCAGCCTCTCCGTCCATGACTGCAGCGCCTGAGACCGCTCGGCTAATCCCGAGCGGCGCCGAGTAACTGGTGCGCCACAACAGAAGATCGTAAACATTGGCGCACAGCTACGTACTTCAGCTGCTGTCTTACATTTCGAACAGAACGTCGGACGCAAGAAAATTAAAAACATCAGAAGTAAACTTCGCTAGGCGTAGCCACGCCCTCCATCCTCTTATGTGTAATGTGTGTGGCCACATGTTTCACGTCAGGTTGGCCTGGTAAGCTGTCACAGGCATCTCCATACCTGAACTGCCAGGCAATAATGGAAATGCAAGAGAAAAATGAGAACTCTGATACGAGTATCAGACGGCGCCGATAGAGGGTGAGCTCAAAAGGATTTTACAACTTTGGAATGATACAGAAATTTATTGAGAAAACTTACAGAATCATTAGATGTATCATTTTGTAGCAAACAACCTCGAGTTTCACATGAAAGAGTCAAATGTCATTTTGGTTCGATGTGACTACCATTTGTGATGCGGGATACATCCTATCAGTAATCAATTTCTTCTCACGCTCGCCGCAGTAAATCAGGCGTAACCTCTGCGAGGGCTGCGTACATTCGATTTTTCAGGTAGGCTAAATTCTTTCATAGGGGAAAAACATATACGAGGGTTGACTGAACAGTAATGCCTCCACCTTCGTAACTGTTCAACAGTTGGCAGCACTGATATGCGGCAAGTACTGGCCCTTCTCTACAGCTCCAGTTGACGGGAAGTTGTTACAGTGTAAAGTATGGAACTCTGCGCAGACGGTCGGTCAATGCGATTTAAGCAACGTGCAGTCAAATTCGTGACAGCAGAAGGTGTCAGCCCAAAGGAGATTCATCAGAAAATGAAAGTAGTTTATGGTGATTGTGTCGATGTGAGTACTGTGCGTCGTTGGACGACTGAGTTAAAAGACGTTGAGGCGGGAACATCTGACATGCGTGACAAACGAAGAGTTGGACGTCCTGCGACAGCAACCACCGAGTTTCACAAGCAAAAAGTTGACAGAGTGATTCAGGACGATCGTCTGATCACTCAGAGAAACTGCAAGCACAACCGCCATTTCACAAGACCGTGTGGGTCACATTATTGCTTTGCTTGGCTATCGGAAAATCTGTGCACGATGGTTACCCCGGATGCTGACTCATGAATTGAAAGCGCACATACTTGAAATTTGCCAGGAACGCCTCTCGCGTTACGAGAATGAACGTGACGCCCTTCTCCATTCAACTGTGACAGGAGACGAAACGTCGGTACACCATCACGACCCGGAGATGAAACGTCGGCCTCAATGGAATATAGACACTAAGACTCGCCCCAGAAAAAGAAATTCAAGGCGCAGCCCTCAACTGGAAAAATCATGGCCACAGTGTTCTGGGACCCAGATGGTGTTAGCCATGTTTATTTCCTTGATCGTGGAGCAACAATAAATTCAGAGCGTAACATCACAACGCTGCGAACTCAAACGACGGCTAACAAGGATCCGAAAGGAAAAGGGAAATGTTTTCCTGCAGCATGAGTTTGCCAAACCACACACTTCACGTGCCACCACAGCAGAACTTCAGTGACTGAATCTCACCACTTTACGGCAGCCTCCATATAGTCCAGATTTAGCACCGTCTGACTTCCATCTGTTACCGATAATCAAAGCCGATCTGCAGGGACATCATAATGCTTCTGATGAAGACGTTGAGAGAACTGTGAGACTGTGGTTGGGAAAACATTGTCAACTTCTTCCGTGATGGCTTCAGAAAACTTGTTCCTCGTTGGCAGAAATGTATCCAATTGGCTGGTGATTATTGGTAATTAAAGATCACATTCTAAGGATTATTTCTGCGTTTGATTTATTACAATATTCCCATCCAAACCCAATTAACGAAGATGGAGGCATTACTTTTTATTCAGTCCTCGTACACAGTCTTTAACGAAACCCCAGAGAAAGAAATGCAGTGGTGTCTAGTCTGGCGAGTGAGGCGTTCATGGGACTAGCCCTTCAAGGCCAATCCACCGACTTAGGAAAAGATTGTCGAGGAAGCCTCTAACTTCCGTGACGAATGAGGCGATGCACCGTCTTGTTGATAGTAAATCATCTCATCTGTCACCTTCATCGGTCTCTGGAATTAAGAAGTTTTCCAGCATATCGAGATACACTATACCCGTGAAGAAAGTGGCCGGACACTGTTTCGTGTAGATCTGAAAACAACATCGGATTAACTAGCAAGAAGAATGGTAATGCGCTGCGAGTTACTTGAACTGTTTGTCCGTTTGCAATATTACAGACGGAGAAGATTAGCCAATGCCCTACGGTATACGGGCACTGAACGTATATTGCACTGTTTCTGTTAGGTAACTTACCAATGTCGGGGAACCATGCAATCTGCTTCGATGATCTTTTGATCTTCTGAAGGCGGATGAAATTAATTTTTTTTATTTTTCGCCAGAAGGCCATAAGCATTTTACGCGATTTTGTAAAATGTTATGCCCAATTTGTTTTGAATCTCACGCGCACGCAGAGGTCACCTACGTGCAGTCTGTGACGATGTAGGCACGTTACACAGAGCACCACTGTCATGGCAGATGCCCAGGAAAGAAGCGTTGTCTAACACAACAGCTTGCATCTGAACTGTTTTCTCCATGGAGAACTGCTGCTTCTGTTTCTCGATGTCGAGTTGAAGCTAAAACCTAACAACGATCGATTTAACAAGCCAGAATGTCAAACGTCAGTTGGTAGCTGATTTGTGCACGGCACAGTTAAGTCTTCGTCTAGATTACGCTAGTTTTTTCTGCACCTGGTTTGTAAATGGGTGGATATACTAAATTTTGTGGTGCTGAATGCACCGGTAAAACCAGTTTTTCTCTATGACGTCACGTCTCTTAGATACACAGCAGAATAAAAAATGGTAATAGCGAAAACTGACGCAATTAAGTCAAACTAAAATACACATTCAGAACGCTTGAAATCAACACTATTTTATATATGGGCATGATGTCAATAAAAGTCCAAATTAGTTCAGAAGGTATTTTCACATTTAATCGTCTCTGGTTTTTGAAAAATGCGACGACGGAGCTCTTCTTTTGTTTGCCGTTTCATCATTCTCCCTAACAAGGCCTCAGCAGTAGCTACCCTTCATCTTAGAGTTCCAATGTCCTTGGTAACGGTGTTCCATGGTAAGAATGTCTTTGTGAAACCGTTCACCTTTCTCATCGCTTACGGCTCCCAAATTTTCCGAAAAGAAATCACGGTGAGAATGTAAAAAGTGAATTTTAAGCGACATTGTACACTCCTTGTTTTTATAGTTGTCCAACAGATCACTCACAATGGTAAATAGTTTTTGTCTTTTCTGTTACCCAAAAATCCCTTCACATTTGCTTTAAACGGAGACCAATCAGCTTATTCGATATTAGAGTTTGGTGTCGAAGGTTGAATCTCTCAACAATTTTCTTACTTGCGGTCCAACAAATATACCCTCTTTCAGCTTTGCCTCAATTTGGGAAACTTCTCTTTTAGGTTATAGAAAGCCTCACCTTCTTTACCCAGAGCTTTTACAAAGTCCTTGATAAGGCCCAACGTGACGTGAAGGGGACGCAAAATGATTTTCTCGGTCTCAAGCTATGGGGTATTTTTCACATTTATGTTTCCAGGAACATGTGACTTCCTTATAGGCCATTCCTTGACTGTATAGTGGTTCTTGGTGTCACGGCTGTCCCAAAGGCACAAAAGCAGCTGTATTTCGTGAATCAAACCCATAAGGAGTGCAACCACTTTTTAATCACAGCAAGGCTGCCATTCATGATCCTTATATTGGTTGCCTCTAGCAGCAAATTCATGGTTTCATAAGTTTCTTCCACGTCTACTGCGTAAGCCAAAGGTACCAATGGAAATGCACTGCCATTATGCAGTAGTGCTACTTTCAAGCTGGTTTTACTGGAGTCATTAAATAGTCGTCACTCCTGTGGATTATGTTGTATACCTAGGCGTACCATCAGACCATTGACATCTCTACATACACACATTGAATTCTGCATATCGAAATATTGAGCGTAGGTAGTACCTCTTGATCTGAAACAGAAAATTTTTGTCCCTGGAGCTAGACGGTTCCGTTGTTGCAGTCTAGACCCCAAGAGTCAGCTTGCTGCTTCGAAAGTTTTAGATAGCGAACCAAATAGATCAATTCCTTTTGATTAAAGAACTAAGGCGAAGTGTCATGATGTTGAGGGCAGTACTCTTCTATACGTTCAATAGTTTCAGGTTCACTTGATATGGTGTCTGGTTCCGTGGCTTTCAAGTTACAGACAGGAACAGGCAATCATCATGGGGCACAGGAAAATGCACTGAAGATACATTCGGATACTCTATTTTACGTCTAGTTTTGTTTGGATGTCCCGAAATATTTGTAAGACAGAAGCAACAGTATGAGTGATGGTATTTAGGCACATACCACACCATCGGTACATTGAATGGCATGGCTCGGCGTTTTTCGTTCAACCACTCAGTTAAGGCTGTAGTACACGTTATGCAGGCAACATGAGGTGCAAAATTTTTATCTTTATCACCTACAGGACAATCAAAATACAATTTATATGCCGCCTTAACCAAATCAGTGATTGGTTTTCCTTGGGATTTTGGAGTGAATTTCCCCACACACATTGTTAAAGTTGTCGGGGTGGTTTAGACAGCAACGAGATTTACTAGTTACCATTTTTCTTAGTGTAAGTTTTAAACACAAAAAAGTTGCACTATCTTTCACAGGAAAGACTCACTGAGTCTCTCTTTCATACCACTGGATTACCACATCAACCATTTTCTGATGATTTGTAGCTCTTCTATTTCTCCTTAGCAAATAAAAAACAAACATCAAAACAGAAGATCAGCAAAAAGCTAAATACTGAATAGAAAAATAAAAATCCTTTAAAAATTCAAAAATGGTACGTGCTAGAACATTTTGAAAGGTATATTCAAATTCTACACACCAAAATACATCCTAATTAATGTATCACATCCCAGATGCAAAATGGCTGTTGACTAGTGTTATTAACAAAGACCTGCTTATACGATAACTTGTTGGCGCAATGTCGTAATCCCAGCATCTTTCACTAAAACATATCAAGGAAGAAACTCGTTCGCTGAGCTTTCAGTAAACTTTTCTGCTACAGGTAGAAGTACCAGTAACAGCCCTGAAGGAATACAAAAAGATGTGCGCTGAAGTGGGTAATAACAACCCTTATACAATGTTCCGTTATAGTTCCATAATTTCTCAGACGTAACTGTGTCACAAAAATCACCTGACACGACGTAATTCTGATGCTTACAAGGACTAGTCTTCGGTATGTTCGTACGAACTGGTGTTATTTCCTTACACTAACATTGACTCCAGCTCTCCCCCGACCACGCATTCCACAATCTCTAAGCAACCTCGTCGTACACGTTCCTGTACCGTTTCTATTTCCGTCTTCCAGTTTACGTTCGGTGCAGGGACCGACGAAGCATTAAGACCCTGCCTTTCAAATCCATAGACGTCCTTTTCGTGTTACAAAACGCACTGTGTACATGCCGGAAACTCAGGCGCACGAATTCTAATAATTATGAAACCTCTAATTAGGCTACTGGTTTCCACGCCTCCGTAGCGTCTTCTTCAGGCACCTATACGGTTACAACAATGTATAAAATAAGTTCAGTAATACAACAAAACTGCTAGATCAGATAGATACAAGTCAATAATTATAAATTAAAAATAGTATGAGTAACAGTAGTTCACAGACATAAGGTATGAGCGTAACAGGTCTTAAGACAATTATGGAACACAATAGTGTCATTGTAATGGGAAGTAGCAAACCTACATATTCAACGTCCAAGACATGAAACATTTAGTAAGAAATTACAAATAAGGAATAGCAAAAAGACGTAATAGGAATGGTCATACTGTATGAGAAATAGATACACAGCAGTAGTGGAAAATAATAACTAACCGCAAGGTAAAACGGTTTGTTTTGTTTAAGGGCGCTAAAACAATTAAGGTCATACGCGCCGAAACTTAGTTTATGGTACGATTGTGTATTATTTGTGCGTATACAGTCCTGCGTTGGACTATTTAACATCGCGGTTAATTGTTATTTTTTACTACTACTACTACTACTACTACTACTACTGCTGCTATGTGTATTTATCATACACCATCTTTTTACGCTGACTGTTACATCTTCTTTATGCTATTTCTGATTTCTTATTGAATGTTTCAAACCATCTTCAATTTTTTGGTCCTGTCCTCCTCAGTTGCGCGTAATACTACGGTATGTTGATGATTTTCACTTATGGACCGTCTGACAGCAACTGAATAAAACACAACACTAGCAAACATTTTCATCAGTCACCTTGAAAATCAGATATTTGATAAGATAACCACAAATGAAAGTTTCAAAATCATATATTGGTACAGATATGTGGACGACATTATTTGTTTGGTAGACGAGCCAAGTGAAAAAATAGATGAACTCCATTCAGAAATAAACAAAGCTCATAAGAACATAAAATTCACACTTGAAAAAGAAAAAGAAAATCAAATAAATTTTCTTGACATTACAATTAAAAAATAAAATGGAAAACATACATTTAACATCTTTAGAAAACCAACAGCCACGGACACAATAATACATTCCACATCCAACCACCCCCAAAGCCAGAAATTTGCAGCACTAAGACACATGTTACATAGATTAAACAGAATCCCACTCAGTAAGAGAAACTATGAACAAGAAATGAACACGATCATACAAATAGCTAGGAACAACGGGTATGACACTCATGTGGTACACAGGCTCAATCAAAAAATAAAAACACAAATAAAAAACAAACAACATTTCCACAATACAAAAGAACTCACAGGCTGAAAACTTACAAACACACTCAACAAACACACACAATGACAACACCACACAGAAAAGAACCAGATGGTACACCATGACCTACACACATAAACTAACACACAGAGTTGCAAACATCCTAAAGAGACAGGGCTTCAAAATAGCATATAAGCCTGGGCAAACCCTTCAATCACACCTAAGCCAGCCAGCTACCAAAAGGGACAAATTCCAACAATCAGGAATATATAAACTTGAATGTCAAAGTTGTGATGCAGTATACATAGGCATGACATGCAGGAATTTTGAAACAAGATACAAAGAACATATCAGATGTTGGAAGTATGAAACAAACCATTCCACATTTGCAGAGCATTTAAAACACTACAACCATCATCCTACAAACATGGAACAAGAAATGAAAATAATGAGAATAAGCAACCATGACAAACATCTTATACAAATGCAAGAAAACTTCCACATCCAGAAAGCCATAGCAGAAAACAAACATGTGATAAATGAACAAACACACATCAGCACAGGCTCCTTACTACACTTAATAAAGGAAATGATAACATAAAAAGTATATAACACCAAAATACACACACACACACACAGCCCCCCCCCTCCCAAAAAAAAAAAAAAAAAAAAAAAAAAAAAAAAAAAAAAAAAAAAAAAAAAAAAAAAAAAAAAGCATAACACCAAAATACAGACAGACACACATACACGGCACAAAAAAAAAAAATATATATATATATATATATATATATATATATATATATATCACACCAAAACACACACACACACACACATACACAGGACATAAACAAAAATAAATAATTAAATACAATAAAATAAAATTAAATTAAATTAATATGACACCAAAAAACACACACACACACACACACACACACACACACACACACACACACACACACAAGCGCACACACAAATGCATACACGAACAGACCACAGATACTTCGATATTTACACTCATAAGTTTGGCAGTAATATTCGATCTTTGGCAAAAACATTTGACAGTCGGCAACAGAAACCAAAACATTGCATTTAAAAAAAAGCGTTCAGTGCATAGTGCTGTGGAATGCAGAAAAAACAGCAAATTGGCGCTCATAGGAAGAAGAACAAGACCAAAAATGCAACAGGAGCGTAATATGTAAGAAACTGTCTACGCAACCTGTAAGTACAGTTCAAAACATTACTACTTAATAGGAAATACCAACCACCAGAACTGTTTATAACCTATAGGCACAGTGACAAAAATGTAAATAAAATAGCTAACATATGTACATATTACAGGCCACTGATGATGCCTTGCAGAAAATAAAGGCGAAACGCGTATGGCACTAAAATTGTGTTTTATTCAGTTGCTGTCAGACGATCCATAAGTGAAAATCATCAACATACCGTAGTTTCAAACCATGGACGTCGAATATGTAGATTTACTACATCCCATTACAATGACTCCATGGTATTTCATAGTTATCTTAATAGACCTGACGAACTCATACCTTAGGTCTACGAACTATTGTTGCTCATTTGTAGTAGGTTGGTGCATACGTTCGTAGCATTTTGGTTTTGTCATTTGGAGACAGTGAATGGAGAGGCGAACGCCACAAAATGGAGTGCCAAGTGGAGAAATCTGAACACTCCCTACATTTTCCTTTTTGAACTCAACATAAAGGTGACAGCAGCTGAGGCAGCCCAAAACATTTGCGCCGTGCATGGGGATGCCATTGGACACAGAGCACAGCAAAAAAATGGTTTTCTCGTTTCAGGAAGAATCGTTTTGACATGAAGTACGCTGCACGTTCAAAAGACCATTGGGGTTTGATGAACATCGTTTGAACAAATTAATCATCCCAATCTGAATACGTAACCATAGATTACACATGGTTTAAATTCAAATAAATACCATGGAAATCTGGCAGAAAAACCCAGAGAGATTCTGGTCGTATGTGAAGTACACCAGCGGAAAGAAACAATCAGTATCTGGGATGCGCAATAACTATGTCGATTCTACTGATGACAGTGGCACTATAGTAGAGTTCCTTCCACAAACAACGACGAAGTAAATATTCGAGAATTTGAACCAAGAACAGCTGCCAATGTAACTTTGAAGTAGATATCCTCGGTGTGGCTAAGCAGGTTAAAACACGAAGTTAACGCCTCGGGTCCTGATTGTGTATCAGTCAGGTTCCTCTCAGAGTACGCTCATACAATAAGCTCCGAATTTACAATCCTATACAACTGATCGCTCTTTAAAATCGTACCTAAAAACTGATGAGTTGCACAAGCCACGCCATGCCAAAGAAAGGAAATAGGAGCACTCTGCTGAATTATCGCTAACGTCGATTTGCAGTAGAATTTTGGAACGTGTGTGTTTGAACAACATCAGTTACCGCAAACAAAACGATTTATTGACAAGTAGCCAACACGGATTCAGAAAATAGCGTTCTTATGAAACACAACCAGCTCTTTATTCTGGCGACGTAATGAGAGCTATTGACAGGAGATGTCAAACTGATTCCATATTTTTAGATTTCCTGAAGGCTTTTGACACCTTACTTCACAAGCGACTTATAATCGAACTGAGTGCCTATGGACTATCGTTTCAGTTGAGACTGGATTCGTGACTCTCTCTCAGGAAGGTCACAATACGTAGTAACTGACAAAGTCATCGAGCAAAACAAGAACTATCTGGCGTTCCCCAAAGAAGTGTAATAGGCCCTCAGCTGTTTCTGAGCTACATAAACGATTTATGAGAGAGTAGGACTCAGGTTGTTTGCAGGTGATCAAAATAAATTGCAAAACGATTGACAAGCTATCTTATGGTGCAAAACGTGACAGTGTGAAATCATCCACATGAGTTCCAAAATGAATCCGCTAAATTTCGGTTATACGGTACATCACATAAATCTAAAGGCTGTAAATTCAACTAAACGCTAATGTATTGCAATTACGAATAATAAATTTAAACGCTCACATAGATAAAGTTGTGGGTACAGTAAACCAAAGACTACGATTTATTGCCTGCCGAAGTGGCCTTGCAGTTCTAGGCGCTGCAGTCTGGAGCCGAGCGGCCGCTACGGTCGCAGGTTCGAATCCTGCCTCGGGCATGAATGTGTGTGATGTCCTTAGGTTAGTTAGGTTTAATTAGTTCTCAGTTCTAGGCGAATGACGACTTCAGAAGTTAAGTCGCATAGTGCTCAGAGCCATTTGACTACGATTTATTGCAGAACACAGAGAAAATGCAACACGTCTACTAAAGAGGCTGCCTACACTACACGCATGGACGTCATCTGGAGTTTTGCTGTGCAGTGTGGGGGTCCGCGTCAGATGCGATCCACGAAGACACCGAAAAAGTTAGAACAAGGGCGGCTCGTTTTGCACTATTGCAAAATTGGAGGGCGCCACATACGTGACACGTGAAATGGTGATGCAATAATTAAAACCAAGGCGTTTTTCGTTGCGGCAAGACGATCTCATGAAATTTCAATTCCCATCTTTCTCGACAAAACTGTGAAAATCTTTTGTTGGTGCCCACCTACATTGGGAGAAATGATCAAAATAAGAGAAATCACATCTCGCAAAAAAAAAAAGAGATTTAAATGTTCAGGCTTTTCCTCGCGCTGTTCGAGAGTGGGACGGTAGAGAAATAGTTTTAAGGTGGTTTGATGAACCCTCTGCCAGGCACTCAATTGCCAATTGCATGGTATTCATGTAGATGTGGATCACTGGTTCTATGTCTGTGTACTCCACAACTGGCAAATGTGATGAACTGTGATCTTTCCACCATATGGCGACATTTGCATGCAACGGAGCAGGTTCAAAAATCGGGTTATAGGTACCGCATGCTCTACGCCAAATTCATAAAAATCAGCGGGTGGCCACTTGTGCATCCTTGCTTGCTCGTCATCAATTGGTTCATGAGCAACATCGACTATTCCTATCCTGTACATCGTTATTATTGACGAGAAATGGTGTCTTTATGCTAACATAAGAGGTAGGTATGGTTAAGCATAAACAAAGCAGCAACTCACCATACGAGGTCCTGCGCTCACTTACAAAAGGTAATGTTATGCATCTGGTGGAACAGAGGCGGTATGGTGCACTACGAATTGCTACTCCAAGGTGTAACCTCAACTGCTGACATTGACTGGCAACGCTGAGTCGTCTTACGCATGCAATCCAAGAACGGCGACCAGGAAGACTACGTGAAGTGATGCTACTGCACGACAACGCCCGCCCGCCGGCCCGCCCGCGTTTTTGCTAGACTGACAAAAAACGCTATACTGGAGTTGGATAGGGAAGTCATTCCATTCCCATTTTTATTCGCCTGATATTGCAACCTCAGATCTGCCCCTTTCCGCGCTCCAACAGCCTTCAACGAACTTACTTTCCGGATGAAAATGCGTTCGACGAATTCTTCGCCTCAAAACCACGTGATTTCTGCAGTTGGGCAATCGAAAAGTTACCCAGCGTTAGCAGATTGTTGTATATAATGAAGAATATATTATTGATAGCAATGTATTCTTTGTTGTGCTTGTTAAACTTATGGAAAAAACGCAAAGAACTGAGGCACAACGCTAGTAGTTGAAAATTATTTACTTTTATCTATTAAATGTAACATTTTTATTATATTATCGAATTTTTTATACTTTGTTTTAAGCATTTTTGCAACCATATAGATGCCTGAAGATTGCTACTGAGCTGAGGAGTTTGAACCAATAGTCTAAATAATGTTAGCAATTAAAATCTGAACCGTAGAACACGAAGACAAAGACGACTTAAAAACGACTACACGTCAATCCTAAAGTGTTGTTCGTAAACGAAACTGAAATCGTTATGTACATTAAAATCTATATATATCTACTATGCGCTCACAAACCATTCATCCGATTGCAATGAAACTTCGGTTTAACTCTAATCACAGCACATTTCGCACACAGTATCCACATATATCAGTAAATGCGCCGGCAAATTTATGTCCCTTTACGACGTATAATTCAGGAGATATGACGTGGTAAACATCGAGATGCGTGAAAAAGTGCCGCGCCAGGCATGACGTTTTGTTCTATTATTTCTTCACTTCTAACACTATTCGCAACGTGTTACGCAAACGTGTTAAAAAAGTATATAAAACCACGGGCGTATTCCTAAAAAAACGTTGTGCCAAAATTTTAAATCAATCGGTCAACAACTTTCCGAGATTTCTTCCGTTGCGAAGGACGGGCGTACATCTAGTGTTTAATAAGTATCTCAACTGCAGCAATGAAGTACGCTTATCGCAAGGAAAGGAAACAGTCTGAAATAGAAATAAAATTTACTACGCAATGAATGGTAGATTGTTTTTCGTGTTTATTCGAGATGTCATACTTTTGTAAAAACATTTAAAGCCATGTGCTCCACCGCTTTCACTGTCACTGTATTCCGTTTCTGTGTTTGGTTAAAATAGAACACAAATACAATTTACAACAAACTAATATGAGATTGTTTGTTATTTATTCAAGCTGTGATCTTTTGTAAAAGGATTACACGCCAGGTGATCAATCGCTTTCACTGTCACTGCCTTCCGTTTGTGGATCTGAGTCTTCCTCACATCTGATGTGGTTGTGTTAATGATAATTTCGTCCACAGCAATTTCGACGACACCATCACGTGCCCAATATTCTTCTTCTGTTTCTTTAACTTTCTTGCAATATCCCTTCCCATCATTAGCAGTAACCGACTGGAAACCTGCGTCCACAAGATTCATCATGTTTGTGGCAGCCTAGTCCCCTGATATGTTGTGCTCCCTAACATGCCTTTTTATCTTCGCCCATGCTAATTCTATAGCGTTTAAGTCGCAGTTGTAAGGTGGCGAGCGAACGACCTGGTGGCCTTTGCTTTCAGCCAACAGGTTTACAGCAAAAGACTTCTCAGCTGGCTTATTCACTCTTACTTCTGCATACAGCTCGTCCTTCCTCATACCATCACAGGGGATATTTCTGCGTTGCAGCCACTCCAGCATTCGCACCTTCGTGTCAAACTTTGTTGGAGTTCTCTCTGTTTGCCTGTTATGGTAAGGAGCGTTATCCATAACTATTACTGAATTAGGCGGGAGATTTGGCAGTACCTTCTCTCCGAACCAATTCTCAAAGTTTGTCGAATTCATCTGACCGTGATAATCGCCCTTTGTCGACTTTGCCCAAAACATAAGTTGCCCAAAACATAAGTTGCCCTTCCTTGACGAACCCATTCTTGGATCCGACACTTTCAACTATCAGTCTTCTCGATGAGCTCCCCCATGCAGTGACACCAACGACACACTCTTAACGTAAGTCACCCTTCCTCTGCCAACATTTATTAAACGTTAAGTTATTATCGATGCACCATTCATCGAGATAAAATATTTCTCTGCCTGCTTCCCTGAAGTTCTTCAATGTCAACAATGAAACGAGATCGCCAATGTACAATGTCTGGACGTTCTAACAACACATTCCTCTTGTTTTCCACCTTACACCATATAAATCCCATAGACAAAAGTACTTTTCTCAGCGAGACAATACTCCACTTCCAGCCTATTTTGTCGCGCAAAACTGGAAGCAGTGTTCGCAGGCTCGGCACAATCTTCCGCACTGAATAAAATTCCGCCATCGTGTCGCGAATGACACGCTGGTTGAAATCATCTATCATTACTTCGATTTCTCAACTTCTTTTCCTAAGTTAAAAGAGAAAGATTCATAAGAAAATGCCTTCTGCACTGCATGATTTTTTTGAATTTGGAAATGTACTGTAATATGAATGTGTTTCGAAATAATACAGTAACCAGTGGTGTTTCCATACAAAGCAATACGGTAGCAAGGAAAAATGAAATATAAGGTAATTCGGACGAAATAGGGGGCTCCTTCAAAGTGATCGCGAACAAAATATCTGAAATAGAAACTCACCTTTCCTTGTCAGGCGTCTGTGGTGATACGCCAGGATGATTCTTGGAAAACTGTTTGAATCTTCCAATGCTACGCATGCTTTGTCCTGTGTATGCAGCAGCTCTCACTGAAGATTTGTAAATGGGGTGAAGCAATTTTTTCTGCTCCCTTTCTCTTTCGCAGTATTCAATCACACGCAATATAATTTTGCGAGCATCGCTACGTAATACTGGTTTCCTTCTAACTGTAGGCCTACCGGTAGGGGTTGTTGGCGACTCCCGAGATGGGCCAGCAACTGCCTCTTCACTCGTTTTGATAATGTTTAGCACAACTGCACAATAAAAACACGCAGAACAGTACAGCGCAAAACAATAACGAAGCAGACGACAATGGCTACCTTGTACAACACAGTCAGCTACGTGATGTTGGCAGCAGTCTAAACTGCGTGCCTACCGAAGCCTCCCGACGTTTACAGACTTCTACCGATTCAGGACTAGGGAGAGGTCTGCCATCTAAAAGTTTACACACGGTAAGTGGTTAAAAAAAGGACATTCAGTCAGGAAATGGCAGAACCGTCAAAGGTCGAGGGCAATGAGCACAAAGTGGTGGGGGAGCATTACTTAAAAATGGCTAAAAAGACAGTGCCCAATAAGCAACATAGATAAAATGATCTCACGGCGAGATGGCCGAGAGGAGGTCGTCCAAGCCGCTGGGGGAGGCTTAATTCCCCGGAGACTGTTCCCATGAAGGGAGGACGAGTGGTGATGGCAGTGACGCCACCTGCTGACAGACAGCAACACATATCATCAAAGGGAATGGAAGAACTAGCGAGCCGAGGTACAAGGACTGCAGTCTTGGCAGCAGCGTCAGCGGCCTAGTTTCCCGTCAGACCGACGTGGCCAGGGACCAAAATCAAAAGCACAGGGGGCTCTGTCAAAAGTGAGCAGGTGACAGATTTTCTAGTCCCTTTCCCCTAACGGACGGATGGACACAAAGACTCCGAAGGGCATAGTGTCACAGCGGATGTACTGCACGGCCTGATAAAGGGCGAAGAGCACTGCTGTAAATACTAGGCAGTGTTCCGGAAGCCGATACCGAAAATCGTCGGTGCCAATGAAGGTACACCTGACACCACGGTCAGTTCAAGAGCCATCAGTGTACAGAACCATACTACTACGAAGTTCCGTGCGAAGGTCGTGGAACTCACGGCGATAGAGCGAGGCTGGAGTAGCGTCCTTAGCAAGCTAAAGAAGGCCAAGGTGAACACGGGCCGCCGCACGAAGCCAAGGTGATGAAGGGTTCACACCCATCAGGAAAGTAGCAGGTGGAGTGAAATTGTTGTTGTTGTTGTTGTTGTTGTGGTCTTCAGTCCTGAGACTGGTTTGATGCAGCTCTCCATGCTACTCTATCCTGTGCAAGCTTCTTCATCTCCCAGTACTTACTGCAACCTACATCCTTCTGAATCTGCTTAGTGTATTGATTTCTTGGTCTCCCTCTACGATTTTTACCCTCCACGCTGCCCTCCAATGCTAAATTTGTGATCCCTTGATGCCTCAAAACATTTCCTACCAACCGATCCCTTCTTCTAGTCAAGTTGTGCCACAAACTTCTCTTCTCCCCAATCCTATTCAATACTTCATCATTAGTTACGTGATCTACCCACCTAATCTTCAGCATTCTTCTGTAGCACCACATTTCGAAAGCTTCTATTCTCTTCTTGTCCAAACTACTTATCGCCCACGTTTCACTTCCATACATGGCTACACTCCATACAAATACTTTCAGAAACGACTTCCTGACACTTAAATCTATACTCGATGTTAACAAATTTCTCTTCTTCAGAAAAGCTTTCCTTGCCATTGCCAGTCTACATTTTATATCCTCTCTACTTCGACCATCATCAGTTATTTTACTCCCTAAATAGCAAAACTCCTTTACTACTTTCAGCCTCTCATTTCCTAATCTAATCCCCTCAGCATCACCCGATTTAATTTGACTACATTCCATTATCCTCGTTTTGCTTTTGTTGATGTTCATCTTATATCCTCCTTTCAAGACACTGTCCATTCCGTTCAACTGCTCTTCCAAGTCCTTTGCTGTCTCTGACAGAATTACAATGTCATCGGCGAACCTCAAAGTTTTTATTTCTTCTCCATGGATTTTCGTTCCTACTCCGAACTTTTCTTTTGTTTCCTTTACTGCTAGCTCAATATACAGATTGAATAACATCGGGGAGAGGCTACAACCCTGTCTCACTCCTTTCCCAACCACTGCTTCCCTTTCATGCCCCTCGACTCTTATAATTGCCATCTGGTTTCTGTACAAATTGCAAATAGCCTTTCGCTCCCTGTATTTTAACCCTGCCACCTTCAGAATTTGAAAGAGTATGCTAGAAACGTAGGTTTGCCTTTTCTTAATCTTTCTTCTAAGATAAGTCGTAAGGTTAGTATTGCCTCACGTGTTCCAACATTTCTACGGAATCCAAACTGATCTTCCCCGAGGTCCGCTTCTACCAGTTTTTCCATTCGTCTGTAAAGAATTCGCGTTAGTATTTTGCAGCTGTGACTTATTAAACTGATAGTTCGATAATTTTCACATCTGTCAACACCTGCATTATTTGGGATTGGAATTACTATAGTCTTCTTGAAGTCTGAGGATATTTCGCCTGTCTCATACATCTTGCTCACCAGATGGTAGAGTTTTGTCATGACTGGCTCTCCCAAGGCCACCAGTAGTTCTAATGGAATGTTGTCTACTCCCGGGGCCTTGTTTCGACTCAGGTCTTTCAGTGCTCTGTCAAACTCTTCACGCAGTATCTTATCTCCCATTTCATCACCTACATCCTCTTCCATTTCCATAATATTGTCCTCAAGTACATCGCCCTTGTATAAACCCTCTATATACTCCTTCCACCTTTCTGCCTTCCCTTCTTTGCTTAGAACTGGGTTGCCATCTGAGCTCTTGATATTCATACAAGTGGTTCTCTTCTCTCCAAAGGTCTCTCTAATTTTCCTGTAGGCAGTACCTATCTTACCCCTAGTGAGACAAGCCTCTACATCCTTACATTTGTCCTCTAGCCATCCCTGCTTAGCCATTTTGCACTTCCTCTCGATCTCATTTTTGAGACGTTTGTATTCCTTTTTGCATGCTTCCTTTACTGCATTTTTATATTTTCTCCTTTCATCAATTAAATTCAATATTTCTTCTGTTACCCAAGGATTTCTATTAGCCCTCGTCTTTTTACCTACTTGATCCTCTGCTGCCTTCACTACTTCATCCCTCAGAGCTACCCATTCTTCTTTTACTGTATTTCTTTCCCCCATTCCTGTCAATTGTTCCCTTATGCTCTCCCTGAAACTCTGTACAACCTCTGGTTCTTTCAGTTTATCCAGGTCCCATCTCCTTAAATTCCCGCCTTTTTGCAGTTTCTTCAGTTTCAATCTGCAGTTCATGACCAATAGATTGTGGTCAGAATCCACATCTGCCCCTGGAAATGTCTTACAATTTAAAACCTGGTTCCTAAATCTCTGTCTTACCATTATGTAATCTATCTGATACCTTTTAGTATCTCCAGGATTCTTCCAGGTATACAACCTTCTCCTGATAACGACGTCCTCTTGAGTAGTTCCCGCCCGGAGATCCGAATGGGGGACTACTTTACCTCCGGAATATTTTACCCAAGAGGACGCCATCATCATTTAATCATACAGTAAAGCTGCATGTCCTCGGGAAAAATTACGGCTGTAGTTGCCCCTTGCTTTCAGCCGTTCGCCGTACCAGCACAGCAAGGCCGTTTTGGTTAATGTTACAAGGCCATATCAGTCAAATTAAGGTAGCGGATCAAAAGCCGAAAGCGAACTCCAGGAGGTAACAAATGAGGGACGCGCCCCATACTCGCCATCAAAGAAGTCATCTACGGAGGAGGCATAGAATGGGTGGCCAGGCATGGCAGACAAACGGCACGCGTATCTGCCGAGGAGGAAGTGACGGTGGTAAGACAGCGGTAGTTCGGCGGCTTGCGCATACAGACACTCAACCGGGCTAGTGTAAAAGGCGCCAGTGGCCTAACAGATGCGAAGTCGGTGTGTAGTACTGAGACGTTGTAAGAGGGATGGACGCGCAGATGCATAAACGAAACACCCATAGTTCAGTTTCGAACAGACAAGGGACCGCCGCAAACTGAGCAGGGTGGTTCCACCCGATCCCCAGGGAGTAAGCCTGAGGACACGTAGGACACTGAGGGGCCGCGTGCAGTGAGCGGCAAGGTGAGACACGTGAGAGGATCAAGAAAGTTTCCTATCGAGCATGGGCCCCAGGAATTCCGCAGTTTCAATGAGTGGAAGAGCAACAGGCTCAAGATGTAACGACGGTGGAAGAAACCAAATGAGCCGCCAGAAACTCATAAAACGGTTTTGTCTATGGAAAAGCGAAAACCACTGTCAATGCTCCACGAGTATGAACGATCGAGACATCGCTGAATACAAGCCCGTGCAACAGATGGCAAAATCTGTCAACGAAAAGGGAGCAGGAGATGCCCGGCGGGAAACAGGCTATTATACGGTTAATGGGGATAAAGAGGACGACGCTCGGGGCGGAAACCTGAGGCACACCTTTTTCGTGGATAAAGGTGTACGACAACGCAGGAGACACATGTACCATGAAAACTCAGTCTTTTAAAAATTTGTGTAGAGAGGGAGTATACCAGTCCTCCAGCAGCTGTCGTGGGCTTTCTCCAGATCGAAAAACACGGCCACAGTCTGGGATATCCGCAGAAAACCATTCGTGACAAGGGTTGACAAAATGACGAGATGGTGAACCGCAGAACAGCGCGCTCGAAATCCACACTGTGCAGTGATTAGTAAATTGTGAGACTCGATCCACCGTACCACCCGGGCAGGAGTCATACATTCCACCACTTTGCTAACACAGCTAGTGAGAGAAATGGGGCTATAACTAAAAGGAAGGTGTTTGTCCTTACTGGGATTACATATGGGTATGACAGAGGCTTCACGTCGGCGTCTGGGAATCGTGTCCTCTGCCCAGATGCGATTGTACGTACGAAGGAGAAAGTTCTTGCCCGCAAGAGAAAGGTTCTGTAACATATGAATGTGAACATAGTGCGGCCCTGGGGCGGAGAATCAGTTGTAGTGAGATCATGATCTACCTACCTCATAGGAAAGGCGGCATTGTAGCATTCACGATTCTGAGAAGAGAATGGTATCGCCCGAGCCGCCTCCACTCGTTTCCGATGGAGGAATGCAGAGTGGTCGTGGGTGGAGCTCTTTTTGTTATGGTTTTAGGGCGCAAAACTGCTACGGTCATTAGCGCCCAGTCTGTGACTTAGGAAAAGGTAAAAAACAAAATTGGAAGCCAGCAGCAATGGGAGAGAAACTCCAAAAAATGGGGAAACCAAAAACAGAAGGAAAGCTTAAAAAACCACTATAGCTTCAAATGACTTACCTCATCTCACTGGCAGTAATTAACTCGAGAACGCGATCGGCTGAGCGCGTGTCATCTGCTAAAATGGAAGATATTTCAGGCGACAGCTGTAGACGGGCGCGTAACGGAGTAAAATAGGGGCACACAAGTAAAAGGTCGCTCACCGTCCACAGTTGAGAGCAGTGGGGCAGAGTGGGGGAGGATCGCCGCTTAAAAGATTTCGATGGCTAAAAAGACTGTGCCCTATCCGGAGTTTAGTTAAAATTACCTCCTCCCGACGACGAGTTCGGGAGGAAGAGGTCCAAGCACAGGGAAGAGCTTTCACGTCCCGCAATTTATTATTGGGAAGTGTCGACCAATGTGCGTGCCATAAAAGAGCAACACGACGACGTAAAACACTCCGTAGATCGGCGAAGGGAATCATGCGAATAGCTGGCCGAAGAAAAGAGACTGCAGCCTCGGCCGCTATATCGGCCGCCTCATTTCCACAGATACCAACATGTCCTGGGATCCAGAGGAACGCCACAGAGACGGCCCCCAAGTGGAGCAAGTGGAGGTAGTCCTGAATGCGGTGGACCAGAGGGTGTACAGGGTTGAGAGCTTGGAGACTGAGGAGAGAGAGGAGCGAATCTGAGCAGATAACATACTGTATCCGCTGATGGCGACGGATGTACTGGACAGCCTGGAGAACAGCGTAAAGCTCCGCAGTATAAACCGAACACTGGTCGGGAAGCCGAAACCGATTTGGGGTGTCGCCAACAATATAGGCCCTCCTAACACCAAACGATGTTTTTGAGCCATCATTGTAAATAAATGTGGCATCCTTCATTTGTGCGCATAGAGCAGCAAATGCCCGACGATAAACAAGAGAAGGGGTACCACCCTTGGGAAACTGACAAAGGTCACGGAGCAGGCAGGTCCGGGGTCGGAGCCAAGGCGGTGCTGTACCCCAAGTTGTCAAGAAAGTTTTAGGAAAGCGGAAGGAAAGAGAATGGAGCAGTTGACGGAAGCGGACTCCCGGTGGTGGTAGGGAGGAAGGGCGGCCTGCATACCCTAAATCCAAGGAGGTGTCGACAAAAATATCATGGGCCGGATTAGCAGGCATGGAAGACAGATGGCTAGCATGGGTGGAGCTTGAAATCTCCGCAAAATAGTGGCCTGAGATGTTTGAGAGAGCAATAGGGTCCACTACGACATCTTCCACTGCCAGGCCGAAAATTGGGGAATGGATCTCCGTCCCAGAGAGCCGTCGAAGGCTGGCCCACACTATGGAAGAGGGAGTGGAGCTGTTAAAAGAACTAGTAAATTAAATCTATGTAGCTTTGTCCTATCCAAAGTAACGGGACGACACTGTGTACGCAACTGTTTTTAACGAATGCAGTATGCCATCATAGAATGACGCTTAAAAACGCGGAGAGCACGTCTCAGCACGCGAATTGAGTCGCGGCACGCCTCAGTCCAACAAGGAACCGGGACACGGCATGATAAAGAGGAAGCGCGAGGAATGAAACGTTCTGCGGCGGTAAGGATAACATTAGTAAGATATTCTACCTGGTCATCACAACTGGGAAAATGTTGTTCGTCGAAAGTCGTCAGAGAAGAGTAAAGCCTCCAGTCAGCCTTAGAAAGCTGCCATTAGGGTGTGAATGTAGGTGGGGTAGGTGTCAACAAATGGATAATACAGGAGGTAGGGTCGCTCGAGTATGTGTCAGAACAGATCACTTGAGATGTTGGGCAGTACAGAAGGGGAGGTCCTAATGGGAATAGGTGTGCGAGGAGCCTGAGTGGAATGTGGGTGCTCCGTGTTCAGACAAATGAGGTGAAGTTGCTTGCAAACTTTAGCCAAGAGGGCACCTCTCTGACAGATTCTGGGAGAACCCCAAAGAGCATGGTGAGGATGAAGGTCACCGAGCGGCAGAAAGGGGTGAAGGAATTGCCCAGTAAGCTACAGAAAATCTGCCTTGGTGACACCAAATGATTGAGGGATGTAAACAGTATAAGGGGAAAGGTCAAGTGAGGAAGGAAAATGCGGACTGCAACAGCATGAAACCAGGTAGTCAGGGACATGGGTTGACTATGAAGATCATCCTGGATGAGGAGCATAATTCCCCCATAAAATGGAATGCCATGCTCAGGGTAAGTTCAAAGCCGACTGGGAAGAAATGCGAGAGCTCAAAGCGGTCATGATGACGTAAGTTTGTTTCCTAGAGGCAGAGGACAAGTATATGCTGTGATTCCAAGAGCAGCAGTAAGTCGTCATTTTTGGATTGAAGGTGGCGAATGTTCCACTGGAGGAGAGTCATGACAAGGAAAGGGGAGGAGGGAAAAAATGAAGGAGAGTTATTTCCGCAGCTGCCAGGGACACCGTCGAAGAGGATTTCCAAGTCAGAGAAGGAGAAGACCGTTAGCCTTTTATTTCTGCGAGCCTTTCCAGTTGCCAGAAGACTTTGATGTTTGTTGGCTGGAGGGACATAGCGTGTCTTCAAGGGAGTATTCCTCCTGTCCTTTCCGGCCTGCCTGTTGTGTAACTGGTGACTGTCCGATGAGGCGAAAGTCTAGTAGCTTGTTGCATATCTGGAGGAGGAGGAGGAGGAGGAGGAGGAGGAGGAGGAGGAGGAGGAGGAGGAGGAGACCGACAAATTATAACCGTGGTGCTGAATTTGAGGTCGAATGTCTGCGTGACCACGAGCTTCGTGGAGCGAGGTGTAGCAGGAACAGTACTATAAGTGCCGGATGGTAGAACGCATGGTGACCAACAACTTGCAAGCGACCGGGTAAGGCACTTTTCCGATACCCGACCTCCGGCACGGCCCACTCATCGAGATATACGGCATAATCTCAGAACGAGACTGCGTGGTCGCCATTACAACTGATACAGCAGGGAGAAGGAAGCGGACAATCGCCCTCGTTCACGTCCCTACCACAATTTACACATTTGGCCAGGTGTCGACACGACATTTGACTGTCGTAACGATGACACAGGTAGCAGCGCATCAGGATCGGAATGTACGGTCTGAGTGTGGCTACTTCATAGCTTTCTTGCACCTTTGACGAAAGAACCACCCAGTCAGAAGTGAGAAAAAGAAGTGTGTGTGTGGGCACTAGGGATGCATCTACTTTTTCACCACCTGATGGAATGAATGACAGCCTAGTGTAAATAACACCGCGGGAAGAATTCAGCGTTAGATGGGCCTCAACACGAGCAGGATAGCCATGGAGGAGCGAAGCTGCAAGCAGTTGTGCTTGAGAATCAGAAGTCGTCTCCAAAAGAAATGTGCCATTACGTAAACCAGAGCACGATTTCACAGGGCCGGCAATTGCATCAACATGTTTCTGAATAATAAACGGATCTACTGCAGCAAAGGATTGACAGTTTTCGGTAGGCCAAACCAAGAAGAAGAGTGGTGCAGCTGGGAGGGTCTTTGAATCGCAACTCTCATTCCGTTACATTTAGTAGACGTAGAATGAAAAGATTATCTTTGGCTCACTGCGAGAAAATCCCCATGATTGGCAGCGCCTCCGATGGCGCGCTCCTTCCAACTGGAGGTCGTCCTCAGAGGGAGTGCGCACTCGCCTTGGGTCATACCTCAGGTCACACCTCCCGGACACCCGACAGAGGGCGCAATCGGCAATTTGGGGAGGTAGCAGCTTAGGAAATTATCACTCCCTGGGCCTGGCGTGTACCAGGGGTACGTGCTAACCCCACATGTCGACCGACCGGGGGCTGGGAATTACGCGTTACCTAGTGATCTGTTATGCATGAGACACGTGGGCTGGGCGTCAGGAGCGCACAGGGAGGAAAAAGAACGTCAAACGCCGAAGCGGAGGGAGGGTAGGAGAAGGGGAAGGGGAACGAAGAAAGAAAAGGAACGAAAAACAGTGGTGAGACTTTTCTAATGTCGGCTACGGAAAATGCAGAACATATTTACAAAAATATCCCAGACATGTTCCCATGGGAGGGGGAAAGGAATAGCAAGAGGACAGACATGCAACACAGAAGGGAAACGATGCTGCAAAGCCTGGGGCCCCAGTGGTAGCCACGCACGAACCCGCCAAAGAGCGGCTAGCCCCCACCTCCCCCGTGAGGAGGGGGGGGGGGCGAGAATGGGTCACCGGTCGCATAGACGCACGTTTTTTTCGCTTCCATCAGGTGTCGCGAATCCGCCAGCTGGTACGAACGGCACTTCGCTCCGAACGAGCATAAAATGGTGTATTTCCTCAAACGCTCTGCGCAGCTCTCGACGTTTGCTAGAAGTGGCAGTGGCGAAAGCAAATCAAAATAGAAAATTATTTGAAGTATAGTTTTACTGTCATGAATAGCAAGCCTTAATGAGTAATTTGCGGCGAAATTTTTTCACATGAGAGTATGGAACCATCAAAGCTAGTACCTCATTTCTAAACTAAACATTCCAAGGAAGCTGGTAAATATTTGAATTTCTTCGAAAGGAAAAAACTACTTAGCTAGCAGTAAATTACTGTGATTCAAATAATAAAACAGTATTATTTGTTAATTAAAGATAACGTTATTTAACAGTTGTTTTATCTGATTTTAGGTACCCAGTCAAATCGAGGAAGCATTGTTATCTAGCTACCGTCAAAGCACTAAAGTCGCGTACAACCGAAAATTGTATTTTACCAGCAGCCTCGGATGTGGTTGAAAAGCATACCACTTTCTGATAATACCACTGAACGCAGCTCTACTATTAAGCGAAACATTAAGGAGCCCACATGTTGCTTTGCCATTTCTTGAATCTACTGACGTTGCAGGATGTGCACAATTTATGGTATCTGTGCGCTTTGAAACAAATGAAAGTATCACGAAAGACTTATTTTGCAAAGGACTTCCGGCGGAAACTACCGGCCAGTACTTGTACGACAAGTTTTTAGAAAGCACTCGCAAATAAGAGATTGACTGGGCGAAAGTATCGCCGTTTGTAGTAAAGGCGCTGAGGCCATAACTGGGGATAAAAGTGGATTCGTTGCTAAATAAAAATCAATAATACCCATCGACAACCTATGATAGCCACGGTTTTCGCTTGTGATTTAAATGATGGTCTGAAACAGACGATCGAAGTTATGAATGCGAATTATTTCTGAGACCCTATTTGTCCATTAAAATTAGCATTTCTCGCTGATCTTTTTAATAACTTACGTATTCGATAAAAGAGCCTCCAGGGAGAGAAGAAAACATAAGGGCCAAGGATAAAATCAAACGATTCCTTGCTAAACTTCGTTTATGGTCAACGTCGTTACAGAAGATTATGTTAGAGCCTGTCCCTTGCGCTCAAAAGATTGTCGAAGAAATCGCAATGGACCAGTCGGTGGTAGTAAGTTCTCACATTTCTTGCATGATACAGAGTTTGCATAATCCGGAAGAGACATTATGAAGTTACTTTCCAGAGCCGAACTCTGAAACTGGCAACAGGCATACATAGATACTAAATCCTTTCTTGGATGTGTCAGTACAACTGGTTGATTTGAGCACGAGGATTAGATAACACTTAAGAGTTTGGGCTGACGGCATGCTTAGAATGGCATTTAACTCTTCTGAGATTGGCGCCTTCCGGATGGAGAGAGAAGAAGAATACTCATCCACTGCTGAAGATGGAAGCTTTGTTCCTATGTATGTGCATTAGCATTCTCTTCGACAGTGAAAATAAAACGGAGAAGAGAAATAGGCTTCAGTTAGAAAAGACCTGGTTATTTGTGTCTCAAAAGCAGGACCACATATGACAAATTATTAATAAACAAACAAACAACCACAGCCTTCTCGATTAAACTGTTGTATTTTTACTGTGGTGTAGGAACTACAACCCTTACGTAAGCGGCACCTGTGAAATATAGCTTGTATCAGCCTATGAATAAAACTGTTAACCCTACGCTACACGTGTTATTTTACCTCCAATACCCGTGTGTGGACTGTCAGTCCGCCTTTCATTTTATACCAGCTCAATCAACAACTCAAATATTATGGTTAGGAAACATAATTGAACCTGAATAATATAAATAAACCACTGAATTGGTAAACAATGTTTGAGCAACAATAGTGTAAATAATTAGTTTTGAGTCGTAATTTACTCTCAAACAAATAAGAATATTTACTGTGATCACTGAAATCAACGTTCAGTGTTTTTGTGGATGTATATTAATCAACAGTTATTTTCAGGAAAATGGTTTTTTTTTTTTTTTTTTTTTTTACAGCCTCACTGTCAGTTTGAGGCAAATCATTTACGGCAGTTGCTACTTTCATTGCACAGCCATGCTGCTACACATTCTAGTCATACAAATTTAATGCACACATTGCAACAAAATCTTGGTCTGTTTTTCTTCCTAAAAACAGTAGTAGTGTCTTCCTGGACTAGTTGCTTGTGCTGCTCTAGGAGGAAATCCAGCTTTCGCAGCTTTCGGTAACCCCAGAATTTCCTGAGACGGTTCTTGATGTTTGCTGGCGTATTTAGCTGAATGACCTTCAATGCCAAATAACAAAGACATTTCTTTGTTAAGAACTTTAACGCAATATTTTCTGGTAATATCTGCGTCTGTATTGTTCTTTTAGATTACATATCCAATGATTCCAGCAATATAAAGAAGAGGGGAAAGAAATATAAATGACTATCTTCTCTAAGGACATTGTGGGGCTGTAACACGATTGAATGTGATCGTACCTCTTCATAGTACAGCGCGACTATAAACTTTGCTCTGGTATACTAGGGGCCGTTGGACGAAATTTAGGCGTGATCCAAAGCAGCGAAAGGTGCCTATGCATTTTAAGCCCTCCTGTGGTGGGATCACGGCAAAGGGTCTTCCTCTAAGGACACCCCCCACCCCCCAGACCAATCCCCACACATTCGGTTAATTTAAAAATAGGATTCTATAGAAGTAACCTGTGTAGTATTCTATGCGCCTGTAGGCACGCATCTGAAATCTGAGGACTGTCTCGGGATGCCTCTCTGCACTGAGCGTGTTGCCGAACTGGGATTCACACTGTCACTGTCTATTCTCCTCCCCCCACCCCCACCCTCCCTCCACCGAACACACCACAGGAGGGTTGAAAATGCCGAGTCCAGTCATATTTAATGGGTATACACGCCCAGAATCTCCTTCGGGAAGGGTTGAAATATTCGAGCGTATCAGCACCGTCGAAGGTCGTCGAGAGCGTCGTCCTCTTGCTCATTGCACTAAGGACTTTTTTTCAACCGCGAAATGTGTGGAAGTCACAAGTGCTGTTTGGTGTGTTAAGTCCGAGAGTGACGACGTAGGACGCCACGCTTTAACACAATTACAGAGGAGGGCTGTAGGTACGTTTGAGTCACATTTCAAATTTGGTTGGTTGGTTTGGGGTATAAAGGGACCGAACTACAGGGTCATCAGTCCCTTCTTCCCGACGCAAGCAAGGCTCAAGGTTCAAGAACACCCAACACCACACAAAAAAAGAAAATGAATGTAACGAACAAAAAACGGGGAAAACAAACACCGCAAGGAAAAGTAGAAGGTATTAAAATCAGAGCATATGGTCCGGGTTGGCCGATAATAACAAAAGGGGTTGAGCCAGCCACTCTGCAACACATTTTAATGTCCACCCCAGAAAGACGAGGCGAGATGAACACATGTAGAGAAAAGACGACCACCACAACAAACAAATGGAAAGAAAGTGCGACAGAGTTAAAATGGAGGGAGGGTGACGACTTCAGAGAGAAGGCTAAATGCCCACCCTTATATGGTACGATAAAAAACCTCACGAATAAAACGTAAAACTATACTTCCTGTTGAGGCACTGTCGCCCGACACCAAAGGTAGAGTGCTGGGAAAGTGGGCAGTCCAGCAAGATGTGGATGACAATCACATAGGGGCCACAGTGACACCGAGATGGGTCCTCACGAGGGAGGAGGTAGCCATGAGCGAGTCCCTGCGAGAGGCCCGCATGGAAGACTTCCACACATTCATAGTCTCGTTGTCGTTGTTGTTGTTGTTGTTGTCTTCAGTCCTGAGACTGGTTTGATGCAGCTCTCCATGCTACTCTATCCTGTGCAAGCTTCTTCATCTCCCAGTACCTACTGCAACCTACATCCTTCTGAATCTGCTTAGTGTATTCATCTCTTGGTCTCCCTCTATGATTTTTACCCTCCACACTGCCCTCCAATGCTAAATTTGTGATCCCTTGATGCCTCAGAACATGTTCTACCAACGGATCCCTTCTTCTAGCCAAGTTGTGCCACAAATTTCTCTTCTCCCCAATTCTATTCAGTACCTCCTCATTAGTTACGTGATCTACCCATCTAATCTTCAGCATTCTTCTGTAGCACCACATTTCGAAAGCTTCTATTCTCTTCTTGCCCAAACTAGTAATCGTCCATGTTTCACTTCCATACATGGCTACACTCTGTAAAAATACTTTCAGAAACGACTTCCTGACACTTAAATCTATACTCGATGTTAAGAAATTTCTCTTCTTCAGAAACGCTTAATGGCACGCAATTTGTTGTGTGTACTGTTATGCCATTCCGTCTCCCGAAGCCGAAAAACCCTGCGGCGCAAGTCAGAATGCAGATCAGGTTCAGAGATACTCATCTCCAGAACCGGTTTCTGTGTAACCTGTTTAGCCAGACTGTCTGCAAGTTTGTTGCCTGGGATGTCCTGGGGTCCACACAAACCCCACTTAACGACGGGTACAGTCCAGGGCATAGATGGACTCCTGGACGGACGCTACCAAAGGATGGCGAGGGTAGCAGTGGTCGATAGCTTGTAGGCTGCGGAAGGAGTCAGTACACAGAAGAAACGATTCCCCGAGGCATGAACGGATACACTGAAGTGCACGAGAGATGGCCACCAGCTCTACAGCGAATACACTGCAACCATCGGTCAACGAATGCTGTTCAAAATGACCTCTGTGGACGTAGGAGAAGCCAATATGACTATCAGCCATCGAGCCGTCGGTGTAAACCACTTCAGAGCCCCGGAAAACATCAATAATCGAGAGGAAGTGACAGTGGAGAGCTGCGGGTTTAACTGAGTCCTTAGGACCATGTGAAAGGTCCAGGCGAAGCTTCGACCTAGGTGTATGTGAATGGACCTCAGTAGACGTAGCAAAGGCAAGGACTCCACTTCAGACAGAAGAGATCGGACACGAACCACATTCTTAAGCCCTGACCTGGGCGTCCGATGTGGGAGGTGAACCGCCATTGACGGGTAAAGGAGACGATAATTCGGATGCTCAGGAGAACTATGAATGTGTGCAACATAACCGGGAAGCAGTTGTGCACGCCTAACCTTCAATGGACAGACTCCAGTCTGCACCAGGACGCTGGTCACCCGACTCATTCTGAAACCTCCTGTTGCCAGTCTAACTCCAGAGTAGTACACTGGGCCGAGTATCGCTGAGGGTGCTGCCGAACCATAAACCAGACTCCTATAGGCAAGGAGGGATAGAAGAAGGGCTCTGTAGAGCTGCACCAGCGTAGAGTGATCTGCACCCCTGTTAGTGTTGCTCAGGCAGCAGAGGGCACTGAGATGCTGCCAGCACTTCCCCCTTCAGCTGGCGAACACTAGGAAGCCACGTCAATAGGGCGTCGAAAACCAGTCCTAAGAATCGATATGTCTCCACTACAGTGAGTGGACCTTCATTAAGGTAAAGTTCTGGTTCCGTATGAACGGTAAGACGCCGACAGAAGCGCATGACACACGACTTTGCAGCTGAAAACTGGAAGCCGTGGGCTAGAGCCCATGACTGCACCTTATTGGTGGCTTCCTGTAGGAGCCGTTCGGTAACCTCAGTACCAGTGGAGCAGTACTAAATGCCGATGTCATCCGCATACAGAGAAGGTGAGAACGATGGCCCTACAGCTGCTGCTAGACCGTTAATGGCCACTAAAAATAGAGATACACTCAATACGGAGCCCTGCGGTACCCCATTCTCCTGGATATGGGGGAACCTATGGGAGGCACCAACTTGGACACCGAAAGTATGGAGTGACAGGAAATTTTGGATAAAAATCGGGATCGGACCCCAGAGACCCTACTCGTATAATGTGGCAAGGATATGATGTCGGCAGGTCCTGTCATACGCTTTTCGTGAATCAAAAAAGACGGGAACCAGGTGTTGGCATCTTGGAAAGGTTGTTCGAATGGCAACATTATCAGTGGTAGAGCGACCCTGGCGATAACTGCCCTGACATGGCGCCAGTAGGTCACGTGACTCCAGGACCCAACAACCGCCGCCTTACCATACATTCGAACAGCTTACAAAGAACGTTTGTGAGGCTGATGGGCCGATAGCTGTCCACATCTAGCGGGTTTGAGCACTGGAATAATGGTGGTCTCCCGCCACTGCGATGGAAAGATGCCATCGCACCAGATCCAGTTGATGAAGAGATGTCGCTTTTAGTCGGACGAGAGATGTTTGATCATGTGACTGTGGATCCGATCTGGCCCAGGAGCTGTGTCAGGGCAATGCTCACGGACGCTGAGAAGCTCCCACTCTGTAAATGGAGCATTATAGGGTTCACTGTGACGTTCAGTGAAGAAGAGGGCTTTCCTTTCCATCCGCTGTTTGAGGGTGCGAAATGCTGGGGGATAATTCTCCGATGCGGAGGCACGAGCATAATGTTCAGCTGAGTGCTCGGCAATTGCGTTTGCATAGGTAGATAACATGCCATTGATATTAATGCCAGTAACACCTGTCGGGGTCCGGTACCCACAACCACGTCTGATCTTCGTCCAAACTTGGGAAGGTGATGTAAGACACCCAATGGTCGAGACGCACCTCTCCCAACACACCTGTTTCCGTCTTTTTATAAGCTATTAGGTGCTCTATGAAAGGGTGCCGCTTATGTCGCTGTAGAGTTCGCCGACGCTCCATAATTGACTCCGCGATTTCTGGCGACCACCAAGGTACTGACTTTCACCAAGGGCACCCTAAGGAAAAAGGGATCGTGTTTTCCGCCGCAGAAACGATCGTTCTAGTGACCTGCTCAACCACCACATCGATGGTACCATGTGGGGGAGATTCAACGGTGACAGCAAGTGTGAAAGTTCCCAGTCTGACTTGTTTAAAGCCCATCTTGGTAGACGTCCGGGGGAATGGCGCTGAGGGAGTGACAGGAAGATGTGAAAGTGGTCACTACCACACAAGTCATCGTGGGCTCTCCAGTGGACATGTGCGAGAAGTGTGGGGGGGCTCAGTATTTATGAGGCAGAGGTCCAGTTGAGACAGGAAAGTTTCGACATCTCTGCCTCAGCCAGTAAGCACAGTGCCACCCCACAAGGGGTTATGGGCGCTAAAATCTCTCAAAAGTAAGAAAGGTTTAGGGAGTTGTTGAATCAGTGCAGCCAATGCGTTCAGAGGTACTGCATCATCTGGAGGAAGATACACGTTGCAGACAGTTATTTCCTGCATCATCCTTATCCTGACAGCAACAGCTTCAAGAGGAGTTTAAAGGGGCACAGGTTCACTGCATACTGAGTTCAGGATTGTCAGGTAGAGACTGTCTATTATAGTCGCTACAGTTCTTGTAATATCCCCTATAGCTGCAAAGAGCAGTGGTCCACACGGCTAGGAACAATTCTTGTAATACCCCTTATAGCCACAAAGGGCAGTGGTCCGCTTTGCCAGGAACAAGGACAACGCAGAAAGCGGGTGTAAAGCTTAACAGTTGCCGTAGCTCAGCCAAGTGGTGGAAAAAAACCGCCGCAATTCCACTGGAGGATGACGTTATCGTGAGGCTGGGAAGGCATAGAGCATGCAAGGAGGCAGGTTACACCTCAGGGTCAGCTGCTGCTACTGATTATTTGTATCCATTCCTATTGTGGATGAGGTATCAGTGAAATCTAGGTCCTCAGGGGACGCTCAGATCTCAACCTCACCCGCAGGTGCACAGAATTGGTAGGGAGTGGTCGTGTTGTTGTTTGGGCCACCAGAGGGTAGTTTTTCTTAACAGACTTCTTTGTTTGCTTGCCCTCTCGCTTCTCTTTAAGGGGAGTACGTATGGCGGAATTGGTCAAAAAGTGACATTTTCGGTTTATTATCTCTTATTAATATTTGATTTCTCATAAGTTGATGCATTATTTGTCGAAAAATTCCAATTGGAAGTGTAGTTTTTTATTATTTCAAAGTTAATAGTGCGTGTGTAAAATTATCCGGTCGTTCTGCACTGACTTGACAAAGTATGTCTATCTCTTGAACTATTCAATATAGAAGGCTGTGGTTTTCAGCTATTTATTCCTTGAAATCATGTTAATGTTCGTGGTAAGAGGTTGGATGCACTATGTAAACAGAAATGGCGGTATAGCACATGCATTTTGTTTATTTTCTTTGCGGTTGTCGTGTTTCATAAGTTTTGAACTGAAAACATAGTTGTTTGGTGTGTTGTTATACGCTCTTATACCTCTTTTCAACATGACGAAAAGAAAGTGTTGTTTTAAGAAGCGACGTTTCCATGGAAATCAACAATCACAAAATCTGAATCCAGTGTTGATCCTGAAATAGATTTTTCAAAGACCCGTGATACGGACACGCCTATTACTGCTTCGAAGAGGAAACTTTGAGACCATGAGGATTTATTTATTGGAAAATATCAAAATAGTTCAGGTTACGTTCTTTTAGAATTGATTGTGTTAGGACAAGTTTTGCAAGATGCTGTGTCATGTAAGGTTTGTGGTGGGCAAATTAGCATCTCTGAGGACTCTGCAAGGACTGGACTGGCTAACAAACTTGATATTCAGTGCGAAGTTTGCAGGCTTGCGACATTTTGGACTTCTGAAAAGTGCACGAATGACTTCTTTGAGAGCAATGTTAGATTCATGTATGGAATGAGGTGCATTGGGAAAGGATTGACTGCAGCTGAAGTATGTGCAACGCTGAACTTGCCAAACCCACCAACCCGATCAAGTTAAGTACACAGAAGTAATTTGTGAATGTGTCAAATCCGTTGCTGTTGCTTCTATGAAAGCTGCTGCTAAAGAAGCAGCAAAATTAAATAACACAACAGTCTTATCTGTGGCAGTTGATGGCACATGGCAGAAGAGAGGTCACACATCAAAAATGCAGTTGCAACTGTCTCTAGTGTTGACATAGGTAAAGTTTTAGACATTGAAGTGCTAACTAAATGCTGTCATCAGTGTAAATCAGTTGATGAAACAAGTGAAAGCCATAAAACAAATTGTGCTAAGAATTATGAGGGAACTAGTAGGGGTATGGAGGCTACTGCAGTTGCTTCTATGTTCAGACGTTCACAACAGGAGAGGTGTGTGTGTGTGTGTGTGTGTGTGTGTTGCACTAAGTACTTGGGGGATGGTGATTCAAAAGCTTACAAATTAGTCGTGGTAAGCCAACCTTATGGTAATAAGCAGATTGTTAAGACAATGTGTGGGCCACGTTCAAAAACGCATGGGAACAGTGTTTCCGAAAAATGAAGACGACGAAAGGAAAAGAGAAGTTATCAGATGGAAAGACTCTAAATGGTAAAGGAAGGCTTACAGACAAAAGCATTGATAAACTCCAGCATTATTATGGAATGGCAATGAGAAACAATACACATGACCTACAGGGGATGAAACGGGCAGTGTGCGCTACATTCTTCCACAAATCTTCCACTGATGATACACCTATACATGGTCTTTGTCCACCTGGTGCTGATTCATTGTGAAAGTACCGCAAAGATCAGGCAGCGGGTAGCGAGGAACAATTTAGGCACAAAAATAGCATACCATCTGCAGTGATGGAAGCTATTAAACCAATATATAGAGAATTAGCTCATCCTGACCTTTCCAAATGTCTCCAAGGTCGAACACAAAACCCGAATGAGTCTTTCAATAATGTAATTTGGACCCGCATACCAAAAAACGTCTGTAGGAAGGAAAACTCTGTGCTTGGGTGTTTGTGATGCTGTGATAACGTTTAATGGTGGTATAAAGGGAAGAATTGGGGTACTAGAGGAACTTGGTATCACTCCAGAAGCCAACACACTGCAAGCCTTTCAGCGAATGGATCGACTTAGGATCATGAAAGCCCAGCGTGCAGCAGAGGAAATGACTTAAGAAGCAAGAGGCAGGAAAAGAAGGAAGCTTCTAGGTTTGCAGGATAGTCAAGAACAGGATCCAGATTAGAGTCTTGCATGACCGAGTAAGCGAGCACAAAATACGAAATGGGGCGAGCACACCCTCTTGATAGGCTGCCCGCACTAGTTCTAGTGACCGAGCATAGATGCCGTGACCGAATACGTAGCACGTAACTTCAAACACATTACACGTGTCATTATCCGTGTGGTGTGTCTCTCTCTGTAATCATGCAGCGCGAGGAACCCAATGCAGTAAGATATAAGACTGAAACCAATGTTTACACACTGAAGAAACTGGAAGGTCTAAAAGGCCTAGTATGGAGTAAATTTCTGTTGGTTGTAGACGAAAACAGTGCGTCTACTGGGTACGCATCGTGCATAAACTGCTCCACATTATTGTGTTTCCAGTCGGGAACCACTCATTTAATGAAACACAGTTGCAAGAAACATGACAAAGGTACAGCTCCTTCACGGATATCAGCAGTAATAAAAAATTGTATTACAGCAAAGTGTGTTGCAATGTGTGCTAAAGATATGAGACCTTTTCATGTTGTTTCCGGTGAAGGTTTCAGAGAACTAGGCCAAGAATTAGCACATCTAGGTGCGCATTATGGAGAAGTTAACGTGGCAGATGTCATGCCACATCCCTCTGCTATAAGCAGACATGTCAAAGAACGAGCTGATGAAATACGAAACAGCATAATGCCTTCTGTTATTGCAGAAGTTATTAATAAAATATGTGCTGCGACAGATATGTGGACTGGTTCGCAAAATCCGGTGCACTATTTAACGCTTGCAACACATAACATTAACACAGATTGGTGTCTTGTGAACAATGTTTTATTTACAACAAAATTCCCGGGAGTTAAGAAGACGGGAGTAAATATTATGATAGAAATTGAAGAGAGGATGGCTGATTGGGACATTTCGCCGGACATGTTGCAAAGTTTTGTTTTGGTCTCCGACCAGGGTGCCAATGTAATAAAGGCTTTGGAAAATCACGAAAGGATTCCTTGTGCTGCTCATTGTATAAACACACACCTAGCCATGGTTTCGATGAAGATAACTTCTTGCTAAATCATGCCCCGAACATCGCATCAACAATAAATACTGCAAAATGCATTATAAGGTACATTAAGAAAAGTAACCTCTGCTCGTCTTTGAAATCTTCGTTGAAACTAGAGGCCTACACACGCTGGAACAGCTTGTACACTATGCTGGAATCCTTACACACTCTATTATCATAGATCGTTCAAGTACTGTGTCATCACCACTCAGAAAGAGAGTTCGTTTCAAGGAATGGAGGAACAACAGATCATCCGCAGCAGATGAAGTAGATCTCTACATTTTAATGTACCCCGGAGATGATGATGATATCTTAAAAAAATGGTTCAAATGGCTCTGAGCACTATGGGACATAACATCTTAGGTCATCAGTCCCCTAGAACTTAGAACTACTTAAACCTAACTAACCTAAGGACATCACACACATCCATGCCCGAGGCAGGATTCGAACCTGCGACGTAGCGGTCCCGCGGTTCCGGACTGCAGCGCCTAGAACCGCACGGCCACCATGGCCGGCGATGACAGCTTAAAGTGGGGGAGCAGACATGAAACAGATCTGCCAGGCCTGGGTGCAGCTGCATGACGTATTTTATGTATCCAAGCAACAAGCGCACCTAGTGAAAGATGCTTTAGTAAAGCCGGCATGTTACTAACAAATCGCCGCAGCCAATTAAATGCGGAACGCGTTAGTGATTTACTGCTGATAAACAATAACTATAATTTAGTTTCTGTTGCAAACATGTGAAAAGTACGACAAGTCACGTCTGTAAATGTTTAATGTTCTTTGTATGCTTTCTTTATGAAGATGGTTGTCTTCTAGATTATAGGGACAACACTTATTTAATGTTTCCTATTAATGAAAGGAAAAATATATCTTCTGTTTGGAAATGAGACTCGTCTTCTATCCACGATTGTATTGAAATATCATTTTACTTCCCAATTGCTTTATGAATTTAGCTGTGTCAAGTACCCGTTCTTGGAAACGTTACTTTTGTATTAAAAGAGAGAGAGAAAGAGATAAATACATTGCGCGCGCGCGTGTGTGTGTGTGTGTGTGTGTGTGTGTGTGTGTGTGTGTGTGTGTGTGTGTGTGTGTGAGAGAGAGAGAGAGAGAGAGAGAGAGAGAGAGAGAGAGAGAGAGCGCGCGCGAGCGATTTGCACAGTACAGTGCAGCGAGTCGGGGCGAGGCGAGACGTCAGCGGTGACCGGTCATGCTCGGTTATCCGCGTGTCCGGAATCCGGACATCAGACATGGGGCGAGTACGTGACCGAGCCGAGTCGTGTGGGGCCGGACACGAGCGGCTCGGTCCCCCGTCAACAGGCGAGCAGTGACCGGTCAAACATTGAGCGTTGCAGCACTCTAATCCAGATAATGCTGATTATGGGCAATAAAATGTTTGAACTTGATTTGCCGGAAATGACATTTTTAAAACTTGACCCATTATCTCGGGAACTATTACAGATACATATCTTTAATTTTACACTATGTTACCACTTAGTATACTGCAGCTACTGAACCCCCCAAAACATCTCTACCTCTAATGGTTTATTACTTACGGAAGAAAAAGTGAACTTTTAAAAGAAAATGACTGAACAACATTTTAAAATTCGTAACTAGTTAATTATTTCTCTGTACATTTTAATCCTGGTTCTGTAATCAGACAAGGAGTGATACTATACATTCCAAAAATTTCAGATCTCTGTCACAGGTTCTGAGATAATGGGTCATCAATACTGCAAATTTAACACTGGGTATAGGACGCACGTACTCCCCTTAAGGGCTTGCTGGGAGGATTTCTCTGAAGTAGCTTCAGGCACGGAGGAAGACCGTGAAGCTCATCGTATAGCAGTTTTTGGCTTCTTTAGCCACTGGCGAGTGTCCACTGTGGCATTAGTATAGACCTTGGGAGAGAGGGTCCCAAGGGAACCCTTCCACACGAGAGGAGCCAAAGGACGCTGTTGCTTCTCCGGGTGAGGGGAGTGGACCGATGTCCCCTATGTATGGGAGTCCTTGCCCCCAATGTAGGTGCTTTGGGAGCAACAGAAGATTTTCCCCTACCACCAAGGGGACACGTTTTCTGGAGGCCTGGAGCACCCACTGTTCGTGGCACAGTGTGGTACGACTGGTACTTGTAATGGCGATGGTAATGCAGCTGCAGCATATGTGGACGTCAACCAAACAGGGTGTAATCTTTCAAATTTACTTTTGGCGTCTTGGTATGTCAACTGGTCCAGGGTCTTGTGCTTCAGGATTTTCTGCTCCTTTTGCTCTCCGCAGCTGATACAAGTTGGAGGAGGCGCACAGGGAGTATCTGTATGCAGTGGACATCCGCAGTCTCGACATGTGGCGTTGGAAGTGCAGCGGGAAGACATGTGCCCGAACTTCCAGCACTTAAAGCACCACATAGGGGGAGAACCATATGGTTTAACATCACAGCGATAAAACATTAACTTGACCTTTTCACGCAATGAATCTCCCTCAAAGACCAAGATGAAAGCACCAGTAGCAACCCTGTACTCTTTGGGTCCCCTATAAAAGCGCCAGATGATATTAATATTCACCATTCTAGACTGGCGCGGTGCTCGTCGTCAGACTGCAAGGAGGAGGTCGCAATGGAAAATAATCCCCTGGACCAAGTTGAGGATTTTATGGGAAGTGACAAACAGGAATACCACCCAGTCAGTCACAAGCGAGTAACGCCCGGTATTGTGCTGAGGACGCTGTCTGAATCAAGACTGCACCGCTTCTAATCTTGGACAGCGCTGTCACTTCCCCGAACTTATCCTCAAGATGTTCAACAAAAAAATTGAGCCTTCATACGTAGAGAGGAGTCCTCGTCCATTCTGCTACAGACTAAATACCGAGGACAATATGGCTCTCTTCTTTCTGTAGCCCTACGTTCCTCCCATGGTGTAGTGAGGGAGGAAAACCGTTCAGGGTCAACTCTGCAGCATTGTACTCCATCTTGCCCTTCTTAGAGACTGCTGGCGCCGTACGGTCACCAGCAAGAGATGACTTAGTCCACTTCATTGTGGGTTATCCGCCCTGATGCCACCGACTCCGATCAGGGGCTCTCCCCACGGGCGCCACCAAGCCACAGCAATGGCCAACTGCCATAATGGACATTGCTGGGAGTCCTGATGCCCCAGGAAGACAGGCATCTACTCCTTGGCATGCGTGGGGAGTTTACAGCTCAGGCATCAGCAGTGCGATCGCTGTGTTGTCTGGGGGCTACCACAAAATGGGTACATGATTGCCCCACCACAACGGACTGGCTACCGTGCTGGATATTGGGCGCAGAGAAATCCAACACTGTCTTGGGGGCGAAAGAGGACAGGAGACAACGGAAGAAGATGACATACCCCAGAAAGTTTCATCGCCCAAATAGCTCAACTAAAGGTGGAGATGCAAAGCCATGACAAGAGGTTCAGGAGATCAAATCTAAGGGCACTATGGTTAACTCGTGCAACACGTAAGGCCCTGTATGGCCTGCACTTCTGTGGAATTTGGAGAGTGGCACATCAAACCATAAAATGGGACCTGAACTTATAGGGCCGAGAAGTGAGACTCCTTTTAGTCGCCTCTTGCGACAGGCAGGGATACCTCTGGCATATTCTAAGCCCTGGACCCGCAGAGGGGCATTTCAAACTTCTGCATCGCAAAAGGAGACAATTACCAGGTTTCGAAATGTGATCCTTTGCGTTGTACAGTGTATTAACTGTGGTGCTAAGTCTTGCACGTGAGCTGTGAGAGCGTGTTTTAGCCATTTTGTATGATATTTCAACGTGAGCAGCTTTTAAATACACGTTCACAGACTGCTGTAGTTCCGTTCAATATTTTTACCAGAGCGGACGATCGGCGCGAAAACTAATTTGTTAGTCCTGGAAAAGACGTTGGCCCCGCACCGCCGTTCACACCCGGAATTAATGTGGTCCTTCCTCTCTTCACACAAACCTCTCACATTTGAACTCGTGAATTGTCTGTACAGGACTTCGCGACCCTTCCCAAACTAGTTCCGTTCCTCAGTGGTCTGACGAGTTCGACAGACACTGTCACTTCTCACCATTGCAAGTCTTCAAGCATAGTAAGTGTTTAAGAAGTTCAATCTAAATTCCTGTTGATTACTACAGATTAGTACTATATCTGAATGTGTGCTACATTACAATGTGCTTTCTCGACCTTCGTCACTTTCGCGAGACATTTCTATTATCGTAGACAATCGTCACGAAGCAATGATATCAGCCATGCTGCAAATGCTTCCTCCTGCGACCAACTTCAGGTTTAAAGACACCAGCATCTGATTGCAATCGTCCCGCATCTGTGCAGAGGAAGGAGATTCACCAAAAATCATTTTTATGAATTTATTAGCAGACCAACCACTAAACTCTGAAATTGGTTTGGCATTGAATTCCATAAACATTGTAGATGCTTGGTGGATTTTGTTCCACTACAAAATGGTTATTATACAAGAACTCATTAGGTCCTCTTCAGTTACAACTGTCATGCTATTAAATTAAAAATAATTATAAACTCTTGAGGTGTGGAGGGAGTGGGGGGAAGGGAAGGGGGCAAGAGTGTACTCAAATGTTGAAATGTGTGTGAACAGCTAAGGGACCGAACTGCTGAGGTCATCAATCCCTTGACTTACACACTACTTTAACTTAAGCTCACACACCACACACACACACACCCCACACCACACAACCCAACCCACCACACCACACCACACCACACCACACCACACCACACCACACCACACCACACCACACCACACCACACCACACCACACCACACCACACCACACCACACAACCCAACCCACCACACCACACCACACCACACAACCCACCACACCACACCACACCACACCACACCACACCACACAACCCAACCCACCACACCACACCACACAACCCACCACACAACCCACCACACCACACCACACAACCCACCACACCACACCACACAACCCACCACACCACACCACACAACCCACCACACCACACCACACAACCCACCACACCACACCACACAACCCACCACACCACACCACACAACCCACCACACCACACCACACAACCCACCACACCACACCACACAACCCACCACACCACACCACACAACCCACCACACCACACCACACAACCCACCACACCACACCACACAACCCACCACACAACCCACCACACCACACCACACCACACAACCCACCACACCACACCACACCACACAACCCACCACACCACACCACACAACCCACCACACCACACCACACAACCCACCACACCACACACGCCAGAGAGCGGACTCGAGCCCCCGGCGGAAGGGGCTGCGCTATCCGTGACATGGCGCATCTAACCATGCGACCACTCTGCGCGGCGGGTGGGAGTGTACTGATAAAGGTCATGTTACCAATCGTCCACAAAAGCCTTGATTAGCAATTTATGCACCGTGCATGCTAGAAAATTGTTCGTGAAATTTATAATGCACTATAACTTTTTCTGGTAAAATGAAACCACTTAGATTTTTAATTTCAAGAAACAAGATTAAGTCAATCACTACATGCAATATCTTTATAGACGCACTACAAACCTCTACTCAACCCAAGGATTTCATCCATAACACAGAAGTGTTAAGGAGCCAAACGCAAAATTTGCGAATTAAAAATGCCGATTATTGTGGCTATACTATCAGTAGCTGCAGGCTATCTTGTTTGGATCCAGTGCAGAAAATGTCACATTTAAGACCATGTCACATAGGAAACAAATTTTACTGTCTGTATAACACACAAGAAAAACAAAATTCTGTAGAATTTTAAAAACTTGTCGACATGTTAAATAATTGCGCCTACTTACATTAGTACTAATTCCGTTAAGTTTCACCGACTTCAATACTTTGTCAAAATTATGCAAATGGTGGTCTAAAACATTTAGAGAAAAGTATGCATATTGCAGTACGACAACATGATACTAGAAGCTGGCCCCACCCTCTGTGATGTCTCAACATTACATGTTATGGCTAGTTGGTTTTGGGGGTTAAGGTACTAAGGAGCGAGACCATCAGTCACTCGTGCAACGGGAAATGAAATCCACATGGAGTTAGTGGAGCTTATTTGGTTCCATTGCGATAGTATCAGGACTGGTAAAATCGACATAAACCCTGAAGCCAGATATAAGAAATAAATTAAAGAGAGGTAAAAATATGATTTGGGCTAGTCTGCAGGTCAGGGGGCAGAGGAGAATCATCACCCCCACGTCTGACCTCCAACTCTACGTACAGAGAGACAGTAAAAAATAATTCCTTCTAGCCGCGAGGTCTGCAACAGTGAAACTGGAAAGGCTAAAAACATAATGAACGCCAGTAAGACCGACAATAGTAAAATATGGTAGAGAGTTAGAGGGGTGGGCAACGTCTAGTGTCCCCGGGACTCGGCATGTGACGAGGGGTGTCATCTGCACAACCGTCCCATTCCCGATCCGTTTTGGTCAGGCCGTTAAAGATCGAAACAGAACCAATTTTCCCGAAGGAAGCTTAAAAAAAATTCAACTGTTCTTTTATCATTAGCTAGTATCAAGGATAAGGGGTACTTGAGGTCTTGCCTTCATATTAGTGCTATATGATAGGGAAGTCCTAAGAAAGTAAAATAAGATGCAGCAGAAGAAGGGTCTAACCGCATCCAAAAGCAATTAAACCTAGTTAAAGAAGTATGACCGGCGCGGATGGCTTCGCCAAGCACCCTATCCTACCTGGAGGCAGTTCAAAACATTGGATTATAATGAAGACAGTTTTCTCGGGGAAAATTAAGAACCAATTAAATTCTCCGTGCGTTGTTATCCAACACCAGAAGGAAAGAATTCGAAGGAAGGAAGAGCCACACGAATATAAAACTGTGGGTTAATCTGGTGTGATCGATGTGGAGGCGGCAAACAACGTTGGATTCTTTTTGAGACAAACGGAAGGAGGAGTACCATACTGCAGTAGTCACCTTGATAGCGCGGAGTTTATTAGAGGGTGCAGTAGCCAACCAGATGTAATTTTATCACCCACTGAGCAGAGGCCCTAGTTGCACCCACAAATCCGCACCCGAGATCGTCAGAGCTAGTTGTATTTTGAGTGCTGAATTGAAAACTGTTTTTGGTTTTTTCTGTCAGGGATAGTTTATGAGTAATCACAATTTTATTTCTATTTTCAGTTTCTGATACAGTGCAGCAAACGTAAGGTGAAATTCGACAAACAAATGCACATCTTTATGATGTTGTAAGTTCATCACACTAATGGAGGGTGGGATCTAACACAGTAACCTTTGTGTATACACTTTGAAGCATTTATTTTACATGAGAAATTACAGAAAATTGACAATGAGCCACTGCCTTGTAATGCACATCACTTTTTTCTCTTATATTGTGAATCTTTCTTCTCTCGAATGATATTCCAGCAATAATCTGCTAACATAGAAGGTACCCAATTCCCTTCATAGCGCCTTTCTATGGTAGAGATGTCTTTATGGAATCGTTCCCCATATTCATCCGATACGTCACTACAACTCTCTGTGAAGATACATATGATGGACTCTCATCTGGACTACTTCAAAGACATATTGCACCCCAAATCCTGATACGCTTTGATCATATACTTCACCATTGCTTTGTAGTTAGTAGCTCTTCATCTTCCGAGGAAGTTTTCCATCATCATCTTTAAACAATCCCATGCGGTTTTTTCTTTATAAGTTAAACATGCTTCAAAATTTGCATCTTTCTGCAGCTCCCTGATTTGTGGGCCCACAAATACACCTTCCTTTATTTTTGCAGCTGAAAGACCGGGGAATTTGGTAGCTAGATATGCAAACCCACAGCCTGTTGGATCCATGGCCTTCACGAATTGTTTCATCAGGCCAAGTTTGATGTGAAGCGCTGGAAGTAGTATATATTCAGGAGCTACCAGACTTTCACGTTGTACATTCTTTTCGCCAACTTTCCATCTTCGCCTAGGCCATTTCTTTTTCACGTAGTGAGAATTTCGGTCTCGACTATCCCACTCGCAAAGAAAACAGGCATACTTTGTGTAGCCTTGTTGCGTTCCCAGTACCATAGCAATTACCTGGAAATCTGCACATATTTTCCATTTGTGTTCATTGTATTTTAATGAATTTAGCATCCTTTGTACGAATTCGTAATTGTCTTTTGTCAAACTAGCGTAAGCTACTGCAACAGAGGGTATTTTATTTCCGTAATGGAGCAAAACACCCTTCAGACTTGTTTTCGATGCATCTATGAAAAGTCTCCACTCCTGTGAAATATAAGAGCAGTTCAGCACTTTCATCAGGCCAGCAACATCATTGCAAAATGTCAGTGCTTCGTCAGTTGAAAAATAAGAAATAAAGGCATGTTCTCTGTGCCTGAACACACTGATTTTAGTACTTTGGTGCAGTAGATTATACTCTTGTAATCTTGAACCAATCAGCTGCGCCTTTTGTTTACTTAGTCCTAGATCACGTACTAAATCATTTAAATCTGCCTGTGTTAACAAATGTGGGGATGACTCACTTGTGCAGTGATATAAAGAATCTCATCTGTGATTTCTTCAGTACTACTTATTTCACTGTCACTCGGAATTTGACCTCGAGCTCTTGAAGGTACTGGAAGGTTGTCGGAATGCTGCACTGGCATTCTAGCTGAAGGCAGATCTGGGTAAACAATGTGCCTCCTCGACTTTTTGTTTGTAAAACCCTGAATTTTTGTTAGACAGAAATAACAATCAGTAACATGGTCCTTAGGCTCCCACCACACCATGGGAACAGCAAACAAGGCCACATTCTCTTTACCTTTCCACCACTGAATTAGTTTGCAGTAACATGTAGCACAACAGAAATGTGGTGCCCATTCTTTGTCTCCTACCTCAACTCCAAAGTAATGTTTGTATGCTTTCTTTATGACTGAAGAAATTATCTTCCTATTTATGGCAAAAGTGAACTTCCCACAGAGTAGCAGAAGTTGTCCGGCTTATATCGACTTCCACGACGACGTGGCATTTCTGCAAATTTAAAAATACCACTTTGGTAATACACCTGTATTAAATTGATAGTAGGGAACTAGAGGAACGCTGCTGTGTAAAAACAAGCAGTCATTTTACCTTCAGCACCAGGCTCAATCAGTTTACACACAGGAACTAAAAAATTCACCCGTGCTCGGAAATATGACAGACAATTATTTGTCAGCCGAAACACCCACTCGTTAAGACTGACACAAATTGCGGCTAACACCACTGTTGTAAACTCGATGCACCTGCCCCTAGGAGGCGTGAAGCTTTACTGCCGAGGCAGCGACCGGCTGTCGCCGTTCGAGTTAATGAGATGTTTCAGGTGGTCTTAATGAAATAGGTGTGGCGGTGGATAACCTAATGATGTCTGATTCTTCCCACCTGCTGTTGCACAAGAAATTATCACGTTCTATTATCACTACTGGATGCGGCAACATACCCGTATTTCTCTGTAACGTCTGTGTTTGCCATGAATTGTGAATATACATATACGAGGTGTGGCTAGAAAAAAACCGGACTAGTACTGGTGAAACAATAAAACGAATGCAATAAGGCTGAAAGTCGCGTGGCCTGTCACGTGACTCTCGCTCCGCCTACTGCTCGAGTTTCATCTGCCTCCTGCACTCAGTCTGCCCGTGGCGTCTGTTTTAAGTAGTTGACGTTTTGTCTGTGCGTCGGAAAATGTTGAGTGTACAGAAAGAACAGCGTGTTAACATCAAATTTTGTTTCAAACTAGGAAAATCTGCAAGTGAAACGTTTGTAATGTTACAACAAGTGTACGGCGGTGATTGTTTATCGCGAACACAAGTGTTTGAGTGGTTTAAACGATTTAAAGATGGCCGCGAAGGCACCAGTGATGATACTCACACTGGCAGACCATTGTCAGCAAAAACTGATGCAAACATTGAAAAAATCGGTAAACTTGTTCGACAAGATCGCCGTTTAACAATCAGAGCAGTGTCTGAGTTAACAGGAGTTGACAAGGAAAGTGTTGGGCAGATTCTTCATGAAAGTTTCAACATGAACAAAGTGTGTTCAGAAATGGTTCCAAAGTGTCTCACAATTGAACAGAAGGAACGCCGAAGAATGATTTCTTCTGACATCCTGGAAAACATTGAAAGTGATCCCACCTTCTTACAAAATGTTATTACTTGCGATGAATCGTGGTTTTTTACTTACGATCCCGAAACTAAACGCCAATCGATGCATTGGAAAACTCCTGGTTCTCCACGACAAAAAAAGCACGAATATCAAAATCGAAGGCAATGATGATTGTTTTTTTTTTTTGACATCAAAGGGATTATGCACATTGATTGGGTACCAGAGGGACAAACAGTGAATCAGCATTACTACATTAGCGTCCTGGCTACCCTACGTGAGCGAGTACGGAGAAAACGGAACGATGTGTGGAGAAAAAAGTAATGGATCCTTCACCAAGACAATGCCCCAGCTCACAGTGCGTTGTCAGTGAAGACGTTTTTGGCAAAACACAACATTCCCACCTTAGATCATCCACCCTACTCACCTGATTTGGCCCCCTGTGACTTTTTTCTTTTCCCTAAAGTCAAGTCAGCTTTGAAAGGAACTAGATTTGAGACTGTTGAAGCAGTAAAAGAAAAAGCGACGGAAGTTATGTATGGACTTACCGAAAATGATCTGCAGCATTGCTGTGAACAGTGGAAAATTCGTATGGAACGGTGTAGAGACCGAGGAGGAGAGTACATTGAAGGAGATAACATGAAATTGTAAATAATTGTAAATAAATGTTTTTTCCAGCATCAGTCCGATTTTTTTCTAGCCGCACCTCGTATATACATATATACATATTACATAAAAAGTATCCCTGACAACGATATTTTGATAACATATTTGAATTTCCCACGGTAAAATGGTCTAGAAGCATATACCTTAATATCAGAACTACAACCCATGTCGAACAGTGTTATCGGCCATTTATCATCATGCACGATCTTTTGAATATCATTGGCACCGCAAAACTGGAACCATACAAATTGCAGAAATAGCTACAGAACAGGACTAAGAACTATCCCAAAATCAGGTTAAGTGAAGCTTTATTTCATCACACATATCTGAAGCACTAATAAAGAGTTCTGTCATCGAATTTTTTAAAGATTAACCGCCACAATATTTAACACCATTGTGGTAAAGAAAAACAATTCAGTTGTCGTAAAAACCATCCTATTTGCTATACTCGTTTGCCGAATAATGACTATGTCCGTGTCTTTCTCAGATGGACGAAAGCGGATTCAGCTGGTACCAGTACAGGGTGCCACAGAAGTAATGGTCAATATTCAGATATCTGACAGGAATGATCATTCGGATCAAGAAAGTCTACTAAACATGGGCTCTAAAATTCGTAACTCAATATCTACGAGCACTTCACCTTCGATACTGTGAAACAAATCTCTTCTACAGCGCGCTCTTTGCTTTTCATACTTAAGTAAGACGTACTATTGACGAAAAACAAGAAAGAATTGTCCTGTAAACACAGCTTCTAAAATGCACAATTTAAGAGCAATGAGCACTTGTTAAAAAATGGTTCAAATGGCTCTGAGCACTATGGGACTTAACATCTTAGGTCATCTGTCCCCTAGAACTTAGAACTACTTAAACCTAACTAACCTAAGGACATCACACACATCCATGCCCGAGGCAGGATTCGAACCTGCAACCGTAGCAGTCCCGCGGTTCCGGACTGAAGCGCCTAGAACCGCACGGCCACCACGGCCGGCTGAGCACTTGTTAATAGAGATTTGTTAAAGAGTAGCGAGAATGAAAAATTGCTAATATCTCTTAAGGTATGCATTTTGGAGCTCATGTTAACTGGGCATATTTTGTTTTGGTCTATAATAAGGCTTCTCAAAATACGGAAAGCGAAGAGTTTGCAGCAGAAGAGATTTGTTTCACATTATCTAAGATTAAGTAATCATGCATTTTAGAGCCCATGTTTACTAGACTTTTTGCTTCATGTGACTTTATGACATGCTAGTTTAACGTACTAAATCTTCTGCCAAGCTTGTAACTGTCCGCAGTGTACCACTAATACATAAAGAAGACACTGGAAGCAAAAATGTCTGTTAAGCGACAAGCTTATTTGTTGCGGCGATAACAATGAAACAGGTAAGTGGCTTTATGAAATGCAATCAATTAATTTGAGGTAAAACTGGTTTAGTACGCATTTGAAAGAGCTATTGATACAAACTTACCTCTTTGCCCTTCGTCTCTCCTCTCTCTATCCATTCTACCGTCACACTACGAGTTTGGAGATTTACCCCGGAAACTACAGCGGCGTGTACACGCCCTGAAACAGAAAGAAAAACATATTTAAAGTAATGCAGCCTTCATCTGTTCGTTAGCAAAGAACTAGTGTCATGTCTGGAACTGCAACAAGTAATTAGGGAGACTTCCATCAAATTTTTTATTTTCCCCATTAAACTTTATATAAACTGTGTTACGGAAGAACGCTTCAGGACACGGTGATTTAACTTCAGAGTAAAGTTTACTGCACTTCTGGAAGCATTCATTTCTCCCCGTCCCTCTCCTCACAACGGACGGACCACAAGAACTTGGTTTCGTTCCACAGTTAAGGCCTCAGGTATTACCCAAGCTGTTCAGAACTATTGACATTCGCTCTTTGCGGGCAATATACGAGGGTTGCCCAGTAAATAATGCCCCATATTTTTTTTCTCCAGAAGTATTTATTCCACAACAATCAAATTTACGTATGTGAAAGACTGATGTTTTGTCTACTTGCTTTATTTTTCCACATAATCTCCTTCAAGTTCGACGGCCTTTTTCCAGCGAGACACAAGAGCGTGTATTCCCTGCCGGTAAAAATCTGTACTCTGCCTACGGAGCCAGGTTGTCACTTCGTGAATCACTTCTTCGTCATCGGCAAAACGTCTTCCACGAATGAAATTCTTCATTGGCCCAAACAAGTGAAAGTCTGAAGGAGCCAAATCGGGGCTGTAGGGTGGATGGGGTAACACTATCCAACCCACTTTCGCGATGTGTTCACAAGTCCTCAAACTTGTGTGAGGACGGGCGTTATCATGCTGAATCAAAACATCCTGTGGGTTAACATGACGCCCAAGGCGCCGGAAGCGCTGCTTAAGTTTGTCTAATGTTTTGACATAAGCCTCTGTCGAGTCGTAATGCGTCGATCCCGTCGAATGAGAACATCAGCCCGCTGCAACATGTCAGGCGTGACAGCCGTGGGAGGCCTTCCCGACCGCGGCAAATCTCGGAGCTCCGCAGCACCGCCCTCTGATGCTTTCACCCTCTGTGCCCAGCGACCAACAGTACTCCTATCGACTGCAGATGTTCCGTAGACTTTGCACAAGCGTTTATGAATATTGTCCACGGTTTCTTCCTCTGCTACAAGAAATTCAATCACTGCACGTTGTTTATGACGGATGTCACCTGCAGACGCCATTTTAGAACATTCCTACACCACCGCTCTCTGTCGGAGGAAATTGAAACTTTGCATACACACGCGGGAAACTTCAAATAACTCGCACCTAAAGTGTCACATTTCTAATATTTTTTATTTCGGAGAAAAAAATATGGGGCATTATTTACTGGGCAACCCTCGTAACTGCGGTGGACCTGTGTTTCGTGCACTGCACGGTGTGGTAAGAGACCGAAGGGGCCCACACATTACATAATGATCCGCCCAAATATGAACGCCTTACTAAGGTAGTGAGCTGTTTTAGCGACTAGTTAGCTGAGAAGAGGGACTGACCGTCGGCCGCCTCCGGACGCCGCCTGCGACCGTTCTGGGCGGAGAGGCACTTGCAGCACTTGCCGAGCAGGCCCATCGCAGCACCCACCCGACTCGGCGGCATCAGCAACAGCGGCCAGTGGTGCGCCTCAGCGCCATCGCACTGCTTGCCAAGTCTCTCGCGGGCTACCAGGAACCGCGTACGTTGCCGCCACACGAGCGATCGAAGGACTGAAGCGGTGTGTCCACAAGCGCAGGTGAACCGGAAGCGCTGTATTTGTAACGCTGAGCACCCGATCGAAGTAATCAATGTGCGTACTCTACATGCTGACAGTAAATTCGCTGCTTTATTGTCGCACGGAAAGAGCCTGAATGAATTCGTGACGAAAGACTTCATCTGTCTTTGTTACAAGATTAGGGGAATGAATTGCGTACGGACTCTTCACAATCTGACAGGTTTTAATAACGGCGCCATGTCATTCCGTACCACGGATTCTCGCAGCAGCTTCTACCAAAATTGATTACATTGCGACGTAAGTGCCGTAGCTAGACAGCTGTGTATAGCTGCTAACCACAATTACGCTCTTACCCCCGTGAAATTTTAAAATACTTCTTACGCGAACCACTAGGTTGCCTCGCTAAAAGACAGAAGATCCTAATCTCTAGTCCAAGTTACAATGTCATAGGTTCTTGTTTTCCACGAAAAATCAAGCAGCACTATGACAACAGCACCAAAGCCTAAACAAAAAACTAACTAAGCACAGGAGATCGTCACATTTTTTGGCAGAAATAGAAGTCGCAATATTCGCATTTCCGAGCTACTGAGACAAAAATTGCCACAGCAAATGAAAAAACAGACACGGAGGCAGACATGAGAATGAAGACGAGAAGGTGCGCACGGCGGTGCACGGCACGCCACGGCAGTCGGTACGCGGCCTCGGCCCGCCCGCTATCGACTGGCGTGCGAGCCGCCTGCACCGCCGCTGCAGTCTTGTCCGCTACTTCTGCCGGCACGCGAACACCCGCGTCGTCTGCCGACCGAGCTTGGCGACTCGCAAATTACCTGCCCGAGATATGCCTTCGTCGCCCGTGCTTCCTCCAGTACTTTACTACTACAGTACTGGAAAGAAACTTACGACATCACAATAAAACGTAGCGCGCTGCAATCTTAGTGCGCATCTCCCATCGAGCAACGATAAGTGATGATAAAAGTGATGTTGGCCGTTGCTTTGATCCAATTATTAGATTTTGTTTAACTCACATCACTTTTTACACACTGTAAACTTACTATGTCAGTAACAAGCTGTTTAATAATCTGCTCCGATTGGCATGCGTTTAGCGTAAACACCACCTGTGAAATCGAATATTATACAGGCTATCACTAACGGCTGCTTTCCATGGTCTACCCGACGGGAGGCCCTAGCCACACGACATTTCCAATATCACCAAGCAGTCGACAAAATTGTAGGTTTACATAAATTCTGGCATATTTGTGTCAAAATAACAATTATCATTAACGGAAGTGTTTTAAGACGGGGTAATTATCTTCCGAGTTAAAGGTTTGATTTCTCACACATTACGAAATATTTAAACACAGTGTCACACCATTCGTAATCCAATACAAAGCATTGCTAATTGAAATTAGGTGGTTCAGTTTTTAAGACTACCACTTTAACCACAAGTCTTCACTTCCTTTCGATGATCTCCCCTGAATGAAACACTTTCAAGCTATACGGCCCACTGAAGTAACATCACAGGTGATTACAGGAAGACGTTCTACTCAACAAATCGCTTTTGGCTGAGCAGTTCTTCAGCTGAGGGAACAAGACCCGCTCTTACTGCTCTTATGTGCCTATACTGCACATGCACCCTACTACTGTCAGCTGCATACTAAATTATGTCCAGCAACTGGCTGTGAAAGCGTCGACGTTGGATGCCACAAAATTTCTTTCGTTAGTTATGAACGATATAGAATGTTAATGTTCTAATCGAATAAACTTAGCTACCTATTAATTCGCTATCTCTGTGTTCTTATATTCGCTAATCCGGGAAGAGTCATGACACACGCAGAACAAAAGAGTTTACGACCTGACGCGACAATCACGCGCTTTGCACCGTTCTGTCACTTTTTATGCTGCCCAGAAACAAATTTTATCAAAGATGACCGTACACAGCATCGAAAGGAGGAGATGCAGAGGTTAACGATTTGCCGAAACAGGTCACTGGAGAGAGAAGAAAGTAACTAGACAATTATGTAGAGCAAAATCGTTCGCGCCCTCAGCATTTACCTGAAGTTATTCAGGGATAATACACAGAATTCGGTAGGCTTTTAGAGCTTCGTTCTTCGACGGTAGGAGTCCCATATCTTGCGTTCTTACCATTTCTCCTGGTTCTTGACACTGAAACTTGTGTAACCAAAACGAAGACATTAAATAGGAGTTTACAGTTTTTTCGCAAGGTATGTTGTACTTGTTTCGATGTTTTAGGACAGTTCGTTAATATGTTTTCATTAACTGTTTTTGGACTAATTTTCATCGTTTATGGCTGTGCGTAATTGCCACTTTATCCTGCTGACTAAGCGGTATATGTAACTGCATTTCCGAAAGTCATCAATTCCTGGGAAATAAAATACCGAGTTACGATTTAATGATTACGTACGTTACTAGAAACTATTAGCCACATTTTTTAGAAACTTACAAAATTTTTCGCCACAAGGAAAAATATTATTTGCCCACTTAATGTTGTGAAGGACTGTACTAACGTACAGGGTTTGTAGAAATCAGGTCGACGTAATTAGAAACGATCCGTCCAGTTTTATGGCTCTTCCTATTGCGAAAGTACAAGTGCTATCTACGGAAACGTCTAAGATTGCTTAAGTTCCTACATCCTGTTCCGAAACAAGCACATCTGTTACTCCACCTTAAGTTTTATCTTTATCAGCATCTGAAGACAGGTTAGAATACGTACTCTCACGATGACGCCAACGTATTACAACAAGAATTGCTTTAAGAGAGAGCGAATGTGGATCCCTAAGTCTCTTATTACACAAATTTTATATTGTACGTGAATTAAGGAGGATGATAATGTGAGAGGTCAATTTACGAACATTGACCCTCTGCTCGTACGGTACTGTTCCAATCAATAGTTGACGGAATAGAAGCCTACTGAAAATAAAGGAAATGTGCTTAGAATGACGTTTGTCGATGTCTAAATCTCTATAGATGCAGCAGTAGTATAAATTGGACGAGGGCAATCTCCTTTCAAGATCCATAGCGGTATTATATTTCCACCTTTTACTTCATGGTTGCTCCGCAATTTGCAATTAAGTGCCTGGCTGACAGATCATCGAACCATCTCCAAGCTGTTTCTCAACAGCTCCACTCTAACGGTGTGCGCGAAAAACAAACACTTAAATCTTTTCGTGCGAGCTTTTATATCTATTATTTTATTGCAATGATCACTTCTCCCCTATGTAGGAGGACGCCAACAAAAAATTTTCACACTCTGAGGATAAAGTTGGTGATCGAAATTTCATAAGAAGGTCCTGCCGCAGCGAAAAATGACTGTTTTATTTACTGCCACACCAATTCGTGTACCACACCCGTGGCACTCTGTCCCGCATTTCGCTATACTACGTGTTGTCTTTCTTTGAACTTTATGTCCTCTGTCAGTCCCATCTGATGCGGATCCGACGCCGCACAACAATACTCCAGAAGAAAGCGGACAAGCTTGGTGTAAGCAGTCTCGTTAGTACATCTGTCAGTAAATCGCAGCCTTTGTTTTGCTTGTTCCATCGCATCGTCAATGTGATCACTCCAATTTAAGTCATATTTATAATCTCTAAGCATTTAGTTGAGTTTACAGCCTAATTTAGCGGATTCATTTAAGTACTCATACAGATTACTTCACACTTCTCATTATTTAGAATCAATTGCCACTTTTTGCACCATACGGATATCTAGCAAGCAAAAAGACCCAGTTTAAGAGTCCCGGCCGCAAAAGAAATTTTAATTCTTTTCTTCTGCTTCAACCATTACCTTATCAATCATTTTGCACGTCGTTTTTATCGTCCGACGACTTAACAAGACAGCAAATGACGGCATCATCTGAAAAACTATCTAAGAGCGCTACTCTGTCTCCTAAATCGTTTATGTAGATCAAGAACAGAAGAAAACCTTTCACACTTTCTCGGAGAACGCCAGATCCTACCCCTACCCCTACCCTATTCGACAACTTTCCGTCTATTACTACGAACTGCGACTTTTCTGACAGGAAGTCAGGAATCCAGTCGTACAACTGAGGCTATACTCCGTAGGCACGCAGTTTGGTTAGAAGACGCTTGTGAGGATCGGTGTCCAAAGCCTTATGGAAATCTAAAAATGTGGCATCAATTTGACATCCCGTTGATAGCACTCATTATTTCATGAGTATAAAGAGCTAGTTGTGTTTCACAAGAACGGTATTTTCTGAATCTGTGCTGACTGTGTGTCAAATTTTTTTTTTTTTTTTTTTTTTTTTTCGAGGTACTTCATAATGTTCGAATACAATATATGTTCCAAAATCCTACTCTAAATCGACGTTAGTGATATGGACCTGTAATTCAGTGGATTACTCCTATTTCCCTTTCTGGGTATTGGTGTGACTTGAGTAATTTTCCAGTATTTAGGTACGGATCTTGCTGTAAGCGGACAGTTGAATATAAATGCTAAATGTTGGGCTATTGTATCAGCACACTCAGAGGAACCTGACTAGTATACAATCTGGACCAGAGGCCTTGCCTTTATTAAGTGATTTAAGCTGTTTTGCTACACCAAGGATATCTACTATGTTTGTCTTCGCAGTTCTTGATTGGAAATCAGGAATATTTACTTCGTCTTCTTTGACGAAGGAGTATCGGAAAACCGTGTTTAATAACTCTGCATTAGTGGCACTGTCATCAACGACTTCACCGTTGTTATCGCGCAATGAAGGTATTGATTGCGTCTTGCCACTGTTGTACTTTATGTATGACCAGAATCTCTGTTTCCTGCCAGATTTCGAGGCACAGTTTAGTCGTGGAAACTATTAAAACTACCTCGCACTGTAGTTCGTGCTTTATTTTTCGTCAATCTTTAAGATTTTGCATTCTTTTAAATTTGGCATGTTTTTCTCAGACAAACGTGTGGTTCCTGAAGAGGGGCAGCAGCCTTTTCAGTAGTTGCATGGGCAACAGTCTGGATTATTGGCTGATCTGGCCTTGTAACACTAACCAAAACGGCCTTGCTGTGCTGGTACTGCGAACGGCTGAAAGCAAGGGGAAACTACAGACGTAATTTTTCCCGACAGCATGCAGCATCACTGTATGATTAAATGATGATGGCGTCCTCTTGGGTGAAATATTCCGGAGGTAAAATAGTCCCCCATTCGGATCTCCGTACGGGGACTATACAAGAGGATGTCGTTATTAGGAGAAAGAAAACTGGCGCTCTACGGATCGGAGCGTGGAATGTCAGATCCCTTAATCGGGCAGGTAGGTTAGAAAATTTAATAAGGGCAATGGATAGGTTGAAGTTAGATATAGTGGGAATTAGTGAAGTTCGGTGGCAGGAGGAACAAGACTTTTGCTCAGGTGAATAAAGGGTTATAAACACAAAATCAAATAGGGGTAATGCAGGAGTAGGTTTGATAATGAATAAGAAAAAAATAGGAGTGCGGGTAAGCTCCTACAAACAGCATAGTGAACGCATTAGTGCGGCCAAGATAGACATGAAGCCCACGCTTACTACAGTAGTACAAGTTCATATGCTATCTAGCTCTGCAGATGAAGAAATTGATGAAATGTATGATGAGATAAAAGAAATTATTCAGGTAGTGAAGGGAGACTAAAATTTAGTACTCATGGGTTACTGGAATTCGATAATAGGAAAAGGGAGAGAAAGAAACGTAGTAGGTGAATATGGACTGGGGGTAAGAAATGAAAGAGGAAGCCGTCTGGTACAATTTTGCACAGAGCATAACTTAATCATAGCTAACACTTGGTTCAAGAATCATAAAAGAAGGTTGTATACAAGGAAGAATCCCGGAGATACTAAAAGTTATCAGATAGATTACATAATGGTAAGACAGAGATTTAGGAACCAGGTTTTAAATTGTAAGACATTTCCAGGGGCAGATGTGGATTCTGACCACAATCTATTGGTCATGAACTGCAGATTGAAACTGAAGAAACTGCAAAAAGGCGGGAATTTAAGGAGATGGGACCTGGATAAACTGAAAGAACCAGAGGTTGTACAGAGTTTCAGGGAGCACGTATGGGAACAATTGACAGCAATGGGGGAAAGAAGTACAGGAGAAGACGAATGATAGCTCTGAGGGATGAAGTAGTAAAGGCAACAGAGGATCAAGTAGGTAAAAAGACGAGGGCTAATTGAAATCCTTGGGTAACAGAAGAAATATTGAATTTAATTGATGAAAGGAGAAAATATAAAAATGCAGTAAATGAAGCTGGCAAAAAGGAATACAAACGTCTCAAAAATGAGATCTACAGGAAGTGCAAATTGGCTAAGCAGGGATGGCTAGAGGGCAAATGTAAGGATGTGGAGGCTTATCTCACGAGGGGTAAGATAGATACTGCCTACAGGAAAATTAGAGAGACCTTTGGAGATAAGAGAACCACTTGTATGAATATTAAGAGTTCACATGGAAACCCAGTTCTAGGCAAAGAAGGGAAAGCAGAAAGGTGGAAGCAGTATGTAGAGGATCTATACAAAGGCGATGTACTTGAGGACAATATTATGGAAATGGAAGAGGATGTAGATGAAGACGAAATGGGAGATAAGATACTGCGTGAAGAGTTTGACAGAGCACTGAAACACCTGAGTCGAAACAAGGCCCCGGGAGTAGACAACATTCCATTGGAACTACTGACGGCCTTGGGAGAGCCAGTCCTGACAAAACTCTACCATCTGGTGAGCAAGACGTATGAGACAGGCGAAATACCCTCAGACTTCAAGAAGAATATAATAATTCCAATCTCAAAGAAAGCAGGTGTTGACAGATGTGAAAATTACCGAACTATCAGTTTAATAAGTCACAGCTGGAAAAAACTAACAGGAATTCTTTACAGATAAATGGAAAAACTGGTAGAAGCCGACCTCGGGGAAGATCAGTTTGGATTCCGTAGAAATACTGGAACACGTGAGGCAATACTGACCTTATGACTTATCTTAGAAGAAAGATAAAAGAAAGGCAAACCTACGTTTCTAGCATTTGTAGACTTAGAGAAAGCTTTTTACAATGTTGACTGGAATACTCTCTTTCAAATTCTAAAGGTGGCAGGGGTAAAACACAGGAAGCGAAAGGCTATTTACAATTTGTACAGAAACCAGATGGCAGTTATACGAGTCGAGGAGCACGAAAGGAAGCAGTGGTTGGGAAGGGAGTGAGTCAGGGTTGTAGCCTCTCCCCGATGCTATTCAATCTGTATATTGAGCAAGCAGTAAAGGAAACAAAAGAAAAATTCTGAGTATGTATTAAAATCCATGGAGAAGAAATAAAAACTTTGAGCTTCGCCGATGACATTGTAATTCTGCCAGAGACAGCAAAGCACTTGGAAGAGCAGTTGAACGGAATGTACAGGGTGTTGAATGGAGGACATAAGATGAACATAAACAAAAGCAAAGCGAAGATAATGGAATGTAGTCGAATTAAGTCGGGTGATGCTGAGGGTATTAGATTAGGAAACGAGACACTTAAAGTAGTAAAGGAGTTTTGCTATTTGGGGAGCAAAATAACTGATGATGGTCTAAGTAGAGAGGATATAAAATGTAGACTGGCAATGGCATGGAAAGCGTTTCTGAAGAAGAGGAATTTGTTAGCATCGAGTATAGATTTAAGTGTTAGGAACTCGTTTCTGAAAGTATTTGTATGGAGTGTAGCCATGTATGGAAGTGAAACATGGACGATAAATAGTTTGGACAAGAAGAGAATAGAAGCTTTCGAAATGTGGTGCTACGGAAGAATGTTGAAGAATAGATGGGTAGATCACATAACAAATGAGGAGGTATTGAATAGAATTGGGGGGGAGAGAAGTTTGTGGCTCAACTTGATGAGAAGAAGGGACCGGTTGGTAGGCCTTCTTCTGAGGCATCAAGGGATCACAAATTTAGCATTGGAAGGCAGCGTGGAGGGTAAAAATCGTAGAGGGAGACCAAGAGATGAATACACTAAGCAGATTCAGAATGATGAAGGTTGCAGTAGGTACTTGGAGATGAAGAAACTTGCACAGGATAGGGTAGCATGGAGAGCTGCATCAAACCAGTCTCCGGACTGAAGACCACAACAATAACATGTTTTTATCGTTGTTATTGCAACAGTGTTCTGATCCGTTTTGTGTGCGAAGTGGGATCAGTACCCTCTCTTATTAACTGTACGTCTTTCAATAGCCGTCGATAGTGTTTCTCTCAATCTAAACCACATCGTCAGATCGGAAGGAGAGGAGACGATATCTTAGGAAGGTGTTAAGCGAATTTTCATCTGCTTTTTTAAATAGTCGTACTTTGCCTTTATTTTTGGTGGATTTGGATGTTACGGTATTCCGGCTTGCTGCAGAAACCTTGTGGTCACTAACCCCTGTATCCGTCATCATGCTCCCTAGTTGCTCAGCATTATTTGTTGCTAAGAGATCAATTATGTTTTCGCAACCATTTATATTTCGAGTGGGCTTCTGAACTAACTGTTCAAAATAATTTTCTGAGAAAGCATCCAGTACAATTTCGGACGACGTTTTACCCCTTCCACTGAGTTTAAACATATATTTTCACCAACATATATCAAAGGTATATTGAAGTCCCCACCAACGTAATTGTCTTGAGTGCGGTACCTGTTTAAAAGAAGTTTTCTTTGAACTATTCAGCAACTATATCATCTGAGTAGAAGGTACCAATTATTATTGATAATTTAGGAAAATCTTAACTTCGATTTGCTCCTGCCGGTGGTAGTGTCAAAGTGGTACTTTAGAAAGTTACTATCGGAACAATTCCAGCATATGTACAGTATACAGGGCCGCGTAACGGGTCACAAAAGAAGTAATATTGCTCCACGTCAGACTTATTTCATTAACCACGAAGAATTTATAAGTAGAGCTATTACGGAAGCCTAGGAAGTACAAGGAAGGATACGTTACGTAAAGAACAATCTCAGGTTGGGTCAATTTCAGGACGGGTCAACAACTTTCAAGGGAAACTCCGAAGAGACAAACAAGAACGAAATTTCTACAGCAATCAACATGGTATTGTCTAAATGCGCTCGAGATTTTTCGATAGTTTCAACACCTCGCTTCTGTGCAGAACTATCTGTACATATTTGCTAATGGTTTTTTAAAACAAAGTTGAACTATGAGTAAGTTAGCGGTAAGTTCAAAAACACTGCCTGCAGCCGATGTCTAAAGGGGGAAAGCGAGGGGGGGGGGGGGGGGGGCGAAAGAGCTCCGGTCGCACGGCTATCAGTTTCGGGACCGCTCGTTCGGCCTTCGGCCGATAGGTTGACTGGGAAGTTGACACTGCTTCTGTAAGCCAAGACGCGGGTTGAGCGAGCCTCGGAATGCACAGACTACTGTACCTCGGAAAAGTATCTGGTGAATGAATATTCCTACTGAATGTTTCGCTTTTGTTGCATACGATCGAGATACACTGAGGTAACGTAACGGAATCCAGTTACCATTTTTATTGAAGTTTAATTTTGTACGTTTAAGTAGTAATCGATTGATTCTGTGACAATACATGTCATGTATGTTTCCTTTTCTTAGCATATAGTTGATTCGTTACTGGCATTTACAAACATTAGCTTTCTTATTGAATTACTGATAAATGGAGCATTGTCTCCAACGGGTTTATGAAGATCCGGTATTTTCCACCATTTAAAGTGTATGGGTACATCCATTCAGTAGTTAGCGGGTTGTAGGGAAACTGCGGATAGCGCGAAGAACATATATTGCTAGTGTATGTAGTCTTTTGGCCATAAAAATTTATGGTTGTAATGTTGCTCTTAAGAATATTTCATCAGCCTGTTATATCTTATCGCTGCGAGTATTGTTACTATCTCGTGGACGGTACAACTAACGAATCCATGCGCCTCTCTTCTAAAGCAGCTCAATTATTTCTAATTTCATACTACTAAGTACCTATTACTTCGAGATTAGTCAAATATAGAAGGTATAGACAAGTTTCCCGGGCTGAATCGATCTATCGTATTAGAAACTGTATAGCCCTCCAAGTCATTAGGTAGGTTCGGCTAAGATTTTCTGCGGCGTTCGCTGATCTTTGCTGAAAGTGTGGCATCTTATCAGTTCCTGTGACTAAAATGGTAACGAAGCATGTACTACCAACTCTCCATATTTAAGTTACTGATTATGTTCCTTGAGACGGCATACTTCACTTTTTTGCTAAAACTTAACGAGTAGTAAGTACACCGTACTACATTGGACAACGATTGACTAGAACAGGAGAAAGGCATACAGTAGAAGACGAGTAGGTACCTTTAAGAGATGAAGTAATGTAAGGCAGCGCTGGATCAAATAGGTAAGAGGAGAACATCTAGTAGAAATCCTTGGAAAACGCAAGAGATGTTAAATTTAACTGATGAAAAGAGAGAATATAAAAATGCAGTAAATGAAGAAGGCGAAAGGGAATACAAACTTCTAGAAAATGAGATCGACAGGAAGTGCAAAATGGCTAAGCAGGGACGGCTGGAGGACAAGGATGTAGATGCAAATATAATTAGGGGTACGATAGATACAGATAGATACCGCGTATAGCAAAATTAGAGAGACCTTTGCAGAACAGAAGCATCTGTAAGGATACCAAGAGCTCTTAGGGAAAACCAGTCCTAAGCAAAAAAGGGAAAGCAGAACGGTGGAAGAAGTATGTAAGAGGGTATATCCAAGGGAGATATACTTCAGGGCAATATTATGAAAATGAAAGCCGATGAAGATGAGATGGGAGATATGGTACGGCGTGAATAATGTGACAGCACTGAAAGACCGAAGTCGGAACAAGGTCCCGGGAGCAGACAACATTCCATTAGAACTACTGAGAGTGCAAGATATGAGACAGGTGAAATACCATCAGACTCCCAGGAGAATATAATAATACCAGTTTCAAAGAAAGCAGTCGCTGACGTGTGTGAAAATTACCGAAGTGTTAGTTTAACAAGACGTGGTCGCAAACTGCTAACACAAATTCTTTACAGAAGAGAAAAAAGGTACAAGCCGACCTCGGGAAAGATCAGTTTGGATTCCGGAGAAATGTAGGAACATGCGAGGCAATACTGACCCTAGGTCTTGTCTTAAAATGTAAGTTAAGAAAAGGCAAATTACATCGTTACCACTTGCAGACACAAAACTTTTGACAATGTTGACTGGAATAATGTCTCCGAAACTCTTAAGGTAGCAAGGGTAAAATACACAGAGAGACATGCTATTTACAACTTTTACGACTGCGGTCTGGTTACTGAACGAGTCGAGGGGCATGAAAGGGAGGCAATGGTTGAAAAGAGAGTGACACAGTTGTGTCCTATCTCGACACACACTGAACAAGCAGGAAAGGAAGAGAGAGAAAAAAAAAAAACACATTGTGGTAGGAATTATATTCAGGGAGAAGAAATAACTTTGACGGAATTACAATGTTTCATCATCAAACCTCAGACAGCAAAGGGCTTGGAAGAACAGTTGAATGGACTAGAAAACGGGCAGTGTCTTGAAAGGAGGGCATAAGATGAACAACAAAAGCAAAACAAGGATAATGGAATGTAGTCGGCTTAAATCTGGTGATGCTACGGGAAAGAGATTAGGAAACGAGGTTCTTAAAGTAATAGATGAATTTTGCTATTTTTCCTGACGAGGGCCGAATTAGAGAGGATATAAAATGTTGACTGGCAATGGCAAGAAAACCTTTTATGAAGGAGATACATACAGATTTAAGTGTTAGGAAGTCTTTCCTGAAGATATTTTTCTTGAGTGTAGCTTTATAAGGAAGTGCAACATGGGGAATAAACAATTTAGACAAAATGACAACAGAAGCTTTCGAAATGTGGTGCTACAGAAGAATGCGAAGATTAGATGCATCCATCACGTATTGTATAGAACTTTGGACCTAGAAACGCCGGAGAGGCTTTCGTCCCCGCCAGAGCCCTCAGTGGTTCACACCACCGCAACAGGCTACAGCAGTCCACACACCGAATCCAGGGTTATTGTGCAGTACGGCCCCCAGTGGACCCTCCCCGGGAACGTCTCACACCAGATGAGTGTAACCCCAATGTTTTCGTGGTATATTAATTATGGTGTACGCGTACGTGGACAAAGTGTTTGTGCAGCAATCTCCGACTAATCTGCCGGGGGTGAGGGGGGGGGGAGGGGGGGGGGGGAGATCTCTGATGTGCAGCAACATGTACGCTGCACATTTTCGTATTATGAAAGTATAAATTCGAATTCCACCAAACAACGAACGTTTCTTTCCAAAGCATTGAAATAGAGATTGCGATGCGCTTTAGTAAGCCAATCGTACCTCATGTCACGTGATCTCGCCAGCCGATGACAGCGGATATTCAGAGCTTAGTACACGTGATGATGTCAGCCAATAGGAAGATCACTTAAGTAGCGCGAACACACAAACAGGAAAAGTTAATGGTTTAAATTAATATGCACGAGATGCTACAAAAAAATCAAAGCTTTCACGTATAATATTCGTCTCTAAGGTTAATACGCTGCAAGAGAACCTAAGCTTTCACATATAATATTAGTCTTTTATGCGCGTATTACACTTTAAGATACATCACACAAACGTGCCAGTAAAATTTTTAATAGCGGCATAAATGTCTGATCTCTGCTCGAAAGTCTTCTAAATGGCTCGTCATGAAAGAGTTGATTTTTAAATCAGAGTCAAACGCTCTGTGATTTAAGAAATTCATCGTACATTCTCGCACATGGTTCAACTTGCGTAAAAGGGAATTTACTTTGAAAATAATGCTTTTCAAACCACCATTCGCAGTATTTTCTCGCGACCTGTTAGAAATAGGTTCGTTTTAGCAGTTGCCAGAGCGCGCCAGATGAAAGGGGCCACTGCGCTTGCGCAGCTACGATGACGTAGGAAGCCCGTTTGTTCGCATGTGTGAAACGTTAAAAGATCTTACACTATGTCACAAAAGAAACAAGACATCAGAGGATACTCCAAGAGCATCGTAATTCCGTGAACAATTCTAAGATGTGCATATTTAAAGTACACAGTCGCATGTCCAAATTTCCAATGAAGTACGCCTCGACCTGATATAAAGCTTGTTCTCTCCTCCCCCCCCCCCCCCCCCCCCACGCCACCCCCCGCCCCTCTCGAGCGTTTGAGATAGGACGTCAAAACTTGAAAAAATCGAATTCTCAAAAATGTTCATTTTGTAGCGCACATCTTTCTGAAGAGTCTGATACACAAAATGTGTGCTCGAGGAAACGTAAGACATGTTATTTGGTCTTAAGTGTGCCAAAGTGCAGTGCCATGCCTCTCCACACAGCATTCTTCTAACATACGTCACTGTATTTCGCTCTGTGGAATTGAAACGTGTATATTTTGTAATAGATGCCATCAAACTATATTCAGGATAGTGGAAATTGAAATGCCCTGGGGTGTCTCTCCCTGCTCCCAGTCGGCCGGCCTGACATTCTGCCCTCTTTTTTTTTTTAAAAAAAAAAAAAAATACTGGACAGGGTTATCTGTAATCGGGAGAACAATAACTCTTCAGAAAAGTTGCACTCTTTATTGCCTATTAGCTAGTCACTTGCTGTTTTACGTGACATAAAATTAGATATAGGATACATAAAACCAGTGAAGACAAGATACAAGCAAGACAGTACACATTTCTTTAATCCTTAAATCCTAGCATTGTTTCCTCTCTAATCTTGCTAAGGCAGAATATAATTCACGAAATACAAATATCAAATGCCTATTAGGCCTACTAAAAGCAAAAAGCATGTTAGGAAATAGTTTCACATTTCATTCGTACGCTCCAGTTTCTCAAGCATGAGATCGAAAGGTAACAGTACAAAATTTTTGTATAAATTTGGAATCGTCATTTTCTTCCATAATTTGTGTGATGTCCCCGGCTTCTTCTCCTTCCTCGTTCTAACAAACAATGTTGTCACCACTAATTCTGTATCTATTCCTGCCACTGTCAAAGCTTATTCGCCGGTTAACTTCATTAACCCTGCCAGAATCACCGGTTTGGTTATCCCGCGATTATTCTCCGGGTAGGTGCTGTTACATGTTCGTGCAACGCGTTCTCCGCGCTACTTCCAGAACAGAACTTTAAGCGGCTGCTAGCCGGGGTCTAAAACTGGCCAAAAATTCTGCCAAAATTTCGTTTTCTTCGACTCACGGAGAAGATTATACGTAACCTTTCTTACCTGTTATTCCTTTATTTCCACTCTGGTAGTCTGAATCTATGGATTTCGCAAGTAATTATAACAATGCCGATCATTCGCAAACCCAATCAACCACACAACCAGACAGCGATTGCCACCCATCCGTTCGCTTTACTACACTCAGCTCGTATAGCCCCGTTCCCTTTTGTCTGCAGGGAAGTTTATTTCTAGATGCGACGAGGATTCCCCTCAGAGTCATACGTACACTATGCACCATTCAAAAATCAACGTATGATTCATTCAGAAAGAAACTTAGAAAATATTCAAATATGTTCAGAAACCAGCAGGAATGCTTTTCAAAATCATACGAATAATCGATGGACTAACGTGCTGTAATATCCACGACAATATTTTCTAGCCACGAGATGTTAAAATAAACTTTAACCAATATTACCGATGCTGTATCGTGTAAAAATGACGATAATTATTTCATTATTTCTGTAATAATTTAATTTCTGTGTGAAATTAAAACTTATCAGAGAACTACATTCACAGACAACGAGAATTATAATCTTTCTTTGTTATCTGTGATAATTGTGGTTCAGTTGTTCTTCCTGTGCTAACCGATGAACTGTCCGGACGTGAGACGTGTGAGGTCTGTAAAGACAAAACCTGTAACTATATATATTGTTAATTATTATTTGAAAAATAGAGTCGCTCTTGTCTAGACGTGGATTTATATTTATTTCAATAGTAATCCAATCTAATTAATGTTTTTAAGTGTTAATTTTCAGCTCCGCAATTAGGAGCGCAGCCGTTAGCGCTAGTAACTTACAGCGGAGTTTACTAGTAGCTGGTATAAAAAATATGATGGTATTTATCATTGAAAGTGATTTTATATGCTAAAGAATAGAGGTAAAAGGCTTAAATAGTTTAAATATATTACCTTGATAACACAAATCGACAATAGACAAATTGACTATCGTCTGTCTGCCGCCATCTTAGCAAAAATATCTCCGCAAATGTTGTTAGAAATAAATGTGCACCGGTGGTCCCGAATCTACTTCAAAATACAGAATTCAACTCAGATTGAATCCTTAAATACAATGCTCATAGTACGTTACGTAATATCAATTTCTTATTTGCTGCTGTATGAAGCCTAATTATTTCGGACGATTTACATGAAATATTTTAATAGGAGACATACGTCAGTGTTGTGCGCGGATAGTATTTTGTGACTGAATGTTCCTTTTGCTAGAGAAAGGTGTTTCCATCTTAACAGTTGTTTAAAACCTGATAAATTATATGCAATTTAGTGCCACACGACTTTACGGACAACATTTCTTCACAACGTCTAGTGGAGATTTATTTAGCAGAGTGACAAATATTAGCCGGGATAACAATTTCTGAGATCAAACGAATTGTTACGCTGACAATAGGTAACTGGTTTTATATACACTCCTGGAAATGGAAAAAAGAACACATTGACACCGGTGTGTCAGACCCACCATATTTGCTCCGGACACAGCGAGAGGGCTGTACAAGCAATGATCACACGCACGGCACAGCGGACACACCAGGAACCGCGGTGTTGGCCGTCGAATGGCGCTAGCTGCGCAGCATTTGTGCACCGCCGCCGTCAGTGTCAGCCAGTTTGCCGTGGCATACGGAGCTCCATCGCAGTCTTTAACACTGGTAGCATGCCGCGACAGCGTGGACGTGAACCGTATGTGCAGTTGACGGACTTTGAGCGAGGGCGTATAGTGGGCATGCGGGAGGCCGGGTGGACGTACCGCCGAATTGCTCAACACGTGGGGCGTGAGGTCTCCACAGTACATCGATGTTGTCGCCAGTGGTCGGCGGAAGGTGCACGTGCCCGTCGACCTGGGACCGGACCGCAGCGACGCACGGATGCACGCCAAGACCGTAGGATCCTACGCAGTGCCGTAGGGGACCGCACCGCCACTTCCCAGCAAATTAGGGACACTGTTGCTCCTGGGGTATCGGCGAGGACCATTCGCAACCGTCTCCATGAAGCTGGGCTACGGTCCCGCACACCGTTAGGCCGTCTTCCGCTCAAGCCCCAACATCGTGCAGCCCGCCTCCAGTGGTGTCGCGACAGGCGTGAATGGAGGGACGAATGGAGACGTGTCGTCTTCAGCGATGAGAGTCGCTTCTGCCTTGGTGCCAATGATGGTCGTATGGCGTGTTTTGCGCCGTGCAGGTGAGCGCCACAATCAGGACTGCATACGACCGAGGCACACAGGGCCAACACCCGGCATCATGGTGTGGGGAGCGATCCCTTACACTGGCCGTACACCACTGGTGATCGTCGAGGGGACACTGAATAGTGCACGGTACATCCAAACCGTCATCGAACCCATCGTTCTACCATTCCTAGACCGGCAAGGGAACTTGCTGTTCCAACAGGACAATGCACGTCCGCATGTATCCCGTGCCACCCAACGTGCTCTAGAAGGTGTAAGTCAACTACCCTGGGCAGCAAGATCTCCGGATCTGTCCCCCATTGAGCATGTTTGGGACTGGATGAAGCGTCGTCTCACGCGGTCTGCACGTCCAGCACGAACGCTGGTCCAACTGAGGCGCCAGGTGGAAATGGCATGGCAAGCCGTTCCACAGGACTACATCCAGCATCTCTACGATCGTCTCCATGGGAGAATAGCAGCCTGCATTGCTGCGAAAGGTGGATATACACTGTACTAGTGCCGACATTGTGCATGCTCTGTTGCCTGTGTCTATGTGCCTGTGGTTCTGTCAGTGTGATCGTGTGATGTATCTGACCCCAGGAATGTGTCAATAAAGTTTCCCCTTCCTGGGACAATGAATTCACGGTGTTCTTATTTCAATTTCCAGGAGTGTATATTTTTTGATCTACCTGAAATATCATTTATAGGTAATTAGAGTCACGAAATACTATAAACCGGTTCTGCCAAAGTGCGCTGGATGCTTGCAACTAGGGTCAGATACCTCTGTTTGCTTCCCTCCCCCCCCCCCCCCCATTATCTCTGAAGAACTGATTTTCATTCATCCAAACTGATTCAGACACACCATTGAAAGTGTCTCAAGCAAAGTTCAAGCTGTATTAAATGAGAAGGATGGACACACCCCGTATTAACGTCCACAAATGGGTACCCGGATCCTTGACATCAGAGTATCCTAGAATAAGCTGATGAAACTGCGACAATTTAATTCTTTGGGGGTGGATATTTAAATATTCTTTTATTAGATTCGTACAAGAAATAAGGACCTCTACAGCTTACTTGTTAACTGGAACGGCCATATGGTGGCATTTCACGCCTATCGCTGTCAACTGTGTGACTGTTCACCAACAGTGATCTAATATCCAAAGCACAAACTCATTGAGTACTTCCCGTTTCAGTATGTGACCAGATTTCTTCATAGACGACGAAAAATGCAGGCTGGAATTTAGTTTTCACCCGATATGGAGGTTAAGAGGATGGGACACACTTTAACCACACAAGTGTGAAGCAGGGGAATAGAACGCGGTCTTTTTTAGGAAAAATTTAATTCTCACCTTACCTGATATACGAAAAACACAAACTTTCATCAGTATGGGCACATATTGAATTTACATCAGCTCTCTTGGAATACGAGCGTAGCCTCTACAGAAATGCGCCAAGTCAGTCGGTATGTAAATTACTTTCGTAACAGTAACGGAGTTAGGCAGTGTTCATGTAAGATTTTGAACACACATGATGTAATTTTGCGTGAAATGAGCATACAAATTAAGATGTAGCACACGTTTTAACTTGTGTAACAGACAAGTGGTCTGTTGCTTGCGCCATCTATCGCCCCTGGCCTAGCACAAATTCTAATTAAATGATAAAATTGAGTTTCGGGTTAGGATTTGTTAGTTATGTGCATAAATACTGCGGAAGTATTTGGTTTTTATATGTGCAGATAATTCAAACACCGAGCCAGCAACCGGCGCGGACTTTCGTTGACGCGGCAAGTAGCGGGCCGCCATGGAGCAAACACAGTGAGGCTGATGACGTCGCTCCGCGGCGGCGGGATACTCCGAGGTGGTTGTTGGACTTCGGAGGGGGAAAAAAAACCGAAGAATGTATAATGAGGAACTTTGTGTGTAACGGCGAAAGTAGGAAGAAGCAATTTAACGGGCCGGTAACGCAGTAGGCGGTACCTCGAGAGCCGACTGTACAGAGGTATCAGAAATAAATCGCTGTAACTATTGTAAAAAAGGAGTTCTGAATAAGAGTTATTACGAGAAGCAGTCAGACAGTGTCAGTTACTGGTGAATGATCGCCATAGGCGACATTTTCTTCATCAGCTGTGCCGTCCCCTCCTTCGCTCGACGAATTTAGTCAACATTAAGACAGCCGAACTACGCAAATAATAGAACTCATCAGTGGGGCGGGGACAGCGCAAACTGAACCACCAATTTTGTAACTGTTGAAAAGTAATGACCAGACGTCTTAACGCCTTCACCGCCTTTAGATTAATTTACCAAAGCGATGAACCTCCGAAAACAATTTCATGGCGTCACGGCATCGCCAATTTATCCGCTTAAACTAAACAAAAGTTTTTTGTTGCTGTATCTCTGTACGAGGCGGAGAAATGGCCTGTTGGCCGCATGGTGTGTGAGGACAGCGGCTCGGTCCGAGTCCGCGCGCGCCCGCCCGCCCCGCACATGTGCACCTGCTGCGGGCGTGGCGCGCTCTGGCGACCCTGGCCGCCGCGCCGCGCGCATTGTCGAGCCGCAGCCGCAGGCAGCCGAGCGCCCGTGGGCGACAAGGTCGTCCGCCCCGTGTGATGTGCCACCGCCAGCAGCGGATGCTCGATCAATGAGCTTCCTTTCTTCCCTCCAGACGATTTACGTCACCCTTCACGAGAGGCTCCGGAATAAAGGGCCCCGAGTGCTGTCAGTGGAGGGACCACGCTCGACTTTTGAGAGCCATCGGGTAGGTGCAGATCCATTATCAAACCGCCAGTTAACTAGCGGCAATCCTACAGAAAAACAGGTGGATATGCCAGCCACTCTTGAGAAAAAATTACCGTCTTTAATTCTATCACGAAAATGGTAGATTTCATAAAGATGCCTCGTAGAAAATTCACGAGAAAACGTAACAATGTTGCGCCCTCTTGCCGACGTAAGCGGAAACGGCAGCCGAATGTTTTGATTAACGTTCAGCAGTTAGCCACTGATACGCACTGTGACTCGGATGGGCTGATTTAATGGCCGTGGCTTTATTCTACTTATCTAGTCCCACAAATGAACTAAACAAGAGGACGGGTTTTTAAAGGTTTTATAATAATTTGCACATATTACAAGATGTTTACAGGCTTTCAAAAACCGATAAAACATTCTACTGTGTAGTGTGTCTGTGGTTGAAATTAAATGATTAAACATACATTTATAAGGTTCTGTAACTCAATCGGTAAAAACTGAACCCTTCCGTCTGCCCAACTTAAGACCCCTTGGCAGCGTAAGAAATGAAGATTCGAAGTCAATAGAATCAAAAGATTGCCCATATATGTCGTATGTTGAAATTCGCAAACATCAATACCTATAGATGTTGGGCCGACTGCCCTAGCGGAAACTCGCTTGCTTGGAAACCGGGAGATGCCGCGGTCGAATTCGGCCGGACCACGGATTTTTCATTCTTCGTTTTAATCTGGGCTCCACGTCTGAACGACGTGAGGAGTCGCCAGAAATAACACCTGGTTCTGATTCCACGTTAAACTGTATGTCCCCTTTCCCCCGTAGGATAACTTTGGTAGCTTACGGGCACACAAGTTACCGAAATAGCGTCCAATAGAAAGACGTGCATTATTAAGTTTGTAGGGAATCCTCAGAGCACGAGTGCTACTCGCACTTGCCAGGTCCTTTTACTTAGTACGTAATTACGTATTTTACTACTATATGACCAAAGTGGTTGAGTACTTCCATGTTAATTTGAATAAATGAATTTTCAGCATTTAGAGAATAATCTGACATTGAGTTCCATCTGACATCTCATTCGGTCCCATCTGACATGGACATCATAGTCGATATCATTTTAAAATGGCCTGTCTGTATTAAATTGGAGAATACATAGCAAAACATAATTTTCACACACACACACACACACACACACCCACACACACACACACACACACACACACACACCTCTTTGCCAGTATTTTTGCACCTACTCTAACAATATTTCCATATCTCATCTACTACTGATGCTATTCCACCTACCTTACGAACTTACTTCGTTTGTAACGTGATCGTCTAATATTAATCCAGATGACCACCTGAGCATCTGTTTCTATGACAGCAAGCGCTAGTTCCACTTCTCTTGTTGAAGGCTAGCATTCGTCACCATTTAGCACAACTGAACGGATTACGTATCGGTATAATTTCGACTTAGGACTGTTCGGAATCTTCCGGTCAGTACACCAGTCACAGAACGCTACTTCAGCCACCTGTTGTTCAGGCGAGTAGGTGTTTCTGTGTTGCGATTTCCATGAGCAGCAATTGTCAAAGCCTAGGTACTTAAGGATGTGTTGGTAGGTCAACGCCACTGATTCGTATGGTATACAAGTCATTTACATATGTGGTGAGGTACCGCATTTCCTTCAAGTTGAGTCGTAGACTTAACGTCGCAAGCCGGCCGTTCCAGGCCTGGACATGACATTAGAGACCAGTCTTATCTTCAGAGACCAACATCACAGCAAATCAAATCCATGACGGACGAGTTGAGGAAAGAGACAGATCCCTGATGTACTCCAATAGAAACAAGAAAATCGCCCGATAGTTTATCAGCTGATTGTATCCGGCTGTGTCGTGGTAGAGCAGCTTAACTATCATAGTAGTTCTTTACGTACTACATGCTTTTCGCAGGACAAGCCACAGTAATTCGTGTGGCACTCGGTCGAGGAATGCGAAGTGTTGCTGTCTTTACTCGTCGCCATGTTTTTCAATGAGCAGGTGAGCAACACGGAAAGCGCTGTCGTCCCACAGCTCGTCAAGAACCCACACTAATTGGTGCTGAAACTGTCAATTTGTCGGATCCTTTCCTTCTTCTTCTTCGATGACGTGTTCGAAGGCATTCATTACGTGTGATAGAAGACGTATTGGGCGATGTTGCTATATTCAGCTGGGCTATCCTTCTGCTACCAAATTAGAACTTTTTGTACTACCTGTACAATCAGCTGGAATCCTTCCCTCTTCAATAATTTTGCTGGAGAGATCTGGCACCCATTCAGTTGAATCCTAATACATTTATTTCCAAAGATCTTCAGGTAGATTTGTCTCGTCCCGCTGCCTTAACATTTTCATATTATGCAATGTTTACCCTTGGTGATTGGTGCAATGGGTTCCTGTATATGCATTGACAGCGGAATTTGGGCATGTAGAAATTCCTCACAGAAAACTTTCTCAAAGTATTGCCAAAGCACAGGGATATGATACTCTGTAAACTTACAGTAAGGCTGTATGTTTGCTGTATCTCATTTTCGCCTCCAAGAAAATATGATTAGAGTTTAACGTCCTGTCGGCAACGGGGCCATCAGAGACGGGCCACAGTATTGAAATGACCACTCAACATTCGCACTTATCTAGAAAATCCACGGAAAACCTCAATCTAAATGGCCCTACATGGATTCGAACCGCACTCCTCCCGAACACACGACCTGTTCTGTGTCCACCACTGCATTTAACTGTCGCCTATTTGCAATCAACCATGTGTGTTAACGGTTTCATACTCGGTGGAATTTCACATTATTTCTGTTGTGATTAGGCATGCTGCCAATAGTTAAGCATTGTCTTACAGCAGTTTGTGCCCCTGGAATTTTGTACTGGGCAAATGTGAGTTAATTCCAATACATGGAGTGACGACTTCGATAATACCAAAACGCGTTCGAGGGCTTTATAGCCGGCTTGCTAACCCATATTTAAATACTTCGTTAAGGAAATTTATCTAGAAGGGATATTCAACGTTATGACACATTTCTGTTAGGCCCAAGTTTTAGGCAACATATTAAAATGTCACGGAAACTATACAGCAGAAAAAATGGAGCTGTATACAGAACAGTTAATTCACTACGACTTTAATCTGTAAAATACTTTGTTGCGAAAACAATTATCTTCAGAAAATAGAAGTAACTGAGCAGGCGCTGAAATGAAATGAAATGTCGTGTGGCTAGAGCCTCCCGTCGGGTAGACCGTTCGCCTGGTGCAGGTCTTTAGATTTGACGCCACTTCGGCGACCTGCGCTTCGAAGCAGGCGCTGATCAATGGAGTGTTACATTTTAAAATTGTAACTTCCAGTTTCTAATTTGTTTTTGTGCGTTTTCAGGTGCGAAAATGTCAAACACAATTCGCAGTTTCATCATTCGTCGAATCACGCTTCTTGAACCTTTGGAAGTCATTAAAATATTTTAGAAAAGTGGCAGCTCAGTTGTGAGTACTCGTCGTTCGTTCGCCGGAGAACTGGATCGCCATCTCCGTTTCTATTCAGGCTATACGCCGCACTGTGACCAAGTTTCAGCTGGATATTACTCTCCAAGACCAGAAGCAAGGACTTAGAGGACGTTAAGCGCGAAGTAAGGGCAATATCGCAGCAGTACTTGCCGATATTGACCAAGAGCCGAATGTGTCAGTTTCAAGACGATATCGACGGTTGCAGCTGACACATCAACTTGGCGAATCTTGCGAAAGGACTTCGGCTTGCATCCTTACAAAGCTGTACTGACTCAAGAGTTGAAGCCAAATGATCACAGACTGTATCGTGAGTTCGCCGATTGAGCCGTACAGCAGTTGGAAGGTGATCATTTCAGTTAAACAAACCATCTCAGACGAGGCGCATTTTTATCTTAGTCTTTATTGGAGCGAGACCCCCGTCACACACACACACACACACACACACACACACACACACACACACACACGAGGTGCCGTTGCATTCAGAAAAAACTGTGTGGTACGGGTTACGGCGCGGTGGTGTCATCGGACCTTATTTCTTTCGAGATGAAAGTTACCGTTAATGACGTTTTTTGATAGTATTTAATGATATTTTTTAAACATCGATACATCGCATTCCAGGTATTTTTAAAAATATCAACAGTCCTAGCGCAGATACCACTAGTTTTAGCAAGCTTGGTGCACATGGTTTTTCAAGTGTAAATTAACTCTTGCCATTCGTCCCTTAATGACTTGTTAACGACTGAAATAAATTTACCATTAATTCAATGAATGTACACTCAGAATTGTGTGTTCTATAGTGATTCTTCAGAGGAAGACTGACTTTTTTTTTTGTAAATTCTATTTTCAATATTTCGAAGACTTCATTTTGGCGTAATCTTTCTTCCCCGCGGTAGCCTCATGCCTTTCGCTGTGATGCAGTACTGAACTACATGCATATCTCACACCTCAAATCTCTGTTTAATTTTTTTTTTAATCTGGGCTCTGCTCATTATGTTATTACTACCATAACACTACAGCTTTAACTAAAATCGAATGACAGAACACGGGATTCTTTAGACTCTTCACGCGTAGTAGCCACGTCAATCTTTCTTCGACTGTGAGAAATAAGAAGAGGACGTTTGCTAAAACTCACTAGTATCCTTTATTCAGCGTACGAACAAAAAACTATGACACCAACACACAATGTAGGCTACATAATCGTACCTGGAACCGTGCTCCAGACACCCGAGTTCTTACCTATCCGCTCTTCGGCTGTTGTCTGTTAACGTAGTCTTTATAATGACATGGATACAGAAGGTAGTCGTGTTACCTTGTTCAGAAAATAGCTAACTGCAGCAGCTATGATGTGCAACGATGAAATTTTACGTCTCTGGAGCTACCGTGAGAATTTATTAGAAGTGTAGCCCCCAGCTTAAGTGGTTACTACGAAGTTTTTCCAGGTATGGATCAAAGAGACTTCCTTCAAGACAAGTCAAATCTCAAAGCTAACAGCAGCGGCAAGGCACTTTGTGTCGCCCAAAAAGTCCCAAACTCACGAGTACTGTCTCGTGTAGGTGTCCCGAACTATGTAGAGGAGTCATTCGCAAATTCGTCGGTACTAAGTTTCCCTAATAATGAAAGTAATATAAATTATTTATTTTACGGCTCTTATTTCTACAAAAAACTTAAAGAAATTAATTTATTTCTGAAATTAAAACCAGTTCTCAAACCGTTCCAGCCTTTTTTATCCGTTGTCTTGGTGACCGGTTTTGGTTACATTATCTTCAGAAGATAGTCTAACCACAATCGATCAAGAATAAATAAAAAAGTGACTTGGTCAATTTCAGCTTTAGTTTTTAATACTCAGCTGCTGAATTCCCTAGATGCTATTTAAAAAATTATTAAAACGTGTCACCAAATATCGCTCTCTAAGCTCTCTCTACGTTTACTAATATCGAATCCGCTGCTTTTTTAAGTTTTTCCAGGTATGGATCAAAGAGACTTCCTTCAAGACAAGCGCACAAACAACCTCTGCCTCTAATTACTCCTTAACAGTTTAACTGTTGATGGCTTGTGTCTGTAGTAGTAGTAGTAGTAGTAGTAAAACGGACTTTCTGCAGTGCAGTGCAGTGCAGTGCGTCCAAGTACACAAGGAGTCTCTACTGACCATGTACCTGCTGTGTCAAATGTCGCGCTATGTATGGGTATAGTCGTGTGTGTTTTGTTTTAGGGCGCAAAAAAACAACAGGTCATACGAGCCCAAGTCGAAACTACAGAATGCAAACTCAGAGACAAGGGAAAAGACTATATGTCAGTCCCAATGGAAAGAATGGGAGACATCTAAACAAGGCACATGGAGAAAGGGCTAAAAAAGACACCATACAAAACGGAGATCCATAACTAAAAATTAAATGCTTCGGCAGATAAAAGTAAAACGCGGGCTACAGTCTGCGCCTCATTTGTTAAAACAGCTGGTAAATCAGATGGCAAACCCAAGATGGAACGTAAATTAGTAAAAAAAGGGCATTCCAGCAGGTACGGGCAGACAGTTAAAATTTGGGCGCAATGCGTACAGAGTGGTGGGAGCAGCGCCATTGAGCAAGTGACAATGGCTAAAAAGGCAGTGCCCAATACGCAGCCGAGTTAAAATGTCCTCCCGGCGGGAGGGCCGAGAGGAAGTCGTCCAAGGCGCCGGGAGAAAATAGGCCGAAGCTTACTATTGTGAAGGGAGGACCACAGGCGGTGTCCAAGGGACACCACCTCCTGACAGGTGGCAACACAGAGATCATCGGAGGGAAGAGAGATACTCGCGGCCTGCAGCCTTGGCAGCAGCCTCGTTTCCTGGCAGACCGACAAGACCAGGGACCCACAGAAACATGACACCGGCTCGACCAAGAGTGAGCAAGTGACAGTTTTCCTGGACCCGCTGCACTAAGGGATGAGCAGTGTACAGCGCACAGAGACTTTGGAGGGCGCTGAGTGAGTCTGAGCAGAGGACAATTGGGAAGGCTGTGTCGCCCGATGTACCCCGCGGCCTGATACAAAGCGTAAAGTTCGGCTGTAAATACTGAGGAGAGGTATATTGAGTGGTATCCACTGAGGAGTGCGCCGAAAGCCGATATCGAAAGACACGGGTGCCAATGACGAATGCACACCCGAGCCCACTGTCAGTCCGAGAGCCATCAGTGTATATAAAGGTACTATCGCTAAGTTCAATGCGAAGGTCGTGAAACTGGAGGCGATAGACCGAAGCTTGAGTAGTGTCCTTAGGAAGCGAATGAAGGCCAAGGTCAACATGGGCCGCTTCACGAAGCCAAGGTGGTGAAGGGTTCACATCCACGGGGAAAGTTGCAGGTAGCGTGAAGTTAAGCCGTCGTAGCAAGTGGCGAAAGCGGACGCCAGGAGATAACAGGGAAGAGGGACGAGCCCCATACTGACGATCTAAGGAATCATCATCAAAGAAAGACGCATGACAGACGAACAGCATGCATACCTGCTGAGGAGGAAGTCACGGCGGTAGGACAGTGGTAGTTCAGCAGCTTCAGCATACAGACTCTCAACCGGTTTGGTATCAAAGGCACCCGTGGCCAAACGGATGTCACGATAATGGATAGTGTTGAGACGACGTAAAAGGTATGGGCGTGCAGATGCATAAACGAAGCACCCATAGTCGAGTTTCGAACGGACAAGGGACCGGTACAAACGGAGGAGGGTGGTTCGATCGGCACCCCATGAAGTACCATTGAGGACACGTAGGACATTGAGGGACTGTGTACAGCTGGCTGTCAGGTAAGAGGCATGGGAGGGCCAAGAGTTTCCTATCGAGCACGAGACCCAGGAATTTCGTAGTCTCGACGAACAGAAGGGAACAGGCCCAAGATGTAGAGATGGTGGGAGAAACCATTTGCGCCACCAGAAATTCATACAGACGGTACGTCGTGTGTGCAATGGTTCGAATCATGAAGCAGCGAAGGCTAGAAAGAGAGAATTATCTAAACGTTTTCAAGCGAATAATCTGATGCAATAGGCACCAATCTTAATTATTAATCAGAATGTTAAATAGCCCCAAAAACCGACTTTGTGCTAGTTACGCGTATCTGAATTCACAGCTGAAGAATCACATTTCATTTTTGGTCAATGAAACAAGTGACTGATGTTTAACATATAATTCCTACATGTGGTGTAACAGTAATATACAACTATCTTCCCTGTTATTGTATCCGATGTCTGACTGCCTCGTAAATTATTGTTTATAGTGGTGTACAGCAATAAGATATTTCAATGTGCTGACGATTCTTAATCGCACTTAAATGCATGCACTATGAGCGTGAGCAGAAGCTATGAACTGATGTCTGATACTCGTTCGAGGGAAACGCACACGCTGGTCTCATTCGAGATGCCCGTGGCTCTTATCTCCAGTCGGGAAGCCCGACAGATTCCGATGGTGCGTATAACCACACAGGGCTGGTTTCAGCACGGCCATTTTAATGAGTCACGTCCTATTCCTCCCAAAATCTCTCCAATGTACTGGACTGTCTAGCGGACCATTACACTGTCGTTTCAAGTTCGGGAATTACTGTATCACATTTGGGGGGGGGGGGCTAGGTGACCGCTCCTGGAAATAGACGGCGCAGTCGCAGGGGACGTCAGTTTAAACCCCCGCGAGTGTACCGGTCTGCCCACGTTATGCAACGCGGCGGGCCGGCCGCGCCATATAAGGCGGCGCCAGGTAGGCGAAGTGCGGGGCTGAGTCAACGGCAGCGAGGCGGCCCGGAGAGCGGAGCGGAGTCGCGCTGCCCACGGCCGCCGGGAAAGGCTGCTCCCACCGGCCGGCCTGCCTACCTTGCCAAACATGTAGCAGCGTCCACAGCGCCGTAAAAGCCGCACGGCCTCCTCTGCTGCTGGAGGACGCCGCGGCCACCGCTCTGTCGCAGCGCACGCAGCCATCACATGCTTCAATAGAATTAAGCGTACTTTTCTTCCTGTTTTCAGTTAACTGTCACTACTCGTTGCGCTCTATATTTTTTGTGATTGTACAGTTTTAACCAAGAAATTACGGTCAAACTATGTACAGAAGAAAATAGTCACACCGGACAAAAACTGGTCAAACCCAAGAGGACATCACGCTAATGACCTGTAACACTGCCGCTGGCACTGACAATGGCCTGAATTGAGCGAGGAAGACTCCACGAATTTTTTCAGCCACGCCACATTCAGTGGAAGTCACTGACTGATGATCAGATCCCGCAGAGCTACCAAACTGCGGCAATGGTAACAGCGACATTTCACCCAAAGCCACACATTTTCTATGAGATGATCAGATACATCGGAACAGCAGAGTTTTTTTAATTATACACTGAGGTGACAAAAGTCATGCGATACCTCCTAATATCGCGCCGGACCACCACCTGAAGGATGTAATGCAGTAACCCGACGTGGCATGGGCTCAGCAATTCGCTGGAAGTCCCCTGCAGAAGTATTGAACCATGCTGCCTCTATAGCCGTCCATAATTCCGGAAGCGTTGCCGGTGCAGGATTTTATAAATGAACTGACTTCTCGATTACATCCCATAAATGTTCGATGGGATTCATGTCTGACTATCTGGGTGGTCAAATCATTCGCTCGAACTACCCAGTATGTTCGCCAAACTAGTCACTAACAACTGTGGCCCGGTGATATGGTGCACTGTCACCCATAAAAATTCCATCGTAGTTTGGGAACGAAGTCCATGTAGTCGAACATAACCATTTCCAGTCAATGATACGTTCAGTTGGACCGCAGGACCCAGTCCATTACATGTAAACATAGCCCACACCATTATGCAGCTACAACCAGGTTGCACAGTGCCTTGTTGGCAACTTGGGTCCGTGGCTTCTTGGTGTCTAGGCGACACTCGAGTCCTACCATCAGCTCTTACCAACTGAAATAGGGACTCATCTGACACGGGCACGGTTCTCCGGTCGTCATGGGTCCAACCGATACTGTCACGAGGGCAGGAGAGGCGCTGTAGATGATATCGTGCTGTTAACAATGGCACCCCGCATCGGTCGTCTGCTGCAACGGAACATTAACGCCAAATTTCGCCACCCTGTCCTAATGGATACGTTCTTCGTACGTCCCAATTGATTTTTGCGGTTATTTCACGCAGTGTTGCTTGTCCGTTAGCCCTGACGACTATTCTACGCGAACGCCGCTGCTCTCGTTCGTTAAATGAAGGCCATCGGCTACTGCATTGACCGTGGTGAGACGCAATGTCTGAAATTCGGTATTCTCGGCGTACTCTTGACATTTTGGATTTCTGAATATTAAAATTGCTAACGATTTCCGAAATGGAATGTCCCAAGCGTCTAGCTCCCACCACCATTCCGCGTTTAAAGTGTGCAGATTCCCGTCGTGCGCCATCACCACATCGAAACCTTTTTGCATGAATCACCTGATTACTACTGACAGCTTCGCCAATGTACTGCCCTGTAGTATCTTGTGTACACGATACGACAGCCATCTTTATATGTGCACATCGCTATCCGATGACTTTCGTCAATTCAATGTATTTTGTGTGTTTTAAGCAACGCATTAACATTATTAAACGAACAACATTTGTCTGACTTCTTCACAAAATGTAAAACATAACTGAAAGAGATAAGTAGTTAACGAAGTACATTCGTTTGACTGCGCCATTACAAAAAAAGGTACGAAATTTTAATATAAAATCAAATTATATATATATATATATATATATATATATATATATATATATATATATATGAAGAAATCAAAGAACCTGAAATTTTGATGTTCCCTTTTACATAGACGCATGAAATGACGAATTCACTTGGCAACGTGTTTATTTACGGACCTAAGAGCTACTGTAAGAGCAAAACTGCCGTTAATCTTTAAAATATTGTACAGTGTACGTGTACATTTTAGTAGTATATATGCGATGTCCTCGTCAATGAGGCAGGAGTCACAGATTAGAAAAGGAATTAATTCCAATAGATGTGTCTTTATATTAATATACACGTGTCCTGCACTTAGTCTGCCTGGACGTTCGTAACACCAAGAATGTATATGAGCAGCCCTATGAACACAAATTATTTTAAATAGATGGGAGTCTCCACAGGTTACACATCACGAAGATGCTCTTTCTTTTACAACATTTGGTCGCCGACTGTGTTTAAATAGACAACTTAGTTCATGGTTACGGTAGTCCGAATGGGTGGGTTCAAGTCACTAAATCAGAAATATCCCTAAAACATCACAGAACCACCTACGGTATGAATTAGATCCTCGACACACTACGGGCTATAGCTTTCACTGTGCCGGCGGTGCAATTTTGTGCCTTGCATAATTTGGAAACAGGTGAAATCGCGACGCGGAGGAAAGCATTACGCGACTCCAATGACCTACTGTCCAGTTTGTGCCGTTTGACCCACTGAAGACGTGCGGCTCTATATGCCGCTGTCATCATTAGGCCGTTTGCCTGGTACCCTACTCCTAACATCCACCGCATTCAGTTCCGTCCGCAGAGGTCGCTCGGTAACTGAGATGGACCTGCGTTCACTGACATCAGTGACTCCTGTCAGGGTTAAAAACAATTGCCTTACACAATCCTAGTTTTGGTCAATAAGTATTATTCTACGACCACTCTTCCTACGCCGTGTACTTGGCTGCGAGTTGTACCCTATTCCTTGTAGACACACTGACCTTTGCGGTTAGAATGTGACAACTTCATTCACAATGTGGTCAGAGTCACATCCAGAAACGACAGCTCTCTTCTACCATTATGTCACGTCTCCATGTCAAGCGATCTTGCTACGCTGGTTTCAAACAACCGAATTGCACACACATCCCCCTTCAGTGCTACGCCTTAGCAAGCGGTGGAGAGACATTACCGTCTACAGCGATTCAAAGCGACCAGCGTGCTCTTTTACATTATTTTGCCTGGTGATAAATTGCATAGACATGTTATAACCCATTTTGTACAAAACCATTACCCGAGAGGAAAAACAGGAACAGGACGTACCAACAAATCACACGAAACACCTTCTTACAAGCAGTTTTCCAAATAACCTCTGTTAGCACTGACAGGTATCAACTCTTAATGTTTCGAATATAAATATTTATCCTTTAAGTACTGCGTTATGGTTTCGCAGCCTTCCATAGCACAGGCACAAATATACACTGAGTCTTATTACTACTAAAGAAGGGCCCGCAAATTAAAGTCTGGTTAGTTTAACTTCTAAGAAAGTGGAGGCCGTAGAATTTGCCGACCTCTTCCAATCCATCCTTAACGCAATCTTGTTTAGAAGCCGACAGTAAATAGTTACGTGATCAAGACAGTGGTAATCACTTAAAACATTTGGTGCTGCGTGTAAGTGAGGCGGTGGAGCGATTCGTTTGACAATATTACCTTGGATGAAATGAAAAAACCCTGGCGGTGACTAAGAATTACAACTTAGCCAACCGAGGCCAAAAAAGGACTCTGAACATTATATTTCATTCAATGTTGTTATATGGAATGCTTGTACGTTCCGAAAGCTTGCTCGTTTCTTTCTCATACAACTTATTTTATTAAAGGTCTTACCGACGACTAAATTCAAACGATATGTTGATGCATACTACTATTGAGTCCTCGCCCCCCCCCCCCTCTTCCCCAGCTCAAATTTTTAAACACAGTAATACTTTTCTCGTGAGGTTCCATTTTTTGTCATAAAAATTTGGATTTTTCTTTTGCGAATTTTATGGTAGCCGTATAGGCTATTCTTGACAAAACCGACAGAGTTAAATGATTTGGTAAAATTTTTTTTTTCCCACTTATTTCTTAGACCGAAAAGTAAAAAACTCACTGGATTTTGACAGTAATGAAACTTAGCTTTATAATAGCTATGTCTACCATCTGGCCGCCTCGCTGAATCGTATCTACACGCTAAGGCGTCTTAACTGGCGAAATAGTAGACGCTGCAGGCAGACTTATTTGGAGCATCATGGACACCCCAGTCCTTTACCTGTTTCATTATACGAAACACTAAGAAACTAATCACTTCTCCACATTGTTTTAAGTCTTTTTCCGTTTGTCTTTGTTTGAAGTCAAATCGACAAAGCTCTCGTTACACACGTTACTGAAAACTTGCGTAACGGAAGAAGGCAGCGTTGCTACTGTCCCCTATAGAATACGCGAATGTTAATTCGTCAAGTGGTACCAGTGAATCTGACTACCCGCGAGTTGCAGGATCACCGGTAGTTTACCTTAACACCCACGCAGTAGCATGGACGGCCAAAACTGAGGAGGAAAGTTAGGAAGATTAATGACTAAGTCGTTTACAGGACGTTAGAGACTACACACAAGTTTGTATTGGGCAAGGATGGAGGAGGATATCGGCATCTCAGGTACCACATGGGAATTCGTTTAATACAGTAAGGGAAACCACGCAAAATGGAAGTGTGGACGGGCGGACGAGGATCTGAAAGCCGCTCTTCCGGCTGTGTGTCCAGTGTCAACTAACGGTGCCACCTCGATCGTTATGCTGCTCTGAACTAGTGCAACAATCTTGACAACACTTTACTGTTTGACAGGGCGACAGCCAGAAAAGTTATTTTCATAGGAAATATTCTACGTTTACATTGCTACTCGACTTACTATGAATTAGCAAGTCGTTATGAATATTATGTCGAGACGTTTAAACGCATTTCAACTTCTGAGAAAGCTGCTGCCATGAAATGTTAATGTTATTAATTATTACAGACCTCCACAACGGAAAGAGAGGTATTTAAAAATGGTTCAAATGGCTCTGAGCACTATGGGATTTGAACTTAAAACTACTTAAACCTAACTAACCTAAGGACATCACACAACACCCAGTCATCACGATGCAGAGAAAATCCCTGACCCCGCCGGGAATCGAACCCGGGAACCCGGGCGCGGGAAGCGAGAACGCTACCGCACGACCACGAGCTGCGAACAGAGGTATTTAACTTGCCCGATAACTCGTAATGAAAAATTCTCCTCTCCTTACAAAATGCAACTGAAGGATAATTAGTTATGCAGTATTTTGAATACTGAGACAACAACATTGATGTATTTGACAAACTAAGCACGTATACTTTCACTCTTGTTATCACACGATTAGCAAAGTTGATACGCTATTGGGAAAGGTGTGGAATGATGCGGAAGGAAACCGAAAGTTCTCGCTTTAGCAACCTGAGTGCCGAAACGCGAGGCGGAGTACACACAATAGGTCAGGCGGCGACGGAGGTGACCAATTCAGGAAACGCCGCGGGCATGTGACAGTGGCGTCTATAAATAAGCAGCGAGAGCGCTGCCCGAGTTGGCTCTGTCTCTTGCAGCCGCGCTGGAAACCTAGCTCCCTTTAAGTGATACGGGTGCGACGACCGAACGTGAGAGAGACTGAAGCAAAAACTGGAAAGTTCTTCAGGATTAGGAAAAATATTGCCCAATGTGCAACCATTAACGTTCTTTCTTTGCACTTGGTGCGAAATATCTGTTGAATAAGGTGTTCTCCGTGATCAGATTTTTAGCTGGACTGTATATCAAACCCTATCCATCACGTATCGTCGTGAGTTTTTATCACAGACTGACTGATTTAACAGTAACAGAGAAGAATTTTCTAAAAAAATAAAGGCACACTATAGCAATAAGTTTGCTTACTCTGTTTAAGAGTACGTGGTCGATAGCCAAATTGCGGCCAGATGCAAAAGTGGCATGTTTAACCTCAATGAAAGCCGCCGTCGCCGCTTTTTTAAAATTATCTCTTGTAATTGAATGTAAACTTGCACTGATAAATTATATGGCCACAGTTTAAATTTGATAGCTCGTGTGTAGAACCAATCCTACGTCTAAGAAGAATTAGGTATGCTTTTGTTATTCTTTTTCCACAGTCTTGTTTGCTACGTAAGTCCTGCGTTGCTGAAAGATTCCTTTGGGAAATAGCAGTTGGCTATTTGCAATGCCAGTACATTTGACTGCATGCATTAAATACTTGTTCGCTATAAATAAAACAGTTTACTGCCTCAGTAATTTGTTTATTTTCCTGCTAGGCGTTTCGATCCACACTATCTTCATCTGAAGGTTTGTTACATTCCTGGTGTTCACGCGGAGCATGGCTACCTTTCCACAGCAGCAGAGCAAGTGCAGAGCACGTTATATTTCTACTTCTCTTCAAAAGACAAAACATAACCTGCTCTGCACTTTATCTGCTGCTGTAAAAATATGGCTGTCCTCTGAACCAACAGCAGGAATGTAACGAATCTGATCCTTAAGGTGATGGTGTAGACCATTGAAACACATAGTAGGAATACAGATTACTGACGCAGTAAACTTTTATTTCTATTTATCAACAGTCGCAGCCTTCGCGATGCCATCCTTAACGGATGAAAAATTTCTATTTGTTTGCTGCTTCTAACTTTCAAGTCACTCGTATTTACGTTGCGGTCGTTGGTAAATGCTTCAGTCCTGCTTTCGTACAGGCACACAGCTCTCAAACATGCTCGTTAGTTCCTCAATATAATAGGATTTCAACAAAGGTTCGTATGTCATTCTTTATGGGATTATTCTCGAATCCCTGTAAGTTACAGCTCCACTTTAAATTTTTTATGCTTACAAACGCTGCTTCCCGACGTTGGTGGTCTTAAGTTTGTTCCCACAAAGTTTTGCCGACAACAGAAATGTAAAGGAAAGAGGGCGCAAAAGTAGACGGCCTGAACGGCAAACAGTGGTTGGCGAAGGTTTAATTGTTATCTGAACTCTTGTATCATGGCAGCATGACTAATTTCAGAAGTAATTATTCACCTAATCGAGATTCTTCTTCTTCTGTAGTGGTCAATCCAAGGATTGGTTTGCAACAGCTACAATGGCAGCTTGTCTGCATTCTGTGCGTCTTTCAGCTTTTCTCTTCATTTCTTTATAGGTGTCACATCCCACATCTTTCACGATTTGATCCATGTACCTCAGTCGTGGTCTTCCTCTTGGTCTTTTTCCCTTGACATATCCCTCTATGATTGTGTTCAGGAGTCCTTTATGTCTTAATAGATGGCCTGTAAATTGCACTCTTCTTTTAACAATGAAACTCCAGAAGCTTCTCTTCTCACCTGCTCTTTCCAGAACCACTTCGTTTGTGACCTTGTCGATCCATTTTATTTTGAGCATGCGTCTATAGCACCACATTTCAAAAGAATTTAGCTTCTGCTGTTCCTCTGTCCCGAGAGTCCATGTTTCACACCCATAGCATGCCACACTCCACACATATGATTTCAAAAATCTTTTCCTGGTTTCAAGGCTGATGCTCTTAGATGTTAATATGTTTTTCTTCTTGTTAAAAGCAGCCTTTACTTGAGTTATTCTACTTCTCACTTCTGCCTTGCTCCTTCCATCCCTGGTAATATTACTGCCCAGATAAGTAAATTTATCAACTTGTTCAAGCAGTTCATTGCCTACATGAACTTGGACTTCCACTTGATCTTCTTTGTCGCATGCCATTACTTTTGTTTTTGCTTTATTAATTCTCATATTCTTCACCCATAACTTTATGCATTCCATTCAGTAGGACTACAAGATCTTCACTTTCAGCCAGGACAGCTATATCATCGGCATATCTTATCTATTCGTTGGCCATTAATTACTACACCTGTCTGAATTTTCCCTTACTTTTTTCAGCGCCTCTTCAATCGAGATTCATTAGCACCATTATAGTGATTTCCTTTTTCTACCCGAGATTCTAACCCCTGTACCGCCACACAAACTTAATACACAACTGTTTCTTATTTAACAAACTGTAACAGGCTACAAAAAATTACTTGCTAGAGCTCTAATCAATATTCATCAAAATCGCAATAGCTCTGTCGCTACTACTATTTTGTAGAAGCTTCATTAATTATACCCGAATGGAACTAAATATTGAAATATGTAATAATGAGCATAAATAAGCTTATAAAAAGAGTACGCTCATTTGGATGAAACATTGTGATTATAGCTCAAGAATCTGGAGAGCGCTTACCTTCAAACTGAGACTGAATAGAAGACTAAGTTAGTTATGAAGAGAAAAACGGTTCCACATCGTCCTAGAGACTACTGATTGACATCAAACGTGTGGTTATGAAGAAGGATGAGACCAGTCTGATTTTTCCTGATAAATGCCAAAGGTCGGATTTTAAGGGCGAAGAGAACGAGAAATATTAATGAACGCTGCTGACACGTCTACTTCTTAGACTTCATATTGAAATCACAGAACTAATAAGAATACCAAGCTCTCAGACATATACTAAGAATGAATCATTGAAGGCCAAAGTGGTGTATCAAATCCGTGCGATACCAAATATGAATGAAAGTAAGTCAGGGAGTCAAGGCAGTACAAGTATCCAGAAGTTGAGTATGTAAGGTGTTTGCTTTAAGATTCTCAACAGTATGGTCACCAGTGCCCTTACTAGACATCAGCACACACACATCGTGATTTGAATTATGTTTGTTCTTACAAGCGAAAAAGCGACGATCAGATTGGCGTAAAAGCAGTGACAAAAGATATAGATTTGGAGATGCCTGTGTCTTGTGCTATATACTCTAACATCTAATTCACTTTGAGCACCATAACTAAGGAAATTGGGGAACATCAGCCTTGAACCTCAAATCCGATAAATGAAATAATGTGCGGTAACAACAATAGTAATTATGTAAGCAATGATTTCTCACACCAGAAAGAGACTACAGCAGGTAATAAAGCATGAAGATATGCAGTAGGAGCAGATTACGCAACAAATGAAGTACATTTTCTGGACAGCTTCAATGTCACTCCCAATGCATGAGTCATAGATGCAGAAAGTAACGTGTTGAAGTTTATATTCATCACGTGCTGGCACGTCGTACGTCCTCATTACGCCGGCGTGCTCTATATTTGAGCGGTAAGCTGTATTAGCAACGAGATGACGGCCAGTGCCAAGGCGTTTGGCCTTGTGCCACGACTTGAGAAGTTCGGCGTCCGCTAGGAAACATACATGGGGCGGACCCCAATACTCTGCCTACGGTCTGGATTTGCGGACGAAAATGTTTGTCCTAAATTTATTTGCGAATTTAGATCAGGTAATCGTCATGTGGTGGGAATCTCAATACCGTGGACCGGGCGAATTGACACATTCGTTATAACCCTGGCCTCTCATTCGCTAAGACGGCAGTTCAAATCCTCCGTCCTGCCATCTACATTTGTGTTTCACATTATTTACCTAAATCGCCTATGGCTAATGCCAGGAAGGTTCCTCTGAAAATGATAACAGAGCCTTTTTCCTAATGCGAGTCTAGTGTCTGCCTGTAATGGCCTTGTCGCCCAACAGACGTTAAACCACTATCTTTCCTTTTTTCAACATTGACAGCAGGAGCATCTTGTGTTTCTCGTGTCTTCAATGTTTTAAACAGACCCGAGTATAAATAATGTCTCAAAATATTTTATTCACTATTGCTCTTATGAAGACTACTTTTTTCATTTGGACTAATCAGTTTATACTGGACTATAAATTTTTATTTTGGCGTATTTTTAAATTCGTTTTAAAGTTTGCTGTGTACATTGTAAATTGTTTTGAAACCTCCGGATTGTGCAGACAGATGTTGGTCTTTATATGTCTTTGAAATAAGAGCACAGCACCTCTTAACAGGTTCTCCTACTGAATGACATATCCATAGAATATAGAAGTACAATCGTATAAGCAAACTGTACTCTCTGCAAAGGTGGGTGTTTTTAGGATAGGTGGTACAAACGTCGAAACAAAGAAATAAGAAATCGAGATTTTTAACATGAAAAGTAATATGATACTACATCTGAAAAATTGGTGTTTCATTTTTAATATTTTCTTACAAAAAATTTTTAAATATATAAATTCTTGCTCAGCTAGCAGGCCAGTCTTCCCGAATATTTTCTCGTTCCTAGAGCTCCACTACCTTCGCTGATAGATGCGATCGTGCATCGTCATGCACAGCTATCACAAGACTGAATGCACCCTAGGAAAAACGTACACGGGGAAGGAGCACAGTGTCACAACGTTGACCGGTGAGTACCATTTTCAAATACAGGATGAGCCAGGAGGAAAGGTACGCGCTTTGAGAGATGATAGTGTACTGCTGATTCTGAACAGAAACTTCAGATGAACATATTGCCCTCTTCTTACCCGTATCCCACACACTGCTGTTTGTGAATCACGGGTGTCAGTCTCATGTCCTTTACCAACACTCATTTTAATATAAACAAAGCGACATTAGGCTACATTGTGTTGTCTTTACTGACCTTTACAATGCACACTTCACTTGCGCACGGTTGGGAGTCGCGTCCTGCATATGTATGTTGTTTATCTCAAGTGTCAGTACTACGATGTTTGCACCAGTTGAAATGGGACTACCTTACCTTCCCACACCTATCTGAAATTTCATGTCAACATTCTTCGAAGAGATCAATTTAGCTCTAAGTTTTAACTTTCTCGACTTTGCACTTACGCCTATACCCAGTTTCAGTAGTAAACTCCTCTCAAAAAATTATAGAAGTGTGTTCACTATATCAGATTAAATATCACGTTAATACAGAATGTTACCTGACTTACATCAGCAACTAAGGGGAGTAAGCGTTTGTTAATAATAGAACTTTGAAATTTCATGATGTTAACTGTGCAGCCATGTTGCACCACATATTCCTGAAAATTTAATTCTCCCATATTTCTGAAAAACTACGTTGTTTATTCATTATGTTTATTTAAAATGATAGCTCTACTTGAGAGCAAACCAAAATACCGTTAACAATATTTGAAGTGATTTGTTTATAATTAACTGAAATGTAATTTAAGTTGTTATACTGTGCAATTCATTGAAATTGTGGATGAAATTAAACTTTTCCAAATGAAGTATCAGATCATGTATGACAAACATGTGACACTTTTTTTGACGTAAATAACGAAAATCAACTAATGACTTAATTGTTATTCTGTAAATCATGTTTAACAATGTATCACAGTGTTCTTTTATATAAAAAGTGGCGCAATCGAAGAGGAAGGAGTAGTAAGAGACAGTCAGTCTGCATTATTGCCTTTCGGAAGTTGTTTGTGTGAGACACTTTCGGAGGCTGTCAGATGATACATCTACCATTAATGTGTATACCAATCTGTCATAATACAGGACGAGAAAGGGGATGCACTCTTTTCTATTTAAAAATTAGTACATAAGCAATGTCGAACTCAGATACTTTCGGAAGCAACAACCCCCGAGGACATCAAAGTTGAGTAGTACCTCATCATCTGGAGCAGCTAAATTAGTCTGTTAAGTTTTATTAACTGTGTTTGAAATTTTCTAGTTTTCACTGGTCTACTTACTTGTGAAAGGTGGAGGCCTAAACTATTAAGTTGGTCATGTGGTACGATTGAGAATTCACTATTACCACCGTCCAACAATAGATAGAACTATAGAAACTGAATATTTTACTCTCATTCGGCGTTAGTGGTAATGAAAATGCTTCCCTCCCGTCACCATTTAAGGGAGACATTTTACAGTATACTACAGTCTTGTTAATTATACAGTCAAAATAGTACGTGTCAAAGTAATGGCAATGCCATAGGTCTTCACACATGCGCGAAGTGGCTACAAAGGGAAACTTTCAACTCTTATTTAACAAGCGTGTCCTCAAGTAATGGAGCGTACGAATGAGCTCAAGAGAAGCATAATGCGGTTGCATCTGATGCTGGACTTTGAACATTTTTGTGAGGTATTGTACGCAAACAAAATATTAGAACACAATGTTTAACTTCCTATCATCTTTATTTGCCCTGTTCTCCATGGTTTTCATCAGTTTCCTCTGAAACTTTAGAGCAGGATGTACCTTCGTACAACTTTTTTTGTCCAGTCACTAATGTTACCGTCCTTCAAAGCATGTATCTTTTCTCCTGACTTACCGTCTATTCGGAAGTAAGTACGCCAATGCAACATCATGTCTATCCGCAGTTTAATACCTGAACCACAATGCTGGACGTACCCTCATATGGCGAGAGGTGAGAGCACGTAATGCTCCCAGAAACACGATCGTTTAGGAGGTACAGGTGTTACGGTGTGCGGAGGTATAAATCTGCCTGGTTGTACTACTTCCAAATGTTTGAACAGAGTGTACTCACAGGTCAACGTTGTGAACTGTACTCCTTACGCACGTGTGTCTTCAGGTGTGAATTTGGTCCCGAGTTCATTTTTATAGACGATAATTCACGACCGCATCTGTCAGCGCAGAGGGAGCAAATCACTGAACGACAAGGTATTCGTCGAAAGAGCTGGCCTTCCTGTTCCCCCGACTTAAATCCCACCGAGCACGAGTGGGATGCGTTCGCCACAAGCAATGCAGCACGTCGACTTGCACCAACGGACACCCAGCATTCCTCAATCGCGCTGGGGGAGAAATTGAACGCGAGACCTGCCTAACAGCTTTGTGGGCAGCATGGGAGCATGTTGCTAAGTACTTGTAGCCGTCCGTGGTGATAACACATCTTATTAAGAACCATGTCTGCCCTTTTTTAACGTCCAGGGGACCATCATAAATGGCAGAGACTTCAAAGTAATTATCTTTGAATAAAAGTGACATTTTTGTTTGGCTCATTACGTATTTCATTCGGTTACCCTCTGGACTTACTGCAGCAGTTCTCCCTGCGTATTGTTCCAAGATCCCTCGAGCTCTGTTACCTGGCAGGGCGCCCTGCGCCGCCGGCTCTCGTGCAGGAGAGCGGACTGTACACGTCGTCCGTGACTGCCCACGTGCTCGGCGCCGCCGCGCGGGCACGACGCCGCAACAGGCCGCGCGTTGCCCGCGGACGCGTTCCTACACGCCGACCGCCGCTGTCCGTCGTTCCGCGACGCTCTGCGGGTAGCCTAGGTCCTAGCAACGACACAGTCTTTTGCGCCCTCAGATCTGATTTCTTCTAAGACTGTTCGTTTCGTTGACGGGTTTTACGTAAAACAGGACTGTTGTAAGCCCCGCTTACAGAAGCATCCCCAACAGCAACATTCCGTTTAATATGAATACGTGGGTGGAAATGCAACTTCGACTTACGTAACATCTGTCTGAAAGGGCTGGGGGAAAACCGAGCATCTACCCAGTGCTGTCAAAAATTTAATTTTTGTCTGTTGAATTGTACGCCAGTCCTCGAAAGCAGTGCTTCTGCGATTCAGCAATAATGCTGACGGGTAAATGCATCAATTTCAGATACTAAAAGCTAGTCCAGTCTAACGTTATAAGCAGAGATAAGGAAATGTCAAGTGGACTATTATTCTGCTGGCAAAATGGTCGCACAATTTCTAGCATATTTCTTAGAAAAATCTTCAATGCTGTTGGAACAACGTCGATGGTAGCGAGAATTCTGGTCAGGGCATCTCTACAGTCTCGACAGAACTCGGGTACACAAGGCTTTTCACAATGAAATCGAGTGCGTTTGGATCAGGTGAAGGAACTACCCACTAAGCAGGCCTACCACTTTTGACGGAGTGATCACAAGCAAGACGTGCGAAATTGGCTGGGACTACCTTCATGCATGTAAAACTAAATGGATGTGAGAAGTACGTCCTCTCACAAATCCAGTCAATATCGCCGCAGTCACGTGTGGAAGAAGCAGATACGAAGCTGTTAATCAATCATTACAGCTCTTATTTTTATGCGATTACATACATTTGTATCTTTACGTACGTAGGAAAAAGTAATTTTGAAAGGATAAAATGAAATATTGGCAGGAGCAACAATTTTTTACATATTTCACTATAATCACATGATTTTATGTATTTTCACTTTATGCTACATAAAATTACACACACGAGGCACTGAGAAGCCTAAGGGCCCAAAATATAGACACAAAGTGCCGATTATGCTTTGTGCTTAGGTTCAAATGGCTCTGAGCACTATGGGACTTACCATCTATGGTCATCAGTCCCCTAGAACTTAGAACTACTTAAAACTAACTAACCTAAGGACATCACACAACACCCAGTCATCACGAGGCAGAGAAAATCCCTGACCCCGCCGAGAACCGAACCCGGGAACCCGGGTTGTGCTTAGGGCCTTAAGAAAGTGAATATCAGAGAAATCGGCTAAACAACTCTGTCAATGTTCGTATATACAATGGGGGCCTATAGCTGGCTCACTGTAAGACCGACTGATGTCAGGAGCATGCGTGAATGCTATCTCAGAATCGATGACAGTGGGCTTTAGGCCCTTACTGTTCTCAGCGCCTTGTATTATCGCTTTTTTATCCATATTTCCCTACACTCTCAATAGGCCGCTCTTGGAAACTATCTGAATTGGACTTCCAATAAAAAGCTGAAGACAGCAAGAAAATCATCTCTCAAAATCACGTTTAGTGCAACCCAATTGTCAGTTGCACTCTGAATTACATTATGACGGGCTGCTGGTTAATTTTCTGGGGTTTGGAATTTCAGTTCTCAAAAGTACAGCAGAAGCAGTAACAGTAATAATGTATGTTGCATTTTAGTAGTCATTATTGTCCGTAGTAAGTCACTTCAGTTGCTGTCGCGCGACCCCGCCGATTCAGAACAATGGAATGCGTGCTCTAAGTCAAGTCTGGCAAATATTATTTAAAGTTCATGATTGTGTGTTCATGATTGTGTGTTCATGTCGTCCTCTTGCATCAAAATGATCATATAAATTAAGTACTTCGGTTACGATAGCAGATACACAGTAATGGGGGTATAAAAAACAAAGCAATCCAATCGTGTAAGGAGCAGATGCTCTCGATGCAGACTGAAAGACTCCGAACTCTATGCAGGAATTTTCCCATGCGTGCTCTCTTGGTTGCTGATAACTTGTCATGCTACAAACTTGAAGCGTCTGAGTATCATGTGTTTCTTCAAAAGTAATGCAGGCAACGGATTCCTCATGAATCGACATTACGGAAAAACTATTTAGACTTTTTACTAGGAGGCTCTGAAAAAGTGAGGCGCTATATAAGAAACCACCACACATTAAATGCAGTCAATGACAAAAAAAACTGGACTCCTGTGGCAATCTGATTGTTGGCACATTCGAAGGAGAAATTCCATCAAAGCCATTATAGACTACCTGCAAAGCGATGCAACTCAAATCATTTAACAGTAGCTCATTTTGTGAATGGCAGTCTGTAAGTGCTATGGCCTGACAATTCAAGAAGTTCTTGTTGCGTATTCAAATGTTGCGGCCTTCATCCTGAAAGCGTCAACTGCTCTGCTCGTATTCTACACACATTTAACCCACCTCCCTCTCTGACCAATGCAGCGCGGAAGTAATGCGCAGCAGCCACCCACAAGCAAATAAAGTAATTCCATAAGCCAAGACTGTGTGTTCGTCAAAGCCCCGTATCGTTTGCCGCTCTTCGGAAATCTACGATTGATTAACTTCCGAGAGGACCTTCAGTTTCAGAACGACAGGCACAAAATACTTTCACTGAATTTAAAATCGAAAATGCTCTGTCACACTGACTTCGGCTTCTCTGGCTGCAGTATTGAAGAACTGGAGTGTATTGGGTTGACTTTTTATAAATCGCTGGAAATTCATATGCAGGCTGACAGGTGATATTGAGCACAGGGTAGTAACTTGGACGCATTTTGCTAAGATATCCAAGACCACTTTACTTTTGCTAGTATCTGCTACGTCCCCAATGGCGGAGAGGAAGATGCTCCAGCGGAAACGTCTCCAGGAATATTTCATCTCTTAAAATTTGCAACATTAATTTCCTGTGATGTGGATATGTTACAAAAACATTTTTTATCGATATCCTATGACTGCAGAGGATTTTTAGTACCTGGTTTTTCCATTACGTTTCGAAATGCGAAGTAAGGTACGACTGGGTACCTTAGTAATTTCGGTGAAGATGGATATTTTAAAGAACAGGTGAGACTCAGTATAAAACAGCTTCAAATATATGATTACAAATGAGCTAATGTGTTAAATATTGATCGTTTACCACTTAAAACCTTTATGGTTGAAGACACAAAAGAGCCCAATTATATTGGTTTTATTATTTCCGTTTATTCATCCATCGACTAATGTCTAAAGCAAAAACAAACTGGATGAGCACTGTAATGTAATTTGCGCTCCGCTTTAAAAAGGCTTAAGCTTTAAACATCTCACTGCGCGCAAGACACACATTTAACCCACCTCCCTCTCTGACCAATGCAGCGCGGAAGTAATGCGCAGCAGTGTGTGTGTGTGTGTGTGTGTGTGTGTGTGTGTGGTGTCGTACAATGATATAGGTTTGCATGTACATTCAGTGGTATTATGCACACTATCTGCAAAACATGTTGCAAATAGAGTTAGTAGCAAAGAAGTTTTTATGCGTGGCAGCGCGGAAAACCTTTTGAAAGGACTGAAATTATTTATGAAGTTTGTTGGAAGTCGTTACGTGCTCTCATTCTCAAATATTGGATGAATATAGTTGGATGTTCTGCAAGACAAACAGTTTCAAACTTTAATACGCAACATCTTATGTAGAACCTTTAACGTTCGGCCTCTTAACGGATTGAATACGACAGCATTTAAAATTTTTGAATTACGTCAATAATTATACCGACTACTGAAAACAACCGTTAGATGGGCAACCTACAACTGAAACTGTGCGACGTTTTAACAGTTCAGTAATATATATACACAAAATAAGATGGTTGTAAGACAGGAGTTGATTTCAGTTCAATATTTGAAATATTTAACAAAATAGTTTCGTAATAGATGTTTTATCCTGCTCTTCACCGACTCTGCTCGCACACAAGTTTACTGTACATCTGCGTTGATAGACCTTCACGACTTGCACGGGGACTGTGAGCGCCACATACATGAGTGCTGTAATTAATGGGCTTTCTGTCTTTGGTGAAAGTCTTCATCCGTGAAATTTACAGAAGCAGGAAACTGATCTCTCATAAAGCACTGTAGCACCAATCGGCACAACTTAATGCGAGGTCTGAAGTCAGGAGTACGTTAAGCTTCGACTACCTGTGAATGGCAGGGGACATTTCACGTTCAACTGAGTGCTGTTTGAAAGTCCCCGAGTCAAGAAAGCGCTGCTGCTTCCATACTGCAGCAAACAGTGCATTGTCATCCTCTGTCGTTCTAGTATACTATTTACACCATTTCCTTTAATCGTTGGAGCTGTCTTGGAAACATGTTTGAAGTTAGATGGCTCCATTGTGGGTACTTATTTCAATGCAACGCGTCAGCTTCTGAACAGTTTCGATTTGCTTGTCCATACACTATCAGCTAGCTTCGTGTAACTGGGAGTAATGCCATTTTACTATGATCACTGTGCATACACACAATTTGAAGCACACAAATTGTTAGGCTTCGTAATTTTCCACTCACAAGGGAAATACCGTAATGTAAATAATATTGATGAAACTCTGCGTGTGACTGGTAAGCAATAGCAAATCGGCAGCTAGTATCCATGGGGGTAGAGTTTCTGCAACGAAGCATTGAGGCCGCACGGAAGTTCACTCACTGCCGCTATTAATGTTGCTACACCCGGGTCAAGTGTTGCTACTGGCTGGTGAACCCAAGCGATCCGTAGGGCTGGAATAGCTGGCACCAGGCCGTTGACAACTGATAGCAATTCTCTCTGTTCATACTGTTAGGGCGTTTGATTATCATCTCAATAGCCTCTTATTTTACGCTGCTCCATCCACGGCTGCCGAGAAAACAAATGAGGTTCTACAACATTTGTAGAACGGTCACATTCATGACAGTGGTCAGTTGCAGCTGACTTTTTGTTCTGTTCCAGTCGCACGTAACGATCATGCTCCAACGTTAGAGTTCTTGGGTCTCCCAGTTCACCAACGCAGACTCCGCCGCATTCACACCGAAGTTTGTAGACTCCTGCAGTGTGGAGAGCATACACGAAATCCTTAGTGGGTCTCAACACACCTCTGATATTGGGGCCATTCTGGAACATGGGTTTCATTCCTCCGCGGGGCAGAACCTTGCCTACCTGGTCACTGACGCCTCTCTCATAGGGTACGCAAGCAACAGGAAGAGTTTCTCCTGTATCTTCGTTTGTTCTGTACTCGCTGTTCCTTATAACTCATAGCTCACTTTGTGTGTTTTCTTGTATCCATACGCACGAAATGTCTTCAGCTCGTTCAGTCCATCTTCTATGTGGTTAGCGTCACTAATTCGGCTAGCTCGGGCTGTCATTGTATGTAGCGCACCGTTTTCTGTGCTGGGTGGTAGTGCGAATCTGCATGTGTGTTGGCTTCCTGCAGTCGATGTTCCAGTTTGCTACTCTATATTCTGTACACTATAAAAAGGAATCTCTCCATTGCTTTCCATTTCTAGCGAGACCTGTATGTTCTTAAGTAAGCTGTTGAGACACTCGTGAAATCTGTGTAGTTCTGCTTCCCCATGTGGCCATATGACGAACGTGTCGTCCAGGTACCTCAGTCAGCAGCGTGGGAGCGATGGTGCGGAATTTAGCGTGTTCTGTTCGAAGAGATTTCACGAGCATCAGACATTTTAACACGCTGGCTGGGCACGCCGTCTACAAGAGGTAGCTGCTCATGCCTGTCCCATTCTTTGAAGGCACTGCAAATTTCAATTTGACTGTTCGCTAACCATGAACACCGCAAGATTCTGGAGAAGATTCCACCAGAGGAGTCCACACGTAGATCATGTAGAAGAAATATGACGTGGCCAAAACAGCCCAGAGATTTTATCTCCCAATTTTAACTGCTCCATAGCAGGCTCAACTGTGTTCATGATACAGAGTAATGTAGACTATGCCATTCAATTACTTCTTGCCTTCTGGAGCAAGTTGGTGTTGCGATGGGCGCGGTGCACTTGTGCATTACCGTTTTCCAAGATGAATACATCACTGAAATGTAAGACTGGACCATTGGTTGGCACATCATATCCCAATAATGCACAGCCCTCAGATTATCATATAAACTGATGAGAGGTGTCCAACTTCCGTATGTAGTACTGGTCTCAGATATGTCTTAGCAATGTCCCTGATGGAGCTGAGAGACTTCAACTCACATGCCTCGATCCCTTCAAGCCTCGATCCCTTCAAGTCTCTATACTCTTCTACGAAGATCTAGTCATAAAAAGCCCTGCACTAGCCAGTGAAAATATTCCAGCACCATTAGTTCAAATCTCATTCAAAGTGCTCCCTTGTCACCTGCAATAACGAAATTTTATCTTTTGAGAAGAGATTCAATTACTCAGGTTATAGGGACCAAACCACAACGTCACCAGTCCCTCCACCTTGTAAGTTTCAAGCTAGGAAGAGCCCCCTGAAGGGAAGAACACAAAACAAATACTGATGAACCCAACCGTAAACGAGAATCAATAAAACCAAGAGATACAAGCGAGTACAAGTGAGAGAGGGGTAAGAGGGTGAATGTGAGCGAGTTTCTCCACTCAGAAAGCAGCTGAAGACCCCCAGGACATGGTATGCAATGGGAGATACACCCCCTGCATCCGATCCATGTTTCCTCACCCTCCACTACCACATGAAAACCAGCAATGCACACAAGTTGATGAAAGCTCAGGAAAAAGAACAATGACGACGCAACAAACCAACGACAAATGTGAAAGAATAAGAATTATAAAGGTGGGAAGGGCAGGAAGGACAACCGAGCAAGAGCAGCCATGGGGCCCCAGGGTCTAAGCAGATGACAGGGCACCCCTTCAATCCCTCAATCAGCTGAGGCGGCCAATGTGCCCATCAAACAGATATGAGTAGAAAAAACAGGTGGAACACAAAACTAGAGCAGCCACATTGGCATTATCTGTTAGCACCAGTGGCAGCATGTCAGCAAATTTAAGATTTTACTGTAGTGGACAGTCCAATAGGACGTGGGTCACGACCAGTCAGTCACCACAACGACGGGGAGGGGTGGGGGGGGGGGGGGGGAAGGGAGGTAGATATTCGCGTTTTAATGTGTGTTCATAGGTCAGCCAAGTACGGCCAATGTGAAGCTTATAGAGAACGATGGACTGCCTTTGAGAAGCACAAAAGAAGACTGCCACTTCGTCATGGCCCCCTTTCTTGTTCACAGTTTGTTCGGCATCCTGGTAGGCAACTTGGCCAACTGATCAGCATGTTCGTTCCCTGGGATCCCCACATGATCTGAGGTCCATACAATGACTGACCGTCCAACCTAATGGAGGTCACGAAGGACAGCCTGCATAGTCACAACCAACGGTGTCAAGGATAGCACTGGTTGACAACCTGAAGACCGTTCACTGATTCACTGCTGATGATGAATGCCTCACTGGTTCAAGAACAATCAAGACTGGGGGTTCGAGTAATGGCCATCATTTCTGCACCGAATACACTGCACACATTCAGCAGGAGTGTAGTTTATTGCACCTTCCAAGTGTGTAGGCAAAATAGTTTGTCGGCCATAGAGCTGTCAGTGTATACCACTTCCAAAGCCAGAAATGCACCAAAGATGGCCAGGAACAGGCGTCAAAAAACTATGGCATCAAATGAGTCTTTTAGTCCAAAGGTCGAAACAGATTTGAGTGCACGATACACATCATGGGGATGTATGCAACTGCTTCCTGACAAGAGAGACAATGGGGAAAGTAAGAGTTCAGAGCACACACACTATGACAACAGTGATCATGACTCCAGTCCCGACCCACAGTTGTGGGATGTGGATGACCCTACCAGGAAAAAAGATGCAGAACTTCAGATGCTCAGGAGAGCACCGAACGTATAAGACACAGCTGTGCTGCAGTTGTTGGCGTGATTTGTAGAGGAGGGATCACAGCCTCCTCAAGTAGGCTCTTCACAGGACTGGTCTGAAAAGAACCTGTTAAGCAAGCCGGAACCCACAACAGTATACTGGATCAGGGACCTGCAATGCTGAATGCACTGCTAACACCAGAGTCCTATAATCAGGACAAGAGCAGAGTTTTCTAAAGCCACGAAAGGGTACATCGATCTGTACCCAGCTGATGATACTGAAGAAGTTAGGAGTTAAAGTGTAACCAACAACTTCGCTTAAGTTAGTATAAACCACGTGAATTTGGCATCCAAACTTCACCACATGAGTAGTTGGTCATTGAGAGAATTCTTGTTGTGGACGGACAGTATGACAGCGACAGAATTGCATGACATGTCTTGTTAGTTGAAAACTGGAAGCCATGGGTGAGAGTCTAGGACTGCACCTTTCGTGTGGCTCCTTGCAGTCGGTATTCAGCAACACCCACAGCAAAGAAGCATTTTAATGCAAAAATCGTCAGCATATAAGGGGATGTCCACCTAGGTAATGTCTTCCAACGGAGGGTGATGGGAGATCCTGAGGAATAGTGGAGTGTTAAAGAGTTTGCAGCCAACAGAATGACTATGGTTGTGCTCTCGATAGCCACACTAATACCTCCACATGGTGGGAGGCGAGCGACACTGAGGAAGCAACAGAACGATCGGTAAATGATCACTGTCACACAGGTCATCATGGCCTCTTTAACGGAGAAGAGGATACTAGGGTTTCATATAAAATGACCAAGAGCCGAGAAAGATCCGTATACCACACTGAAGTGTATGGTGTCACCAGTATTCAGGAGACAAAGATTTGAGCTCTGCTAGCAATGTTTCGATAGCTTTACCATGGCCAGTTGTTGTTGTTCCACCCCACAAATGGTTGTGTGCTTTGAAAGCACTCAAAATGAACAAGAGTAGGGGGAGATGAGAAATCGCTGTGGCCAGACACTTCACCATTGGGAGGGAAATAGACGTTACAGACGCAAAATCCAGAGACGTCCTCAAAGGAGCCAGCCACAGGCTTTAAAGTCATTTTCCTTCCAGACCCGAGTCCAGAATGTATGTGCAAACTCTGCACGACATAGTACGATTCTCAAAATAGAACTAATAGCAGCGGAGGGTAGGGGTTTGAATGCTTGGAACCAAGTTTCCTAAAGAACTTGGCAGTAAAGGCAAGGGAAAAGCATCCGAGATGTAGCTCTGCCAGGTGTTGGAAAAAAACAGCTACTGTTGCATTGGAGGATCACACTATAGGTATTTTGTGGGGGCAGGAGGCAAGTCATGCTCCAGGATCAGCCGCAGCCACCTGTTGAGAGGATACGGCATCAATACACATCGGTTCTGAAGCAGGCCACATGGAGGTATCCAGTGCCACAGGGGCCACCAGGAACACTACCTCAGGTGAAAGTTTCAACAAGGGGTCCAGTGGAATGGGAACTACCAGACACTCTTTCTCCGAGCTCTTCTTTTCGCCCCTTTTTTCATTGGATGTTCACAAGGGCTTGCCTGCACTCGTTTCAAAGGCAAAGGAGGACTGCAAAGTACTACAACCAGGAACCTGTGTCTTGTTCAGTCACTGGCTAGAATCCACCAGCAGTTCAGCAGAATCCTGAAAGGGGAGAAAACCTCAGAAACCACTTCCTGGAAAGAGATGGTGGAGAAGAATGTTGCTTCTCGGGTTGGAGATAGGGATCAATGTCCCTGCTGAGTGGGAAGCCAATGCACTCACAGTGGGTGTGGGGGAAACAGGAGGAGGCGAGTCTCCAACCACTAAGGGAGCAGGTGTAGTCAAATGACACTGACACACGAAGAGTGAGGGTACTGTCTGTAGAAAGGAGAGTATCATAGAAGCCGTAGCAAATGTTGTCATTGTAAGTACATAGTATAAATGATCATATTTCTTCTTTGCCTCCAGATATGCGAGTCTGTGAAAAGTCTCATTCTTGGATTTTCATCTCTCTTTGGAAGACGACACAGCCCAGTGAATGGGGCAAATGGTGCTCTGAGCAGTTGATATAGATGGGGTGAGGGGCACATGGAGAGTTCGTGCACATTGGTTGCCCATAATTCCAACAGACAGGGCTGGCATTTCAACACAGACGTGTGAACGAAACTCAGGCATTTGACGCATAGAATGGTAGGAGAAACCTATGGTTTCACACTGTATCAACACACCACCACCTTGACATTTTCAGACAGCGAGTCACCTTGAAAGCCAAGATAAATGGCCCCACTGTCAACCCTATAGTCCTTTGGTCCCCACTGGGTGTGGCAGACCAAATGCACACCCTTTTGCTCTGAATTGGCAGCCAACTCGTCATCAATCCGTGAATGGAGACTGCAATGGAGCATGACACCCTGTACCATATTGAGCGGTTATGGGGGGTGATGATAACAACCCTGCTCATCACAAGCGAGGGGATGCCGTTTTAATCAGAACTAAACCACTTTACATTTTCAAAATCGCTGCTACTTCCCACACCTGTCCTCAAGGTGTTCAACTAAGAATAATGGCATTGTGACCAAAAAGGAATCATCAGTCCTACAGCAAAAGAAGTACTGTGGGGGGTATTTCTGCTCTTGTTTCTTAGCCTTACATTCCTCCCATGGGGTAGCCAGGGAAACAAACGCTATGGGGTCCTATCACACCACATCACAATAATCCTCTTCTGCAGAAGAGCCTGCTGTAGCCCTGCATACACCAGCAGAAGACAGTTTGAGTCACTTCATTTGAGAGTCAACCGCCATGGTTCAAATGACTGAGCACAATGGGACTTACCATCCGAGGTCATCAGTCCCCTTGAACTTAAAACTACTTAAACCCAAATATCCTAAGGACATCACACACATCCATGCCCGAGGCAGGATTCGAACGTAGCGGCCATGCGGTTACAGACTGAAGTGCCCAGAACTGCTCGGCCACTGCGGCCGGCATGCTCCATGGTACTACCCACTCTTAACAGGGGCTCCTGGCTGGGTAACTGTTACCCGCAGTTCTCGTGCCCCAGCAAGACATGCACATGGTCCTTGGCATATGCAGCACAGGCACCTATAGTGCTGCCACCATGTGACTGGTGACTCCTCCCAACTGAACGGCTATTGTGTTGGGTTTTGAGTGTATTAATTTCGCAAAGAAGGGTGGAAGGACAGATAGGCACCAAAAGTGATATGTACGCTGCATTTGGCGACCAACTCTGCACGATCCGCACTTCGGTAAAGTTTAGGAGAGGAATAGCAGTTTAAACCCAACGACTGAGGACCATATAATGATGAAAATTTCCATGAAGTGCCACAAGAGATAGGAAAAAAACTACGTGTGTCCACAATGAATATCCTAAATCAAATCTAAGCGTGGTCAGCGCTAAGGCGGCCATCGAATGGAAAGGAAGAGGAGGACAAATAACAGAAGGATGCATTTGCAGCACGGAAAGGTAAGTATTGCAGCAAGGGCTGGGGCCCCATGTTGGCCAATAACATTCACGTATGACATGTGAGCTCCCTTGGGAGGGGGTCTGAGGAAAGAATGTTGGTTATTTACTTCACTGCATGTTGTATATTAAAATTTGAGGGGCATTATTTGTACACAGTCCATTAACAGCATTACATAAAACTGCTCATCTGTCAGCTCGAATACATTTGACATTTTACTATGACAATGCATCGATGTATCCAAACATTGGTCAGTGGTTTCTGTGGGCACCAATAATTGGTTTTATTATTGTTAGCCTGTAGCAAAACGTGCTATTCTTTTAGAGCTCATTCCTTTAGTGGGCAATTTTTTTCGAGCTAGTTCTGATGGTGGGTGTCACTGTTAGTGGAATGTCACTCAACAGATGTTTCGCTGTAACACGGAAGACAATTACTCGAGACCAGGGCGTTGTATAGTTAGATACATTCTCGTAACTAAACCACCTAAAAAGTGTACATTTTCGATTTCTTTCAATACTTTACACGTGAGGACAAATGGACGTGCCTATCTGACCAAAAGCTCCTCGCAAAGATGATACGAATTACTTCCAACTATTGTAACATGCTTTGAAGTCATGGGAAATGAACAGCAGTAGCAAACTAAATATGGAATTGGGATGGGTTTATTTAAAAACTTTTCACGTGTACACTCTGCTTGCCGTTAGTGATGTAATTCGGGAACACCAAAATGAGATTACATCACAGTCGCATATCCAGCACCAGTGTTTACATATTTGTTTGGTATAAAATCGTGCATATGTTCAGTAATGACGTTTGTGGGCGCAGGCATGACAATTGCTGCGCGTTTATAGTTGGATGAGATATCAAATCTTTTCATAAACGTTAGTGAGTTTCTACACATACATATTTACATCTGAAACCACTACACAGTACACCAATATTAGTGATTTTCTGTCTCATTCCCTTCGCATATTGAGCGAGAGAAAACTATTGTCTGTGTGTCTGTACGTGCTGTCTCATTCATATTATCCTTAAGAGATGCATGATGGCGGAAGCAAAACAGTCAGTGTTCCTAGAATATTGGTTCCCTAAGTTTACCTAACAAGATTTCGCGGGAAATCGTCGCGTTTCTTCCAAAGCTCGCATGTAATTTCTCCGTACAATTTAGTTACATTTTCATGTGGACTATACTGACCTATTACGATGCTAGTAGCCCGTCTATATATTCGTTCGATGTCTGGTCATGCCTACTTGATAAGGACTCCTAACACTGAAACCTAGCGTCTTTTATGTGATTCTTTCACTTATGTACTTTACTTTCCTACAACCCTTCCAGCAAGTCTAAACACGCCCCTGGCTCCTACCCGCATTCTCCTTCCCGAACACTGAATTTTTATAGCTTTTTAGTATTACCCATGAATATTTAAACAATGTGACGTACTCCGTATGTACGCTACTTAACTAATCAGATAAAATATGTTTTTGTCCCTGTCAATGTCGACAAATGCAAGATAATATCTGTACGCAAACTGCCACTTACTACACCTGGTGCTAATTTCGTACACAACATACTGCATTTCCTAGCCATCTTCCGACGATGACATTTTCCTGTAGATAACATAGCTAACGAACGATCTGATAGCGCTCTCCCGGTCGTATCTGATAAAAGTCGTTTATGCGTTAAACGTATTTTTTACTCTTTCCTACTCGTACCTACTTAGTTTCGCTCGTTGAACCTTCGCCGTTGAATTTAACTTACTAGGTTTCATTAGTTTCATATTCGTCGTTGCTAGTCGCTAACCTGCGAAGATACTCCACATGATCTTATCTTCACTAATGGTCGACCAAGTGGTACAGCGATTAATGCCGGAAATCTAGGGAGACAAAATCTGTCTACTTGCAAACCATTCCCACCCTGCTGGAGAAATGGTATCTTTATGCTAACATAAGGAAAAGAAGGGAATTGTAGAGCGCAAACAAAGCACAACCCCGTACAAAGACATGCGCGCTTTAACAAAAGATATGCATCCGGTGGAACAGCGACGGTGTGGTGTACTACGAATTGCTTCCCGAGGTGTACTATCATTGCTGACGTTTATTGTCAACAACTGAGACGTCTTGCAGACGCGATCCAAGAAAAACGGCCAGGAAGGCTGCATGAAGTTATGCTACTCCACGGTGACGCCCGTCAGCATTCTGCTAGACAGACAAAAAACAGTGTACAGGAGTTGGGTTGGTGAGCCATCCCGCACCCACCTTATTCACCTGATCTTGCGCCCTCAGATTTTCACCTTTTCCTCTCTGTCGAACAACCTTCAAAGAACTTCCTTTCTTGCTGAAAATGCGCTCCGAAGATAGCTCGATACATTCTTCCCCTCAGAACCATGTGATTTCTACAGTCGCGGTATCGGAAAGCTGTCTTGGTCGACTAATGAAAACAGTAAAGGAGAATATATTATTGATGACTAGAGTCTTGTGTGTACCTATTGTGTTTATTAAGCTTAGAGAAAAACTCTACGAATTTATGCACCAAATCAATATTTACTTTGCGTGTGCGTTGCCTGATACATTCTCAAAGGAAGGAGCGGCACACAGAAGTCAGTCGCAATCGCATTAGTTTTTATTATTCTTGCAACTCTAGATTTCGGCTATATACAGCCATCTTCAGTGCTTTTGATGTTAACAACACGGGAAGTAGGCTATGATCATCATCTATGGTTCAAATGGCTCTGAGCACTATGGGACTCAACATCTATGGTCATCAGTCTCCTAGAACTTAGAACTACTTAAACCTAACTAACCTAAGGACAGCACCCAACACCCAGTCGTCACGAGGCAGAGAAAATCCCTGACCCCGCTGGGAATCGAACCCGGAAACCCGGGCGTGGGAAGCGAGAACGCTACCGCACGACCACGAGCTGCGGACGATCATCATCTATAACTGAGACCAGAGATTATATGAGATGGTTATATACAGTCGACATCTAGACTTGCAAGAATAATACGAACTAATGGGATTACGACTGACTGCTATGTGCCTCTCCTTCCTGGTACTCTGCGGTCGCTGTGCACAACGCTTCCTGATGGAATCAAAGTTGACACAGAGGCAGTTGTCTATAAGGTGAATTTCTGATTACTTCGAAAGTTATCTGTCAACGCGGTTAACGTATGCGTAGGTTTCCTAGGCAAAAATGAGCACGTTAATGTCGCCACCTGCTACCGCGTACTCGATGTATTTCTGTGCTATCGAGTTTAGGCTACCTCTGAAAGGCTACCATGGATGTGAGATATAAATACGGCCACGTCCTTCAATGTTTGGTGAAAACTTGGAGTTTCAACACAGTTCCTGGTGTGCTCCTCTGACGACTGCTATGTAGAAGAGTTTTTTTTTTGTGGTTTTAGGGCGCACAACTTCAATGGTCATTAGCGCCGTTACTACGTTAAGAATGCACCGCGAGGCACAAGTTTAAAACAACAACTAAAAGGGAAAACACGATAAAAGACAGACTGATAGGCAGAGGATTAAAAAACAGCATCATCAAATGTCCTTAGAGAGGTGTGTCAAATTGATAAAACGAAGGACACGAGCAGCTGCTCGTGGGTCATCTGCTAAAATGGCATCTAAAGTACATGGCAGGTTAAGATCGAGACGCAGTGTGTTGAAATCCGGACAGGACATTAAAATGTGGCGGACCGTCAGCAATTGCCCACATGGGCAGAACGGCGCCGGCGCAGCCGTCAGCAGGTGGCGATGGCTGAACCGGCAGTGTCCAATGCGTAACCGGGCCAAAACGACCTCCTCCCGCCGAGGAGGGCGGGAGGAGGACGTCCAAGCCGCGGGAAGAGGTTTCAAGGCCCGAAGCTTGTTGTCTGTAAGTGCAGCCCAATCGGCATGCCACAGCGATAAAATGCGCCGACAAATGACCCTGCTACAGTCTGAGGAAGGGACACAACAAGAAGCTGTCCGAGGCTGGAGGACCGCAGCCTTGGCCGCGGCATCTGCAGCTTCGTTCCCAGGGATACCGACATGGCCAGGGACCCACATAAAGCTAACCGGAGAACCGACGTCCACCAGCTGCTGAAGAGAGCGTTGGATCCGGTGCACGAAAGGGTGAACCGGATACGGATCACTGAGGCTCTGGATGGCGCTCAGGGAATCGGAGCAGATGACATAAGCAGAATGTCGGTGACGGCAGATGTAAAGAACAGCCTGGTAGAGGGCAAAGAGCTCAGCTGTGAAGACCGAACAATGGCCATGGAGCCGGTATTTGAAACTTTGTGCCCCGACAATAAAAGAACACCCGACCCCGTCATTGGTCTTTGAGCCATCTGTATAAATGAAGGTCCTATTGATGAACTTTGAACGAAGTTCAACAAAACGGGAGTGGTAGGCCGAACCGGGGGTAACCTCTTTTGGGAGCGAGCTGAGGTCAAGGTGAACGCGGACCTGAGCCTGGAGCCAAGGTGGCGTGTGGCTCTCGCCCACTCGAAAGGTTGCAGGGAGTGAAAAATTAAGGTGTTGAAGGAGGCGACGAAAGCGAACTCCAGGGGGTAGCAGGGCAGAGACATACAACCCGTATTGACGGTCGAGAGAGTCGTCAAAAAAGGAGCGATAAGACGGGTGGTCGGGCATTGACAGTAGCCGACAGGCATACCGACAAAGCAGTATATCGCGCCGGTAGGTGAGTGGCAATTCGCCAGCGTCAGCATGAAGACTCTCTACGGGACTAGTATAAAACGCTCCGATCGCAAGTCGTAAACCCCGATGTTGTATGGAGTTGAGGCGGAGTAAGATGGATGGCCGTGCAGAGGAGTATACGAAGCTCCCATAATCCAGCTTGGAGCGGACGATCGAACGATATAGACGAAGCAGGACGGTTCGATCCGCTCCCCACGACATACCACTGAGAACACGGAGGACATTTAAAGAACGGGTACAACGGGCAGCCAAATATGACACATGTGGAGACCAGCTAAGTTTCCTGTCAAATGTAAGACCTAAAAATTTTGTTGTCTCCACGATTGGGAGAGCAACGGGACCGAGTCGTAAGGACGGTGGGAGAAACTCTTTGTAGCGCCAGAAGTTAATACAGACCGTCTTCTCGGCAGAAAAACGGAAGCCATTGGCGACACTCCAGGAGTAAAGACGGTCAAGAGAACGCTGAAGACAGCGCTCCAGGACACGTGTACACTGCGCGCTGCAATAGATGGTAAAATCGTCCACGAAAAGGGAGCCTGATACATCAGCTGGGAGGCAATCCATTATTGGATTGATCGCGATGGCGAAGAGAGCGACGCTCAAAACTGACCCCTGTGGCACCCCATTCTCCTGGCGAAAGGTGTCTGACAGGACAGAACCCACACGTACCTTGAACCGTCGATCCATTAAAAAAAACGAATAAAAAGAGGGAGGCGACCGCGAAGGCCCCATGTATGCATGGTGCGGAGAATGCCCGCCCTCCAACAGGTGTCGTAAGCCTTCTCCAAATCAAAGAACACAGCCGCGGTCGGGCGCTTCCGCAAGAAGTTATTCATAATGAAGGTCGACAAGGTAACCAGATGGTCAACAGCAGAGCGGCGCCTACGAAATCCACATTGTACATCGGTAAGTAGGCGTCGAGACTCGAGCAGCCAAACCAATCGAGAGTTAACCATTCGCTCCATCACTTTACAGACACAGCTGGTAAGCGAGATGGGTCGATAACTGGAAGGCAAGTGCTTGTCCTTCCCCGGCTTAGCAATCGGGACAACAATAGACTCGTGCCAGCATGCGGGAACATGTCCCTCAATCCAGATGCGATTGTAAGTACGAAGAAGAAAACCTTTACCCGCAGGAGAAAGGTTCTTCAGCATCTGAATATGAATAGAATCAGGCCCTGGAGCGGAGGACCGTGATCGGCCAAGTGCATTTTCGAGTTCCCGCATGGTGAATGGGGCATTATAACTTTCACGATTCGAGGAGCGGAAGTTAGGTGGCCTAGCCTCCTCTGCCCGTTTGCGGGGGAGGAAGGCAGGGTGGTAATGAGCGGAGCTCGAAACCTCGGCGAAAAAGCGGCCGAAGGCATTGGAGACATCCTCAGGGGCCACAAGGACGTCATTCGCGACCGTCAAGCCAGAAACTGGTGAGTGGACCTTAGTGCCAGATAGCCGGCGCAGGCCACCCCAGACAACAGAAGCAGGAGTAAAACTGTTGATGGTGCTTGTGAAAGCAGCCCAGCTGGCTTTCTTGCTTTCTTTAATAATACGACGACACTGAGCACGTAATCGTTTATAATTGATACAATTCGCCACTGTAGGGTGGCGTTTAAAGGTGCGTAAAGCACGTCGACGAGCACGTAAAGCGTCTCTACATGCTGCAGTCCACCAGGGGACCGGTACGCGACGTGGAGAAGAAGTAGGGTGAGGGATGGAACATTCAGCAGCAGCGAGGATGACTTCTGTGAGGTGTGCGACCTGACGATCGCAGCTTGTGAAGGTTTGATCCTGAAAGGTCGCCCTGGAAGAGAAGAGCCCCCAGTCTGCCTTGGAGATGGTCCAACTAGAGGAGCATGGAGAGGGGGTATGCTGCAGGAGATGGATAACACACGGGAAGTGGTCGCTCGAATATGTATCAGAAAGTGCATACCACTCAAACCGGCGGGCAAGTTGGGGAGTACATATAGAGAGGTCTAAATGGGAATAGGTGTGAGATGTGTCCGAAAGAAAAGTAGGGGCGCCAGTATTGAGGCAGACAAGGTTGAGCTGGTTGAAAAGGTCTGCTAACAGGGAGCCCCTCGGGCAGGATGCTGGAGAGCCCCAAAGGGGATGGTGGGCATTGAAGTCTCCAGTTAACAAAAATGGTGCAGGTAGCTGAGCAATAAGTTGCATCATGTCTGCCCTGGTAACGGCAGATGACGATGGAGTGTAAACGGTACAAATGGAAAATGTAAAAGTGGGGAGAGTAATGCGGATGGCAACTGCCTGCAGGCCAGTGTGCAACGTGATGGGATCATAGTAAATACCATCCCGGACCAGCAACATAACCCCTCCATGAGCCGGGATACCTACCACAGGGGGTAGGTCAAAACGCACAGAGGTGTAGTGTGCCAAGGCAATTTGATCGCATGGGCGTAGCTTCGTTTCCTGGAGGGCTACGACGAGCGGACGGTGCAAGTGGAGCAGCAACTTCAAGTCCTCTCGATTGGAGCGAATGCTGCGAATATTCCAGTGAATAAGTGCCATCGTAAGAAAAGGAAGATAAGGCCGCGGAGGGCCTTGGTTTCGAGCGAGCACTGCCGCCGCTATCAGTAGGCGGACAGTCTTCGTCCATTGGGTCTATAGGTTCATGGGCCATCTTGGGAAGATGGCCGGGAGGGGGAGCTTCCTCCGCCGGTGAACGGCCAGATGTTCGGCTACCAGCGGTGCGGCCAGGCGAAACGGAGGACGGCCTGGGGCGGCAACCGCTGGGTGGCGCAGGAGAAGAAATGCGCCGTGGCGGAGAAGGAGAACTGTGCTTCCTAGGAGCCTTCTTGGAAGGACGTTTGGTGGAAGTACCGGTCGAAGGCTGGGAGGTCGAGGTACGTAGGAAGTCTGCACGGGACGGTTCCTTCTTAAAGGCCCGTGCATCTGACTTCTGGGTCTTCGTCTTGGCAGAAGCTGATGAAGGTGCTTGTGTCTGAGGGCTGACGGGAGGAAGAGGAGACGTCGACCGGGCGATCTTAGCACTGGCCGAACGGACGACCGTGTGCTGAAGGTCAGATCGCATGTCTGGGTTGCCACCTCCCTGGTAGTCCGAGGAGAGGCGAGGACAGTACTGTATTTCCCCGCTGGGAGCAGCGTGGGCTTCCTACTAGCCAATAGCTTGCGAGCAGCCGAGGTGGACACTTTCTCTTTGACCCGAATTTCTTGGATACAGCGTTCTTCCTTATAGACAGGACAGTCGCGGGAGGATGCGGCATGGTCACCCTGACAGTTCACACAACGAGGAGGCGGAGGTGGACAGTCACCCTCATGGGCATCCCTGCCACAAGTGACACATTTAGCCGCATTGGAACAAGACTGTCGAATGTGATTGAAACGCTGACACTGGTAACAGCGCGTAGGTGTCGGGACATAGGGGCGAACAGAAATAACCTCGTAGCCCGCCTTGATGCGCGATGGCAGCTTAACACTATCGAAGGTCAAGAACAGCGTCCGAGTCGGTACAAGGTCATTGTTGACCTTTTTCATGACCCTATGGACAGCCGTCACGCCCTGCTCAGCGAGGAAAGATTGAATCTCCTCGTCAGTCAGTCCGTCGAGGGAGCTAGTATAGACCACACCACGAGACGAATTCAAAGTTCGGTGAGACTCCACCCGCACACGGAACGTGTACAGGAGTGTGGCTCGAAGCAGTTTTTGTGCCCGAAAGGCGCTCTCAGTTTCTAGTAATAAGGTACCGTTACGCAACCTAGTACAAGATTTGACAGATCCGGCTATGGCATCTACACCCTTCTGGATAACGAAAGGGTTGACAGAGGAAAAATCCTTTCCGTCCTCAGATCGAGAAACGACGAGGAACTGTGGGGCAGGCGGTAGTACTTTTGTCACTGGTGGCTGGTCACGTTTCCGTTTTTGGGCAGAAGTCGAGACAGATGGAGTGAAATCCATTGCGGAGAAATCCCCCATGATTGCCAGCGTCTCCGATGGCGCGCTCCTTCCTTGTGGGGACCCTCTCAGAGGGCACTCCCGCCTTAGGTGAATGTTTACACCTCAGGTCACACCTCCCGAGAAACAGACGGAGGGACCAATCGGCATGGTCAGAAGGTATCAGCTCAGGCAATCACCCCTCCCCGTGCCTGGCCTTTACCAGGGGGTACGCGCGTGCCTTACATGTCTACCCAGGGCGGGGAATTACGCGTTACCCCGTCACCGGCTACGCGTGCGAACGCGTGGGTCGGCCTTCAGGCACGCACAGGGAGGAAGGAAGAAGAGGAAAAGGAGGAGAGAGAGAGGGAGAGAGAGGACAGACTGTCTCAAACGCCGAGGCGGAGACCAGAGAAGGCAAGGAGAAGAAGGCAAGGAGAAGAAGGCAATGAGAAGAAGGCAATGAGAAGAAGGCAATGAGAAGAAGGCAATGAGAAGAAGGCAATGAGAAGAAGGCAATGAGAAGAAGGCAATGAGAAGAAGGCAATGAGAAGAAGGCAATGAGAAGAAGGCAATGAGAAGAAGGCAATGAGAAGAAGGCAATGAGAAGAAGGCAATGAGAAGAAGGCAATGAGAAGAAGGCAATGAGAAGAAGGCAATGAGAAGAAGGCAATGAGAAGAAGGCAATGAGAAGAAGGCAATGAGAAGAAGGCAATGAGAAGAAGGCAATGAGAAGAAGGCAATGAGAAGAAGGCAATGAGAAGAAGGCAATGAGAAGAAGGCAATGAGAAGAAGGCAATGAGAAGAAGGCAATGAGAAGAAGGCAATGAGAAGAAGGCAATGAGAAGAAGGCAATGAGAAGAAGGCAATGAGAAGAAGGCAATGAGAAGAAGGCAATGAGAAGAAGGCAATGAGAAGAAGGCAATGAGAAGAAGGCAATGAGAAGAAGGCAATGAGAAGAAGGCAATGAGAAGAAGGCAATGAGAAGAAGGCAATGAGAAGAAGGCAATGAGAAGAAGGCAATGAGAAGAAGGCAATGAGAAGAAGGCAATGAGAAGAAGGCAATGAGAAGAAGGCAATGAGAAGAAGGCAATGAGAAGAAGGCAATGAGAAGAAGGCAATGAGAAGAAGGCAATGAGAAGAAGGCAATGAGAAGAAGGCAATGAGAAGAAGGCAATGAGAAGAAGGCAATGAGAAGAAGGCAATGAGAAGAAGGCAATGAGAAGAAGGCAATGAGAAGAAGGCAATGAGAAGAAGGCAATGAGAAGAAGGCAATGAGAAGAAGGCAATGAGAAGAAGGCAATGAGAAGAAGGCAATGAGAAGAAGGCAATGAGAAGAAGGCAATGAGAAGAAGGCAATGAGAAGAAGGCAATGAGAAGAAGGCAATGAGAAGAAGGCAATGAGAAGAAGGCAATGAGAAGAAGGCAATGAGAAGAAGGCAATGAGAAGAAGGCAATGAGAAGAAGGCAATGAGAAGAAGGCAATGAGAAGAAGGCAATGAGAAGAAGGCAATGAGAAGAAGGCAATGAGAAGAAGGCAATGAGAAGAAGGCAATGAGAAGAAGGCAATGAGAAGAAGGCAATGAGAAGAAGGCAATGAGAAGAAGGCAATGAGAAGAAGGCAATGAGAAGAAGGCAATGAGAAGAAGGCAATGAGAAGAAGGCAATGAGAAGAAGGCAATGAGAAGAAGGCAATGAGAAGAAGGCAATGAGAAGAAGGCAATGAGAAGAAGGCAATGAGAAGAAGGCAATGAGAAGAAGGCAATGAGAAGAAGGCAATGAGAAGAAGGCAATGAGAAGAAGGCAATGAGAAGAAGGCAATGAGAAGAAGGCAATGAGAAGAAGGCAATGAGAAGAAGGCAATGAGAAGAAGGCAATGAGAAGAAGGCAATGAGAAGAAGGCAATGAGAAGAAGGCAATGAGAAGAAGGCAATGAGAAGAAGGCAATGAGAAGAAGGCAATGAGAAGAAGGCAATGAGAAGAAGGCAATGAGAAGAAGGCAATGAGAAGAAGGCAATGAGAAGAAGGCAATGAGAAGAAGGCAATGAGAAGAAGGCAATGAGAAGAAGGCAATGAGAAGAAGGCAATGAGAAGAAGGCAATGAGAAGAAGGCAATGAGAAGAAGGCAATGAGAAGAAGGCAATGAGAAGAAGGCAATGAGAAGAAGGCAATGAGAAGAAGGCAATGAGAAGAAGGCAATGAGAAGAAGGCAATGAGAAGAAGGCAATGAGAAGAAGGCAATGAGAAGAAGGCAATGAGAAGAAGGCAATGAGAAGAAGGCAATGAGAAGAAGGCAATGAGAAGAAGGCAATGAGAAGAAGGCAATGAGAAGAAGGCAATGAGAAGGCAAGGAGAAGAAAACAAGGAAAGAGTAAGGAAGACAGTGAGGTGGAAAAGAGCAAAGAAAGGAACCAACCAAAGGAAGGAAGAAACGAGAAGTGAAAAAGCAAAATGACCGCAAATAGAGGTCGTGGAACCGTCCGTCTCCGGACGCAGGCGCTAACGACCCCCTTGAGGGGGTGGGACTCCTTTTAGTCGCCTCTTACGACAGGCAGGAATACCTCGTGCCTATTCTAATCCCCGGACCCGCAGGGGGGGCTATGTAGAAGAGGCTGGAGTTTTGGAACCTGCCTGCGATTACTTTGACCGTTCACAGTAACTATTTTAATGTTTCGACTCACCACATTTGTTATCCGCTCTCTTGTAATTGCTTCATCCCATGTTAGTTTGTTTAACTAGTTCTTAGCGTCTCTGAATTTAACCTAATATTAAAATAACAATAACTTACAATCAGAAGTGGAACGAAGTCGGACTTTCAACAGTTGCAATTGGATATACTGATGCTATGGCAGCCCGTGAAAATGCTTTGTTAGAACAGCTTCAAGTGGGGCAGTCTGTGGCTTTCAAATACGACGGAAACTGGTGCATAGGACACATTTTCCAGTTCTCACGTGAATTTAAAGATGTTGTGATTAACTGCATGTCTCCTGCCGAATCACAATTCCTTCCATGGTCAAGTAGGAAACAGAGTTTATCAGTCCCCTTCTGCAACGTCATATGTAGGGTCGAAGTTCCATCATTACAACGTCTTAGTGCACAGCTGAATAAACTTGACAGTAAGTACTATGAAAAGATCGTATCCAAACAATTTAATGAACATTTCTTTTTTGGAACAATATGCCAAAAAATGTTTTATGCAAGTCGGAGGTTTTTAAAAATAAAACTTCTTTACACTTTCATTTGTTTATGAAACTGCCCTTTGCAGAATTTTTGTATCTATGTACACATCAGATTACATGTAAAAAATTATTGATGTCTTTATTACTTGCATTCTTTTATTTCATTTAAGTAGCCTAATTTACAGTAACTGAATACCGATATATTACCACACTTTTTCACCCAAGCTGTCTTTATTTTTTTTTTTACACAGGAAAGATATTTTGACAGTATAATAGAACATATACACTAAAAAAAATGACTTAACTATTTCAGTTCTCACCTGTCAAGAGTTCTGATCGAAAGGTCAATCATAAATATTTTAGGTACAATTTTTCATTGAACAAACAGTTTTTATTTATTAATTCCCTTTAGAGCTAAATGTGGAGAGTACATGTTTATTTTGTTCTTTGCCAATGAATAGAGTAATGATATTACTCTATTCTTCTTTGCTATCAGATACGTAAACATTTAAGTAAAAATCAAGTTGAGACTCAATTGTCTAGCTAACCCCCTCTCCCCCTTCCTGGACTTTGAAGTTCGTCAAATTTGATGTTTTTTTCCGGTGGAGTCATCTTTAAGTGAAGGTAAGAACTATTAATTGTAATGTCAAATTATTTTCGTTATTTATACTTAATAGCAGGACTATAGCGTTACAATGTACAAGCTGCAATTTGTATCGTTGTCCTGTACAAAGTTACGCTTTTTTAAAAAATCACGAATTTGAAGCACAGCATGGAAATAGTGTTTTCCCTTTTTTCATAAAGGTCTAAATGATGCATCTTACTTTTTATACATTATATCAACTAAGCGGCCTACATTCTAGATGCAAAAGAAACTCAGGCCAACACATCACTTAAAAATAGTGTACCTCCTAAAATTGGAAAATTGGTGCCCGACTAATGACCCTTGAGCCTTCGAACCTGAATTTATCAAAAATTGTTAAAGTTAGGACACTGCTACCTGGCAATTTTACTGTTAAGGGATGTAGGTATCCCTATACCAAATACGACTAAATTCTGAAATGGCTACCTTGTCAACCCCTATGACGTTACACGGAATGACCCCCTTCAGTCTTGCACACTGTCATCTGTGACTTACTTGCCAAACTTATCAGCCTAAATTTCTGGACAAGTGCAGTGCAATAGTTTTGCTCATACCTGACCTCTCGCCATCAATGCGTCACGTACGGCACCACAAAGTCACGACGGAGGCAGGTAGCATCAGGCGCCCCAGGCTTCGGAACTAGCTCCTACCCACTTTTCATTGTACGTGAATGATGTGCCATCAGTTCTGTCCTACTGCAGAATCCACATCAACGCTTGATGACCTCCAATTGTATCCAAGTGCAAAACCAATGAACCAGAAGACAGCCGTCTAGAATCTCAATACCAATGTGTGTTCAATATCAAATTAGGCGCAGGATATTGGGTTACAGCTCAACCCATCCAAATCTCAAGCGGTAATGGTTGGTCATTCTAGCCTCATTAGGCCGAAAAATCGGGTATCACTACTACCTTTAACCCCAAATGGAACTAATATCAACTTCTTTCATTCAGCAAATAGTCTAGTAATAATAGATGAAAATCTGAATGGGACAGAGCACGTAAATGCAACAAGGCATCCTAAAGGCACTACATAAAAAAAAAGCTCTTCCCTCTTGACCTGAGAAAGAAACTTGTGCGAACACCTCTACTTCTGATTATTGATTACAGCGATGTTGGTCTGCAAGGCCACTCTCAGAGCCTGGACCTGGTTATGAATGCCTGTGACGTTCGAATATTTTATCACATTTCACCATCACATGCAAAGATAACCTGGCTGCGTGCAGGGAACCGCAGAGATTTCCTTACCCTCCGTCTTCTTTAGTCTCATATTAATGAACACTGTCCATTTCTCTTTAATCTTAACACATTTGTCTGAACAACATGGCAGAAACAAATTCCCTTCTGTCCACTCCATCATTCAGCTACTTTTTGGGCCAATCCATATGAAGTGGTCCAGTGATGGTTGCTTGACCATTTTTAAATACTTTAATTTTTTGTATGTGATTGCCCTATATTTGAGAAGTTCAAAACAATATTTTAAAATAATCTTGCACCTGTACTGGATGGCGACCATTTTTATTTGTAGGCGAGCGACGATTTTTTAGTCTGGAGATATTAGCGAAAATTTCAATCTCTCTGCACTGGGTTACGTTATAACATTGCAGTTGACTCATGGTCAAGAGAAAAAATAGTTCATAAATTCAACGTTTCTCATAGTTTAGTTAAACTAACCCGAAAATTAATGAGAGAGCAAGGCTTTCTTCCAGTTTTAGGAAAGAGCAAGGAGCAGGGATAAGTCAAGAAACAAAAAGATCCAGCAGTTTTTTTTTTTTTTAAGATTATGAAAACAGTAGAATGTGCCCCAGTTGCATGGTTAGCGAAACAGTTGTTATAAATGGAGTTAAAGTAACAACGCAGAAACGACTAGTGCTGTTAAATTTAAATGAACTTCATGTAGCTTTCAAAAATTCTCATCCTGAATGCAAAACTGGAAGGTCAAAATTTTGTGACCTCCGCCCTGAGTGGTGTATTTTGGCTGGATCCTTAGGGACACACTCCACGTGTGTTTGTGTCATCAAAATGTCATACTGATGATTGCGGGTGCAAAATTCAGTGATCTTGAACTACAAAAACAATATAAATGTTAATTTCAGTAACGTTTCCATTTTTTGTATATAATTCAGTACCTTACTTCAATAATAATTGACTATATCCCGTCAATATCACACATGATTAGGCAACAGCCATAAGACCAGTTGTAGAGTAATGTGAATTATTTCCTCATTTTCAAAAAAGCCGGTGACATCATTAAGGAAGATTTGTGTAGCATATTAGTGAGTGACAGTTCTAACCATGCTGCCAAGTTACATCAATGCCCGCGAACAAGCACTTCACTGCTAAAACGTATTCGTATGCTCGGCAGCAAAGTGTTGTGCGCAAAACCTGACAAAGACTACGCTGAGCAGTGCCCTTTCAAAGTTTTTATCGTGAGTGATGGCCAACTTCAAAGCACGAACCATTGAGGTCTACCCATGCCTACATTCGTCCCATCCACTGCTTAAAGCATTTCTACTTGGATCCGTAGAGCTTCATGCTTCTCGGAAGAACGAAACAAAAATCGAATTTAAAAAAAAACTTGGCACAGAGACACTATTCAGAAAAAATGCCACGGAGCGCTAATATGACAAGACCAGCAGTTAGTATTACAAGCGGTCTCGTGTCGAGTCACTACGGAAGTCTTAAGAGGATTGCGAATCTTTCGAGAACTTTACGGAATTCCCGAAAACTGTTGGGTGATACGGAAAATTTATGAACAATGACCATCATAACACATCCAAGAAGAACACGTAGCTAACAGCATGACATTGCAATAATTTACAATAAATTTAATTACGTACGGGTCCACAACATCAATGTATCATCTAAACTCTAAATCAAGAAATCATTTTTAACCACCGTATGCTGTCAGTTTTTTATTCCTTTAATACACGAGTCTTAACTTTGTACGGATGGTGCATCAAAGGAATAAAACTGACAGCTAACGGTGGTTAAAAATGGTCCATTCTCTTAGATGATTCAGAATGAAGTAATCGTCAATGCTGTTGGATCCATATAGAGCAAAGAGCTTTACTGACAAATGACAAAGCGATGAGACATTTCCACAGGGCGAACCAACAAAATTAGGTGGTGTTTCTGATATATATTTTCTGAGTAATAATCTAATTATGATTTATTTGGTTTATTATCACAATGGCCTTTGTTTATTCGAAAGAAGCTTCATAACAGTGAAAAGGCCTGTGATACGTAATAACCAGACCAAACGCGGAAGATTCGGGTTTCTTACAGTCGCCTATTTACAGATGCAGGAGTACTGTGATGATACTACAGTCGCTGCGGGCACAGCTAAGCATCATGTTTTAGTCCAGTGAACACACACGAGGCGCACAGCAGTAAACATGCCCGTATTAGAATAATCACCGTTAACGTACAACTAACACACTGCCAGAAAAAACAAACCCGAGACAGGTCCGAGCAACGCTGAATAAAAGCTTGATGGCGGAGAGTAAAATGAGCATTAATATTATCAACAGCATCTACCGTAAGTGAACGTAACAAGTTAGATTCGAAACAATACATACAGTGCATAACGTCGACATCTTCAATGTTGGGAAAATATTGTCAGTGCAATACAGATACAAAAACTAATGAGGTTAAGAAATCAAAGGAAATGCCATTACTCTGCAACTAGTCACTGGAGACCTCATGGTTATGCCAACATTCTCACTAAATATCCGAGAACAAACTTCAAAAATCCCGGACATCTGGGTCAAATCGTTATATTTTCCCGGACACAGTATGTAGACGGTAAATTGGTCGATGGCAGCGATGTTGCGAGGGGAGTGGGGACATGAGAGGGGAAAGGTATTTTCCCAGACAAGTTAAAATATGCCAATGTCAGGTCTCTCTACAGAAAGGGGAACACCACAGATGTCAATAATTATCGCCCAGTATCCTTGATTACAGTATTTTCAAAAATCTTAGAGAAAGTAATGTACTCAAGAGTGGTTAGCCATCTCAACGATAATAGGATACTTAGCAAATCTCAGTGCTGATTTCAAAAACGATGTTCCATTGAGACAGCAATATACAATTTCACTGTCCACATAATAGTCTTTAAATAGTAAAACGTCACCAATAGAAATTTTCTGTGACTTGTCCAAAGCATTTGATTATGTGAACCATGACATTATGTTACAGAAATAATTCTCTGGTATCAATGGAATAGCTTGTGAGTGCTTTAAGTCATGCCTACAGAACATGAAGCAAAAAGTTTCCTTATTTGGGTCATGTGATTTAAATAAGTTTGCCACTTCAGCTACCTGGGGTGAAACTACATTAGGTGTTCCACAGGGTTCAATTATGGGTCCACTTCTGTGTTTGATATATGTGAACGACCTCCCTACCTGAAGCGGGGAGCTGAAAAGACACTGTTTGCTGATGATACAAGCATCATTATTAACCCAGTAAAAGAAACTCCAATTGAAAAAGATACAAATAAGGTCTTTGCAAAAGTCATTAATTGGTTTTCTGCAAATGGGGTTGCTCTAAACTTTGAAAAAACACAGTACATCTTATTTTCTGTTACAAAAAGTGCAGTTCCTTCAATAAATATACCACATCCACAGAAGTCAGTAGACAGGGTAGAGCATACTACGTTTTTTGGTGTACATATAGATGAGAAAATTGGAAAATTCATATTTTGGATCTTCTAAAGCGACTAGGTTCAGCAACTTTTGCAATCAGAATTATTGCAAATTTTGAGGATATAGAAATTAGTAGGGTAACATACTTTCCATACTTTCATTCTCTGATGTCATACGGAATAATATTTTGGGGTAACTTAACATTTAGACGAAAAGTATTCACTGCTCAAAAGGAAGTGGCTAAAATAATGTGTGGGGTTCATAGTTGCACATCTTGTGGGCATCTTTTTAAAAGATTGGGAATTCTTACAACAGCCTCACAGTACATTTACTCACTAATGAAATTTTTCCTAACAACATTAACCAGTTTAAAAACACTGACATTCATGATTATAATACCAGAAAAAAGGAAGACACTATCATTTACTCAACCTATCTTTCGCACAGAAAGGGCTAAAATATGCTGCTATAAAAATTTTCGACAAATTATCAGATGAAATAGAACGTCTGACAGCCATCAGTAATAATGTTAAAAATAAAATGATATATCTCCTTGACAACTTCTATACCATAGATGAATTCTTGAACAGGTACAAATAAATCTATAAATACGGTATATGCATTTTGTGCCATTTAAGGGAATGGGGTAAATAACAGAAATATTAATCTTTAACTCCGTATCGTGTATATATATATATATATATATATATATATATATATATATATATATATTGTTGTGAATTTCTTATGCACGTTCCACGTCATAACGGCTACCGTACCGTGCGATTGATCAATGGAACACGCAACCAACTAACTCACTTGCGTTCCAGTGGCGACAACGCCGACGGGCGCATGCCGATCAGCTGATACAAATTATACATGAGAGACGTTCATGTTCAGACATAGTACTAGGAGCTAGAAAAATCTTGACAGTCACAAAAAGGGGGAGACGGATGGTCACCTCAAATGTGCGCGCCGTCTGTAGCACAGGGATTATCTAAGTGATATTCCATGTCCAGCCTAGGACGTCCACAAATTGTGCTATTACTGCTCTGATGCGAGCTCAGAGTTCGTGTTAAGTCCGAAGAAAAAAATATAACGGGGTTCCGCAGGACCTTGGTGCCAGTTCTGGTCTGTGGCAACCATTCCACACATTGAGCCAACTGCTGGAAGGTGGCCAGTCAACACACATACCATGGGAAAATAAATTTAAAATATACGTGATAGAAGTGGTAAAGATCATTTTGGAACTTACTGTACACGTATAAGAGAGCGTTTAAGCATGCTTATCGCTGAGTTTTTAATAGACTAAAACGAAGAAACTAACTATGGTTCCGTCCTCCTTTAATGAATTTTAATTTATTACAATCTATATCCAATCAATCGAATTTCCAGACACGAAGAAAGGTCCAGGTTTATCCTGGACAGCTGTATATAAATCCCTCCAGCACACCTCTGGACGCCCTCAAAATTACGGCCAATCGGGGGAAATCCGGACGTATTGCAGCTGCAATTGGGGATGCAAAGATGACCACAATTGTTCACTTAATTGTGTATGACGAAGAAAGGAATCTTCCTTGTTTTAGCGATAGGTCGCATTCCATTTTTAGCCAATGTGATGATGTAGAAGGTAAATATTTTGTACAGAAAACTACGTCACCAGCTACACCTGTGCCCCCGGCGTTTTCAGTTTTACAGGTTGTGTCATAGCTGAGTAAAACAATGCGAACGCGGATAGTGGAAACATTCATATAGCTGACATGGCAGCAGCGACTAGTTTCAGTCGGTTGTTTCATTCGACTGAAGAAAAAAAAAAACTGAACGAAAAAAAAAACAATCGACTGACCAATCGATTGTTAAAAGCAGTCCATTTACTCATCGCTAGGATCGTGCGATATCGGACAGTGGTAGGCAATCAGTGGCAGCTTTGCGAAAATTGTTCGGCAACCGTGTCATCTCAAGATTCGGTGTCATTCCGCAACCGCCAAGATTACCGGGATTTGTTCGCTTGTGAATTTTTCTTGTGGCCTTCCCTCAGAATCGGGTCTACACGATTCTGCCAAGAACACTGGATGAACTGAAACGAAGTCAAGACGAAATGTGTGGTACTCCAAGTCAGATGTTGTGACACTCACTCACGGGGGAACCTCAAGAGCAGATTGGAAGAAAGCATACGTATAGGACGACGCCATGTACAGGACAATTTTCAAACATTGATAATTTGGATTACTGTCTACAGAAGACAAATTGTAGTGGTTCAATATCTGTTTTTATCCGGGTTTTCACAAGTCCCTTTTTTCCGGTCACGCTGTATAAATAGCTTTTCATTGTTTAGATCGTTGCGTAAGATGTAGAGAAACGATTTACCACAGCATAAGAAAGGCAACAACGAGATAATTTAAAAATTCCGAGTTCTCAGGTACCAAGACGAGTTATATTCCCCAGTAATGATCACGAGGGAAGTGTTCGGGGAAATAATTCTGGTACGCCACGTACGGTGCATCGCGCACACCATCCGGGTAGTCTGTGGAGGGTGGAGAGGCTTAGAGATGTTCGCCGGGCAGGCTAAGCGACAGCTCGAGAGCAGCCCGATTCCGGTCCTTTCTTGCTTGCTCGCATGGCCTCGCCGCGCCCGCTGTCTTGCGTCCTACGCACCACATACTTGGTCTCGCCTCTGCTGCCGGCACACCAACAGGTTTATACGAAGCGTTCACGCTGGCATAGGCCAGACATCTCGCTACATGCTGAGCTATTTTCCAAGACTGTCCCGGAGGTAGAAACGCTGCAGAAAGCGAAAGTAAAACTAGCGCGGAGCTCACGACCATATTTTGCACTACATAGCTCCGCCACGTAACGTAATCTCAGATTGCTTGCTCTACTACTATCGAAACCCATCACTTACCTGGCGCAGAGGGCGATCGAAATTCCTTGAAACGGATTCTCGTTCAAACTATAGAGTATCTCGTGAAATCACACTTCTATAGTAATTTTTCCCCCTTTCTGCTAACATATTCCGCCTCGCCTAGTGTTCGATGTGTCTGGTCGGAAGATGTAGTCATGCAACGTCAACTCAACTACGACCAGTAGTTTTAGCCTTTCCTCCCGCATGAGAAACATGTAATAAGATGTACCTTATAAACACTATGTTCGAAGTTAGTTTGGTTTCACAGTGTATCACCAAATTTTGAAAATGCGATAATTAATAAACTGTTATATGGGTAGCAGATATGAGCGCGTTTGTTTTTTCAGTATGGCCCACTAATGATACTGATAGCAATGGATTTTGTTCTGTTATGTAAGTGCACAACACTCAGTAACGACAATGCCGACATCGACAGTAAAGAGCTTTAAAAAAGCAATCGTGTTGTCTCTCCGATGGGAAAACTAGAACTTCTTACCATAGGACCGTTTCCCATTACGGAAAATTCAGCACAATATAAAGTTTGGAAAGAGGGTGTCCCATTTTCAACAGTAAATAAATGGGCGACTTTTGGTAACAGATAGTGCTTCTCGGTAAGATCAACTTTAAACTGATCCATAAACTGTGGACACTCACGAGGACATCCACAAGGTAAATAATGGATAATGAACAATTTACGACTAAAGGACAATGAAATAGCTGGCAAAAATTTATCAGAAGGCATTACATACATTTTATACGAAGAATTAACTGCGAGGATTCTCTATGTAAGCTAAGTGTAGTCTTGTTGAATGATGACAAAAAGCAAATACGAAAATCAATTTCTCAACAACGACTGGACGTTTTAAAAACAATCGTGTTGATACGGCATGTCTACCACTACGGCATCAAAGAAAGGCTAAGTCGATTTTATTCGACGGAAAGAAGTTTTTTCTAGGGTGCACAAGAGTGTCTTATCAGTTAGCTTGCAAACCATAAAACAGTACTTGGCAAATATAAACAAGTCCTCAGAAGCGACTAGATGAAAAGACATGCGGTATAAAATCTGAGATACAAGAGAAAAAAGATCTATAATGATAATGCACATGCCCGTGAAAGACTTAAGACAGTGAAATAATTGGAGCATATGGCGGAAGAACTGTTAAAACACCCGGCCAATTCGTCACATAGGGCACGCTGTCTTCCATCTATAACCAAACCGCAAATCAAAGTTTCTGTAGGAAACGTTTTGTGTCCAATGCAGAAGCTACGGCAACTGTACATGAGAATTCTGGAAACCTTTCAGAACTGGACTTCAGGTATGTATTCGACTACCTTTGACAAAGTGCGGAGGTCTAGAAAACATCTAGGTGTAAAAATGCCTTTTGACTAAGACAGTCAACACGGACGCAGGCTTTAAGCGAAACGGATAGGGAGCATCGTCACAGCCGGCACGGGGAATGCCTCGGGACTGACTGCGGCTTATTCACTTCACAGTTTCGTCATAGTCCAGAGAACGTGCAACCGAGATCTGTGGTCGAGAGTCCCGAAGAAGGCAACCAGGGAAGCTTCCGAAATATGGTGGAAAATGCCTATTCTTAATCTTCAGTATGGAGTAAAGTGTCGCAGTACATTAATCCCGCCATTCATTAGCTAACGGGGCACTTCTTGAGGAAAAAAGACTCCATAAATACATGGCCGCTGAGGTGGAGCCCCGCTTCATCCGGGACGAAAACCACCGATGAAATGACAACCTATCTCTAATACATCGTTGAATACTTTGGTTTTACCTAAGGAATCAAATTACGTGTGATGACCGCGAGCGGACCCCACGTCTATATGCTATTGGCTTAAGCTCCACGACGACTTATGAAGAAATTGGTATTAAGTCTGCATTACTGTCCGAGGCTATTTCAATTAATGAAGCTAGCGGCTACCTTGAATTGAACGCACAGTGTAATGCGCAGAAATCCGGGAACAGGAACCAATAAACGCTATTTCATTTTACCGCGAAAGAAACCAAAGATTAGACTGTTTCATTATTTTAAATTATATAATACTTTCAGAGGTAACTTCTATCGACAAACGGTTACTACCACCGCCCCCACACAGCCTCAGTAGGCTAGAAAGGAGTCAACGGCAGTTGAAAACTGCAGGCATTAATAAGTAGCATTCTTGACTGTACGCTGCTCAAGTGACTGCGAGACACTAAACAATACGTATCTGATAAGAATTCTAAATCCTGCAACCGCAATTTTTTTTTCATGACCAGGAACTTTAAACTAAGGATCCCAGTTCGATTACAAGCCAGGTTAAGTCGAGCCTAGATCATCTCATCTTTCATGGAGGGAAAAAAAAGCGCTACGGCTCTATTAGGGAGGCTTAGTGTAATGTTTTTACGTTGAGCACTTATTGTTCCTAGTCACAACAAAAAGTTTACGGTGTATGATAAATATTTTACATTACGACAACCAGTAGGTACATGTCTAACAGCACTGCAACAGGGGAAACTGCTAAAAGGAGGCCGAGGGTTCACACACAGATCGGGAGAAGGTCGCTCCAAATGCCGGAGAGATGCCTAAGATGTACTCAGATCTTAGGCAGCAGCTGGGGCGGTGTGATCTCTGGGGACTGGCCGCAATCTGCGCAGCGCACTTTCCTTTTTCAGCAGCAGCAGCAGCAACAGCCGCCGCCGTCGCCACACTGGGACAAGGCCTTGCCGACATTGGCCGCCCCGAATACAGCAGCTACCACGCACGGCAGCAGCGGCTGACTCAGTCGCGGACAGACTGCTTCCTACGCAGCTCCGGCGCTTTCGCGAACCCACACCATCGCCAAAGTTTTGCACCCAACATACACTGGAACGTCACAAGAAGACAGATTCATGTCTTATCCAGTTACAATCTGCAATGAAGGCTTCCAACACGTATCAAAATCAAGCGTTGTATTATTTTCTGCCAAAGCATTTGGCATTCACGAGGCGGAAACACAAAAATTCTACGCTGAATTTAGGGCAAAGAATGATTCACACATTTAGTCAGCATAGAGATCTACTGACATCGTCTGTGAATAGTGTAATTATTCACTTGCGTTAACAAACATAGTTTAAACACGACGTCGCTGCAGGGTAATCAAAGTGTGAACCATATCACTAGCTTCTCGCTTCTGTGAAAACAAACACAAAAGCCAATACACTCGCACCAAATCTACTTCCAGTATTTGCTACATTGTTTGATGTCTTACATTCAGTTGTTTACGTAGTAATAACGTGACACGTGGTTTCGTTCTGAGCTAAGAAGTGCTGACACTGAACAAGGTTCTTACAAAAAGTTCTGGAGGACCTGGAAGCAAGAAATGACTGAATACAGTGAAAACAATGTGAGGTTTGTACATGGCACAAGTACTATTGGAAGGGAGTTAACAGCAGAGAATAAGAGACGCACACTTGTGTTGATCCGCTGTGCCTTCCAGAATGACGAGGCAATCCAGGGAATTCTACCAACGCATTTCCCAGACCATAATGTTGCCACTTCTGACCTGGGCCATCCTGACGATTCTTACAACACATTTGCTTTCAGATGTATCTTGTCCGACAACGTATAAAACGTGATTCGTCCCAAAAGGATACCGGTCGCCACTCAGTGGACATTCAGTTCCACTACTGGCGTGCAAATGCCAGCCTCCTTCGTCGATGAACAGCAGCCAGTACAGGTACATGAACCAGGCGAGTGCTGCGGAGGCCCACAGGCAACAACGTCCACTGAATGTCTATTTGTCCGTACATCTCTTTTCAGTTGTCATTCACACCTGACTTCTATGGCCCGTGATGCATCACAGTTGTCTTGGAGCCTGTTTTGGATAGCGCCATTTTACCATGCACAGTAAGAAGTAGGCCGAAGAGCACGAGCACATTTTGTTGGTGCAGATCACATACATTCAGGGGCAAACTTATGACCCCGTCCACTACCCCTTAACCTACTGTTATGCTAACTGACTTATGACCCCTGTGGGTTGATTTATGATGCACTAAGGATGATCTGTCCTCAGAAAGCACCCAACCCTCCTCCTCCTCCCCCCCCCCCTGGGAAATCCCCACCTCTCCCCCTGCCACTTGACGATACAAATGCACTCCCCTCCTGGGAGATACTGCTGCCGAGACCACCAAGCTGTCAACCGGTCGATTTACAAGGGGGAATTAGTCGTTCAGCACTCGTTATTTCAAATCTTTTCACGCAACACACACGCCCATTTCTGTAATGGCTAGTTCACTATTCAGCTATCCAGAGGGCGCCGCAAGGCACAGCTGCAGGCAAAAGCAGACTAGCTGGTAGCTGGAACCCTTTCTTCCAGTTGGCCACGGGTGGCAGAAATATGGTCCAAATGGCTCTGAGCACTATGGGACTTAACATGTGAGGTCATCAGTCCCCTAGAACTTATAACTACTTAAACCTAACCAACCTAAGGACATCACACACATCCACGCCCGAGGCAGGATTCGAACCTGTGACCATTGGCAGTCGCGCGGTTCCGGACTGAAGCGCCTAGAACCACTCGGCCACACCGGCCGGCCCACTGGTGGCAGACACAGAGATAAGTATCAGCAGCTTGCGCATATACAATATTTCTAACCAATTCCACCCCGACACAGCCCTCCCCCCTTTAAAAAAATCCACTTCATCAAACCCGAGACAGGGATGTTTTTGACCATACACCTCAAATATATCATGAGAAATTTAGATTTCTCACTTTTATACGAGTTATTTTCAAAGACGAGAGAAATTGGGGCATACAAGCAGTTTCACAATGCTAAATTATCGTTACTTCTTGTGAAAATCCTGTAGCAGTATGGCTTAGGTTATGTTTTTCACATCAGGTAAAAAGAAATCTGTTCTGATCAGCTTAATATCCGTTACGTCCTGCATCACAGGAAAAGAATATTAAACTCACTTTTCGCTCATGACAGAGTGCTAAGAGCATTCTCTATGTCTATCACAGGATGCTTCCTTACTTTCGAATCCTCTTAAAGTAACCAAATGCTTGTACAAAGTTTAAGGTACCAAGGTAACAGGACGTTTTCAGTATGAAGACTACACTACGTACCACATTATAAATTCGGTAATACAGCCGATTTTATTACATAGGTCATCTCTCCTCGTGTAGGTGGGAGATAGAAATTTCGTGGTACTCCAGCCCTCGCTTCAACCTGGTGGCACATTACTGATATCGAATTGAGAGGCTAACTAACTAACTAACTAACTGCTAATTCTCTCGAAATCTCATCAGAGCACTGTTTCATTAGTTAGAAGGATGTGTAGTTCTCCACCCATCACTGACTATGTAGAGCACTATCACAACAAGAAAAATAGCACACTAACATACAGGACGACATTCACAATGAGACAGTATATGCAGACTGCATACAGAAATTCAGGAGTATAACAATTCATCGAGATTGAATGACAGTCTATAAATGTCACCCTCTACATGTCCCGGTCTCCTCTATCGTATTCCTATGATTAATACGTTAGATACAAAAGTGTAATGGTGTCTTAGACATTGCAGGCAACACACACTACCACACAACACCCTCTCCCCCCCCCCCCCCCCCTCTCTCATTTCATTTTTGTAACACACCACACAGTAAAACTATGAACTATAAAAACTTCACTAAAGTCACCTGGTACGTAACTCGATAAGTTCTACCGCATCCCTCTCTTCTAATATATTGAAAACAAATACTTTCTGTGTGTTGACATCAAGTACATTTAATATTTAATGTACGTGTACTGGTCCACTGGAGCAGGTGGCCAGTGATCGAAGTCACTTACACAGACCTTTGTAAAGTTTTGTCGCCCGTACTGTAGGAGGACAATATTCCACAGACTATCAATCACAAAAGAGTGTTCCTATCTCATTCTTTCATAATAAGTTTGATACATTGTTTGTCTGCTGTAACACATCCAAGCAGTGTATAGCTACAGCTTTGTATACTGTCATACATTTTGTTTTTCTGACTTAGGTCAGCATCAAGTATTGAACCAGCAATAACACATTTTGATCCTTTGGCTTTAACAAAGCTAGATTTTGCTAGTGCAAGTTAAGGTGCTCCCACAACACACAGGATGGCTGAAATAAAAGGCAGAGGTGGTGTTTCTTATTGACAAAAATGTTGAAGACATCTCAATATATGGAAACTGGAAGAGTTTGAAGCATTGTGGAGCATTTCCAAACAGCTATCTGAAAGTGATGACCACTACATCTAATATCTTCCAAAGCAACGGGTAGCAGATGTCTTGTCTATTTTTGAAGAGACCCTGAGCATTGGCTCCTCATGTTGGTGGTGCATATTGCACCCAGGTATGGGATCGCCGTTTCGTTGTCCTAGGTGGTGGTCATCCTGACCTTCAAATCTTTGGGCACTGCATCTTTACGGTACATAAGCACATGTGGAACAAGGGGGTATTCTGCATGACAAACTGATAAGAGAATGGATAGTATGCAGCATCAGTTGTTACTCCCACTGGAGGTGGAATGTAATTATTTTCATACACCTAGGAGGATATGTAGGTACCCTCAAACCTCCATATTTTTGTAGTATTTTCATCAATCTTAAGTATTTTCCATCAATTTTCGTAATTTTATCAGGTTTTTCGTGATTTCAACACATTTTAGTCAATTACTTGAGGTCCATATCACTACTCTCAACAAGCTGTCACGTCAAGAAAACATCTCACTGCATCAATCTGGTGATGCCACCAACCACTGGCATTGCTGAATGGTTCTGAATCTCTGTAATACTACTAAACCACCCCCTCCATTTCTTTGCGAGGGTCATGTCCATGTGGACATATCGTGAACCCTGTTACACAGCCTACATCACGTGACATAGCATTTCTTAGTGTAGGAAATAGCCATCAGCAGAAGGTGCAAAAACTACATTGTTTAGCCAAAACACTTTATAAATCCACTAATATTTTATTACGATTATCCATATCCCCATGTGGAAGGAGACACAAAGTATTCTCGCATTCGCGAGATGAAGTCGAAGATTCAAAGCTCGAGCACTCAACCCTCTGTTTTGAAATGAGCTACCCCTTCAATGAACCTATAGGCTAAGGATCCTGGGCAAAACTATATGGCTTCTCCATGCATCTGTTAACTCTTCCCCTGTCTTTAACCAACCCTCTCTGCAACACTGTCTCAGAATTAATTTGAAACAGACCAGAATTAGTAGGGTACTATGCTCACTACATTTGATGTCTCTTGATGGAACAGAACGACCCGAGTTCCACGTAATAAATAAAGTTTGATATTTTGCTTTCCCAAAGAGTATAACACGTATTTCAAAGGTGTACTGATCAGTGCTAAAGATACAGACCGGTTTTCTCATGCAAAGACTGTAACTGCCATTCTGCAAAGACTGTTCCCTACCAATCTTACATCACCTGTCCAATTACACACTATCTCTTTAGAAGCTTGCATGCTGAGGAGTTAGCACTCCTTGTTGAGTGTATAGTAGATACAAGTCTCGTACATTTGAGAGTAATGTGGTGATTTAACAGATTTAAAGAAGCAGCAGTGTACAGTTTATGCATGTTGAAGCTCCAGATGGAAGTAGTTTGAAACATTTTACATAAATCACTTTTGCTACCAAACCTGTAGTATTATTGTAGTGCCTGGATTCCACACCAAGAAGGTGCTGCGAAGAGAGAAACAGTCACAGAACACAAACACATAGCAGTGATTTGTGATATGCAAAATTACATGCCGTGCTGCACTAACTCCACGAACAGAACGAACTCTCTTCCAAACACATGTTTGTCAAGAAAATGTATGCACAGGGATTGCGGTACGTCACTAACTTAAAAATCAATGCAGTTATGAAACTGAAGACTATGTCCAAAATGTGGCAGAGACATTGAGTGAATCACATACATTTTTGTTCATCTAGAGGAGGCATTGAAATAGGTTTTCCATCGATGGACATTGCTTATCACACGTGCTGAGTTTTGTAAGGAGAAGTTCGCTGTTAACGATTGCAGGCAGGTAGCGCTCTAAGTCACACACAGAACCTGCAATTGCAGAAGAGTCGAATGCAAGTTAGACTGCACAACTGATGAACCCCGAGGGAAGAACAGAAAAATTGGTTAAATACGGGATAAATTACCTTTCTCAACACTTCCTTTCTCTAGGCTGCATCATCAGTCTACCATTAAATCGTATCTCATGACAACCCATCTCAACCAATTACTCCTACTTTCTATCATCCTTTAATGCAGATCCATATGAATTTACAGGCAGATGGTTATCTTTTCCAGGAAAGTGTCAAAGGCAGCACTGAACTTGCATACTTCCCTGTTACCTCAATAGACAACCAACAGAATGTTGTTAGAAAACCATGCACCAACTGTTCTCCAAGATGTTTGTTAGTTGACACCGCAAGGTTTTGAATGGTAGGGAGTACAGAGAAAAACACTGTAGATACTGTTTCTTGGGGTTAAAACAAATTAACAGTGTTGCACAGAGTCAAACAGGTGATGCATTCTTTAGTTGTATATTGCAGTCCCCCAGCTAGTAATACAACTCTCTTTAGCTAAGGACACTATATAAAAATCTGTAAGGTGATTGCCTATAACTTTGGAATCACACCTGGGTTTGTGATCTGACATACATAGATTTATTACTCTTCACTTGGGGGTCAATCACATTACACAATCTATTCCACCAGCATTATCAGCTGTTAACGAAGAATGACTGTTTCTCTCATTTCCGGTGCTTCCATGTCATCAACACCTAGCACACATACATTTGTTTTCTATAGGTGTATCCACTAGTCTGTTCAGGACAAAAGAGGTGTTAGTCTGGTTTCCAGATTCTAATGTTTAAGTCAATAGAAGTGCAGTTTACTGGGACAGCTTGGTCTGTTGGTCTGAGCTGCAGGTGTTGCAACCTGAAGTAGCCACTTGATATGGGAATTCCCCAGCAAAGGAAGTCTGTGCAAACAAAGGGGACAGCAACTGTGGGGTGATCTGGCGGGCAGATACCCACAAAAAATTTAACTTGTGACCACTATTGTTGACAGCAGAGCTCACTGGGCACTCAGCATGCTTAGTGTAATATAGGTATTGATAAACTGTCTCTGTACAGTCTATGTACTAATACAGTGAGATGTGCCCTTAACAGCAGACGACTGGTGGTCATTCTTAGGTCAGCCTCTTTGTCGGTTCAGACAACAGCATATGGTGCAGCCCACTGATCGCCAGATATGTTTAGCACGAGCCGTGACAGTGTAACTACATCTGGTGAGTGCTTCGTGACTGTATTCCTTATGCAATCTAAGTAAAGGTGCTGCAATTATTTAAATATCCAACATTGCAATCAATTTCTTGATAACTTGTTTAAAAAACAATCTTCCACACACTGCAAACTATTTCCGCCAATCCATCATACAATATTTCCTGAAGGGGCCTATATCCACCAAGGACAACAATCGCATAAAAAGGATTTCCATTTAATTAATTAGTCAATCAAATTGATAGAGTAGGAGGGGGCTATTTGAGTAACTCATGCCTAACCTGAAGCAGCTCGTGTTCAACAACAGAATACTGAAAGTGGCACAATGTTAACCTAAAGTACTTCCACTGAGCCATTTCCTGCCAATTTTTTCAATCAATTTAATTAGTCAATTAATTTGATGTTTAAAGTAGTGACATAGAACAATAGGTTAAAGGGAACTGACAAAGGAAGTGTATCCTTCAAAAGCGCGGAAAATTCAGGATGTGCACTCATATGGGGGGTGGGGTGCCCAAAATGGAGGGGCTGAGCTTTTCCTGATAATTGGCAACAGGGTAGCACCCAAAATAAAGAAAATAAACTACCCTGTACCTTCCTCTCCAACAGATCGAGTCTTTTCCTACAAATTTCCAAACACAGGTGGGAAGGGGGGCTGGGGGGCTGGGGGGGGATTTCCCAGGAGGGGAGCTGGAGGGATTTCCCCAGGAGTGGGAGGGAAAAATTAATTGATCAATTTAATTTATCAGTCAATTAACTTGATATCAAAAGTATGTTTCTATTGGTGGCATGGGGAGGGGGGAGGGTTGGGGATTTCCCAGAGGGAGGGAGGGGTGGCGCTTTCTGAGTAGGTCAGGTTATCCCCAGAGGGTTATAAATCAACACCCAGGGTGTCATAAGCCAATTAGCATAACAGAATAAGCGATGGGGAAGGGGGGATCATAAATCAGTCAAGTTTGCCCCTAAATGTTTGCAACTCAAGCTAACAAAATGCACCAATGCTCTCTTTGCCCTACTACTATGGTGTACTTAAAGGCGACATGTGAATATTTCACAAACTGTCATATCTGAAATGCTTCCACCCTTGAGACAAAAACCAATTGTCATGGTCTTTAGGTGTCAAATAGCTTCGTTTTCCCATACCTGCCGTCTTTGGGTAGCTACTGCACGTTGACGTCTAACAGAAGTGGTGTTCACAACATGACTGAACTGCGTATTTAAGTATTTTACGTACTAGGGCATGAGGAGAAATAATGCACGTTTGTAGAATGCGAACAAAAGATCTCGAGAAACTTGCCAGGTGGCATGAGGAAGATAACTTCTCCCTCTACACACATGTGCAGTTTGAATGAGTTACGTTCATCCAGTGTATTTTGAGTAGCGGAAGTATGTGTGTTGTAGTGCTATGTCAACACGAGTTACACAGCGTGCTGTTACCAAATTTTTAACTATTGAAAACAACTTGTTACACGTTGGGAGAAATGTCTAGTCTTAAGGTAACTACGTTGAAAAATAAATTTATGATTTTGCAGCTTAATAATTGTACTTTACAGTACTTTTCACCTGATCTTCCTAAATGTTTTTGCTTCTGTTCTAAGAACATCTGTGTATTACGTTTCAGCCTACCCTCTTATCTTGCATAAAAAGGTAAACACGAGAGTCAGCTGCAGTTCTCGCCGCTGAGTTGTTTAATGGAGAAAATACCAACCTACAGCAATATTAAAAGGGATGATTATGTGAAACTTCTAATTCACTCATAAAAATTGTCAGACTAGAGCAAGAAAGCTTAAGATACATCGGAAAAAAACGCAAATACCGTGACTTCCGATTGAATGCAGAAGATTTTATAATATCAGAGACAAACAAGTGTAAGCAACTCTCATGCATTTACTATTATTCTGAGAACTAATAATGTCACCCACCTACTATTATATGTGGCTGAAAGATTTTTGTGCTTTCGTGTTTCATACATATATTTGAAATATGTGAGAAGTGTATTTAGATTTGAGCACACTGAACTGGTCTGCTACCTAACATCGGTAACGTACTCCGAAGCCATTAACCACCGTCCTCCTCCAAACGTTGTGGTTCTTGTTTGAAGTCATCTACAGTTTCATCAGAAAGATTGATACTGCTTTCTGGATGGATGAAGGATGATTCGCAGAAGCAATATGGACATCATTCGAACGTTATAGGCCATGGCGAGGCGGGAGGTTGGGGGATGGAAGAAATGCGTCACCAATTGCAAATACTCTATACCAAGAGAAATATTTAGATCTCTTTCCTTTTATTACTGGTCTGAGGCTTGATATTAGCTGAAAATGGTATTAAGTGAGAATGTAAAATAGTTCAAATGGCTCTGAGCACTATGGGACTTAACTTTTGAGATCATCAGTCCCCTAGAACTTAGAACTACTTGAACCTAACTAACCTAAGGACATCACATACATCCATGCCCGATGCAGGATTCGAACCTGCGACCGTAGCAGTCGCGCGGTTCGAGACTGTAGTGCCTAGAACTGCTCGGCCACCCCGGCCGGCTGAGAATATGAAGACTGCACCAAAACATAATATTAGTGCTATTAAGAGTATGTGTGACGATTTAGACACTAAAAAATACAGCGTTTTACTTATATTTTTTATTAATTGTAGTACGAAAATAAAGTCCTAATTAAAACATACACTGCGTTAGGAAAAGAAAAGTTGCCTCTTTATGGTACACACACAGAAATGATTCCCCCCTCCCACAAAAAAATTAGAACACTGAAGCTGTTTTTTTTAAATTACCTACTATACGATTACTTGTGGAGTAGGAACATTTGAAATTTGTGATTAGGTAATGCTTGTTTTTTGTGTATAGCCTTCGGAATGAAACAGTGAGAGCTGTCCCTGAATCTAAACGTTCAAATATACTAGAGTCATATTGATTTACGCAATGTCTCTTCTTCGACTACTGGCTCAGCTTGCCACACTATGATGAATACATTGTACATAAAGCTACTTGACGGGTCATATTAGTCCTAGATAAGATCAGCCCAAGAGAGATCGACAGCATTTACGATAAAACAGAGCAATAATAAAAATTCTTTCAAAGAGTCCACGTTACATGATTTAACGGTATGCTCTCGGAGGTCCAAAATTTACATACTGCGACATACGGTATATACTATATCAAAAGCAGTTTTTATACCAATGTTAACATCTTTACATGTGGTGGGGCGCGCGAAATATTATTCACAGTACGGCGTTAAGTTTCGAGCAACTAACCCCCCCTCAACAGGCCACTGATGAAGTAATTATGAAACATCGCTAAACAAGCACCGCCAAAAACCTCATGCAGCTCTGGATGGAGAGAAAGATAACCGAAATATGTGCCAAGCCAGAATGAATATTCGCAGCTGCAATCCAACGCTACCGTGGTGACAGATAATCCCAGCACAGTCACCCATCAAAGGGCTAGCCCCTGAACCCCACTGCTGTATGCGGCGTCATGACTAACTCAAGTATGTCCGACAATCATGAGAGTTCAACTGTAATGCGCATACGTTGTTCTTGAAAGCCGGTTTCGTGTCATTTTTCTAGACGCTACATGACAGATTCCTTATTTTCGCAAGTCACAATCGAGACCGTTATTTTTGCTACCCTGTGGCTCATTTTGGTAACATCGAGTATTTTCTGAAAATTCCTTTAGCCAAACGAGCCTTAAGTTCCAAACGATGAAAAGTTCTCATTTTAAATTTAACGCCGCAAAAGTTATTATTATTATTTCTATTTTTCTCAGACCTTAGGTCTGGTTAAAAATGGAAAGTGACGCAGACCTTCATCAAGCGTGACTTCCTTTTAACTGTACGGTATATGTTACATTGTCTTTAGGAACTTTCGGGTTATTGAACACGTATCAATAATTACAGATTTCTGTAGTTGTTTATATAAGTTTGGATGTAGCTGTATTGTGTTGATGTACTGGTGGATATTGTGTGGTATGACTCCTGTAGTTGATAGTATAATTGGTATAGTGTCAACTTTATCCTGATGCCACATGTCCTTTACTTCCTCAGCCAGTTGGATGTATTTTTCAATTTTTTCTCCTGTTTTCTTCCGCATATTTGTTGTATTGGGTATGGATATTTCGATTAGTTGTGTTAATTTCTTGTTTTTATTGGTGAGTATGATGTCAGGTTTGTTATGTGTTGTTTTATCTGTTATAATGGTTCTGTTACAGTATAATTTGTATTCAACATTCTCCAGTACATTTTGTGGTGCATACTTGTATGTGGAAACGTGTTGTTTTGTAAGTTTATGTTGTAAGGCAATCTGTTGATGTATTATTTTTGCTACATTGTCATGTCTTCTGGGGTATTCTGTATTTGCTAGTATTGTACATCCACTTGTGATGTGATCTACTGTTTCTATTTGTTGTTTGCGAAGTCTGCATTTATCTGTTATGGTATTGGGATCTTTAATAATATGCTTGCTCTAATATCTGGTGTTTATTGTTTGATCCTGTGTTGCAATCATGAATCCCTCCCGTCTCACTGTATATATTGCCTTTTCTTAGCCACGTGTTGGATGCGTCTTGATCGATGTGTGGCTGTGTTAGATGATACGGGTGCTTGCCATGTAGTGTTTTCTTTTTCCAATTTACTTTCTTCGTATCTGTTGATGTTATGTGATCTAATGGGTTGTAGAAGTGGTTATGAAATTGTAGTGGTGTAGCCAATGTATTTATATGAGTGACTGCTTTGTGTATTTTGCTAGTTTCTGCTCGTTCTAGAAAGATTTTTCTTAAATTGTCTACCTGTCCATAATGTAGGTTTTTTATGTCGATGAATCCCCTTCCTCCTTCCTTTCTGCTTAATGTGAATCTTTCTGTTGCTGAATGTATGTGATGTATTCTATATTTGTGGCATTGTGAACGTGTAAGTGTATTGAGTGCTTCTAGGTCTATGTTACTCCATTTCACCACTCCAAATGAGTAGGTCAATATTAGTATAGCATAAGTATTTATAGCTTTTGTCTCGTTTCTTGCTGTCAATTCTGTTTTCAGTATTTTTGTTAGTCTTTGTCTATATTTTTCTTTTAGTTCTTCTTTAATATTCGTATTATCTATTCCTATTTTTTGTCTGTAACCTAGATATTTATAGGCATCTGTTTTTTCCATCGCTTCTATGGAGTCACTGTGGTTATTCAATATGTAATCTTGTTTAGTGTGTTTTCCCTTGACTATGCTATTTTTCTTACATTTGTCTGTTCCAAAAGCCATATTTATATCATTGCTGAATACTTCTGTTATCTTTAGTGTAATTGGTTGAGTAGTTGATTTGTTGCTGCCAGTAGTTTTAGATCATCCATGTATAGCAAATGTGTGATTTTGTGTGGGTATGTTCCAGTAATATTACATCCATAATTTGTATTATTTAGCATGTTGGATAGTGGGTTCAGAGCAAGACATAACCAGAAAGGACTTAATGAGTCTCCTTGGTATACTCCACGCTTAATCTGTATTGGCTGTGATGTGATGTTATCTGAATTTGTTTGAATATTAAGTGTGGTTTTCCAGTTTTTCATTACTATGTTTACGAACTGTATCAACTTAGGATCTACTTTGTATATTTCCAATATCTGTAGTAACCATGATGGGGTACACTATCAAAAGCTTTTTGGTAATCAATGTATGCGTAGTGTAGCGACCTTTGTTTAGTTTTAGCTTGATACGTCACCTCTGTATCTATTATCAGTTGCTCTTCACATCCTCGTGCTCCTTTGCAACAGCCTTTTTGTTCTTCATTTATAATTTTGTTCTGTGTTGTATGTGTCATTAATTTCTGTGTAATAACTGAAGTTAATATTTTGTAGATTGTTGGTAGGCATGTTATGGGGCGATATTTAGCTGGGTTTGCTGTGTCTGCTTGATCTTTAGGTTTCAGATAGCTTATTCCATGTGTAAGTGTATCAGGGAATGTGTATGGGTCTGCAATGTAACTGTTAAATAATTTAGTTAGATGTGAATGTGTTGAGGTGAACTTTTTTAGCCAGTAATTTGCTATTTTATCATTTCCAGGGGCTTTCCAATTGTGCGTAGAATTAATTGCTAGGGTGACTTCATGTTGCAAAATTATCACTTCAGGCATTTGTGGTATCATCTTGTATGAGTCTCTTTCTGCTTGTATCCACCGTGCATGCCTGTTGTGTTGTACCGGGTTTGACCATATGTTGCTCCAGAAGTGTTCCAAGTCTGTTATGTTTGGTGGATTGTCTATTTTAGTGTGTGTTATCTATTGTGTGGTAAAATCTCTTTTGGTTTGTGTTGAATGTTTGGTTTTGTTTCCTTCTATTTTCACTTTTTCTGTATCTTCTATGTCGTTTGGCCAATGCTTGTAATTTCTGCTTCTTTTCATCTAATTGCTCTATTGCTTCTTGTTGTGAGATTTTACCTAACCTTTTTCGTTTTTTGTCTGATATTTCATTTCTTATAAATTGTGTTAGCTGTCCGATGTCTTTTCTCAGTTTTTCTATTCTGATCTGTAGCCTGTGTTGCCATGCTGGTTTTGTGGGTTTCTTCTGTGTGTTGGTTTGTTCTGATCTCTGCCTAGTGTGTATATTTAGTGTAGTGAGTGCTCCTACATAAACCAGTAGTTGTAACTCTTCCATAGTTGTATTTTCATTTATTTAGTTGTGTATGATTGTGTTGATAGTTGATATTGTTGTTTCGACTTGTGGGTTATTTGGTGGTCTATGCAAGAATGGTCGAATGTCTGTATTTGTGTCTTTGTATTCTATATATGTCAGCTGAAATTTCTCTTCTATATCTAACATGTGTGTCACTTCGTGTTCTATTTGTGCTTGTTCTGGTGGCTGTCTTAAGATTTCGTTTTCCTCTGATTGTTTAATTGACACGTTTTGTTCTTTGTTTGTCTTCTCTGGGATGTTTGAGTCCATTACTGTATTTTCTTCTTCTAATTGAACATAATTTTGTTCCAGTATTTGCTGTACTTGTTGTTTGATGTTTTCTAATTCTGACTGGGGTATCCTGTTATTTCTTATTATTACACGGATCTGATCAGCTAGTCGTTGTTCTGTTAAAAATTTTAATTCCGGGTATCTGGTAATAAATGTTGTGTATACTTGTGATCCGTATCCAGTTGTGTTGGTTCCTAGGTTTGTTGCTTGGTAATAACAGAACATGAGGTGTCGATTAACTTCATCTGACCATCTCATCCTCTGTCTTTGTTTTCCTTCTAGGGTGGTTGCAGGAAGCATATCCTGCAAAACACCTCTATTTGGATTTAAATCATTTTCCAGTTGGCTAGCAGTGTCATTACCATTGTGGGCGGGCATAGGGTTCAAGTGCCGTCCCCGACCATGACGGCGCTTGTCGAAGGCTTCTTTAGTTCTGTCCTGAACCAAGTAATCACACTAAAAGGGGGGTTAGCCCTATTAGTGGTTTGTTCTTTTCGTCGCCTTTTACGACTGGCAGAACATACCGGAGGCCTATTCTTTTCCCGGGCCTCCACGGGATTTATTATTATTATTATTATTACTCAGTTTCAGCCGCGAGACGCTACAGAATGAAACCTTATCCAAGTACAATCCTCTTGCGTGGCCGAAGTTGGTATCTTTATGAGAGCTGAATGACTACTATGCTCCTTGCGCTCTCGGCGTTGCCGTCATTAGATGGTGTAAAAGAATACTAGGCAGTCTAGACTTACGAACCAATGCTCCGTAAACGGGAAGTTCCGGAGGGGCAGAAGGATTAGTATCAACATCAGTTGTTTCGCTCAGAGTCATGTCAAATTGACAACTTCGTCGAAGCGATTCTGCACAAACGTTCGCTTTTACAACGGCATGCTGAGATGGTAGCCGCGGTTGAAACTAACGATGCGCAAGCAAATTGCTGCTCTCATTTCTCGTTTATAAAGTATAGCAGATCCCCTACAACGTTTAATAGGAAAGAAGAAAGCTTAAAGAAAAAACTATCGTAATTTTAAATGCTCTTCGAAGAAACGAACGTGTCAACCTTAGACTTTCAGCAGAATATGCATGTTATGTAATGTAATTTTCAATTAACGGTCTTTCTGTCTCCGTTGATAGCTAAGAACAACTTACGAACTCAGCTGTTTCGGTTCGTCACTGCTTCACAGAATGACTTATGTCAACATAATTACACTACGCTGTACGTCTGCACGGAGTGTAAAGAACAGCCTTCTGCTCGAAGTATTACTTGAAAAAAAAAAACACCTCTTCCCACAGTCACTCCCTCTTGCTCACACGACTCATCCGCCATACGGAACATCTGACTATATGCCAGTGATGGAGCAGTCCACTAATTTCCTTTAAGAGAGACGTGCTGTATTTTAGTGACGCGCCGCTTGGAAAGGGAACAGAGTCGAAACGAACACTGCAATACAACTAAATTTTAACAGGTTTAAATAAAGACCAGAAAAATTTGTATCTACACACCAATTTCATTTCGTACGAACAAGGCTTCTCAATGTGTGCTCCTAGGTGCAACATTAAAGCAGGCACTAAAATAGAGAATCTCTCTCTGAGCGGATTCCGATGGAATTCTTCGGTGAACAGTGCGGGACCTGAAGGTGCCCAGACATCCGGAGCGAATTACCTTTTATCGTCGGAAGTTATTTGTTAGTTATGGCATACCCAATCTGAAGAAATTTAAAGCCATTTAATGTTTCGTCATCTGTAGTATAAAGCACGCAAAGAGAAGAAAGGAAACAGAGGTACTAAAAACAGGCGAGGAAACAAGACTTGAGAAACCATTGCTGTGAGGTATCTGTTGCGGCATCCTAAAGCTAGGATATGGAAAACAGACAGCGGAATGTAGCACGGGAGTTATGAGGACATGAAAAGATCAGTCTAAGATAAGTAAAGGTTAAGGATAGAGTTAAGTCAGTCTAATAGAAAACCACTTTTCGTAAGAACACTGCTACTTTTACATGCGGCTACTAAAACTGTTACCAAGTATTTTTTGCTTAAATGCCCACACTTCTGGTCGGCCACACCGAAACAATTAGTCAACAGCTAGCGTGAAATTCTTACTGTTGTGCAATATTTCGGGTACCAATTAGTTCATTAGCAACCAAAAGCGATACTCAAAGAGCGGTAGCGAGAAGAGATGAGTAGCGGAGGTTTAATGCCTTGAAAAATAATCAAGAAATACAGGTCTGTAAAATCAACGGCGATCTACTCATTTCGTCTTTGGCGCTGTCAATGACAATGTAATCATTCAGTATTGTACTTTAAACGTATGTTTAAATACTATAGTAGTCCAAATTAATCTTTAGAGCTGTCAGCCAATTGTAAAGGACTCTCATTCGGAAGGACGACGGTTCAATCCCACATCCGGCCATCCTGATTTCGGTTTTCCGTGATTTCCCTAAATCGTTCCAGGCAAATGCCGGGTTGGTTCCTTTGACAGGGCACGGCCGATTTCCTTCCCTAATCCGATGAGACCGATGACCACGCTGTTTGGTCTCTTCCCCCAACACAACCCAACCCAATTGCAAAGGCAATCTTAAATGCTGTCACTAACTTTAAGCTGTAGCCTATATTCTGATGATGCTCTTTTTCATTTGAAGAGCGAAACCGGTCATAAAAATACGAAGTGCGACTTGTGGCTGTTTTCGAAAACTTAGTTTTAACAGTCGCTCCCCCTGCAGAAGATGCCTGCTCTTGGTAGAAAAGTTAACGAACTTTAGCAAAACTGATGTATGAAAGGACATTCACACCTTTCGTGTGTTTCGTTCATACAGCTGCCACACAGGTTATGTTTTGACGTACTTGGCTACAACACAAAAGGATTTACTGCAGTAACACTCCAACGCAAAAAAAACCATTGAAAAATACTGCACCAAATATTACACGAATCGGGAATCTGGACGATTATTTCTCGTGAAACGAATTTTCTAAAAGCAACTACACTACATAAGCTTCTAAGCAGGTCAGTTATCACAGAGCATGCATTATCTGTACTCATCTATATATCAGTACGAAGATTACATTACATGTTCCTGGAGATCAATGTCACGTGCTAAGAATCCACCAAGAATGCGTGTAACGACTTGGTATGCATTTATTTAGGGTGATTCAAAAAGAATACCACAACTTTAGGAATTTAAAACTCTGCAACGACAAAAGGCAGAGCTAAGCACTATCTGTCGGCGAATTAAGGGAGCTATAAAGTTTCATTTAGTTGTACATTTGTTCGCTTGAGGCGCTGTTGACTAGGCGTCAGCGTCAGTTGATGCTAAGATGGCGACCGCTCATCAGAAAGCTTTTTGTGTTATTGAGTACGGCAGAAGTGAATCGACGACAGTTGTTCAGCGTGCATTTCGAACGAAGTATGGTGTTAAACCTCCTGATAGGTGGTGTATTAAACGTTGGTATAAACAGTTTACAGAGAATGGGTGTTTGTGCAAAGGGAAAAGGCAGCCCTTGACAGAGCACTTCATCACTGGCCTCCAAGAAGACCTGATCTTACCCCCTGCGATTTTTTCTTATGGGGGTATGTTAAGGATATGGTGCTTCGGCCACCTCTCCCAGACACCATTGATGATTTGAAACGAGAAATAACAGCAGCTATCCAAACTGTTACGTCTGATATGCTACAGAGAGTGTGGAACGAGTTGGAGTATCGGGTTGATATTGCTCGTGTGTCTGGAGTGGGCCATATTGAACATCTCTGAACTTGTTTTTGAGTGAAAAAAACCTTTTTAAATACTCTTTGTAATGATGTATAACAGAAGGTTATATTATGTTTCTTTCATTAAATACACATTTTTAAAGTTGTGGTATTCTTTCTGAATCACCCTGTATATTAACAGTGAAGATTAGATTCTGCTGGTTCATTAATCTCTAGACACCTGTGCATTTAGAATGAAGGACAGCATCCAGGAATCAAACACGCGACTGCTTTAGCGTAGGTTCATTCCCATACTTATGAAGTGGCACCTTTGGGTGAGATCTTTGCCCGAATTTACATAAAATACTACTAGATCTGAAACCTGTGGTACGAACATGAGACTGTTTTAGCGTGTTTCTTGCGAGCATATACACGGAAACAGAAAAAAAATGAGAGAGAGAGAGAGAGAGAGAGAGAGAGAGAGAGAGAGAGTCTTATTGTGCTTCTGGTTGATTAATTTATCTAATCTCGACACACGGCTGTTGGGCCAGGCACACCATGTACGCGGCCAGCGGGTGAAATGCGTGTGGCCGGCTGCAGCAGCAGTGGGTCCCATGAGTCATACAACCAACCGCAGCAGCTTCCTGCCTCAAGGACAATGGCACTAGCGCCGCGCACCACACACACACACACACACACACACACACACACACACACACACACCACTCCGCCCTGACTGAGCAGACTTTTAGCTGTCGCTTCGAGTCGCATCCAGCCCAACAGCTACTGAGTTTCGGATCAACATGCAGTCACTAATACCGTCGCCAACACAAAACTGTGTGTAGTAGACTAATCAACGTAGCGGCAGCTTTTCTCCGAATCAGACAAAATTTCTTTCTTTGCGGCATCTGGTGACCTTCCTAGAAAATGGATTAAAAGTAGTCTGTTAGGGCGAATGCATTACTTTTACTGATGTTATTTCACTTCCAATTTCCGCCACTGGGCACTCTTAAGTCAAATCACGGACGACTACATGTCATCTAGAGAGTGTATTCTCTTTCTGGGGAACTAACTGATACTGGAATGAGATTTTCACTCTGTAGCGGAGTTGGGCGCTGATATGAAACTTACTGGCAGATTAAATCTGTGTGCCGGACCGAGACTCGAACTCGGGACCTTTGCCTTTCACGAGCAAGTGCTCAGAGATGGTAGAGCACTTGCCCGCGAAAGGCAAAGGTCTCGAGTTCGAGTCTCGGTCCGGCACACAGTTTTAATCTGCCAGGAAGTTTCAACTCGGATACTCTTTTCGGCCATCTAATTTCACTCATTCCCTCGATGAGACCGTACCGGAGCAGATATTTCGACTGGATTGTATCTAAAATTGTGCTATTTCCTCTTTAATATTCTGTTACACCGTCGTTTCACAAGAAATCCTTCCTAATTATACTAGTATTTTTTTCCCAATTTCATTACTTCTAGTTCAACGCTTAAGTTTATGCTCCAGAAGAGATAATACTCTCAAATTGGCACAAATGTAAAAGTACTGCACGTTTACTCTTCCTGATATTGCAGTTGTTCACATATATACTGCTCCTGTTTGATGGCCGGCTGTCTTCAGCATTGACTTTTTTATTGTTTATTACCCGTTTCATTTTACAAGTCCCATCTCACTGTTTTCTCCCTGCAGCAAATCTTTCTAACGATTTATCATCACATTACATTACTTATACTTTCAGTTTTCGAAATTTGTGACCATATTCTACATTTACTTCGTCATCAACACAAAGGAATTTGTGAATGACTATCTTTTACTAAGGTGGTACAGTTACACTCCCTTCTGCTTATCTACAGGTATTTCGATTAAGAGACACTGTTGAAAACAGTATTTATACACCGATCCTTTATTACTTTTTGTCATTTGTTTCGTTCAGCTCGAAATTGTGATTTCGTTGAAAGAATATACAAATGTGTTCCTGAAATAGTAAAAACTGGCTTTACTTCGTACACGAAACAAAACAAAGGAGAAACAAAAATTATCGACAGCCCATTATAAGGCATTCCTTGCTATAGTATTTCGTATCGTGTCTTCGGCTTCTATCACATTCTGTAGTTTTCTAGTCACCTAATCCATAAGAATGATTACTTCTAAACCTCTCTTACCAAATGAATGTAAAAAGTTCTCATACGCATACGATTTTCGACAAAATCAAATAAAACATATCATGTAAGGAAGCTGTTTTGCGAATTTTATCCATAGTGGATGCTGTTATGCATCGTGGAGTACCTCCTCAACTTCCGAGAGTCCGCGACATAGTGTCATGTTCCGAGCTTTATTCAACCAAATGGTTAAGTTTACAGAGGCTACCAATAAAAGCTCCATAGAGCCAATAGGTTATATTGCAGTAAACAAAACCCAATTTCAACGAAATGTAGAAGCCAACAACATTCAATCATTCACTCACTCATTCATTCATTCATTCATTCATTCATTCATTCATTCATTCATTCATTCATTCATTCATTCATTCATTCATTCATTCATTCATAAAGAAGTGCTTCCGTGGCACTGGTTCGGAAATAGTGGCAGCGGGAACAATGAAAGGCATTTCGCGTTGCGGTGTTGAGCAGCACCGTCAACACCACCCGAAATTACGAGGGCAGTTCAATAAGTAATACAACACTTTTTTTTTCTGAAACAGGAGTTGTTTTATTCAGCATTGAAATACACCAGGTTATTCCCCAATCTTTTAGCTACACAACACTATTTTTCAACGTAATCTCCATTCAATGCTACGGCCTTACGCCACCTTGAAATGAGGGCCTGTATGCCTGCACGGTACCATTCCACTGGTCGATGTCGGAGCCAACGTCGTACTGGATCAATAACTTCTTCATCATCCGCGTAGTGCCTCCCACGGATTGCGTCCTTCATTGGGCCAAACATATGGAAATCCGACGGTGCGAGATCGGGGCTGTAGGGTGCATGAGGAAGAACAGTCCACTGAAGTTTTGTGAGCTCCTCTCGGGTGCGAAGACTTGTGTGAGGTCTTGCGTTGTCATGAAGAAGGAGAAGTTCGTTCAGATTTTTGTGCCTACGAACACGCTGAAGTCGTTTCTTCAATTTCTGAAGAGTAGCACAATACACTTCAGAGTTGATCGTTTGACCATGGGGAAGGAGATCGAACAGAATAACCCCTTCAGCGTCCCAGAAGACTGTAACCATGACTTTACCGGCTGAGGGTATGGCTTTAAACTTTTTCTTAGTAGGGGAGTGGGTGTGGCGCCACTCCATTGATTGCCGTTTTGTTTCAGGTTTGAAGTGATGAACCCATGTTTCATCGCCTGTAACAATCTTTGACAAGAAATTGTCACCCTCAGCCACATGACGAGCAAGAATTTCCGCACAGATGGTTCTCCTTTGCTCTTTATGGTGTTCGGTTAGACAACGAGGGACCCAGTGGGAACACACCTTTGAATATCCAAACTGGTGAACAATTGTGACAGCACTACCAACAGAGATGTCAAGTTGAGCACTGAGTTGTTTGATGGTGATCCGTCGATCATCTCGAACGAGTGTGTTCGCACGCTCCGCCATTGCAGGAGTCACAGCTGCGCACGGCCGGCCCGCACGCGGGAGATCAGACAGTCTTGCTTGACCTTGCGGCGATGATGACACACGCTTTGCCCAACGACTCACCGTGCTTTTGTCCACTGCCAGATCACCTAGACATTCTGCAAGCGCCTATGAATATCTGAGATGCCCTGGTTTTCCGCCAAAAGAAACTCGATCACTGCCCGTTGTTTGCAACGCACATCCGTTACAGACGCCATTTTAACAGCTCCGTACAGCGTTGCCACCTGTCGGAAGTCAATGAAACCATACGAGACGAAGCGGGAATGTTTGAAAATATTCCACAAGAAATTTCCGGTTTCTTCAACCAAAATTGGCCGAGAAAAAAAATGTGTTGCATTACTTATTGAACTGCCCTCGTATATTTGATTTTCAGGATTAGACCTTATGAGGTAATGAACAATCTGCTCAAACACGAGCATAGTTATACAGAAAGCGCCCGAAACACTCCAAAGACAAGTTACATAGAACTCTCATGAAATTAGACTATACAGCACAAAATTGCGGACCTCTGTCAGTACACCTACTGGCAATAGGGCGCAATCAAACTTTTGTGCCAGAACCACCAATTTGACTGTCAGCCTGCCAGGAGATGGTACTGAAGGTTTTTCAGGAATGTCAAATTCTTAACCACACAAAATATATACCACTCTTCGGCGGAGAGAGACAGCACGCTCGATGAACTTCTGTTGTTTTCTTGACCAACACTAAGTTGTTGATTACATTCATTCGTTTATATTACATGTGCATGATCATCTGCCTCTATGTACAAATTCTGCGCAGAGTCATCATTTAACATATTTTACACATATGCACTTTCTGCTAAACTGCATACATTGATGAGTCAAACCATTATGGACACTGCCTACCGCGACGTTGGATGCCACCTGTGGTGTTGCGGGCACATGAAGCAGTAACGAAAGTATGTAAGCAGGACAGACACAGACAGGGGATCACCCTAGCGAAGATATTGGTTGCAAGTGGGGAAGTCCATCGAGGTAAGTGAATCTGACGAAGGACAGTTTATCATTACGCGAGCCTGTGAACGAATATCTCGAAAACGGTGAAGCTGGTCGAATGTTCAAGTGCTGCTGTCGTGAGCAACTAAAGAAGGCGGTAGGACAGTAATTACCACTAGACGCTAAATGGTTCGGCGTACACGACCCTTCACAGATCGTGGGTGAGGCTTGTCTGCTCTAGAAAGTAGGATAGACGGTGATTAGTGGCATATCTGCCGAAAGAGCACAATGCTGACGCATGCATAAGTGTTTCGGAGTACACAGTCCATCGAACATGGGGCTACGTAGTAGACCACTCCAACATACTGACGACGTCATCGGCAATTATGACTGCAGTGGGCACGGGACCATCGAGATTCGACCGTCGATCAATGGAAACGTGTCGGCCCATCTCAGTCGTTATCGGGCGACATCACCGCGTACGGAAATCAGCTGCCTGTTAACTACGCGAATTACATGACATGTGCGTAAACATGTAGTGCCACATACCTCCACAAACCTACCAACTAACTGTTGCAAGCCTGATACGCAAAATCAGTGATGTATTTCATTCCAAAGACGGGTGGTCATAATGTTTTGGCTCATCAGTGTACTTTCTTCCTTCCTCGTGTACTTCGAAGCATAAACCGGTTCTGCAGAAAGTAGGCATGTGTTTTCGAAACCACTCCCCCCTGGCAGGGAAGTACGTGCGATAACTTTACGAGGACCAAGCAGGCGTAAACTTTACATGCTGGTTACCTGCCAGTTTCAGACTTGCGAAGAAATCTAAATTTTGATGGAAAAACTGTTAAATGCAGGGTGGACAATGAAGCTCTCTCAGCCATTACTTCCCTATCAATAAATTCTAACCGACATTACTGCAAGCCAAGCTCCTTACAGTAGCTGTGGGATGTGGACATTTTGAAAACGTAGAAAACGCCACGTGCGTCATACTTAAGACGTTTTCTCCGTCCACGCCCCTAGAGTGATACTTATTTTGTACCGCTGCCTCCTACAGTATAAGCATTTCAGGTGGTGATACAGAAGCATTAACTAAAACAGTTTAGGAGCTTCCCATACTCAAAGTCATGCGTTCTGGGCAATGACAATGGGCTGAAAATCAACTCTCAACATACAGTTTACTGAGCCAACGCCATCATGTGACAGTGATACCGCAATATATTTTGATAGATGGATTGAAAATATATGGGAGAAAAACGTAGAGTATTTCTCTGCAACTACGTAAAAGGGGAAAAAACATATTGCAACTTCCGCTTGTATTAAAACTGGAATGTTTATTTTTAATAACGAGCACTGAGTGATCGCTGACTGTTGACGCTTCATAGTTTACATAAGTTCAGAAAAGAATTTGCAGCAGTGTCAAACTGTCCTCTCCCGTGTTCGAGATATATCTATTGATATGTCCAGGAAAGTCTAAATATTTCGTAAATCCTAATGCACAATCGTAGAGATTACAATTACTACATGAAATCATTTGACTTTTTTGTACTCATTATGATGTATTAGGATTTACGAAATATTTAGACTTCCCTGGACATTTCAATGGATATAGCGCGAACGTGGAAGAGTGCAGTTTGACACTGCCGCTAATTCTTTTCTTAACTTACGTAAATAATGAACCGTCAACAGTCGGCGATCACTCAGAGTGCTTGTCACTAAAAATAAACGCAAAATACATCTGTTTAAAAAATCAGATAAAGATTCGTTTGGCACCTTCCTAAGAGACAGCCTCCACTCCTTCCATTCTCATTACTTTAGCACAAAGCAGAGGTGCTTTAGATTCTTTGTATAAGAGATATATACCAAATCATTAAGAGACAGTACTGATCCTCCATCAAACATAAAACATGCCAGAATAATTTTGCAGAAGAAACGAAAAAAGGCGTGCCAAATTTAAAAGATCCCAAAATGCCAAAGATTGTCGAAGCCTTACAGAGGTCGAAATATAGCATGAACTTCAACGCGAGATGCTTTCAGTAGCTTCCACAAAGAAACTGTTTGGAAATCTGACAGAAACCACAAAGACAATCCTGTCGCATCTTATGTAGAACCTTCACTGCGCGCCCCAGATTCCTTCACGAAACAAGTAAATATTCCACTACAACCGCCAACGTGACTAACTTAGAAGTAGTTATCCTTGGTGGAGCAAAGCAGCTTAAAACCAAAGCAGTATCTCTGGTCCACACTGTATACAAGTCAGTTTTCTGAGAGTATGATGATACAATAGCTCCATACTCGTCAATCATACACAATCGCTCGCTTGTCGTAAGATCGGCACCCAACGACTGAAAGTTGCACAAGTCACACAAATACCAAAGAAAGGAAACAGGAGTAATTGAATTAGAGACCCATCACTAACCTTGATTTGCAGGAGGATTTTGTAACACATACGTGTTAGAAGATATTGAATTAGCTGAAAGAAAATTGTTTAGTGACAAATCGCCAATACAGATTCAGAATAAAACGAACGAGACTTAACAACTAAAGACGGAAGGAAAGGAAAAATCAAGAACGATGAAGGGCAACAAACATGTAAATGAACAAAAGGGACAAGAAAACCACAAAAACGCGCAAGAAACGGGATGAAAAGATTAAAACACAGCAGATTACCATGGCTGGCTGACGATGATAAAAAAGGGGAAGCCAGCCACTCTGCACCAAAACCACAAAAACGCGCAAGAAACGGGATGAAAAGATTAAAACACAGCAGATTACCATGGCTGGCTGACGATGATAAAAAAGGGGAAGCCAGCCACTCTGCAACACATTAAAATCTCCAATGCCCTGTGAATATAGAAACTTTCTCAAAGGTTCCCTCTGACGATTTCGTTGATAGTATTGTAGCAAACTAGAGCCCCATTTCTGTAATTCTGAGACTACTACTCAGGTGGACAATCAACCAAGCTGTTTTGTTGGGTAGGTGTAGTAGACACTATGTGACAGTACACCTGTCTCAGCAGGAAGAGATCAGGATTTAGGTCGCTCCAGAGGGATCCCATGAGCACTAGGGAAACATGTCAACCCAGGCAGAGCCCACATGCCTCAACAAGCCTGAGGAGTGTAGCACCAGGTGCCCCACAGTCTCCTCGCTATAAAGTTAACCTCGACAGCCATTCACCTCCTCCACACATAGAACACCGAGTTTGAGGTTCTTTTTTATTTATTTATATTTTTTTATATAGAGGTCTGTACCTTGAACACAGTCCAGGCAGTGAAGCCAAGGTCCCATTCTCCAAAACATTATACCATCAAACGCAACAATGGTCCCTGACGCATGCATTGAGTTTATGCCAGAAGAGGTTTGGCAGCCAGTCTCCATCTCAGGAAACTTGGGGTCAACAGGACTGTATCCAACCACTGCTGATTAAGTGAGACAATTCGTGAGACTAATCCACCGAGCCCTGTCAGGATTGAGTGACCCTGCAAGTAGCTGTGGAAATGCCGGCATAGCCCCGAGCATCAATGAGACATGCGAACCCTCCTGCCCCACACTGAAGGTGCCTATGACGAGGCAGTGTCCATCGGGAGGGTTCTGGTTAAGTTAGAAACAGCAATCCAACAGGCTCGCTCTGAACAATTCGTTACAGCCTTTTCTGATCTACATAAGGATACGACACTGCTTGGTGCCATCATATTTTACTTGCTACTCCTAAAATGGGATACAGAATGTGGCAGAAAGAGTCAAAGTGTCTAAAAGTAGTGAAGACAGGAGGGACAAGAGAGGCAGAAGTAATGGGGAACCAGTTCAACTGTCTGAATGTTCCATCAGTATTATAGGCAAAGTTTTCAGAAGTCTATGCTTAGCATGGAGTGCCAGGAGGAGGGCCTCTGATGAGATAGTGCTGTGCGAAATGCAAGAGGTGGGTAGTGGGGAAAATGGTTTGGAAAAAATTGAAATAGTGGGAGTGATGGCCGAGGGTTTCATCTTATTTGTTATCATTTCAACACGATGTAGTCGTTCATTTTTATTTCATGCCTCAGTATATGACAAGAAGTCAGTAGATTTTTATTCCTGTTATTTTCTTTCTTGAAGACTGAATACCCCAGTGAACGAGGAGGATGGTGTTCTGTGCAATATACACATTAAGAGGTTTGTACACAAGGACTACCTTTGTGGAGTGATAGTCCGCAGTAACCACATTTTGTATCTGCCATGCAGTGGGATGACATATGGCCGAAGCGCAGGCACTGAAAGCACCTCATGGGCTGTAAGACTTCAGGTTCGTCGTAACACTTGTACAACGCGACAAACTTTTTGCACGAGGCAAAGGCACTTTAATCTTTTCGATTAAACTTGGGACCTTTTTGAATGCATCTGTCAAAATGCACACCTCGCCAAATGAAATTAGCCAGTGCCTCCTTGACTTTATCGTAATGTGTATATGGAAGATAGTTCCTTGAATCATACCGTATTCAAACATTTGTGTAGGTCAATGGTCATTGGTATGTAACCCAGACTTTCACACACCTGAAGGACTGTAGAGAAGAGGCTGCTTTAATCAGTAGTGATCCATTGCACATTTTTCCCAATGACTCAACTTCTCAATTTATCTTCAATATGTTCCACAAACAGTAATAGCTTTGTCGCAGTAAACATATCCCCATCATTTTGAGTACCTACGAAGTATAGGGTAAACTGTTTTGCTCACAGAACTCTGGGTTGTCCTTCTGCCCATCGGGTAGTCAGGATAGGGAGAGGAGTACGATTATAACACTCTACACTGACGTCTTTATACTTGTCTGATATAGCCAGAATGCAAACGGTTTTTCGGTAATTTAATGTGTTTCATGAGCGAAACATCTGTCCTGATGCCGTTTTCTGTGATCATGGGCTCTCTCCACAGGTAACGACCCAGCTTTTGCAAAGGCCATCTAACACAACAGCCAATGCCAGGAGTCCTAATGCCCCAGGAATATGGACATCTACAGCTTGGCATGTGTGAAGAGCTAATAGATGAAGCATAAGCAGTGTGATCTCTGTGTCATCAGGGGGTCCAAAGGAAAAGGTACGTATGAGCCCACTATGTCTGATTGGCTATAGCACTGGTTTTGAAGCACATATAAGAGCCTACAGGATATTGAACACAGGTAAGTTAACACTGCATGCATAGGTGCTATTTAAAGAGTCATTCCCCATTCGGTCCACACTACAAAAGAAATTGGAAAATCAAGGTCAAGCCCAGAAGGGGACCACAAATTACTTCAGCCTGCAGGTGATGAATGAATGAAAAATCCGAGTAAAGGAAGCAGGACCTAGGGAATAGTCAGGTCAACATCCAAGGCTGCAAGTCTGAGAAAGAAGAAGGATGGTCACAGACTAGAGACTGCAGACAGGAGAGGAAGCAAGTCTTGCAAAAGCTTGGGGACCCATTCTTGCACTGATAAATTTTGAGCTCCTTGGACCCCCCCCCCCCTTCCATTTCTATGTCCAGGACTTTTGCATTTGATATAGCTTCCAATCTGTAGCCTAGGCTAAATACCAGCTCCAAGGCTCCATCCAAAGGGTCTCCACATGAACTCTTCCCAATTCTCTTAGTACCTGCAACATCTTTTGCTGTTGGAAGCACTTCTGTAAAATAACAGTTCCTTTGGTCTATGATTGCATTTATTGGCTAAGAAGGTCAACTTTTTACTTAATTTATCTTGTGCATACACTAGTATTAAAATACTCTATTCAAGTTTCTGATTTCCTACCTGACAAGTATCTTTCTAGCAATGCATCTGACTATTGTGGATCTTTATCAGTCAATGATTTGATTATGATTTAGTTTTATCTCGGTTCGAGCCATAAATAAGCCTCTTAATTATACTGGATAGAAATCTACATCAGATAACTCGCTGAAAGACTTCATTTGTAATCCTCGTCCCCTACAGGAACTTAAACAGTCTGCTGTTTATATATAGGGTGAGTCACCTAACATTACCGCTGGATATATTTCGTAAACTACATCAAATACTGACGAATCGATTCCACAGACCGAACGTGAGGAGAGGGGCTAGTGTAATTGGTTAATACAAACCACAAAAAATGCACGGAAGTATGTTTCACACAAACCTACGTTTTTTTAAATGGAACCCCGTTAGTTTTGTTAGCACATCTGAACATATAAACAAATACGTAATCAGTGCCGTTTGTTGCATTGTAAAATGTTGATTACATCCGGAGATATTGTAACCTAAAGTTGACGCTTGAGTACCACTCCTCCGCTGTTCGATCGTGTGTATCGGAGAGCACCGAATTACGTAGAGATCCAAAGGGAACGGTTATGGACCTTAGGTACAGAAGAGACTGGAACAGCACATTACGTCCACATGCTAACACCTTTTTATTGGTCTTTTTCACTGACGCACATGTACATTACCATGAGGGGTGTGGTACACGTACACACGTGGTTTCCATTTTCAATTACGGAGTGGAATAGCACACAATTGCAATCTCTGGCGTAATGAATGTCGTACACGCCGCAGTACATCTGGTGTAATGTCGCCGCAGGCTGCCACAATACGTTGTTTCATATCCTCTGGGGTTGTAGGCACATCACGGTACACATTCTCCTTTAACGTACCCCACAGAAAGAAGTCCAGAGGTGTAAGATCAGGAGAACGGGCTGGCCAATTTATGCGTCCCCCACGTCCTATGAAACGCCCGTCGAACATCCTGTTAAGGGTCAGCCTAGTGTTAATTGCGGAATGTGCAGGTGCACCATCATGCTGATACCACATACGTCGACGCGTTTCCAGTGGGACATGTCCCTGCAGATGCTGCTCACCGACCGTGGCCCGTGTTTGTTACAACACGCAACTGAACGTCGGAGGTTTCAAGCGTCAACTTTAGGTTACAATATCTCCGGATGTAATTAACTTTTTCAATGCAACAAACGGCACTGATTACGTATTTGTTTATATGTTCAGATGTGCTAACAAAACTAACGTGGTGCCATTTAAAAAACGTAGGTTTGTGTTAAAAAACATACTTCCGTGTATTTTTGTATGGTTTGTATTAAACAATTACACTAGCCCCTCTCCTCACGTTCGGTCTGTGGAATCGGTTCGTCAGTATTTGATGTGGTTTACGAAATATATCCAGCGGTAACGTTAGGTGACTCACCCTGTATATATATATATATATATATACAGCTACTTTGCTGGCAGTGTTTACTTTCAATGGCCAAGTTACTGTACCGTAAAGAGTACCGACTAAACCTAGTAAGTGCACGACAAATTCGACCTTTTCAGTGATGTTTCAAATTATGAGAATGATTGTCGATATTGTTCGATACGCTGTTTTACTTCGTTGTCAGCGGTCACTTCTTCAGAACGCCATGTGTCTAGAAAATGGCCAGCTTTATGGGGAGTGTATTAATTGATATGTTAGACGTTTGAAACACATACAAGTTCCTCGAGATCTGTTCATTTAACAACTGATGTGGGTAGTATTTAAAACGTGTAAAAATTTCAGTCTGTACATGTTTCGGAAATGAAATTCTTTAGGAGAATCATCGCAGACATTAAGGTGTTCATCTACGCATTCTACTCTACGTCGCAGATTCTTTAAAATCAGGCTTAGAAAACGGTAACTGGGGTCTTTCCAATACTTTTAAGAACTTGTCAAACACAGAACGACAATGTGGCCACAACTTAACGCAACTGTAAACGTCTGCCTGCTCTGCAGACAACATTTTTACAGAGGCGAAACAGCAGTGAAAAGATCACAATAACAGCTGCAGTAACGGCTGCGTATTATGTGCCAGCTAACGACTGATTAAGTCCCTAGTGTCAGAGATATGCCCGTAAAACAGCACTGTGCTATGTTAACGCTTGTGACAGAAGTACTACTGGGCTACTTTTAACAGGCCAGACGACATTTCAGTGGTATCGGCAGTTTCAGCGAGTTAGTTAATTGGTCTACCTACCTCATACCAAATCCATCTGAAGCCAACAAAGTGAAACTGTCGAAAAATTCAAGTCGTAGATTGTACAGAGACTCCCTGACCCCAATACGTTTTAGAAACAAAATCTCTAAAGTATATCTTAAATACATACAACGCCAGACGAAAGTCTGCTCTCCGCTGTGTACTGGAGGAAGCTCTACGACCCAAGTCTCATCTACCTTCTGGTGGCGAGCACGCATGAAAAAACGGTCTGCCCACCTGTCGCGACTGCTACTACTGGACACGAAGAGGGCAATCTACGACGGAATGCAGAGGAATATGGGGATTCGAGCCTCAGCGTAAAAAAGACTGACTAGACATTCAGTTATAACAGAAATTCTTGGTACTGACAAGAAACTTAAAAATTGTTACGTGACCCGTACAACAATTATTGTGCCAAATATGAAGTACTTAATGGAGAGTAGTGACATAGGAACTGCTCAACAACACATTAAGGCGACATTTGTCTAATGTTTGGCAGATCGTTTGAGTTAAGAAACAAGCCCAGCAAACATTCCACGAAAATATTGTCACAGTCATCACACTCAAAACGAAGCTTTCACTTTTTATCACTTAAATTATGAAAGACCTTTTAATATCCTCTAGCTAGCAATGCCGTGACCTGCATTAGTAAGTTTTATCTTTTGTACCGCTCATATACGCATACCGATATTTGCCACTGCGGCGTAGCACGCGGAAAAAAGCTCATATTTCGGTAACTGTAGAGAGGAACTAGTGTCAATTTGTGAGTGTTTGAGGAGCGTTTGCATGCCGAAATTTGTAGAGCACAGTCCGCTAAATGGCAGGATCCGGAACAGAGATTCTGCAGGAAACCAATACAGCGCATACTGCACTAAAGTGTAAAAGTATGTTAACATATCTGAGTTTAATCACCATGTAATCAATTTACATAGGATCAAACCCGAATTACATAAATCTAACTAATGAAAGTATCTAAGAACCAACTTAACATCCTAAGACAATTACTGTGACTGAATAATGGTTCAGAAAACTAACTCACGTCAACACCTCAATGGTAGGTTCGTGCATGGACGAAGTAGAGTATTTATGTGTACATTAATTTGTTAGATATTACCAACACACGCCGGCCGAAGTGGCCGCGCGGTTCTGGCGCTGCAGTCTGGAACCGCGAGACCGCTACGGTCGCAGGTTCGAATCCTGCCTCGGGCATGGATGTGTGTGATGTCCTTAGGTTGGTTAGGTTTAACTAGTTCTAAGTTCTAGGGGACTAATGACCTCAGCAGTTGAGTCCCATAGTGCTCAGAGCCATTTGAACCATATTACCAACACATAAATATACTGTAAATATGATCATCTGCGGCCAATAACTCTGATTTAGGCCTTTCATAGATGTCAAATATATGTGCGATTCTTTTAAAAAGAAAAGAACACGACTGATTCCTTGTGTCTAGTTGCTCTACTTCCTTTTCTACTGACTTCGAGGTAACAAGCAATAAACATTAGAACACTATGACCGTCTGATTAAAAATATAGCAGGTGCCACCCTTCGTCTTTCTCACACAGACACTTGAGAACACATTACAGACAGTACGAATGCAAGAAACTGGCGCGTCCGGATCTACACTTGACATCCTTTTATGCCATCCTACTTCCGACATCCACATGACGCCAAGGTGCTTCTGTGCACTTTTCTGAAGCTTTCAGTGTGCTACGGATGGCACAATTGTGATTGAACTGTATCCTATCGTTTCGTGACTGCACCTGTTTTCAGTAAGCAATTTCTCGGGGCAGCCATCTACAGCGTTAAGCTCTGTATTCCACTGAATTTAGCAGCGTAATAGCTTATTACCAGGCCAGAGGCGAAACACCCCGCGACGAAGAGCCACGGTACCGCAGAGCTACAGGAGACCAACACGCTGCGTAACTCATGGACAGGAGGTGGACAAGCAAGCGTAAAAAGCCTTTCGGTGAATGCTTCTTGTCACTCCTATGCGTCACGATTCTAATTAGTACTACACCAACAAACTGCCAGACGTGACACACTAGCAGAGTGACATCACGAACCGGATATCCGACAGTTCCATTATCACCTTACGAAAAATGCATCAAGGATTCCATGGTCTAAGCACTAAAGATGTGACACAGTGAAAAATATTCGAGTATAATAGATGCATCGTTCGAAAAGTTTACGACAGGTAGACGTACTACGTAGTTCGGCTCGTTACGAAATTGCACCGATCTCGTCTATTTAGCCGCGGTTCTTTCCGAAATGTGAGATTTCTGTAATAATTTGCCACTTAGTGAGTAAAAACAGAACAGTGAAACTGTACTAAGTTTTCCCATCAGAGCACGCAAACAGTGATACGAATACCAAGAGCCCCTTTCTTTTTATCGCGATTACACAAAGGAAAAAAGAATATTAATGACTTCACAGCAATGTTGCAGGCAGGATCAATTCAACGTTCGAAGGTTGTATGAAACAAGACAATTCTTTGTGCGAATCATTAATGCATCTTGTGTAGAAACACCTATCTCCACGCTAGCTGGGTACAGAAATTCTGTCATTGGAGCATATAATCCAGTCGTCTGCAGTCCATTGTACTGCAGTAATGACCCCCACGTGGTTCAGAATTTTCCTTTTTTTCTAGTCGTAAACGTGGGTCACTGACGCCAATAGTATCTGGAAGAGGGAAGTATTAAAGCAGCCCAAAAAAAAAAAAAAAAAAAAAAAAAAAAAAAGGTCATACTTCACTAGAGGACCTCCACATAGTTAGGATAACTCCTTCCTTCGTATAAGCTAACAATTTTTCTGTGTCTATTGTCTTGTTTCTGGCAAACATGAACAGAAAATTACGACAAACTTTTTAAATTAGAATTCTGGAAACGCATTTCCTGCGTATGGCTGCAGGAAATTTAAAATCGTTTGCAACACTGCTTCTGAAATCAATTATCTGTCACGCTGCCTACGAATCACTGGTCTTAAAACAGACCACAACTAATACACAAGTGTGGATTACTTTTTTCTGCAAACTAAAGTTTAATGCTCTGTCGCAACACACTGTTAAAATGTAGTATGTATATTTCTATGACAGTGGAAGGCAACATATGTTGGTACAGAAAGCATCACTTTACATACAAAATAAGTAAAAAACTTCTTGCTTTAGATTGATAAGTTATTTCCTCATTTTAACATCAGTTTCTTCTTGACGAATAGTTACATAGTTCATTCATAATTTTTACCAACAGTAGTAACATACCTGAGCAAAAGACGCAGAGATTCCGAGGTGTATTTTTTTTTAGGAATTACTGGTATTTTGGCTCTTACACTAAATCTGTTGGTTTGGTGCATAGGCTCGTAGCGTTTTTCAATACGTTTAATAAACACAACAGATACATATAACGGAGATTTTAGTCATCAGTAACATTCTCCTCCGCTATTTACAAGTCTGCAAACGCAGAGGTAACTTTCGCATTCCGTGACTGCAAAATCATATGGTTCTCAGGAAGTACGTGTCGAGCCATCTTCGGAGCGCATTTTCAGCCGAAAAGTAAGTTCCTTGAAGGTTGGTCTCGATAGGAAGCGGAAGCTGAAAATCTAAAGGTGCACGATCATATGAATATGGTGTGTGCAGAATGACTTCCCCACCCAACTCCTGTATAATGTTTGAGAGTTACGCAGAATGCGGGTGGGCGTTATCGTGGAGTAGCGTCACCTCACGCAGTCTCACCGGTCGTCGTTCTTCGACTGTGTCTGCTTGACGTCTCAGTCGTCGACAGTAAATGACAGCAGTAATGGTTACGCCTCGGGAAAGCAATTCGTAGTACACCACACCACCCAGGTTCCACCAGATGAATAACGTTACCTTTTGGTGGATGCGCATAGGTCTTAGTACGTGGAGTTGCTGCTTTGTTTGGGCTCAATGATTCCTTTCTTTTCCTGATGTTAGCGTAAGGACACCATTTCTCGTCACCAGTAATGATACAGGATAGGAACGGTCGGTGCTGTTGACAAGCCAACTGATGACAAGCAAGCACACGTGCGTATACGGCCATCAGCTGATTTGTGAGAGTTTGAATCAGAGCATGCGGCACCCACACACCGAATTTTTTAATCTTCCCGATTACACGCAAATGTCCCACAATGGTGGAATGATCACAGTTCACATCTGCCAGTTCTTGAGTGCACTGTGGATTGATGCGTTTAAACGATCTTCTTCACATCCCGAAGGTCTGCCTGAACGTGCAGAGTCACTAACGTCAAAACGATCCTCTTGAACAAGAGAAAACCATTTTCTTGCCGTGTTCTGTCCAATAGCATTACACCCATACACTGCACAAATTCTGGCTTTCTTCACTGTTGTCACTCTTCTACTGAACTCAAATAGAAGATGTCAGGAATGTTCCGAGTTCTCCGCTTGGCACTCCATTTTCCAGAGCCCACAGCTCCACTCACCATCTCCAAGCGACAAAAAGTTAACTAAAAGAAACAGTGAGCTACAAATAAAAAATTACAATCCACAAACCCACAGAACCGGAATACCAACAAGCAAAACCAAACCTCTAAGAACTTATGCACCAACCTAATAATTTATTGTTCCCTAATGCATATCAATGCGTGATTTTGCATGACAGTATACTGAGCATAGCATTAGTGAAAATAAAGCTCACACAGTTATCTGATTAGTAAGTCTAAGCCACCTTGACGGTTCAGTACCGTCGTCGTCTTTATGGGAACCTCTGGCTAGTGTTATTCTTAGGAATGTTACTAACACACAGCTAGTCTTTTAATATAAGTTTTCTTCTAATTTTTGAATGAAATATAACCAGGACTCCAAAGAAAAATAATCAGGACACGATTTGACACACTTTACATGCTGTAACGGTGGATAGAACCTATACTGCTAAAACGATATCCCGGAATCCAGTGGCCGGAATCAGTTGGAACAAGGTAAAACAAAAATTCAGTTTTCAATATTTCGCATAATTATTGACCGAATTTAAAAATTTAATATGCTGTCATAATCTACTTATTAACAGGTATAATCTTAAAAGTTTAACACAATAAGACTAGCATTAGAGTTAGAAACTGCGTCTTGAGACAGCCTAACAAACGGTGAATGAATACTCAGTTCATTCATCCAGTATTTGAGAAGCACTTAGCGACTTACAATATGCTTTCAGTTTAATTTCAAATCTTTGCGCGACTTTCTCGCTTGTATGCTTAACGTCAAATATTTACCACATTAACTCATTTGTTAAGTAATCATACGTTTGAAGTTGTTTTATACATGGGAGATCGATTATTTAAGAAATCTGGGGTTTACTGGTGATTCCTAATACGGAACTTTCGAAACCATCAGAAACATTTTACTGCCTGAAACGAGGAAAATTAAGTCCTGGCTGACTGACGAAATATTACAATTGATGGATCAAAGAAGAAGCTACAATGCAAACACAGACATGTATAAGAGTGAACAAAATTATCGACAGGAAAATTGGAGAAGGAAAAGGACAAACAAAAATGCTTAGAGATCAAAACTTTACAAGGTGAATATGACAACTTGAGTTTTTGTAAGAATGTAAAAAATGACTGCACTTCATAGAAGATTCTCATCTACATTAGCAAATAATGGTAAGCTGGTCATCGACGGAGACGAAAGGACACATGCTTCGAAGGACATTTTCATGACGACAGGCGACATCCATCTGAAGTCGCTGGAGAAACAGGACCAGATAGATTATGGCAGTAGTGAGACCAGCAGGAAAGGCAATAAAAATCAGGAAAACCGTGATGTCAGGTGTGGTGCATTCCTGAGTTCCTCATGCTGTTGTATGAACAAATACAATAGTTGACAAAACTATTGTATAAAATTTACAGTTCGGGTATCACTTAAAGTTTCAATTGAGGACACTAGTGTTTAACGTCCCGTGGACAACGAGATTATTAGAGACGACGCACAAGCTCGTATTAGGAAGAATGGGAAAGGAAATCGGCCGTGTCCATTCAAAGGAACCATCCCGGCATTTGACTGGAGCGATTTAAGGAAATCACGGAAAACCTAAAGGAGGACGGCCAGATGCGGGTTTGAACCCTAGTTCTCCCGAATCCGAGTCCAGTGTGCTGACTACTGCGCCACCTCGCGGTATTCAATCGACGCGTGCAGTCATGCCAGGAAAACGAAGATCTAAAAAAATGTAGTGATTTTAGTAGAATAAGTTCGATGAGCCATTCCCTGAAGACATTTCTAAAAATCATTCACAAAATAATCTTCAAAGTTTGTGAAGAACAAATGTAACCTACAAAGTTTGGCTTCAGATATGCTTCTGGTACTCTAGAGGCTATTTTCTGAATTCAAATCTTGTTCCAGACACGAAGAGAGATGAACTGTGACTTGTGTATTTTGTTATTAGAAGCCTTTTAATTTGATTTTTGTTTTTAATTTTGGATTTGGTTTGAGATGGATGACAAAGACCTCCGGGTCATATTAATCTGTATTGGAATCAATATTTATCTGCAATCGAGTAGAAAATCAGAAATCTGGCAAACATACCGAGGAGTGAGAGTTTGTTGCCATTAATATTTAATATTTATTAAAAATTTTCAAAGACGACCTTTAAAATGTCGAAAAAGGAATTATCTTTAATACAGAGAAGCTGGACAATAACTGCTATGCTGACGATACTGTTTTCATTCACACTGTGTCTTTTGCATCCCCACTCAGAGATTTGATTAGGGAACTATTATATCTCCGGAAAATTCTACAGAACATTGGCATGATTTTCTGCTGATGCTTGGGACATCCGTGGATCTTCAATGTGGTGGTTTCCCTTTGCCTTCCACATCTATGCAGCTGAACATTTGGTTTTTCCGCCTTCGGAAATGGTTTCTCATTTCTAGGACGAGAGGGTGCCCTCCCAGCGAACGCTGGTGTGATTATTTCCCCACCTCTACCACTGGAAGGATCAAGAGTTTTCCTTCGTGGATCTAGGACCTGGACGGCATTTCCTATAGCCACCAAGAATGTCTTGCATGCAACAGATTATGTGTGTTCACTGCATACATGGGAATGAAGAACAAGGCAAACAAAATTAATCGTTTTTTGCAAGAGACTACCAAACTGCCAAACAATGGTACACTTATTAAAGAAGCAAACAAATGCACATAGCGGAACACATTAAAAACCAGTACGGTAACTTGCAAAACATCGAGGTCCGTACTGAGAAAGCCAGGGACGCATTTTTTGTAAAACGATTAATGCGTTCAAGAATCGAAACAAAATTAAGATTTCAACGTTGCTACGTATTTACGATACTTTTCTACGGAGCTGAGACCTATAATTCGACCGCCGAGGCCACGGGCAAACGACTCGGGAGATTTCAGATGTTGCTATACAGGAGAATGGCACGAGTGCTATAAACAGAAAATTACTGACAACTTAAGGACATGTATTTCACACACGAGCGAGAAACTTTTTCGAACAAGCAAAGTGGTAACTATGATGGTCACCAACATCCGGAATAGAAAGGCGAAAGGAGGATTCTAAACAAGGATTACACGCGGACAATAGTGTCAACCTATGAATGGTTGCCACATCTGCGAAAGATAGAAATATAGCATAAGACGAAAAATGCAGGCATGAGAGGGAGGGGAAGAAATGAAGGCTGGAATATTTATTCTTTAAATGATCGAATAGGCATTTTGGGCACAAGTTGCGAAAAATCAAATAGCGCATTTTACAAGACAAAAGGTATCCACATTACGCAGCCCCTTTTCGAACTGTATATTAGGTCTACGATAAGTTATTTTTTCGGAAGGAAGGATAAAAGATAGCCACTACGTCCCTTTGGCTACCGCACCCTTGGAGACCGAGCACAAGTTTGAACTGCGGAAAAAAGGGGGCGGGAGGAGGGGGGGGGGAGGGGAAGAAATAGTCTGCCTTATGTGTCCCTTTCAAAATGTAGGGTTTGGATTTTAGATTTAAGCAACTAAGGGCAAGCATGGAAAACGAAAATGTGAACGCGCTGGCAGCGATTTCAACCGCCTTCTTCTGGACTGCAAGTCTGGATGTCAGACACTTCGCTGCGCTACTTTGCTTGGTTTTTGTCTAACTGTAACTAGAATCTTATCTAAAAGGGTTCGAAACATCGCAAATAACCCTACTACGTCCAAACAAAAACGAGTTCGAATAATAACAATTTACTGCGAACAATTTTATATGTAAACTGCATCTTGGTTCAAGCCGTATATACTAAAGCATTTATGAATGCTACAAAGACCAATAAGCAGTTGAGTTGCTTTTCAGTTAAACCAAAATATATTTCTGAACTATTGAGTGTACGACAGTTGATTGGTTGGTTGGTTTGTTTGTGGGATTAAAGGGACCAGACTGCAACGGTCATCGGTCCCTTGTTCCAAAACGCAAAAACTACCACACAGAGTAAAAAACGGATAATAGAGACAACAGACAACACAGAACAAGACAAACTCAGACAAAGACCAGACATAACAAAATCACACGGAGTGTGGCAGTGGTTGGCCGACCATAGAATAAAAAAGGAAAAGCCAACCACCGAGAACACATTAAAAACTCAGTGTAAAACCGTAGGCCAAACGCCAGAATCAACACAAAACAATGAAATAAAACATGAACACTCATATTAAATGATAAAAACCCACTGCCCGAATAAAACGTAAAACAAACCAGCCATAGCAGGGTCATCAGTTAAAAGGCCAGGGAGCGTATCAGGCAGCGCAAATGTCCGCCTGACCACAGCTAAAAGGGGGCAGGCCAACAAAATGTGAGCCACTGTCAAAGCCGCCCCGCAGCGACACAGAGGAGGGTCCTCCCGACGCAGTAAGTAACTGTGTGTCAGCCGGGAGTGGCCAATGCAGAGCCGACAAAGGACGACTGAGTCCCTGCGGTTGGCTCGCATGGATGACCGCCACACAGTCGTCGTCTCCTTAATGGCACGGAGTTTATTGGGCGTGATCCGATCGCGCCATTCAGCGTCCCAAAGCGCAAAAACTTTTCGGCGGAGGACCGCTCGCAAATCAGTCTCTGAGAGCCAACATCCAGAGATGGTTGCCTGGTGGCCTCTTTCGCCAGGCGGTCAACATGTTCACTGCCCGGGATACCGACATGACCGGGGATCCACACAAAGACCACAGAGCGGCCGCAACGGGCAAGAGTATGCAGGGACTCCTGGATAGCCATCACCAGACGAGAACGAGGGAAATACTGGTCTAGAGCTCGTAAACCGCTCAGGGAATCGCTACAGATCACGAAGGACTCACCTGAGCAGGAGCGGATATACTCTAGGGCTGGAAAGATGGCGACCAGCTCAGCAGTGTAAACGCTGCAGCCAGCCGGCAAGGAACGTTGTTCGGAATGGTCCCCTAGAGTTAGCGCATAACCGACACGACCAGCAACCATCGAACCGTCACTGTAAACAACGCCAGAGCCCTGATACGTGGCCAGGATGGAATAAAAGCGGCGGCGGAAGGCCTCTGGAGGGACTGAGTCCTTCGGGCCCTGTGCCAAGTCGAGCCGAAGGCAAGGGCGAGGAACACACCATGGGGGTGTATGCAAAGTGGCCCGAAAAGGAGGTGGAACAGTGAAAACCCTAAGCCCGGAGAGAAGCTCTTTCACGCGGACCGCGATCGTACAACCTGACCGGGGCCGACGTTCTGGCAGAAGGACGACCGATTGCGGGAACAGGAGACGATAGTTTGGACGCCCGGGCAAGCTAAAAACATGGGCAGCATAAGCGGCCACTAAATTTTGGTGCCTGAACCGCAATGGAGGGACACCTGCCTCCGCAAGTATGCTGGCTACTGGGCTGGTCCGGAAAGCACTAGTGGCAAGGCGTATTCCGCTGTGTAGAATTGGGTCCAGTACCCGCAGCGCAGATGGGGGATGCTGAGCCATAAGCCAGGCTCCCATAATCCAGACGAGACTGGATTAACGCCTGCTAGAGCCGTAACAGGGTAGATCGGTCGGCGCCCCAGCGGGTGTGGCTCAAGCATCTCAGAGCACTTAGGTGCCGCCAACACGCCTGTTTAAGCTGCCGAATATGAGGCAGCCAAATCAGCCGGGCATCAAAAACTACACCCAAATACCTGTGGGTCTCCACCACAGCAAGGAGTTCGTCGGCAAGATAAAGCCGCGGCTCAGGATGGGCTGTTCGGCGCCGGCAGAAATGCATAACGCGGGTCTTGGCAGCCGAAAACTGAAAACCATGCGCTACAGCCCAAGACTGCGCCTTGCGGATAGCGCCCTGTAGCTGACGTTCAACAGCTGCAATGCCAGTGCAGCGGTAGTAAAGGCAGAAGTCGTCAGCATACAGGGAAGCGGAGACAGAATTTCCCACCGCCGCAGCGAGCACGTTTATTGCGATTAAAAACAGGCAGACACTGAGGACAGATCCCTGTGGTACCCCGTTCTCCTGGACTCGGGAGGAACTATGGGAGGCCGCGACTTGCACGCGGAAGGTACGATACGATAGAAAATTTCGGATAAAGTTCGACAGAGGGCCCCGAAGACCCCATTTATGAAGCGTAGAAAGTATGTGATGACGCCATGTCGTATCGAACGCCTTCCGCATGTCGAAAAAGACAGCGACCAGGTGCTGACGGCGGGCAAAGGCAGTACGGATGGCCGACTCCAGACTCACCAGATTGTTGGTAGCGGAGCGACCTTTACGGAATCCACCCTGAGACGGAGCCAGAAGGCCCCGAGACTCCAGTACTCAATTCAAGCGCCGGCTCACCATCCGTTCGAGAAGCTTGCAAAGAACGTTGGTGAGGCTAATGAGACGGTAGCTGTCCACTTCCAAAGGGCTCTTGCCCTGTTTCAAAACGGGGATGACAATGCTTTCCCACCATTGCATCGGAAACTCACCCTCGACCCAGAGACGGTTGTAAAGGTCGAGAAGGCGTCGCTTGCAGTCCACTGATAGGTGTTTCAGCATCTGACAGTGGATGCGATCTGGGCCAGGAGCGGTATCAGGGCAAGCGGCAAGGTCACTGTGAAATTCCCACACACTGAATGTGGCATTGTAGGATTCAGAATGGTGGGTGCGAAAAGAAAGGCTCCAACGTTCCAGCCGCTCTTTAATGGAGCGGAAGGCCAGGGGGTAATTGGAAGAAGCGGAACTCAGAGCAAAATGCTCTGCCAAGCGGTTGGCAATTTCGTCAGAGTCTGTACAAACTGCGCCATTCAGTGAGAGCGCAGGGACGCTGACAGGGGTCCGATAGCCATAGAGGCGTCGGATCTTGGCCCAGACCTGCGATGGAGAGACATGGAGGCCAATGGTGGACACATACCGCTCCCAGCACTCCTGCTTGCTTTGGCGGATAAGGCGGCGGGCCCGCGCCCGCAGACGTTTGAAGGTAATGAGGTGTTCAATGCAGGGATGTCGCTTGTGACGTTGGAGCGCCCGCCGGCGATCTTTAATCGCTTCAGCGATCTCAGGCGACCACCAAGGCACAGTCCGCCGCCGAGGGGACCCAGAAGAACTGGGAATGGAAGATTCGGCGGCAGTAACGATGCCCATGTTGACCGATTGAACCACCGCATCAATGCCATCATTAGAGAGAGGCTCAATAGCGGCAATGGAGGAAAACAAGTCCCAGTCAGCCTTATTTATTGCCCACCTGCAAGGGCGCCCAGAAGACTGACGCTGTGGCAGTGACAGAAAGATCGGAGAGTGGTCACTACCACACAGGTCGTCATGCACTCTCCATTGGACAGATGGTAAGAGGCTAGGGCTGCAGATCGAAAGGTCAATGGCGGAGTACGTGCCATGCGCCACACTGAAGTGTGTGAAGGAACCATCATTTAACAGCGAAAGATCGAGCTGTGCCAATAAATGCTCAATGGTGGCGCCTCGACCTGTCGCCACTGACCCACCCCACAGAGGGTTATGGGCGTTGAAGTCGCCCAGTAAGAAGAAAGCTGGCGGCAATTGGGCTATCAGCGCAGCCAGGACATGCTGCGCGACATCACCATCCAGTGGAAGGTAAAGACTGCAGACGGTAACAGCCTCTAAAGCTGTTTGTAGAGGGATAGACTCTCTGTCAAGAGCGTTAAGGACATATATGCAGACGCCACCAGACACCCTTTCATAAGCTGCCCGGCTCTTATAACAACCCCGATAGTCACGGAGGGCGGGGGTTCGCATTGCTGGAAACCAAGTTTCCTGAAGAGCAATGCAGAAGAAAGGGTGAAGTCTGGTAAGTTGTCGGAGCTCAGCTAGATGGTGGAAGAAACAGCTGCAGTTCCACTGGAGGATGGAATTGTCCATGGCTGAGAAAGGCGTGACGGGACTGGGAAGGCAGATTACGCCTCTGGGTCACCTGCTGCCTCCGATGGAGCACCCGTGCAAGTGCTATGCATTGCGTCTGAGGGACCGGCGAGATCGAGGTCCTCAGCGGACGCAAGAATTTCCACCGCATCCTCAGACGCAGAGCTTGTAGGTAGCGGTGGAGTAGCTGCCACCGCAGGTGCTTTGGTCTTACGGGTCTTCAATGTCGTTTTCTCTCGCTGTTCCTTTGGTTGTCGTTGTTCAGAGGGCTTATTGGAGTCAGTCCCCGGGACCGAAGATGATCGCGAAGCTCGACGACCAGCGACCTGTGGCTTCTTCAGCCACTGGTTGGTGTCTCCTGTGCCGCTGGTAGGAACCTGGGAAGAGAGTGACGCAAGGGATCCCTTCCGAGCGAGAGAAGCCGAAGAAGACTTACGCTTCTCCGGCTTAGAAGTGGGGACTGGTGTCCCCGGTGATTTAGTGGGTGCTGCTCCCGAGGTAGATGGTGTGGGAGCAACAGCGAGAGAAGGGGGCCCCATCGTCAAGGGGGCAGGTGAGGTCCTCTGACTCTGAGAGCTGACTGTTTGTGGTGCAGCTAAAGGAGCTGGAGCAGGAGTGACAGTTGAGGCATAAGATGCAATCATGCGCACAGGATGTAGCCGTTCAAATTTCCGCTTAGCCTCAGTGTAAGTCAGTCGGTCCAGGGTCTTATATTCCATGATTTTGCGTCATTTCTGTAGGATCCTGCAGTCCGGCGAGCAAGGTGAATGAGTCTCTCCACAGTTGACACAGATGGGAGGCCGAGCACATGGAGTATCTGGATGAGATGGGCGTCCGCAATCTCGACATGTCAGGCTGGAAGTGCAGCGGGAAGACATATGGCCGAACTTCCAGCACTTAAAGCACCGCATTGGGGGAGGGATTAGGGCTTGACGTCACAACGGTAGACCATCACCTTGACCTTCTCCGGTAATGTATCACCATCGAAGGCCAAGATGAAGGCACCGGTAGCAACCTGATTGTCCCTCGGACCCCTATGAACGCGCCAGGCAAAATGAACACCTCTACGCTCTAAGTTGGCGCGCAGCTCGTCATCAGACTGCAAAAGTAGGACCCTGGACCATATTTAAACTCTTATGTGGTGTGATGGTAACGTTAACATCCCCCAACTTGTCACAAGCAAGTAACCTGCGTGACTGGGCGGGGGATGCCGTTTTTATCAGAACTGACCCAGAGCGCATTTTGGACAAGCCCTCCACCTCTCCAAACTTGTCCTCAAAATGCTCTACAAAGAACTGAGGCTTCACAGAGACAAAGGATTCCCCATCAGCTCTGGTACAGACGAGATACCGGGGCGAATGTGTGTCACTGTCATTCATTGCCTTTCGTTCCTCCCATGGTGTGGCCAGCGATGGGAGCTATTTTGGGTCATAAACGTTACCTTTAAAATGAGCCTTCTAACGCCTAGACTGCTGGTGGCTGGCCACCAGCAAGAGATGATGTGCCACGCTTCATTGCGTGTCATCCACCCTGATGCCACCTACTCCGACCAAGGGTCCTCCCCATGGGCGCCACCCAGCCACAGCAAGGGCCACCTGGCAGGATGGCCATTGCCGGGAGTCCCGATGCCCCAGGAAGATGGGCATCTACTCCTTGGCATGCATGGGGAGTAAACGGCGCAGGCATCAGTAGAGCGATCCCTGTGTTGTCAGGGGGCTACAACTAACAGGGTACATGGCGGTCCCACCACAACGGATTGGCTACCGTGCTGGATCTTAGGTGCAAAAATGTATGAGATCGTCGTCGCAGCTAAAATCAGCACTGCACAGTGCAGCGTGGAAATCGCACCCATGGACGTATCCTCGCCCAAGAGATAGAAAACGAGCTGGACACCATTGCAACGACGAGAAAGCCGGCTAAAGGTCTCAATGCACGACAGATACAGTGCACCATGTAAGGCGCCCTTCACCAATTGGCTCGCTCTTCGGAACAATTTAGAAAGATGGAGGTCAAACCCGAGAGGGAACCATCACATACGGCCGAAACATTTGAGACTCCTTTTAGTAGCCTCTTACGACAGGCAGGAATACCGCGGGCCTATTCTAACCCCCGAACCCGCAGGGGGCGTACGACAGTTGAGTACATACACAATGATGTTTACACTATGTAAGCAATTCTTCAAATTCGCGTCTGACTACTGAGAAAGGGTTTAGCTGTTAATAACTTGGCCAAGCGTCAGTAAATCAAAAATGTCATTCAGCTACACAACACACATAAGCGAAGATGTCCTTCAAAAAATATTCGTTGTCTGGGAAGCATGGTGCTAAGAAAGAGATTGGTTCTTTCAAATCCGTTTAACACTATGCTGCAGCTTGTTATTTTTTCGTCAGACTACAACTGAAATGTTTCCCTTTGTTCAGATCCACATCCTAGTTTCCGCAAAGGTTCCTGCGCCAAAGTTCGTCGAAAAAGCAACACAAAATTGTAGTATGGACCTTAAAAAGGAACTTCGTAGTTACTTCAGTTCTGCGCGAAATTTTCTTCTGAAAGTGTCAGGTTAAAACCATTTTCGCTGCAGATGGTATACAGTAAGAAACACTTCTGTTTCATAGGACACTAACTACGGTGAAATTACACGTTTTGTAGAAATTACAGAGAAATTTATAATTTATCACATCTGTATTTGCGCTCCCCCCCCCCCCCCTCTACCTCTACAAAAATTCCAGCTAGAATGTTTACACCTACTCCTTCCGGGTTATTTCCAAGGGTGGAGCGTGCTTCCACTACGTTGATTGTTGTATGCAATGCTGAGACTGGTTTGAAGCAGCTACCCACGCTACTATATCCTGTGCAAACATCTTTCTCTGCGAATAACTACTGGAACCTACACCCATTTGAACCTGCTTACTAGATGGACCCCTTTGCCTTCCTCTACGATTTTTACCCCTCCCCCAATTTCCTCCAAACTGACGATACCCTGATGCCTCAGATGTTTCCTATCAATAAGATCCCATAAATTTCTTCACCCCAGTTCGACTCAGTATCTTGTCATTAGTTATTTGATCTACCCATTTAGCATTCATCATAGCACCACTTTTCTAAAGCTTGTATGCTCTTGTCTGCACTGCTTATCATCCATGTTTCACTACACCCAGACAAATACCTTCAGGAAAGACTTCGTAACAGTTGTGTTACATGCGTCGACATTTCTCCTTTTCGCAACTGCTTTTCATGCTACTGTATTTTATGCCGTCCCTAATTCGGCCAACTTCAGTTATTTTCCTGCCCAAATAACTAAAATCAGCCTCTGACACAGAAGTCAGCCTGCGCCCTTTTCGTTCAACTGTCTGCATCTACATTTATACTCCGCAAGCCACCCAACGGTGTGTGGCGGAGGGCACTTTACGTGCCACTGTCATTACCTCTCTTTCCTGTTCCACTCGCGTATGGTTCGCGGGAAGAACAACTGCCGGAAAACATCCGTGCGCGCTCGAATATCTCTAATTTTACATTCGTGATCTCGGGAGGTATAAGTAGGGGGAAGCAATATATTCGATACCTCATCCAGAAACGCACCCTCTCGAAACCTGGACAGCAAGCTACACCGCGATACAGAGCGCCTCTTGAAGAGTCTGCCACTTGAGTTTGCTAAACATCTCCGTAACGCTATCACGGTTACCAAATAACCCTGTGACGAAACGCGCCGCTCTTCTTTGGATCTTCTCTATCTCCTCCGTCAACCCGATCTGGTACGGATCCCACACTGATGAGCAATACTCAAGTATAGGTCGAACGAGTGTTTTGTAAGCCACCTCCTTTGTTAATGGACTACATTTTCTAAGGACTCTCCCAATGAATCTCAACCTGGCACTCGCCTTACCAACAATTAATTTTATTTGATCATTCCACTTCAGATCGTTCCGTACGCATACTCCCAGATATTTTACAGAAGTAACTGCTACCAGTGTTTGTTCCGCTATCGTCGTCGGCGCACAGACCTGCGATCCGACGACACCTATCACAAGGGGCACATATATTCTTTTGTTTTCCTGTTTATTGGCGTATTTCCGTGTCAATATGCTAACAGAAATAAGTGTACTTTCATCTTACGTCAATGCCTTTCTCCTTCATTTGAGTGGGCGGACGAGGAAGCGCAAGACGCCTGCCTTGTCGGAACAGTTTCTACACGTAGGGTAAAAGAGCAGCGGTAACAAAAGAGCAAGCCAGCCCGGTGGTGAAAGCGGCCGGCGAGTAGCCAGCGCCAAGGCTTCCCGGTGAGTCAGGCGCGGCGCCGCAGCAGCAGCAGCAGCAGCAGCTGTCGCTGCAGCAGGCGGCGTGCAGCAGCCGTTCCGGCCGGCCGGCCGCCCACGCTGCGGGCACTCACATCACCTCTCCTCACCTCCCGCAAGGCCAGGCGCGCCGCGACGCGGCCCCCGGAGCCGCGTGACAATTTCCGTCATTACCCACTACCAGGAAATCGTGGCGCAAATAAGAGTACACGGGAAGGGCTACGGTAGGCAAAGCCAGCCCGAGGAGCAAGAGTTCATTTGTAATGGCGTTACTACGAGCCCTCGCTCATAATACACAACGAGAAAACAACATCGCTCATGGCTACATTTGTAACGTGATCATTGGTCGTCCTCGGTTGCGGGTTCATTGCTTCATCTTTTCACTGAGGTTTTTTAACTTTATAAATAACAAACCAACTTTGCGCAATATTTGTTTATTATTGTTCAGTAGAACAGCAGTGAAACGAATGCGATGCACTGGATTATCTTGCTGCATCACTGTTGCCATTTTCACACTAGGCATAAACAATACGGCACTCTCTTTAAAACATTCACATCTGCAGCTGTCAAACCGACTGCTTGCTGCATACGTAGATACCTTGTCCAGATTGTCACAACTCAGGCTGATGCTTTTATTCTAGTGGCTTGTGACGCAACTCCCAAGGCGTCTAACAATATTTACGTTCGGAATTACGATGCCACGTTAGCTTTTATGTAATTTTAAGCTATGCTGACGGCCAATTACACAGTTAACTCAATGCATCCAAATGACACTGGGAGTCCCTCGCAAACCGTCGGTCCCATTCAGATGTAAATCGTACTTATAATACGTTTATTAAAACAGGACAAATGTGTGTGGAAGGGCTAAAAATATGAAAGAACAAATCACTAAAAAATTGCGAAAATAAACATTAAGGAACTTCAGTGTGATGCATACCACAGCGATCCATAGGGGCACCTTCACCAACTTCCTCGTCCTGGATCATACCTTCTACTTCTTCCTCATCCTTGTCTAGCCCAATTTCTGGAGAAATCTCGCAAGATAAGCCCCAACAGTGTTTGCACGTCGTGGAGCAGTTCAGATTTGCGACACCCACACACTGCTGTGCATGCTGTTTTCCATGCGCATTAAATCATCTTCAGTAGCGTGTGTGGTGCCGCATCTTCCGTCATCGTCAAAGGAAACAAGCCTCAAATTTTTCTTTTAGCCGCACAGTTATGGATCAGTTTTCTTCTCTCCTACCCCCAAGACTGCAAGACTGCACTTGATGGTAGGATTGCAATGAGTGCCACCTTGCTGCGTCCGATGTTGGCTGTAGCCTTTCATATTTGAAAGATTTTCTCGGGGCAGACGTAAAAAAAAAAGCTCATACTTGAGCTCATCCAAAATCGCGCAGTTGGAATTCCCATAAAGTGCTAACATCTGTTCTCCTGCCCGTGCTAATATATTAAGTCTTGAGAGACTGAGGGTTTAACAAATTCCGCAGCTTGCACTTCGAGGTGTGGCTGTTACTCGATAAGGTTTAGTAATTTCCCTTTTCCTTGGCTGAAAGAAAAAGGGGTATCGGATCATGTGAAGACATAGCTGAAACGGACAAATGTAGAATCGAAACTGAAAAAAATTACTCGACTACAATACTCTTGCTGATTTCCCTCTTCCCGGTTTATGGAAGTGCCGGTGGTGGTCGTCTCCCCGATCCGTCAGGAGAACAAGCACGCCAATATCCTCGCTTACGATTGCTACGCTGTCAGACTCAGAAACTTGGGAAATAGCTGTTTCCACAATTAATGAAGCGGCATCTTCTTCTGCTTGTAGCACTTTAATACCTCCATCATCAAATTTCCTCATGAGCATAAAAAATCAAGTGCTTCTTGTTCCTATTATTTGCGACTGCAGCATCTGTATCTTCTTCAAAAATACTTGATGATGAACCTGGTGTCTAAACGACGAGATCTTTCAGAAGACTTCCCTTTGCGAAGCATCACTTGCGACAGGAAAAAAAGTTCAGAAGTTGAACGTCGTCTTTCCCTATCACTGTTCTTGTCAGACTCCATAGTTCGTGCTGGGAGAAACTTCCATGGAATGGAAAGTATTCAACCCGTCAAGCGTCCAGATGTTAATATCAGCGTTATCAGATATGAGCTGGATGAATCCTTCACTGGCTACGTTAGAATGCTCAAATCGTGGAGCCGAGGACGTCTAAAACACGAAAGCTTCCATATATGGAGCTGCGAATCCAACTGCATTGATAGTGTCGAAAATAAGTCTTGATCCGAATCTTTTGCACATGAATGTACCTCGCCAAATCAATAGTGAAGACAGAAATGGCCGTCGCTTTACTGCAGAAATCACTGCATGTGATGAAGCAACATACTTCTTTTCCCATTTATGTAGAGTTTATTTTGCCATAGATTTATTTTGACTTTCAAGTGTATGATTGCTTAGTAGTACCTAAAAATGAAAAACTAGATGCATTCGTAACATGAAATTTCATGCTCTGTAGCTATGTTAGCTTGACGTTTTTCATTTGAAGTAGCCGTTTTTCAGGTACAGGCGTTGGAGCAGACTTTTTAGTCAAGTTGGTAAAAATGGACGACTTTTGATAATCGATTACGGCCAAACGGCTGCACCGACTTTGACGTTTAAATAGGTCATATGACGCAAAATTGAATGCTGTTTCATTTTGAAGAGGATAATGTTTTCAGTAAGACGCGTAGTTTCCGAGTAATAGGCGAAAATCTTGAAAAGGTGGCAACATTTCTTGGTTTTTTGGCCACAAAAAGTTGCTCGGAGGGTTCTTGAGGTAAAAAACTGATTCAACGTACTCTCAACTATATTCACACGATAAACAATCTTCTACCTCATTTTCTGCAACCAAAGAGACTATTGTGACGCTGATACTGGACTAATTAGTACATTCGTAGTACTGCTATTGTCTTACAGTAATGATTTCACTTTGTCTCTTCCCGACCTTTACCCAGCCATTTCCCTTTTTTATTCACCAGGCAATTTGCCCAGATTACCGGAAGTAGCTCAAGTGATCATTAACGCCACGAAATAAAAGCACATCGACAAACCATATAAATGCAGTATCCCATTGATTTATTTCTGGAATAATTGTTTTTTACTTGACTCGTCTCTAAACAGGAAAAACCAAGAACTGAAATTTGAGATTATTATAAATCGGATCCTTTCACTTGACTACCTTTTTTGCCAAGTACATAAACACGCCGGTATTCCCACAACATCTCACTGCTGGCGATGTTTTTAGTTATTTAACCATGATATATGTCAGCGTACACAAGGAATTCATGCTGCTAACGGGCGGGTCGCGAGATTACAGAAAAGAAAAAAATATGAACTAAAAAATTGGTCAATTAACTGAAACGATGGCATATGCTATTATAAATATGACTGCATCAGTACATGATACTGCATTTATAACAATTTCTCAATACCAAATTAAGAACAATTTTATTAGTGGCTTCCTTGGGCATGGCTTGTAGAGGAAAGTTTTCGAAGGAGGGTTTAATATTTGAAATAGATACAGTTCTTTTTCCATGCTTAGTTGAGGTTTGTATTTTGTCTTCAAAAAATCCAACGCAGTAAAACCGATTTCGCAAAAGATAGGTTGAAACAGTAATATACAAAATGCTCTTGCTTTCAGTGCAGAAAACTTCTCAACCATTTCCTTAGTAAAAAAGTGCTTTATTACTAAACTGTCTGTATTTCGCCTCTTGTCATGAAGTCTATGAAGACCTCTGGGAGCGTTTTCGCCCGCTGTCTTACAGGGCCATCGATTCTGGTTTTGTCAACGTAGTTAATCTGTGTTGTGAAATAGCAATAAATTTACTTATTATCAGTAATCTTTCAGGTTTGTACCTTTATAGTCAAAAATGGCCAAAACATATAACTGTGTGAGGAAGGGGAAGGGGAGCGATGAAAATGACAGAAAATGGGGTCGCAAATAAAGAAAGTTGGAGAAACACTGCCTTAATCCTTTCAGACCTGCATTTCTGGAGAAAGGAACATTTTTCTAATGTGGTGATCCTCTTAGGTGATTATTAAATGATTGTAGATGCAGGATTTACACAAAATTATGTGCCCGTTTTCAAAATGAACTTCGTACAGTCAGTTTCATGTCATGGACAAAAATAATTACGAAATATTGTCTACTGTAATAAATAAAATGATTAATAATTGACATGCCAAATAACAATAACAGTATTCAAATATTAAGTGGAATATAAAAAAACCCCATCCGCATATTTCGGTGGTCACGAGCTGATGGGCATTGCAACACTGACATGCTGATATTTTCGTAGTAACACCAAACAGTTGGAAGCAATTTCACATGATGAAAATTGTTGAGCATTCATTCACAAATGTGTATCTCAGGTTTCCCCTGGGGAAAAATATTTCTGTTGCAGCTAAGACACAGTAAAATTCAAGTACACAATTTTTGCCAGACGTTCAAAAAGGGTTAAGGTAATCGACGATGGCATCGTCTGTAGAGCCAGATTCGCATTCGCCTAGAATTCTAAGAAACCACACCACTTGGCCAGGAGGTTGCCTTAAGATTTGAATTACATCTCACCCAGTCATTAACATAATGTTTTAGAAGTCCTGATGTTTTAATCGTTCTGTGATTTCACTGACACTACGATGCGGCCCTCTCCTGTGCCAATCTTCTCATCTCCGAGTAGCACTTGCAACCTACGTCAATTATCTGCTGGATGGCTTCCAATCTCTGTCTTCCCTTAAAGTTTTTACCCTCTATAGCTCCTTTAGTGCCATGGACTTTATTCCCTGATGTCTTAACCGGTGTTCTATCATCCTGCCCCTTTTCTTGTCAGTGCTTTCGATACTACATTCCTTTCCTCGCCGATTCTCTGGAGAACCTCACCTTATCAGAGAGCCTAATTTTCATAATGTTGCTGTAGCACATCTCAAATGCGTCTGTCATTTTCTGTTCCAGTTTTCTCACAATCCATGTTTCACTACCATACAATGCTGTGCTCCAACAAATTTAGGTCTACGTTTGATACTAGTAGACCTCTCTCGGCTACGAATGTCCTTTTTTTGCCAGTGCTAGTGTGCATTTTATGTCCCTTCGCTCCGTCCATCATGAATTTATTATTTTGCTGCTCAGATAATGCATTTGCTTGACTTCGTCTACTCTGTGCTCCCGGTTCCGATAATTTTTTCGGTGTTCTCATTTCTGCTACTTCTCATTACTTTTGTCTTTCTTCGATTTATCCTCAGTCCACATTCTGCACCCATTAGACTTATTCCATTCAACAGATCCTATAATTATTCTTCACTTTCTCTTAATACGGCAATGTCATCAGCGGATCGATTTGATATCGTTCAACTTGAATTTTGTCCGCCCCTGGTAGCTGAGTGGTCAGCGCGACAGAATGTCCTACCTAATGGCCCGGGTTAGATTCCCGGCTGGGTCGGAGATTTTCTCCGCTCAGGGACTGGGTGTTGTCCTTATTTCATCCCCATCGACACGCAAGTCGCCGAAGTGGCGTCAACTCTAAAGACTTGCACCAGGCGAACGGTCCACCCGACGGGAGGCCCTAGCTACATGGCATTTACATTTTACCTAGAATTTTAATCACACACTCAAACCTTTATTTCTGCCATTGTTTCTTGGATGAATAAAGTGAACAGTACGGAGGAGAGAGACATTCCTGTCTCTCACTCTTTTTTTAATGCGAGCACTTCGTTCTTGGCCTTTCACTCTTATTGTTCCCTCTTGGTTCTTGTTCATATTATTATCCGTCTTTCTCTACAGCTTACCCCTACTTAAAACATCCTGAATCATTTTACACTGTCGAACGCTTTCTCCAGGTCTTTTTCTTCAGTCTTGCTTCCAGAGTCAACTGCAACGTCAGAGCTGCCTCTCGTGCCTTTACCTGTTCTAAATGCAAACTGATAATCTAACAGACCAATTTTCCACTCTTCTGTATATTATTCTTGTCGGCAATTTGGATGCATGAGCTGTTAAGCTAACTGTGTGATAATTCTAGCACTTGTCGGAATTATGTGGATGATGATTTTCCGAAAGTCAGACGGTATATCGCCAGACACTTTCTACACACCAATGTGAATAGTCGTTTTATTGCCACTTTCCGCAACGATTTTTGAAATTCTGATGCAATGTTATCTATCCCTTCTGCCTTATTTGATCTTGTGTCTTCCAAAGCTCTTTTAAATTCCGATTCTAATACTGGATCCCCTGTCTCTTCTGTATCGACTCCTGTTTCTTCTACTTTCACGCCATTCGACAAGTCTTCCCCCTCAGATTCAGTCAATGTTCTTTTTCCACCTATCCGCTATCGTCTTCATTTAACAGTAGGATTCCCTTTGCGCTCTCAATGTTACCGCCCTTAATTTCACCGAAGGTTGTTTTTACTTTTCTATACGCAAAGTCAGTCCTTCCGACAATCGTTTCTTTACATTTCTCACGCAACCATTTCGCCATAGCTTCCCTGCACTTCCTATTTACTTCATTCCTAAGTGAATTGTAGCCCTGTATTCCTCAATTTCCCTAAAAATTTTTGTACTTCTTTCGTCGATCAGCATTTCTTCTATTATCCATAGTTTCTTCGCAGTCACTTTGCACGGGCCTATATTTTTAATTCAGACTTCAGTGTTTGCCCATTTCAGAGAGGTCCGTTCCTCTTCAACAGAACTGCCTACTGAGGTACTCATAGCAGTATGTACAGCCTTACAGAAGATCAAGCGTATCTCTTCATTCCTTAGTATTTCCGTATCCCATTTCTCCCTGACTAGTCTCTTAAACTTCATCCTACTCTTCATCATGGGAGAGCGATTGATTGTTACTTGGAAAACAAGCTACAGAAACAGGCCTTTCTGTGACCGATTTCTTGAAAAATCAGTTAAAGACATTTTTTTCATTTGCTCAGTATAGGCCTAGTAGTGAACGAACCAACAAAAGCGTTTGATTACCACCCTAATTTTCACTGGTGTTGTCAAAAAGTCTTCAGTAGAGAAGAATATAGCAACAAAGGTAGGTAGTAATAGGATAATACGCCGCTTACGTCACGATACTCTATTCGATTACACATTCTGTGTGTAGTGTCAGTAAATGTTAACTGAATACTATGTCCGTGCTTGTCTGGACCCAGTGCATTAGATGTGCACTTTGGCTAAGGTTGACTAAGGGGAGAATGGAATCTCAACGGCACATGTAGGTTTTCGTTCACATTTTCCGAATATCATAGTTAAATGTTTGTGGCTGCCTTGTGCATAGAACAAGTACTCGCCCGATGACAAGAAGAATTTGCTCTCTGCAGTATAATTTATACATTATGTCGCGTTTTTACGCAAAAATTATGAATCACTACGCAGTTGCAGTGGTGGGTTTTCAAGGCGTATATTCAAAGTAATATGCCAGATGCTGAGAGCTTTTCAACAGTCAAATGATGCATCCACCTAATTTGAATTACCATTATTGTTGTCCTCAAGAGCCACAATAAACCACCTCAGTCGGAAAGGTGTCAGTGACTTGTGGAAGCAATACGACCGAAGCCTTTCGCCATAGACAGAAAATTAAAATGTGCTACCAGATGACCAATCTTTTATATATTCTGCATGCTATCTCGAAGGTACAGCATGATCAGAAGCAGCAGTGTTTACACAACTTTGAGGTACTTAAGAAGCCTGAAAGGAGTGTCGTCATCCATGTATGCATCAGCCACGTTGACGCACAAAACGGACGAACGTTTGCAATCCATCACGAAAGGGTGCACAGTGAGGGCTGCCGTAACACATGCGATTGCCATCTAATCACGCGGCGTCAGAACACGCCAAATCCAACCGGAAGAACTTAAAAAGACACCGTCCCTACGGGAGTGGATCCCAGCTCCCACAGTTCATGGTATCTATACGGTTTGTACTGCTACATATAGTTTAATATCCGTCTTGCTGGAATGTACATTTACCACTGAATCGCAGGATTGCCTCCAAAATAAAAAAAAAAGAAATAATACAAACAAATCTCAAACACTCCTGAATGTGCGCAGTAACCATGGCCAATCACAGGTTTTGTGCAAGACACAGCACGAAATTTTTCTTCCTAAGCTATTCTTGTTAGAAGAGCGATCAGAATATCACTAAATTAAAAGTTATGCCAAAGCTACAGTCGCTAAAATCAAAAGACAATCATACACAAAATCCCGTAATTGGTATCTGAAAGAATATTTTATAAAATACAGCTGCAGGGTCCTATAAAACGTTATATACAGGGATTTTAATTTCTTGACGTGGAATTTATGGAACAGGTCAAGAGTTATTCTTTGAAGAAAATTAGTATTGATCTCTCGACAGCTTACTCATTAACGAAGCAGTTTATATTTTCTGGTAGGTTTTAACAGCTTAGTTAACCTCTCTTGCCAGTGGCGGGCGGGATTGTTTAACAAATCATCACTGGCGTGATGCTTTTTACTTTCACGCTGTGGAGCACAGCTCGCGTTTCCGCCCTCATTTCGTGGACAGTGTTACAGTAACTAAGTGCATTTACTGAACAGGTCTCAACGATCCACTCCATGACAATTTGGATGCAAGCTGGAACAAAAACGTGAAATTGTAAACGTCACATAATTATAATAAAATGAAAGGATTATAGGAGACCAAACCACCGATCTGTCGTAAGACCAGAAATTCAGTGTTTATATAGCTTCTTTCAGACAGCGAAGGCTGCAGAGATGATCAGACGCACCTACATTTTTCCATTAGCCATGAAAGGTCAGTGCCTTACAAATTACACCAACATCCCGAGGCAACTGCTCGATGGAAAAGGCAAATGTACTGATCTCGTTACTGATCTTTACCTATTCCACGACTTAGCACAGAACATAATTGTGACTAAGCAGCAGAGGTCAGAATAACGATTCAGTTTTAGTTTACCACTCTGCACTATTTTTCCAACATAGTTTCACTTAACACATGGTTTGGAAGTTTTATTCCCTTTATGCAAACAAATTTATAACTGTACCACCTGCTCAATGCCTTTTTCGCCTCTTCAAGTTACCGACAATATTACAACATGTACTTTAATCTACGATCAACATCACATGAAATTTTAACTTCCCGTTGGCGACGAAAGCATTAGGCCTAAATCAGTTGATCGCAGAAAGTCTGTAAAAGAGTCCACGATCATTACAGCATTACAAACAACAAAAGCTCGTGTTGAACGTGAAAGTAAAATGACCATATGCTATTGAAAGGTACGATAGCAAAAGACGGGAGAGGACTTAAGTCGTTAAGGAACAGCGGAAACTGTAATAGGAAGAGGCAGAGGATTTTAACCATATCGCACCGAGAACCGTCCACCCCAACGCGTAATTTCTGAAGTAGACCTAGTGAATTACGATGGAAGACTCGACTTGCGCCGCCCCCCGCCCATTCAGCACAGATATTTTCGATCACACCCTGACCAAAGAACTGTTAATAGACGTACACAGCAGTGGCCCTCTCTTTCACGTTCCGTACTTCATGTACGACATATGTGCATAAGTTGTATCAAAATACTCGTCTGATACTTGTCCATAACGTAATATACATTTTCTGAATTCACGTTGCAGTTTACCTATCAAATGGAAAGCACGTCGCGTTCAAATATGGTGCAAACGTAAATAATCGGCTACGCTACACATAAATCTATTACCATTAGTTTTATTTGGCATTCTCAACCAAAATACCACCGTTCAACCTAACCTAGTCCTCGGGCTACGGTACAGATCAGACTGCCACCACAGCCAAGATTTCAGGGGAGGTGGGTGGGCGGCGGCGATATCACATTCGAGCCCAGTTTCTCTTCTTATAAATTTGCCCACCCTCCATATTCAATTGCACAGACAACAGGAAGAAAACATCTACTAAACCACCGCCACAAGTACAACTTAAGAACGACGTTAGAAACCTTTCAATTACAGTACCCAGATGTAAATATAAACATAGCTGAGGAGCACCCAAGGGCTGTCATCCAAGCCAGCGCTTACAGACAAGCACTTCGTTAAATATTAGTGAGTGGTGAGGCGGACAATTCATACTATTATTATGAAGGAAGGGCGACGAAATTTAGATATCTAGTTAAAATGTAGTTAGCGAAGTAGAAGCCTTACTATATCCATACCAAACTGATACACATTATATACAAGTTACTTCAATAATAAAAAAAAAAAACACGGGATCTTTAGGGACTGACGTATAACGGCACAGGTGCCGGTTATATCCCGAAGACAAGTTTACAGTCAGTTACGAAGCAGATGAAAAGTATGCGTCATGAAAAAATAAATTTATGAAATTAACAACAAAAATCTAAGACCCTACACGCTGAAGTTATTCAGATCTCTGTCACTTTTTCAAAGGATGCTGTAGGCCTACTGAAGTTTTAAGTACGACAGGAAGCGTCACTCTAAATTTTCCCATAACATGAATGAAAATTGGTTGCCAACGTACTTAAACGGTTAGTGACACCAGACAAATATCTAAATCACCCACGTTCTCTTTGGCACAGAAATCATTCGTTCCAATTTATATTATTTCAATGGCGTGCGAAGTGAACAGCAACTCTTTCTTAAATTCCTACCCGAAATGGAATTAACAGGTGCACTACAAGGATAAATTTGAGTGCTTCAGAATATAACAGGAAACTTGTTATAGTACAGAGTTTACTCAGAGATTCACTTGTACAACGCAAACATGTTTTATTTCATTGAACTGTTACAACGCAAAAATTCTTCTACTTCGCACATTTCATGACTTTCGGGAGACATAGTTTCCTGCAAAAAAATGGAACAAAAAGCTTTGAGTTGTATGTACACTTGGGCTCTTTAATTCTTAATCAAATCGCGTCGAATATTATGATCGCAGCAGTTATCTATCTTGCCCATCAGAAAGATGTGCGATTAATTTCACCTTTTTCTATTAATATTTGAAATGTCACTTGGGAAAACCGTGATTCATCACTTCACACTGACCAAAAACAAAATCTATACCTTTGGGCACAGAGACCATACGGAACTGAAATTCCAGTTCCAACACATTCGCAAGGAAGCATAATATGACATTCTGGAATCAATTACATAGAAAAAATGGTTACTGAATTATCTTGAGCCTAAACTTCATATTTGGGCACCTTTGTTTTCCAACTATAAACGAGAAAATTATGTAATTAATATATATTATACTTTAAGGTAGTGTAAAGCCAGAAAAAAAGAGTAAAGAACACTCTAGTAAGAAGACTTGTTTCAGCTCTGTAGGAAGATGCATTCTTCGCAAAGCATGTTGCGTCTAGTATATTATTACTGGTCACAAATAACACTCACCATCAGTTCGCTGAATGTCAACAGCAGTGCCAGCACTAATTCCATATAGTTCGTCTTCCATTTTCACAGAGTATATGCCACTACGCTTATTTTAAAACTACATTCACATCACCACTTCACCGGTTTCAATGTGCCTCAGCAACTATGAACTGCTGCAGATCAAAATGACAGTTATACCAAAGATCATAAACACACAGTACAATCTCCACTTTCAAATTTGGCAGGAAGTCACAAGCACAATTTACGAAAACTTGAAATCATTAGGTCCACAAATAACGGAACTCTAAAAAATGGCTTGCTCCTGAAGTCAAAGCACATAAAAGTAATATCCTTTATTTCGTTCCGGCGAAGAAATAGCGGCCACCGACCCTAACTAAATCCAATGCACTTCAGTGCATGATCGCAGGTAAAAGAAGCGTAACTATCGGCGGGCAATTTGAAAAGAGGGTAGCTTCCACGGCCAATTACAATTGTTACATGTTATAACTTCTGACGCAAACGTAAACAGTTTAAAACTCAGACTCTCTGGAAATATGAGCCTACGTTTCAGAGCGCCATAGCATTTCTACAATATCGTTGGAATAATAGAACTTCATAACATATTATGTTGTACAGAAATAGAAATTACTTTATTGAATTTATTTTGCTGTGGATTCTTTCTTTTTAGGCCATATTAATATGACGAGTCAAGCATCCACAGTTCACCTTTTCAAATGTAAGGAACGTAACATATGTAGCAGATTTTCTTGAGCACTAAAAAATACTGATTGATCAAATATCATACTGTTGTGTATAGGTAAAAAATACTGATTATTGCAAGTATCATGCTATTGTGTATTGATGAAATAGTAAAATAAATTGTCCCACTGTAAATGGCCATAATTGCCAGGGCTGTGTTTGTTTTTTTCTTCTGTCTCAGCACGAATCAAAGATAATAGAACAAAGCTCTAAGTGCAAAGTAGTTCAATTAACACCAGAAGGGAGAAAATTTTGTTGTATGAAATTTTGAAGATAAAAGTAGGGAAAGACATGGCTGCGTGATATACATTTTTAATATCCCCATCTTATCCCCACTGTAATTACGTAATATGTCAAGAGTTTGTGGTTAGGAGGGCGTCGCTGATAACTGCGATGTCAGTTTTGCGTTAGAAACCCATCTGCAGTGATGCAAAGTGAAGATGTTTACTCGCGAAAATTTTATGATAGGGAATGGAGAGTTAAGTAGCAGTTCTGTGTGACAGTTCATAAAGCCAACCGAATATTGGGCACGATAATTCCTTACGTTAGTGCGTCATTAACTTGTATTATGCGGTTTAACGACAAAGAGTTAGTTGATGTTGGAACAGGACCAGCGGAATTAGAAGGTAGACTCAATCATCGTCGTGCGACGACCGGCAATTTTAATCAGTCAGGTGTGTATAACTTCACTGACAGATATACGTGTTATTTGCAGCAACAATACGCTCGTAGATTTCAAACTGCTACCCAATGATAATAAGTGGTAACTTGTGGTTTTTGTTACAAATAACTGTAATAAACTGTGGGCAAGCTGCGGCAATTGTATTAGTACCAATCACATTAGTATTAATCATATCAATAACAGCTACTGTTATTGGGCTTTGCATAGGCCTAGAATCATTTAGTTGTAAGGCACTTTGATTATTTTAAGTATTACATCTCCAGTGAAGAGTGGTGCTGTTTTGTTTCATTTGTTATTCTCTTGAGTCACCACTTCAGAAGTTTGCTGTGGAAATGTAGGCATAATTAATGGATCGAAATATGTTTTTAGGGAAAACTTGTCAATTGAGGATGCTGTAGCCTTGGTATTCAAATACACTTTTCAACTGTGAGGCAGAGGCTTTTCTGAGGTCATTTTTTTGTGATCCAAGGAAAGATTTTGATTATATAGAGCATACACACTTCTTGAAGAAAAAAAAAATTACTTATGTGATGTTAGACAACAGCCTCAAGCTATTAAAATCATATCTACTGAACAATAATCAAGTTATCTGTGTTGACAAAGAAATGTCCAACATTGAACAAGTTAAGGTAACTTTTCCATGGGAACCTGTACTGGGCATCCTCTTGTTGCTAACAATAATTAATTAGCTACAATCATTTATTAAATCCAATACAGTACTGTATGTAAACAATTCACATTAGCAATGATACCAGTAGCATTAAAGCTTTTGTTGCAGACATTGGCTGAACCATTCTATTGGTTTAAAGCAAATGTGTTTTTGCTGAATGGAAGATGAACTCGTCACGTAGTTTTCAGCCTAAAGCATTAGCTTCCGCTAGTTGATCAAATTAATGTTAAGTTTTTGGGGGACAGTGTGCAAACTGCAGAATTCATGCAAACCCGTATCGCCAAACAGCAGTGCAGTGCACATAATATTCAGTTCACATAGGTCAGATTTTTTCCCCATATGTTAATGATTGGCTGAGCCCACAGTACATGTATTCTACTTCATGGGTATCAGACGTACATAGTAATTATAGTGAGGTGGCAGAAGGCAATATGGGAAGGAGTAGATTTATGTAAATAAAATCACAGTGCTAGGAAGCCACCATCAAACCCACTCCCTCCGATAAAGTGGAATGACAGTTGCTTACCAGGCTGAAAGAGAGAGATGAAGCAATATAGTGCAAAACTGGGACTAAAAAATGTGTGTCTGTATGTCATTAGAGCAAGATTCTGAACTGAGTGAGAATATCAAAAGGAAATATGGACACAAATAGATGAAGGTTATTCAAGAAATGTTTATTTCAGACTTGGCAGGAGAATTTTTGTCTGGTGCACTCACATGTGGACAACACCATGTCGTGCCTGACATGAGGGAGAACACTTTATTGTTGGAGTTTAATGGAATAATGCAGAATTGTTATATTTGTTGATTAGTTTGCTGGATTTCTGTCTCCCTCACCAGCATACAAACACAGGACAGCTCAGGTGCAAGTGAACACCTCCTGACATACACAAAGACATCGAGGACCAGTTATAACAGTGGTGGGCCATCTTGGCTCAGGAGAGTATACAGTGGCTTTGACACTGTTTCCAACCAAATCAGTGCATGAACCCAAGCCAGATGATGTGGAACACTATACTGATAAGTGGGCTCCTACTGCCAAGTTTTGTAATCAATGAAATAATGACGCGTGCTTTCTCTAACTGTGGAGTTTCATTTCAGGTCTTCAACACTTCTCAGTGCTTCACTTTATTGCCATGCAGTGTATGTAGGCACCACTGTAGACTAGGGTGGAATGTAATGTGTTCGAAAATACTGTGTGCACTGGCAAATGTGTTCACATGTCCTTTGTAAACAGAGCTATTCATAATTTCTGGTCAGTGGAGATCACAACAATGTTATGTGTGAAAATAGTCCAGACCACAAATGCAGGCAGATGTTATGGAGACATCAAGCTAACACGGTGACAAAACTGAGTAAGATGGCAGTCAATCCACATCACGGTTGCGCAATTAGTCCAGTATCATGTTTTTGAGACATTAAGACACAGAAGCCCTTTTTTAAATTCTTTGTTAGCTCCTTGCACATTGAGGGATTCATCCATTGACCCCAATTTTCTCTACAATATTCTGACCCAACTACAGGCACTATACCAGCTTCACTTGTGCTATCCAATAATCCTATAAAACCTGTAAGAGTTTATGACGTCGTATCTCATCTGCTTGGTATCTCGGGGCTTTTGTAATTTTGAGACAATGCCACATGATGTCAAGACTGTAAACCCTAGCAGTCATTTGGTGTCATACCTCTGCTTAAACTTACGAAACTGACTAGTTCCCATTAACTATGTCTCTGGGGGTTACATTATTTCCAGATTACATATTGTAATATTCCTGACTTAGAATTAATAACTATAAGTCCTACAGGTTAGCTGCCCTTAAATACTGGTATGCATGTTGCTCAAATCATCCTTAATTGTCCTAAAATGTTCACTCCATTCTGTCCTAAAAGAGAGAGAGAGAGAGAGAGAGAGAGAGAGAGAGAGAGAGGGGGGGGGGGGGGGGGAGAAGAAGAAGAAGAAGACCACCATTACAGCTACTCAGCGTATCCTTAAAACATTATTTGGGGAACACAAGGTTTCCATCACCACTTGGTGTACATGGCACACTACATTATGCAACTCAGTGCACACGGTGGAGTGTCCACATAAATTGCACTGGCTCCACATTACAGGTGTTACCAATCCAGCCCTGGGACCTTTACTGAATACTGCAATAGTATGTATCCTTATGAATGGTGGGCTCCATGTGGTTCCCAAGTTGTGCAGTGACCGTAAACCATAAAATTACCAAATATGCAGCAACCAGCCGCAAAATCATGTTTTATTTATTCACTTTTCCAAATCAGATTTCAACTGATTAACAGCCATCATCGGTGCTTTCAAGAAATATGTGTCCTGAGAAGTAATACTGTCTGAAGCAGAGGTCAAACATGGCCCAAAATTGGACTGTGGAAGCATAGTTTACTCCTGCTTGACCATCTATTCTTCGGCCCCTCGACTATGTCCAACACCATGGATTGCGTGTAGCGTCTGGAGCTTTTTACACCAGCCCTGGGGAAAGCCTTTTACTGAGACTGCTGAACCTCTGCTGTCCAATCGGCGAGCTGTCCTTCTGAGTCGTTATGCTAGCTATCTGTCTTCCATGCCTGCTAATCTGGCCCATGACCTCTTTTTTTTCGACACCTCCTTGGATTTAGGGTATACCGGCCGCCCTTCCTCTCTACTACCACCGGGAGTCCGCATTCGTCAACTACTACTTTCTTTTTCCTTCCACTTTCCTAAAACTTTCTCGACAACTGGGGGTACAGCACCGCCTTGGCTCTGCCCCTGGACCTGCCTGCTCCGTGACCTTTGTCGGCTTCCCAAGGATGGTACCCCTGCTCTCATTTATCGTCGGGCATTTGCTGCTCTGTGCACACAAATGGAGGATGCCACATTTATTTACACTGACTGCTCAAAAATATCATTTGGTGTTGGGAGTACCTACATTGTTGGCAACACCCCTAATAGATTTCGGCTTCCTAACCAGTGTTCGGTTTTTACTGCGGAGCTTTATGCTGTTCTCCAGGCTGTCCAATACATCCGTTGCCATCAGCGGATACAGTATATTATATGCTCAGATTTGCTCAGCTCTCTCCTCAGTCTCCAAGCTCTTTACCCTGTCCACCCTCTGGTCCACCGGATTCAGGACTGCCTCCACTTACTCCACTTGGTGGGGGGGGGGGGGTGTCTCTGTGGCATTCTTCTGGATCCCAGAACACATTGGTATCCATGGAAACGAGGTGGCCAATATAGCGGCCAAGGCTGCAGTCTCTCTTCCTCAGCCTGCTGTTCGCATGGTTCCCTTCGCTGATCTACAGAGTGTTTTATATTGCCGCATTGTTCTTTTCTGGCACGCACATTGGTCTACACTTCCCCATAATAAATTGCAGGACGTGAAAGCTCTTTCCTGTGCTTGGACCTCTTCCTGCCAAACTGGTCGTCGGGAGAAGGTAATTTTAACAAGACTCCGGATAGGGCACTGTCTTTTTAGCCATCGACATCTTTTAAGTGGCGATCCTCCCCGCTTTGTTCCCATTGCTCTCAACTATGGACGGTGCGTCACCTTTTACTTCAGTGCCCCTATTTTACTCCGCTATGCGCCTGATATATCTTCCATTTAAGCAGATGACATGCTCTCAGCCAATCGCGTCCTCGAGTTTATCAGTGTCAGATGACGTCGGTCATTTGAAGCTCTTTTTTGGGGCAAACAACCCCTCCTCCTGTAGTGGTTTTCTAAGCTTTCCTTCTGTTTTTTAATTTCCCCACTTTTTGAGTTCCGCTCCCATTGCTGCTGATTTCATCCATAGAGTATGTCTGGGATATAATTAGTGGGCAACCACTGTTTGCAAACACTCAAGCACAGGAAATTTTCCGTAAACATAACTACACCCTCTCTTTTTTCCACGCCCCAATGTTTAGGGTCTCTCATTGCAGCAAGTGAGGACATTGAATGTATAGAATTCATAGGTGAAGATGAGCTCTGCATTGATCTGTGCACTCTCACATACCTAATCTGTGGGTTAAATGTTGTTTTTCTTACGTTTGTCTTTCCAGATGCAATTTTCATAGTTTGTACTTGATACTGAAAAAAATAAGTGGTTACATTGACAAAAACACAGCATGATATTAATTGTTGGGGTTCTAAGGACCTAATCTGTACAGTGCTTGACAGTAAAAAACATTTAAACCATGACAGGCCCACTATGTGGTGTTTTTGGAATTTGACCAGAGTACAAGAGCTGAACTTTAAAAATACAAAGAGAAATGCAGGGCTGTTTAGGTCCTATGCATGTTCAGTAAGTTTCTGTAAAACTACAGAAAGTACATGTAAATAGAAATGGGTATGGTAAAGTTCATACCGAAGCAAAGAGAGTATAAATGCTGCAACCTCAGCCATCCCTATATTTTCATATAACTGGACTAGAATATACAATAGTGTGATGGGAAACAGACTATTTTACATGACCTGTTAGCCTTGCATTTTGCTATAGAACATGCTTTTCAGCACCAGTGACTCTTATAAGATTAGGGAAACAAATTAAGAATATAGTAATGAGCTGAATGAATTATAGGAAGATGATCATGATATTGAGCAATAAGGAAGAGGGGCAGAAGATCACAGTGCATATCATGGTCAAATGTTTGTGGACCACAATAAAATGACAAATTTATTGGTTGTGTTCATGTGAAGCTTGAGGAGATCATCATGGAAAGAGCTGAAGATACACATTGTTATTAGTGGAAGCAGATAAAACTTCCCCAAGAAGAAAGAGATACTGAAGAGAGAGATTTTTTGCTTGATTACTTAAGCGACCTACTCTTTCTAACCCCTATTATCGACATTTAGCTAAGAGTCATTACTATTAACAGGAGTCTGCAGGGACAGATACATTTTTTTTGGGGGGGGGGGGGAGTTGGGGGAGGGGGGTACAAGGATAAGGATTACATGTGCAGTGAGTTTCCTCCTCTATATCCAACCATTCCTCACCGTTCATCACTGATGCAATATCTTGATGGATATGCATCAGGGTCAGTCCATTTAAATGATCCTCTATCATCCAGCTGTAAGGATATACCTTCCGATGGTGTAAAGTTGAGAAAGATCTCTCTGCTGTGCTGGTTGTTACCAGACTTGTATGCAACAACTGACACAAGATTGTAATATTTGACAGTGCTTTTTTGTGGGCTTCTACTGGAGACTTTATTGTGTTTTCATCCCCCTTTTTTTTTAAAAAAAAAAAAAAAAAAAAAAAATTGTAGCTCTCCCTTCAAAGCTACAAAACACTTTGCAAACATGTTCTGTATCTTTATGACTAAAGTTTGTGATGGCAGTTTTGGTACATGGCAGATTTTTGTAGCTGAGTTCTGGGGAGCCTTAATAAATGCTCAAGGAAAATCTATAAACACTGACAGACAGTAATACTCTGCTATTGGCTGTCTGAATATTGGGTCTGTTGGTCTGTTCAAAGCATAGTTGTATATTAATGATATGAATATAATAGAGGGAAACATTCCACGTGGGAAAAATATGTCTAAAAAGAAAGATGATGAAACTTACCAAACAAAAGCGCTGGCAGGTCGATAGACACACAAACAAACACAAACATACACACAAAATTCTAGCTTTCGCAACCAATGGTTGCCTCGTCAGGAAAGAGGGAAGGAGAAGGAAAGACAAAAGGATATGGGTTTTAAGGGAGAGGGTAAGGAGTCATTCCAATCCCGGGAGCGGAAAGACTTACCTTTTTTCCCCCTAAGGTAAGTCTTTCCGCTCCCGGGATTGGAATGACTCCTTACCCTCTCCCTTAAAACCCATATCCTTTTGTCTTTCCTTCTCCTTCCCTCTTTCCTGACGAGGCAACCATTGGTTGCGAAAGCTAGAATTTTGTGTGTATGTTTGTGTTTGTTTGTGTGTCTATCGACCTGCCAGCGCTTTTGTTTGGTAAGTTTCATCATCTTTCTTTTTAGACATAGTTGTATATTCCTACATAAACAGAGTGGAATCTGTAAACATTTACAAAAATTATCCATCGATTGGTGGTGATATCTATTTATATATTGAACTAGGCTTTACCCACAGCTTTGTTCGCTTATTGTTAGTATTGTTATGATGAGTAAGCAGCACAGCTCGCAATGTGTGCTGTCCCGTCCATTGCCCCATCATACAAAGTCAGATATAATAAGTTTAATGTCTTTCTATGACTATGGTTTCACAACTCTGATGTGAGTGCATAGATTTTAATACATATTTTTTTATTTATTTAAGGCTAGTTTAATCAGAATTGCCACGACACATGGTTGATGAAAGTTTGTTCAGCCATTCAAAGGTAATCTGCTATATAACTAAGAGTTCACTGGCAGCAAAATGCAGCCTAATCAGTATGTGATACATAATTTGATGGCATACTAAAATTTAGATCTCAAAAAATCAACAACAAAAAAAAATTGCGAAAACGTATGTTTATCTTTTATTGTTCATCCATAGTCACCATTCTTTTGATGTCTTTCGGATTTGCTGCACTGGATGCAATCAAAAGACAATGGTGGTGATTAAGAGTGAACTGTAAAAGATAAATATATGCTCTCAATGACTTTTGTGTAGATCTTTTTGAGATCTACAGCAATGCACTTTCCAATTTGACATAGATGTCATTGCGTGTGCGAAATTTTGTAAAAGAGTGTATTGCCAATGAACTTTTAGCAACCTTGAGTCACTGTTATCGACTTTTATCAAGTCTCCCTACTTTCACATTTGTAATATTGGTCCTTATGGATTAACCACGTTGCTTTTCAAGAAGAAGTAAAGTGTTGTATTGTGACTGAAATACAGTAGTTCCTGATAAAAATGCCAGACAGGACACAAGGCACATAGAACAAAAAATGTTCTGACTGTAAGAACCTGATGATGATGGATAATTGAAACATGTCACTTCAAATAAAGCTATTTATAGTAATAGTTCATGACAGTAAAATTTCTTAGCAACTAGGAAAATAATCCAGACGAGATCAAATATTTACCAAAAATATCTGAATGTGTGAGCCTGAACACAGCCCAGTTAAAAAATTTTTCATGAACTAAAAGATTTACTTTTACTTGCATAGCAAGCGAAACTTACACGATAGTTCATTTATCTGCTATGCAATCATGAAATTATAGTGACATATTTTATTGTACTTCTATCTTATCACAAAAAAGGAACAAGAAACAATGAACTGGGGAGGAGGCATGTGGCCCCATCCTGCTCCCTCCTGTACTAACTCTTAGCAGTAAGAGATGGTCAACCACTGTCAAATGAAGGAAGTGTTCAGGAATATGTTGGCCTTTAAACAATGTGTTGAAAATTATAGCTCAGCTGAACAGCTTCATACTCTTTCCTGACCAGTCCAATGCACTGAATAAATTGTTTGTAATTATGTACATGCTGTTCATGGGACCAATGTGAAAAAAGTTTGAGATTCAGCGAAGATCTTGAAAACTTACTCAGACGATTGAGGAACAGACCTTTAACAAACAAAAGAAGTCACCAGGATTGACATCACATAACTGCAACACTTCCACTGCTGGTGAAATCAAATGAATAAGCAATACTCTTCATCAATGGAGTGTTATTTTGATTTGGCTCCTCTCGTGTTGTACCATGGTACTGTGGCACAGGGATATAAACATGTATTAAGACTGCTCGCATGTACCCAGGAAAAAACAAACAAAATCAATTGGATAACTTTTTGGAGGGTAATGATTGAAATTTTGACTTGTCCAGGTAAATATATTTGTTTAAGGTTTAAGAATTAAGAATGTCTGTATCCCAGCTGTTACTGAGACGGGCTCTCTCTCTCTCTCTCTCTCTCTCTCTCTCTCTCTCTCTCTCTCTCTCTCTCTCTCTCTCTCTTGTTGCAAAGTCAACCCTTGTTCACACTCTATATACTTGGTCTTCAGTTACAGTTGCTCTCTGTTCTGAGGAGTGGAAAGAAGTTTATGAAGGGCATGAAAGAATTAGACAACAAATAGCTGAAACATTGTAGGACAGAAGAATCAGTGAAGTATTTGACTTACATATTTTGAATGGGAAGCAGAATCTACTATTTTCATGTATTAATATTTTCACAGTGTCACTGTGGCACAAAGTATATTGCCAGACAGTTTACTTTTAATGCTTCCATATTTTTTCATATACTTTTCCATAGGTTTATTTTACTAATATTCTGAAACTTCAAGAAATATCTTCAGTTCTCACAACTGGGTCATATATATTGTGCATGTGATTAGTTTTTATGGAGGTACAAGGTATCATATTCAAGACAAGTAATTGCATCTTCTTACTCATAAGACACTCCACCTCTGTAGCATAGGGGTAGTGTTACCGCCTACCATGCCAGGGGCCCGGGTTCACTTCCCGGCAGGGGACTGGGTGTTGGGTGTCCATCATTGACTCGCAAGTCACCGATGTGGCGTCACCTAAAAAGGACTTGCAATACGGCGGCCGAACTCCCCCGAATGGGGCCTCTCGGCCAACAAAGCCAGATCATTTCCACTCACAGGACAACATATTCAGCCACATGTAGCCCATCACAGTCCTGTTTGTTCATGATTCAGAGGCATATTGTTAAAAGAAATTTTCCAGTTGCAGAGAATGATGTATTCAGTCCACAGTCATAAAAAATATTGTTGCCAGTTGTGTTCCAATTCACAGATATAGTAATATTATACCACAACTCTTGCATTTGAGTCAACTTAAAAAAAAATCTCTATTTTATTCAAAAGTATGCTGAAAATTTGTCAATATTTGCACTTCCCTTCTATTCCATTTTGGTTATTTACGTTACTGTGCTGTTTTATTCTGGTTCATGTATTCACATGTCTCTTTATTGTGAAATTACTATGTGTGTAATTATTTACAGTTTTTTTAAAATAATTATTTTCATGTTGTAGGTTTCAAAGAACGATGGTTCAAGCTAAAATCTAACCTACTGTTTTACTTTCGGATTAATGAACTTGGAAAAATTGATTATAAAGAGGTAACTTCATCTATCATACTGAAATTATTTTTAAACTACCAAATTGCTTGTGAAACAACTATAATCAGCTGAAAATTATTATATGTTTATGTAAACTGGCAGAATGCTGTGCGGTTGTTTTCTAATTTATGAATTACTGGTTAAATTAATTATAAATTGAAGCAACAGGGGAAAGGTAAACAGGGAGGGTAGCAAATAAGATACCCTCCCTGTTTACCTTTCACCTGTTGCTTCATAACCTGGGTTGTGAGTAACTGAATCCACTTTTCCTTCTCCCCCCCCCCCCTCCCCCCCCTTCCCTGACGAAGGAACAAAGTTCCGAAAGCTAGGATAAAAATTTTGTGTTCTGTTTTGTGTATCTATTTGCTATACTGAGCTGAGGTAAGTACTGGCCAGCCCCTCTATCTCACTATATGGAAAATGTGCAACTAAAGAAAGGGGAACTAAAGCAGTTATGTAATGTTAATGATTTTTGAAAGTGTGTTGGGAACAGCAGTGGTCTATATCTTATTTCAATGAAAATGATCAGTTGTAATCACAAATGAAGTTTTATTTCTGGAGACCGGTTTCAGTCTTAGTAGACAATTTCCAGACCAGTATATGACTATGAAATATTGTATAAAATTTCTGTGAGAGAGATCAGGAATTACACAGTGATTCACTTGATGCAGCAACCAATACACAGTAAAATTACAAAAGTAGAATACAAAATTTATCGCCATTGGTGACTCATTTATACAATGAATTAGCATTCACATGGTATTGATCAGTTGATGACTAGTGTCTCCCAGCATATGCAGCACCCTGCTCACCATATATGAATGTTACCTGTGGATATAAATTTTGTATTCTACTTTAGTAACCTTATTGTGTACTTTCGCTGAATCATTGTGTAATTCCTGACCTCTATCATAGGAATTTTATGTAAAACTTAAGTTTCATGCACGGGTCTAAAGATGGTCCACTAAGACTGTCACCAGAAATAAAACATCATTTGTGGTCATGAATGAGTATTGCCATTACAATTATGCAACACTTTTCACATCCATTCTGTCATCTAGAAATTTCATGGTTTAATCTGTTACTAAATTTTGTGGTAAGCTAGATATTAAGTTTTATCAAATGGTGTAATTTTCGTACACTACATTAACTATTTCCTTTCCTTGCATATACTATGAATTTTTCTGTAATACGAGAAAGCTACAATTTATTTACAAAATGCACACATATTGCTGCTCCATCTTTCTTCTCTCTTTTCCACCTCCTGTAAGGCATGTCAAGCAATAGATTCATATCATTAGATGTAGCAGTGTGTGTTGATTACATAACCTAGTGAATCCAAAGAAATAAATAATTTCATATAAGAATATTGTAAAGTTTCTTATTGACTGGTGATGATGTAGAACCTGCCTAACACCAATGTAATACTAAAGGAATAATGTAAATACCTTTGTCTAAAAAAAATTGCCTATTTCAAATATGAGAACTTCAAAAAGTTTTCTCAAGTGCACTATTTTGTACACACTTGACACCAGTGTGTTTACAGATGTAGTGTTCCAGTAGTTGCAGTAGACTTAAAGGCATTAGTCTGGATCATATAACTTAGCAGTGCCTGTTGTGGTGTCACCGTGGTAGCCTTTAAATCGGCCGCGGTCCGTTAGTATACGTCGGACCCACGTGTTGCCACTATCAGTGATTGCAGACCGAGCGCTGCCACACGGCAGGTCTAGAGAGACTTACTAGCACTCGCCCCAGTTGTACGGACGACGTAGCTAGCGATGCACACTGTCGAAGCCTCGCTCATTTGCAGAGCAGATAGTTAGAATAGCCTTCAGCTAAGTCAATGGCTACGACCTAGCGGGGCGCCATTACCAGTTACTATTGATACTATGAATAATGTACCGTCAAGAGCGACGTTCACCATTTATGGATTAAAGATAAGTATTCCTCCAGCTACGTCCGTTTTTTCTAAATTCTAATTTCCTTGTCCTGTTCCAGACCTCACGCCAGCCTGCGTGAGCTAAAACGCGTGCCTTTCGGCTTCCTCTAGTAAAACGGTGTTGGCTCTCCTGCCAACCCACAACACCTGTCATGTTTGTAATTAATTATGTGACACTGGAATTATCCCGGTGGTTTAATATATGTGGTATTCAATGACGTATTATATCAAAGAAATTTAGTATCAACACATAGTTTTCCACAGTCTCATCTCATTAGAACCCTTCTGGATGTCGTGTCACAGCCTAATAAAAAATATGTACAATATCAAAATATCTTCCTTTTTGGTTATGTTGCAGCAGCCTTCTTCAGGCTGTAGACAGGTTTTGCTGGAGATGCTTACCTTTATACAGGGTATTCAGAAATTCCCATTACAAACTTCTAGGCCTTGTATGAGGTGGTATTCAAAAAGAAGAACCAGAATAATTTTTTAAAAGCTATACATTTTCAAATTATTTACAAAATAACCTTATCCCATTCAAAATACTCTCCATGGTGCTCCCACTGTTCGAAACAGTTTTTGTAGCCATCTTTAGAAATGGCTGACAGCTCCACCAGCATGAAAAACAAGAATGGAGGCAGGTCAGGCATATAAGGTGCATGGGACAGTGGAACCATGCCATTTTTAGCCAAGAATAATCTCTGAGAGATGGCTGCATGTGCAGGAGTGTTGTCGTGGTGGAAGAACCAGTCTCCTGTTTGCCACAGATTGGGTCTTTTTTGATTAACACTGTTGCACAATCTTCTAAAAACTTTCAAATAAAAGGTTTGATTGACGGTCTGACCTGGGGAACAGACGCTGAATGTACTATGCCCTTGGCATCAATCAACATGTTTCCATTTTGAAATCAAACAAACTACTCGTACACTTGAGTGTACTAAGTAAGCTGTTTTCAACATTAAAACAGTTTCAGCAGCATTTTTACCAAGTAGAAAACAAAATTTCACAGCTGTACATTGTTCACTTAAATTTTCCATCATAAATAAGGGAACAAGAACAAAACAGCAGTAGCTAAAAACAGTCACTGCAGATGAACAAAACAAGCCATGTCGACAACACAGGTGACACCGAACTGGCAACGAGTTGCGCTATACATGCCTAGCAGCAGGAATGCGTACTACACAAGCATGACCCAATACGTCACTCGTTTTACAGTTACAATTATTAATAGCCAAAGAAATTGTTTGTGTACTCGTTGACAGGTTCTCTTCAATGTGGTGCATTGTGACCTCTTCTATTTAGGATATGTGGCGTCTCCTTGGAGCCCCACAGTCACGCTTACTGATAACGGAGGTACCCTTTCTCGAAGCCATTGCATAATTGTGGTGGAAAGAGTATCCAGAGGAGTCAGGCATTGTGGGGAACAATATGTATGAAGACGACAAGCAGCTTTTCCTTTGCCATGAGCTTCACCATTCATAGTTATGATGTCAGTGTATTATGCAAACATGTACTCGACAGTGTTGTTCTAACACTCAGACGCATGAGTGAGGCTTGAACTAGGTCAGATACGTCTAATGACATTAGCTTATCTGATGTAACCATCCCCTACTATGACTGCCCTGTCACATACATACCTAACAAACATGTTTTCAAGTGACACTGGAACAGAAATGGTACATTTCTGGACATGGGTTCGTATTCAATATATTGTATACTTACTCTGCTTTACAAGTCCTAGTGGTTTGTAAAGGGAAGGGAATTTCCGGACACCCTGTGTGTTGCATCTGTAATGGTATTGTAAGACCACCAACTTCAATGTTCTACATTTTTATTGGTTCTACAATATAACAAGTTTGCCATAGAATGGAGGGAGGGAATATACAGGAGAACATTCCTGGAATTCATGGTGTGCTGATAATTGATAACCTATAGTGAATCTATGAACATCAAGATCTCAGATGGAAACCCAGTTCTAAGCAAAGAAGGGAAAGCAGAAAGGTGGAAGGAGTATATAGAGGGTCTATACAAGGGCGATGTACTTGAGGACAATATTATGGAAATGGAAGAGGATGTAGATGAAGATGAATTGGGAGATACGATACTGCGTAAAGAGTTTGACAGAGCCTGAAAGACCTAAGTCGAAACAAGGCCCCTGGAGTAGACAACATTCCATTGGAACTACTGACGGCCTCAGGAGAGCCAGTCCTGACAACTCTACCATCTGGTGAGCAAGATGTATGAGACAGGCAAAATACCCTCAGACTTCAAGAAGAATATAATAATTCCAATCCCAAAGAAAGCAGGTGTTGACAGATCTGAAAATTACCGAACAATCAGTTTAGTAAGCCACAGCTGCAAAATACTAACACAAATTCTTTACAGACGAATGGAAAAACTAGTAGAAGCCGACCTCGGGGAAGATCAGTTTGGATTCCGTAGAAATACTGGAACACGTGAGGCAATACTGACCTTATGACTTATCTTAGAAGAAAGATAAAGGAAAGGCAAACCTACGTTTCTAGCATTTGTAGACTTAGAGAAAGCTTTTGACAATGTTGACTGGAATAGTCTCTTTCAAATTCTAAAGGTGGCAGGGGTAAAATACAGGGAGCGAAAGGCTATTTACAATTTGTACAGAAACCAGATGGCAGTTATAAGAGTCGAGGGGTATGAAAGGGAAGCAGTGGTTGGGAAGGGAGTGAGACAGGGTTGTAGCCTATCCCCGATGTTCAATCTGTATATTGAGTAAGCAGTAAAGGAAACAAAAGAAAAATTCGGAGTAGGTATTAAAATCCACGGAGAAGTAATAAAAACTTTGAGGTTCGCTGATGATATTGTAATTCTGTCAGAGACAACAAAGGACTTGCAAGAGCAGTTGACTGGAATGGATAGCGTCTTGAAAGGAGGATATCAGATGAACATCAACAAAAGCAAAACGAGGATAATGGAATGTAGTCGAATTAAGTCGAGTGATGCTGAGGGAATTAGGTTAGGAAATGAGACACTTAAAGTACTAAAGGAGTTTTGCTATTTGGGGAGCAAAATAACTGATGATGGTCGAAGTAGAGAGGATATAAAATGTAGACTGGCAATGGCAAGGAAAGTGCTTCTGAAGAAGAGAAATTTGTTAACATCGAGTATAGATTTAAGTGTCAGGAAGTCATTTCTGAAAGTATTTGTATGGAGTGTAGCCATGTATGGGAGTGAAACATGGACGATAAATAGTTTGGACAAGAAGAGAATAGAAGCTTTCGAAATGTGGTGCTACAGAAGAATGCTGAAGATTTGGTGGGTAGATCACATAACTAATGAGAAAGTATTGAATAGGATTGGGTAGAAGAGAAGTTTGTGGCACAACTTGACCAGAAGAAGGGATCGGTTGGTAGGACATGTTCTGAGGCATCAAGGGATCACCAATTTAGTATTGGAGGGCAGTGTGGAGGGTAAAAATTGTAGAGGGAGACCAAGAGATGAATACACTAAGCAGATTCAGAAGGATGCAGGTTGCAGTAGGTACTGGGAGATGAAGAAGCTGGCACAGAATAGAGTAGCATGGAGAGCTGCATCAAACCAGTCTCAGGACTGAAGACCACAACAACAACAACATTGTGAATCTGTGACAAACTTCCAAGATCATGTTATCCTGCTGTTTGTTACAGAAATATGACCTCTACAGTTTCTTTAATCACACAGATATTTGACAACACTGTTATACAGTGACAACATGTGTCCCCCTTTTAATGGGATTGGTAGAATCTAGCATGTCAGGAGTCTGTTGCCATTCCCACTGTTATTGCGTTTTTAGGCTGTGACAGGATTTTATTTGCCTTTATTACCTTATGACGATCCATTCACAATTACACACAGGGTTCCTGATTCTTTGCAGGCTGCCCACAACTGCAGTAGTGTTCTGCTGTCACCAATTTATTGTGCTGCTCCAATTAAAAATACCATTCGTGTTCTGCTGTGTAGGCACCAACAGGCGTTCTTGTTTCCCCTGTTCAAGTGTCACCTCAGTCACAATATATTTCATACATGCTTATACTGGTGAGAACTTTTACAGCATCTTGAGTGGATCCTATCAAATTTTGAATCTTGTGGCCACTACTGAATACTGGTTTAATGTCTTCACAGCAAAACACATTGCTGCCTCGTTTGCTGATGCTCTTGACATGCTTGCGACTGAGGGTTGATACTACATTTCATTTTCTCTGGCTTTCTTTCTGCTGAACTTTGTGTCCCTTACTATTATACTGTTTTATCCAGTACCATCGAAGGTCCTGTGGAGCTCTCTCTGTTGTTGTCAGTAATGTGATGGTTCCAGGTAGTCAGCGTGTGCAGGAGAGAGCAATTCTGAATTGGGTGATAATGTGCTGTGTGGATACTAGTTGGTGAGAGTTTTATTTCCAATAATTCTTACATCTCATAGTGCCATTGGGAGTTACTTATACCTCCATGTCAAGGAAGCTAATACCATTACTTTGTACCTTCCACATACACTGTATGCTCTTTATCCAGTGTTGAGATGCAGATGAAATTTTGCAGCTCTACTTCTCTATGTGATTAGATGATTGTTATTTCGGCCTTTAGAGTGTATTCAGTATTATGGATCTCTTTCGCGTTTCATAAAATGTTGAATTTACCATTTTCGATCAAGGGCATTGGCTTTCACCTACTACGTTAATAGCTATTTCCTTCTAAATGTAAAGTGGACTGAGGTCTCATTTAAAATAACATATTGATGCACAATATTAGTGAAATTATTTTTAAAAGTATCTATACGTTACTGACAAATAAGTTTTTAGTTTTGCTGAAGCCCAGCACTTTACAAATGTTAAGCTATCGTGCTCAAACAATGGAAAATACAGGATGGAAAAATCACAATATTTTGAAAAGGATAGTTGCTACTCACTATGTAGTGAAGATGCTGAGTTGCAGATAGCCACAACAAAAAGTATGTCAAACAAAGCTTTCAGCCAAACAGGCCTTCATTGTAATTTGACAACGTGAGTGAATGTTGTCGAATTCTGATGAAGACCTGTTTGGCCGAAAGCCTTGGTAGACAGTCTTTTTGTTGTGCCTATCTGTGGCTCAGCATCTCTGCTATATGGTGAGTAGCAACTGCCATTTTCATGACATTAATCTTGCTCAGATATTTCTCATAGTTATTTTCTTTACGTAAGATTTGACATTCCTGTTCTTATGTCTACCCATTTTATTAATTGTTGAAAATGGTGGTCCAAGCTGATGATAAATATACCTGTAATACGAATTTCCATTTGTAATAAACTGTACAGATGAAAGAATTTTATGACGACACAGTGTTCCAACTCGCACATTTAAAAGACACTCAAGAAGAGTACTTTACAAGAAGTGCATGAACATAACTGTACCGAGTGAGATGGCGCAGTGGTCAGCACATTTGACTCGCATTTTGGAGGATGACGGTTCAAACCCATGTCCGGCCATCCTGATTTAGGTTTTCTGTGATTTCCTAAATCTCTTCAGGCAAATGCCGGGATGGTTTCTTTGAAAGGGCATGGCCGACTTCCTTCACCATCCTTCCCTAACTGATGGGACCGATGACCACGCTGTTTGGTCCCCTCACCCAAACAAACAAACCAACCAACCAACGTAACTGTATCACGGATACAGTTACATTATAGTGCACCATATGCTTTTATCAGCATAACAGAAACTAAATGCCATTGATCTTTGTACATGCATAGCTTCCTACTGAGTTGTCTTCAAAAGCAAAGTGAACATTACTATTTGATAAACTCAACATATAATTATAGATACAAGGAAAAGTTTGTGGTGAGTGATCCTGGAATTGATTATCCATGCTACTAACAAAGCATAAGTATGTGAACCTATCAGGAGGATTCTTGATAAACAAAGCAGGCTACATAAAGCAGTGTTCTGTAAAAGAAGTGTGTTAAAACAGGACTTATAGACACTGCCTAGATTGTGATATAGAGTACACCATTGTCTATTGGGATCAGTATTCCATCGCCCCATGTTCGCTTAGGTGACTTACTAATTACTGCCTGAGACCAGTGATACTGTTCCCTCTTCGTTTGGATCGCCAGTCTTCATACACATTTGATGCGATCCACCGTGACTTTTTCTGTGATGCCCTTACGTCTCAGGGTAGTACTTACGCCTGACACCTTTGATTACGTGACGTATATATCCCAATCTACGTGTTCCCCTATAGTACCACGGAAATATTTCCTTGTGCCTTGACCTGTGTCCTATAATCCAGTCCCTTCAAGTTAGTGTTTGCCGTGTATTTCTTTCGTTCCCAGTTTTGTGCAGAACTTCCTCATTTTGTATCTTATTTCACGTAGCACTACATCTCAACTGATTCCCTTCTTCCCCAGTTTTTCCAAAGTCCATGATCAATTTCCATACAATGATGTATTGATATGTACAGTCTCAGAAATATCTTCCCTGAACTGAGGCCTATCTTCAATACTATTAGACGTCTTTTTATGACAATGCCCTCTTTGCATGTGCTACCCTGCTTCCTATACCCTCGTTGTTTCCTACACCGTGGGTTACTTTGTTTCCGAGTTAGCAAAATTCGTTCACTTCATCTACTATGTTGACTCCTATTTTGTTGTTAGATTTATCACCAGTTTCATTTCTGCTACTATCTCATTCACCAGATCCCGTAATTCTTCCTTACTTTAAATGAGAATGGTAAGCTTACAATTGATACATTTTCATAATGAATTTTAATTCAGGTTTGAAATGCTTTTACTTCAGCCATTGGTATTTAATGTACAGACTGAAAAGTAGGTTGGGAAGATGGCATGCGTGATTATGACCTTCTTAATCTGACAACTGATGTCTTAGGCTTCCATTCTTATATTTTCCTAATTGTTATTGCACATATTGTATATTATAAATTTTTCCCTATAGCTTACACATATTTGTCTAACAACTTCTTCACAGGCTGTGCCATCTGGAGTCTTCCCACTGACACCGGGTTTCCTGAATTGCCCACATAGAAACTATCTCTGCAACATATCCTTCATTCTTGTAACCCTGCTGGCCTCAATCTTTGTTAGTCCATGTCTCCCACGAGCCTGTTGCCTTCCTTGTTCCCACTCCAATACTACAGGCTTTCTATCCCACTAACACACCTACATAGCCCTTTCCTCTTTGCAAATTCTCCTCCTCTCCCCCCTCCCCCTGGTTGAATGGTTGCCTTTCCTAATTTTACATGTTACTCCCCCCAGTAATATGAAAGTTGTTAACTAACTGTAGTAACTAGAAATTCTTCTGTGAAAGAAGAGTAGTCAAGGAGAAACTTCTTCAGTTTGTTTTCAAATTTCACTTTGCTACCTGTAGCAGTGATAAAAAAACTTTTGATTGCAGGATTTTGCACCCCTTTTCGTGCTAAACACAACCTTAATGTGGTATAATGAATGTCATTTTTTTCTTTTGGTATTGTAATAATGTACACCAGTGTTCCTTTTGAACTGTAGTGGATTATTTACAACAAACTTCATGGGGGTAGAAATGTACTTGAAGCAGTAGTCAGAATATCCAACCCCTTAAACAATCTACAACATGATCGTGGGAGAGATCCACATATTATTCTTACAGCACATTTTTGAGCAATGAAGACCTGCTTTCTTGTCTTGATTCCATACTTTGAGGGTTTGAAAGGGATATACTGATGAAAAGGCAAACTGTCCCTAAAGGTCACCAGTTGTTAATCAACTGTGATATTCTCATGTGATTTGTGTGCATCATGGTAATGTGCTTACCTGTGGTTCAAATATGTCCCTTGTAGGAACCAATTTATCAGGGCTATACAGTAATTCTATCACAGCTGCTGTGCATTATCAAACTGAATACAGCATGATATATCTGTTCCTAGCCATAGAACTACTGGAAATAGGTCAGCCATGCCCTTTGGTCCATAAATGTACTATTCCCTGGTTGTGATCTTTGTACACTCCTGCAAGTATAAGAAGGCGGAGAAAGCACTCATATTCCTCTCCATTGTTCCCAAAAATAATGTTATTTTATTTATTTATTTATTTATTTATTTTTTTGCGCTCCACTTTAAATATTCTGGAAAAGATTGGGCTTAATAAATAATTCAAATGCTGATTGCACAATATTTGCCTTCCTTACACTATGTGGCTTTGGACCTGGACCTGGAGCTGTTTTGAGTATGTTTCGTGCTGGCCGCCTCTCACATAATCTAACAGGATTTTTTCCCCATGTTTCATTTCCATTTCTGGACCAAAAAAACAACAGGTTTAACATTTCACACACTCTTATGTATTATTATTATTACCTGGCTCCTGCTCCTGATTTTTATCCAAAATTTCCTGTCACTCCATACTTTGTGTGTCCAAGTTGGGCCTCCCATAGGTCCCTCCATATCCAGGAGAATGGGGTCCCGCAGGGCTCTAAATTGAGTGTATCTCTATTTTTAGTGGCCATTAATGGTCTAGCAGCAGCGGTAGGGCCATCTGTCTCACCTGCTCTGTATGCAGACGACTTCTGCGTTTTGTACTGCTCCACCAGTACTGGTGTTGCCAAGCGGCACCTACAGGAAACCATACACAAGGTGCAGTCATGGGCTCTAGCCCACATTTTCCAGTTTTCGGGTGCAAATTCGTATGTTATGCACTTCTGATAGCGCCGTACCGTTCATCCGGAACCAGAAGTTTATCTTCATGACGATCCACTCACTGTAGTGGAGACATGCCAATTCTTAGGACTGGTTTTTGACACCCCGGTGACCAGTGTCCTGGTGGAGGCTGGAGTACCTCCATTGCAGGTTAGGTATGCACAACTGATGGGCAGTTATGTTGCACACATTCCTAGTTCACCTGCACATCCGAATTACCATCTCCTTGCCCCACCCACGGCGGTCCATCTCCCGCATCAGCGGCCCAGGTCAGGGCTTCCAATTGCAATTTGTGTCCGATCCCTTCTTTGTGAACTGGGATCCTTGCCTTTACCACCTATACTTGAGGCCATTCACATACACCTCCATGGTGTACACCTAGCCGCGGCTTCGCCTGGGCCTTTCACAGTTAACCCCGCGGCTCTCCGCTGCCACTTCTGCTTGATTCTTCGCATGAACAGAGTACAAAAGAAAGTAATTAGAAACATGTGTGTTGCAAAAAAAAACGGGAATCCTGTCGACCACTGTTAAAAAATTTAAAAGTACTATCTATCCCATCACTTTACATATATGAGATGGTGGTGTTCCTATATAGAAATCAACATACACTAGACAATTTCCGTTTTGACCACAACTACAGCACTCGCCACAGAGATAACTTCAAACTTCCAACACATCATTTGAAACTTTATGCCCAAACGCCAGAGTATATGGGGTTAAAAATTTTCAATAAAATAAAAGGCAGTAATATATTTAAAATGGAGATTGGTTCACTGAAAAGATTGCTCTTTACTCTCCTGGTGGAAAAGTGTTGTTATTCTGTCAATGAATTCATTGAGGACAGCTTCACAATCTGAACACAGGGATTGTAATACATTTATTATTTTATGTACATGTGTAGCTGTAACTTAGAAATGTAAAATATAATGTAAACTTTTGTATTTCTCATAAAAAAAGCGAAAAAAGTTTCTTTTGTAAACCTTGACATGTCTCCTGTACATCAAATCAAATGATTTGAAAATTGTATGTAATGAGATGAATAAACCACATAACATAATATAACATAACATGAAGTGGTTTACACCAACGACACCAACGGCTTGATGGCTGATGATCACGTCGGCTTCGTGTATGTCCATGGAGGACATATTGAACAGCATCCCTTGCCCGATGGCTGCAGTGTTTTCATTTCTGAGGTGGTGGCTATATCTCGTGCTCTTGAGCACATCTGTTCATGCCCTGGGGAGTCAGTTTCTTCTGTGTACTGACTCCTTGAGCAGCCTACAAGCTATCGACCAGTGCTACCCTCGTCATCCTTTGGTAGTGACCATCCAGGAATCCATCTGTCCCCTGGAATGGTCCAGTCGTTCAGTGGTGTTTGTCTGGACCGCAGGTCATGTCAGCATCTCAGGGAATGAACTTGCTGACAGGCCGGCCAAACAGGCTATGCGGAAACTGTTTATGGAGATCGGCTGCTGCGTTCAGTACTACACTGCAAGGTTTTGCAACTTTGGAAGACATGGCATAACCTCAAAATGCACAACAAACTGTTTGCCATTAAGGAGACTACGAATGTGTGGCAGTCCTCCATGCGAGCCTCTCACAGGGACTCTGTGGTTCTCTGCCGGCTCCTCATTGGCCACGCTTGGGTGACACACTGCTACCACCATGATGACCCACCTCATTGTCAGTGCGGCGTCCAGCTGACAGTGGCCCATATCTCAGTGAGCTGTCCTTCTTTGCCTTCGCCGGACTCTTCAGTTACTGAACTCGTTGAATTTTAGCTGACAATACCTCGTGGGCTAATTTAGTTGTATGTTTTATACGTGACGGTTGGTTATATATAAGTTTTAGCGCGTGTCCTTTGCCGCTTTGTGTTGTCCACTCTAATGCTTTTAGGCTGGAAGTTTTAATGTGTCGCAGAGTGGCTGGCTTTTCTTTTTTATTCTCATGGTCGGCCAGCCACAGTTATCTGCTCTCTTGTTCTTATCTCTTCTACATGTTTCTTGCTTCTCTCTGTGGTTTTCTTTTATTGTTTTGTCCATAGTAGTGTTGGATGTCCTTCTGTCGTTCTTCTGGTTCTTCCTTTCTTCTGTTGTTATCTCCTGTAATATTATCTACAGTTCAGTTGCTCGTACGTTATTCAACACCCTGTGGATTCTGGACTTAGTAAACACGTAAAACTAAGGTTTTGGAGAGGAGTTCTGGTGCTACTAAATAATGCAACATATCTCTTATGAAAGCAGTTATATTCTAGAGACATGTTGGCCTCAAAATCCTTTGATACAATTTATTACAAACAAATTGCAAAATCATAGTTTGCACGCCTAAATCCAGCCAGATAAGGGTCAGATGGATATGCCTATCTTAAGTGGGCTTAAGACCTCTGTCAGATACCAATTGCATTTGGTTGTTGTCTGAGTCAGGCTAATCCCAATTGTAATCGTATAAATATAATTCACTCAGCTGTCACGCAGGTCTTGTAATGCACAAGGCCAGGATCTTCTATTACCGAATGCCACAGAACTCAGTCTTTACTTGCACTTGATACCCCACATAAAAATAAGCATGATCATAACCAATTGGTCATAATGATCATTGGCAGAAATCAAAAACAGAATTGCAACAGCAGGAGTGAGAGAGCGCAGCAGCTGACTTACCGTGTTCAATGACTGTCGTGTTATTGTACGCAATAAGCTTTGCTCAGTTAACTATTTGCATATATGCCTCAGTCAAAAAAACTTCACCTCCTATGCGAACGTTACTTTGTCACGGTCTTACACAGATTTAGCCAAAAAGCAAAGATTAGATTGGAATCTTGCGGGAGCGCAAATGCCGGCCATCTGTACCTGCTCCTTGGTCAAACAGCTAGTCTTCAACAGTGGTGTGCTGTGTGCCCTTCTCCTCCACTAAACCAAACAGCCGCTATGTCTTCCCTTAAACAGACATTTTACCTTATACTTTACCTGTTGCTTTCTGTGCATATACTCTTTTGATTCACACTCTTCTGCAAATTTTTCTCTGGCCCTCTGCTCTAATTTAAAGTTTTTTCAAACAAACTACTTTTTTACCCTTCAGCAGCCTCTCGTCAGACCAGTCCACCTTCTTCATCCCCAAGGGGTGTCTGCCTGTGTATGCAAAATCATATTTCTGTGCTACCCTTGGCTTTTGTGTGTCCTTCGCCTTCACGTTCCTGCAAGTCACTGTGCTGGCCTACCACACCCGACTCAGCTCTTTCGGTAACCCTTCGGCACATTACTTCCGCTCTGGGCGTCAATCTGACAGCCATCCTGCTGCATTTTAATTGGTGCTTGGTTAATTAAAAAGGCTAGAACTTTAGTTTCATTGCCCGTATAACAACCAGGTTTTATTCTGAAGCAACCTCATATTCTTAGCTATCCAATGAAGTTCTTAAAACTATTGCTTATCTGAAGTGTGGTCATTTGTGCACAGCCCATTTCAACATTTGATCATTTTGTTTGTGATGGTTCGTTCTATTTGTTTGGGGCGGCCATCTCATGATGCTTGTTCAAGTTCATTATCCTTTCATTAACTCTGTTTTTTTACGGAGGGCGGCTAACCCTCAGACCAGACACGCTAAGGTACTGTGCCAGCTGTTTGATAGCCTTTGTTGTATGATAAATGACTTTGTTGAGGTCCTTTCTTTTCGTAGACGTTTTCGCATTTCCTTCTTTCATTAATCAGTTTGTTTCTTATGTTGCCATAGGCTCATCACTGTTAACTTCTTTGTACCCATATTTGTTTGCTCGACCTCTGTGTCTGCTTGTTTAGGCCTACCCATTCCTCTTCAACTGAACACAGTATCTACAGATTCTGAGAATTACAAAGGCACATTAATGTACTGTTAATTATAATGTAATCTGAGCCCACATCTGCTCCTTGGTATGCTTTACAGTCTAATAACCGATATAAACATTTGTGTCACCCAGATGTTATCCATCTGACATCTTGCTGTGACTCCAGGCGTTTTCCACATACATTTCATCCTCTTGATTCATTAACAGAATACTTGTCATTTCTACATCTATGTCTACATCTATATTCTGTGAACCACTGTGAAGAACATGACAGGTGTGATGTGTTTTGCGCTGGACTGCTGTTGAAATTGCTCGTCAATATTTTATAAAGTTTTAGTCTTCAGTTACTTATTTTAAAGTTTATTTGTGTTAATATTTGCTGTAAAAGTAACTTACTAGTGGATTTTCTTTCATCTCAGTCTTTTTTCCTGTGTTACTGACTCAAGTGGTCTGTTCCTTGTGAATGTGCTTACGTCGTTCATTCAAGTCTTATGCCTCAGTAGTGTGTTTACATTTCACAGTGTGTGGTTCCAGCTGTCGCGGTTATAGAGTTATAAGTACTGTAAGAATTGTTTAGCACTGTATTTGAATGTTAAATTTAGTAGTTCTCAATCGATTACATTTCACGGTATGCAGTTGCAGCTGTAGTGATTCTTAACTTCAGACAAAGTTGTTTGTGCACTGTTATACAGTTATTAAATTTCGTTGTTTTCAACAGTTTCTTGTGCTGTTTGTGGCGAAACAGTGGCTTGATAAACTTCTGGAAACATTAGCTCACTGTGTTTTTTTAGAGTTTTCTGTGCATTGAAGCCATTAAGTAAATTTCATGCGGTATTTTTTAGCAGACGTTTCTTATTGTTTCTAGTGAAATATTTGTCAAATTTTCATTCACTGTTTTAACTTCGTGAGTGTTCCAGTGGCCCCTTGAATTTTTGGTTTTAGCTAATAAATACTGTGAAGTTTTGTTGGTATTTGTATTAGTTGTGGTTTAGTAGTACTAATAAAAGTTGCTGCTCTCTTAGTAGAGAGTGAATTTCGAGACCACTTCTGTTAGTTCTATAAATAGTTCTACTGGTGCAATTGAACTTTGGTAACGTAGGCATTTTGTTTTTTTCAGTCACGAAAATTTTACCATGAGTGAGAAGTGTGGGCTTTGCCGTAAGTTTGAGTAGTGGGTTATGGTGTGGGATTTGTTCAAAGAATTTTCATAGAGGGGGCGGGGTATGCAGTGGGGAAGCCAGTTAGCATTCCAGTGAGATACAGCAGATGTGAATGGATTAGATGTGTTGTTACATGTGTGCTGGAATATGAGAAGAGAGGGGGGGGGGGCAGTTGATAGGTTGAGGTAAAAAAGTTCATATGATGCTGAAGGCACGTAAAGAAAAAAGGTGAAAATAAGCGAGAGTGAGGCAGGAAGATTGATTGGGTATAAGGTCTAGGATTAATTATGTTGGCAGGAATAAAATGGGACTCGAGATGCTGCACCCACAGTCAGCATGGTCATACAGTCGTGAGGTGTGCACAGATGAGACAACAGGAAAATCACAGAAAAGAGAAACAAAAGAGTGAAAACTGACTAAATTAATGTTTCACAGAATAATACAAAGGGAATCAGTACTGGGTTGCAGGATGGAAAGAAAACTGATAGACAGCATTAAACAATGGAAAATCCAGGATGAAATAACAGTGTTATGAAAAGGGTAGATTGCTACTCACCGTATAGAGGAGATGCTTAAATTGCAGACAGGCATAACAGAAAGACTGCAATACATTTGAGCTGTCAGCCAGAAGGCCTTCTTCCAAGCATGTACCTAACATCCACAGAAACCACCTCAATCTGCCACCTAAAAAATGATCCCAATCTTGTAATCCTACCTCCTGATAAATGCTCCTCCACTGTGGTTTTGAACTGCAGGGATTACTTGGTGGTAGGACTCTACCAGGTGTCAGATTTGCCCACTCACAAACCCTGCCACAGTGACTCCATTCCAGAAATCCAACAGGATCCTCAGTCTCACCTCAAGTCCTTAGGTCCATCCCACGTCTCCCCTGAATCTCTCTCTCTCCCGTTACCCCTGTTGCTCCACACACTCCTACCTTCTACATGCTTCCTAAAATCCATAAACGTAGGACATCCCAATATCGCCAGTTACTGTGTCCTCACTGAGAGAATCTCTGTTCTCATGGATCAACACCTTCAGTCTGTTACCTGTAACCTACCAGCCTATATAAAAGACACCAACCATTTCCTCCACTGACTCTCCACAGTTTCTGTTTTTTCATTACACCGCACCCTCCTCACTACTTTTGATGCCATCTCTCTCTTCATTAACATTCCTAATGAACATAGTCTTGTTGCAACTGAACCTACTTTTCCCAATGCCCTACTGACTCCGAACCTACACCTGCCTTCGTAGTCACCATGACCAGTTGTGTCCTCACCCACAATTACTTCACCTTTGAAGGCATAATCTACAAACAAATCTGTGGTGCAGCAATGGGCACCAGCATTGCACCATCATATGGTAACCTATATAAGGCCCACCTGGAAGAATCCTTCCTAATCACCCAGAATCACAAACCCCTCACTTAGTTTGCATTCATTGATGACATCTTCATGATCTGGACTGAGAGTGAGGACACGCCATCCATATTCCTCCAAAAGCTCAACACTTTCTCCCTCATGTGCTTCCCCTGTCTTTCTCAACCCAACAAGCCACCTTCCTTGATGTTGACCTCTGCTTCAAATATGGTTACGTTAGTACCTCCTTTCATATCAGACCTACCAACTGTCAGCTATACCTTGACTTTGACAGCTGCCACGCATTCCACACAAAGAATTTTGCATTCATACTGCCTAGCCACACATGGTCGTCATCGTCTCATCTGTAGTGACAAGCAGTCCCTCGCCAAATATACAAAGTGTCTCAGTGAGGTCTTCACAAACCACAGTTGCATTCCTCATCTTGTACAGAAACAGGTCTCCCATACCTTGTATCTCCTATCACCCACCACCTCCCACATACCCACTGTCCAGCCACAAATGAGCTCTTGTGACTCAATACCAGTCAGGACTGGAGCAACTGGATCACATTCTTGCAGAGTTTAGACTACCTTTCATTGTGAACTGAAATGAGGAAAATCCTACCCAATACCTGTCCCATCCCTCCTGTAGTGGTATTCCACCACCCACAGAACTGACACAATATCCTTGTCCACCCCTACTCCACCCGCTGCTCCAACACCATCTTGCCTCATGACTCCTCTCTCATATCCTTACAGGAGACCCAGATGTACTATGTGCCCCCTTCATCCCACCACCACCACCACCACCACCACCTCCTCCTCCTCCTCCTCCTCCTCCAGTCCTGTCACAGGCATATGTACCCTATCAAAGGCAGGGCCACTTGTGAAAGCACCAAATTGTTTTTTAGATTTTGCCCTACATTGCTGCCACTAAATTGAAGATACACTTTGTTATGCAAGAAGGCCTTTTCGACTAATTTATTTTGTTACGGAATTGCAGACACATTGGTGTCTCGTTGTAGTAAAGAGTAACATTCCTGTGGCTTCACTTCTGGTACCCGCTGGAATTTCACAATAACACTGCAATCATGCAATTAAACACCCATGGCGGCTGCCGGAGGGTAAGAGGCCAGGTGCTGTTCATATGTGCAAAATTTGTCAAATATATAATATTTTTGACTTTGTGGTGTGTTAAACATGTAGTTCCGATCAAAAATTGAAGTAAAATATAGGGCAGCGGGGAATGATATAGAGAGAGAATCTGTTACTGAAAAGCCAATGTATGTTTTCCAAATTAATATTTTTGTGGAATTAATTGTTGTTGAATATATCAGCACTAAATGTTCCTTTTTAAAAAAATACCGATTTAAATCTATAAATACTATAATGTTACAATTATTTTTTTCTCTCTTGTTATAGCCTTTGGGTGTCATCATCCTGGAAAACTCAAATGTCCAGTATGAACTTAGTACAGGTGTACCATTTTCATTTTCATTGATATTTCGTGATGATCCAGAGAAAAAGCATTTCTTTTCTGGCCGATCTGAGTCCCACGTTAACCAGTGGGTAATGGCAATGAAACATGCATCGTAAGTACATTGACTCTGTGAAAATTCATATTTAAAATGTAAGGTGTTTTTATTGAGTATTGTTAAAAGGATCAAACAAAAATGGAAAATTTATCATCGGTGGCGCCTTTTAATTTTCGTGCTGACTTGACATTAGTTTAAAAGTGTTTTAATACCAGATCTTCTAAACTGTGTAGAAATCTTAGTGTCTGTTCATATTCCAATGTACAACCTCTTTCTCAACGTCGTGCTATTTCCCCAGTCCATCTTGCTTAATCTAGACTGGCATGCAGTGCACTTTCTCTTCTTTACATTTTTTCTTCCCAGGCTTATGACATTGTCTCATTTGGTTTTGTGCTCTGCTTGAATGGTTGCATTTGCTGTAAGTGTTGTTGAGTAAGGGAGTTTTTTTTAGAAACTGACTTACATCAATTTTGAAGTGGCACATATTTTGCACTCCTTCTGGCACATTCGGGTTTACGCATTTTGCAGAATATCAGTAAACGGAAGGCAGGGCAAAACTTGTGATATATGTACTCAACTTTTGTATTAAAAACCATGGGTCAGTAGACTGTAGCAGTGATACAGAATCAACTTGGCAGATTGTTAGCTATGCACAACTCCCAAGTGTTTGTGGTCCGAGAAATTTGTTATTTATAGATCTGTTAACCATGTCATATATATGTTTGAGTTAATATCAAGCAACAAGGTTGCCCTTGATTGAAATTTCCCACAGGTCTTACAAATATTGATTTGGGCTTGCTTTTTTTCTCTGAGTGCCAGTAGCTTATCTGAACAGAATTATAAGTGGAAGTAGTATCCACATCATTCCTCATATCTGTGTGAAGCAAAAAAGTGCAGATGGGCATGTGAGACAGTGTAATATCAGACCTTAGGGGAATCTGACTGTCCTGTAATACATTTTGTAACTCATTAAATTCTGATACTACATTAGTAAGTGAACCGTGTGATTTTTCTGAGAGAATTCTCACTAATTATCATCAGTTGTGTGGTAGAGTACGGTAGAACCCATATAATTGCTACGTGTGCAACAGATCAAAATATGCCATTTTATGCACAGCTTTGGAGATGTACCATCACTTTTATCAGGTGCCCAGCTGATAACTGTAAATTTGCTAACAGTTGAATAGTTTAGTGGAACCATCTTACAGTTTAGTGGAACCATCTTGCAGCACCTGCTTTGTCGCCATGCCTTTTGTGTAGTCTGTGTATTAAACTCTGTGGATCAACACCTCTAAAGCACACTGTTAGTGTTGATGTTTACATGATTTATAAGTTCATTTTATGAGATGTTTTTTCTTCATTTGTGTATAGTTTCATATGTAAAACTGATGCAGTTTAAAGTTGTTTTGCACGAAAAAGAGCCTGCAGACTTGCTTTTATAAAATGAAGTCATAATTTGTAGGTACGAGTACTGGAGATCACAGCTAATACTGCTTCAAACTAAACTCAACAGTTTGACTGGGAAAGTGAGTATATATATATATATATTTTGTTTTCTCTACATTTTTAAGCAATAATATTGTAAACTTATGTGAGGATGCTTTAGTGACTTTTAATGTATAGGTGACTTGTCGAAACACAAATATTGGCTTAGAGATTTTCTTAAAATATTAACTATATAATACCAAGATGAGGTGACTTACCGAACAAAAGCGCTGGCAGGTCGATAGACACACAAACAAACACAAACATACACACAAAATTCAAGCTTTCGCAACAAACTGTTGCCTCATCAGGATGAGGCAACAGTTTGTTGCGAAAGCTTGAATTTTGTGTGTATGTTTGTGTTTGTTTGTGTGTCTATCGACCTGCCAGCGCTTTTGTTCGGTAAGTCACCTCATCTTTGTTTTTATATATAATTTTTCCCACGTGGAATGTTTCCTTCCATTATATTAACTATATAATACACTGTACTTGATACATAATTGATGAATTTTTAAAGTAACAAACTGTGGTCTGATGTATGTGTTCTCTTCTTCTCAAATTCTCAGATTGCCTTCCATGAACTCTTCAATTGAATAATAATATTTCTGTCACACAAGTTTTTTTTTCCCAGAGCACTACTGAGCAAATCTTTCCATTTTACTTTGTTATAAATTTTCATACTCATATACTGTGGAATTTTAGTACAAAGATTTAAATGATGAGTAGGTAGCATAAAATTATTTTGATTCCTGTTGTTGTAATCATATTGAATTTGATTTGCTACAAATAAATGAGGGTTTGCTATGAACAAAGATAATCAGTACATAGATGTACAGTCAGGGAACAATTACTGAATTGATTTGAATTTTATTTGGTGCTATCAGATTGCATTCTGTACAAAGTAAGTTCTATAACGCAGGACAAGTCATAGAATATGATAATGCACAGAGAAAAGGAGAAATGTTCTGCTGCAGTATGGATGAAATAGGTGTATCACAGTGTGTGAATGAAATTATGCAGCAATTGGAAACATACTCAAAAGTTGAAATGTGTGGGACAGTATGAATCTTGTGTGCCAAACATCTAAACTTCACACAGATTCACAATGAAATTCTGGTGGTATGTGGACCAAATGCAATGTCATGCCCAGTCATAGTGAAATGGTGCCAACAATTTGATAAAGGCCACACAGATGTGGGCAATGCTGATTGGGAAGGAAAGTCATTATCATTGATCACAGATAACAGTGCCCAGGTAATTGAGGAAACCATTTGCAGCAGTCACAGAGTGACTGTCACAGACCTTGCTCAGCACACACACATCTTAGTAAGAAGTGCTCATTCCTTCGTCTGAGATTGTCTGCAGTATTGGAAATTGTGCTCATTCTGAGTTTTGCAATCACTGTCACCTACACACGAAAGTGCGAGGTTTATGGCATCCCTGCATTTCTTTGAATGCTACTCTGGGAAAGCAACGATATCCTACACTGCATCATTACAAGTGATGAGACACATATTTGATGTTTAACACCTGCAACAAAGACAGCATCAGTAGAATGGAGGCATAACTCTTCACCTCTGTAGAAGAAGTGCAAAGTAGTATCATCAGTAGGGAAGATCATGATCCCCATCATTTTAGTTGATTAGGAGGGAGTTTTATACACAGAGTATATGGCAAAGGGCACAGCCATTATTGCCAGTTCATACTACACAACAGTGATGTCACTGTGTAACGCAATAAAGAACAGAATGTGTGGAAAATCACGAAAGGTGTTGTTCTCGAGCATGACGATGCCACACCACAATGAACTTTGCTTCATTATTTTAGATGAAAAGTTTGGAAGCATCCACCACACAGTCCAGACGTTTCAGTTTGCAATTTCAATCTTTTATGCAAACATATCAGTTTTTGAATGGGTTCTTGACAATATAGTGGATTACTTTCATTGAGAAATTGAACAATTGGTAGAGCTTTCATACCATTGTTTACAGAGACTAAGTGAATGTGACAAAAAATAGTCATGAACTGTGTCACACTCAAGTGTAGTGCAGCACTCAGTAAAAGTTACTTAGCCAGCTATAGGAATGTGTAACTTACTTTTTGAAGTCCCTTCTTACAAAGCTGCAAACAATATGTACACAAAGCACACAATATTACTACACTCGTACATAGTCTACAGATACCAATCCTGAGCCACATGTTGTGCATGATCAGGTATAAATGTTATGAATTTATAATTTATTAAACTGATACTATTTAGCAATTCAGGGAATGACTTTCAAATTAAAGTTGGCCATGAAGGACCTACCAGCAGTGACAATCGATTCAAACGGTGTTCAGTCAATGAATGCGGATGCAGAGCAAGTGTGATTAAGCATGTGGAGATATCCTTACTTGCGTTTAAAATATAATAAATTGAGTGCAGTCAGATCTATCAAATCAGTATGAAGTCAATTAACTTCATCATATTAATGATAATAATTTGGTGTAATTATGATCAGAGTTATTGGGTTTGTAGATAGGGCTTGTGTCAGCTGGCAGGCTGAGACTTTCTCGAACTGGCATGTGTACCTTGGATATGTTTGTCCTCTGGGCTCTTGTGACTTTAGAGTCCAATTGCATAATAAAATTCAGACAGTCAAAAATACAGGAGTTGGCTTAATAAATAGAGTGAGTGACTTAGAACGTCAAAGTGAAAAACCATGTGAGGACAGCAACAATGTATCTGAATTTTGGAAAACAAATGCCAGATCAAAATATATTCTGAGTGATGTCCTGTGTGTGTTTCAGTTACGGGTTGCTCTACTGTGACATTTGACAGGGGCTAGTTTCTTCCATTGAGAAAATAGCTTTGTATACTTACCCAGTTTTGTGTAGCCTGTGTATCTGTGTTAGGTCCAGACAATTCAACACATATATTCCTGTCCTGATTGACAGCCTCGAGGATGCCATGTCAGCAACTCCTGATGCATTTGATGTCATCTGTTCTTAAGCTAAACTAGAGTAACTGATTTGCTCTGTTTTGTACATATTTACTTTTTTTCTGTTGTTTGCCATGAGTTTCGAAAGTGCACTTGTCTGTTCTGTTCCAATTATGTATACTTCCTTTTTTTTTCTTGGAATTTGCAGTTTGATGCTCACGTGAATAGAAAAAAATTTAGCGAGAAGCAGGCACTGGAACTGCTGCTTGTGCCATGTGGCCTGAAGTCATTGTTTGAGCTCCCTCATTCTATTAATCCCAATACTCTTTCACCTGAGCAGGAATATATAATCTCCCAGGAACTTGGAGCATTATCAGCCCATCCATATTTATTACCCATAAAGCATTCTGCCTTATATGCACCAGCAGTTGCATGACGTAATCCGCTGGACTAGACATTGGAATCTAACTTGGTTGGTTCCCAGGATCCTCACTGAGGTGCAGTTAAGGGCTCTCCTCAGAGTTATTAGAATATTCATATTTTACAGCAATATCTAATCACATATAAACAACATATGTAAATGTTTGAAACGTTAAACTAGTTTTGACTAGGTAACATTTCTGAGGCCATAAAGAGAAACAAAAGCCTCCACTGTATCCATTATCTCTGGGCTGCTAGTTCAACAGCATTCCGGGAAGGCTTGGTACAACACTCCCTGTCTAAGGCATTTATCCATGTTTAAGTTGAGATCCAATACACAGATTTTCCCCTTCAAAGAATAGTTACGTAAATATGAATAGCACAATATGAATTGGTGGCTTATTCCCACACAATGTTATGACACAATAAGATTCTTATTCGATCATTGGAGGTTGATACATACACGCATAAACCATTGCAGTTGATATTACAGAAATTTTATAAAAATATGATTATATTACATAAAAAGAAGGCACACTATGGGTTATAAAAGAATACATGTGTCTCAAGATTTTTGTAGGTCAAAATTTGTTATCACAGCTGCTTTTCACAAAAAATAGAAGTATGATTCTGTAAATATCCAAAGAAATAGAAAATAGCTGAGGAAAATTTGTCCCTCGTTACACATTTGCCCAAGTGATACAGTGATTGACTTGTAAAAAGAGGTTCTGGTACTGTGACCTTCCAAGGGGCTGGCAGGGGTGCAGATGTTAATGTTTAAACTTGTTACAACATTATTTTAATGCTTTTCTAAATATTTTAGAAGTATGAATGCAATACTTTTGCTTTAATGGCAGTGAAAACCCCGTAAACCAAATCCCAAAATTTGCAGTTCTGGCTTTTTTCCCCATCAGGAACACTAATATGGGGTTGTGGTGCTTATCATCACATCACAAATTAAGAGACACACGCACGCGCACACGCGCGCGCGGTGAGGGGGGGGGGGGGGGGGGGGAGAGAGAGAGAGAGAGAGAGAGAGAGAGAGAGAGAGAGAGCAGTCACATTAATGTGACCACCTGTCAAAAGCTGAATAACCACCTTTTGCTGTGTGGACTTCTGTGAAAGACATGCAGGAAGAGTCAGTGAGGTTCTGCAAAGTATCAAAAGGAAAGTGGAGCCATGCTGGCACTAGTATCACTGCCAGCTGCACAAGGTTTCTCAGTTGAGAATGAGTGGCAAGTATATCCTGACCAAGGTCATCCCACAGATTCTCAGTTGGTTTTAAATCTGGGGAGTATGGTGGCAAGGGGATTACAGTAAACTCGTACTGGCACTCTTTGAATCACACATGTACATTGTGAGCCGTGTGCCACATTGTATTGTGCTGCTGGTAAGTGCCATTGTGACGAGGAAGAACAAACTACACGTATAATTGGACATGGTCTCAAGGATAGATCCATAATTGAGTTGATCCTCCGTGCCTTCCAGAATGACATAACCCAGGGAGTGCCACAAAAACAGTCTCCACACCATAACACTCCCTCTTCTGGCTTGGAGCCTTCAGACATTTGTTGCAGGTGTTTGTTTTCAAATGTTTCATGCCATACATGCCAACAATCGTCTATCCGATGGAGCATAAAACATTATTTGTCTGGAAAGGCCATCTGTCGCCACTTAGTGGATATCCAGTTGTGGTATTGGCAGGCAACCTCCAGCCTTCACAGCTGATGAACAGCATCGGCATGGGTGTGTGAATCAGGCCCCTGGTGAAAAGGCCCATATGCGGCAATGGTTGCTGTATGGTTGTTGAGGAAACACTGTTGGTAGCCCCTTGGTTTATTTGTGTGGTCAGCTGCTCATTAGTTGCATGTCTGCCTCTCTGTCCATACACACCCCACAGCTGTCATTCACTCTGGTCATCTACGGCTCATTGTGCACCACAGTTGCCCCTCAACGGTTTTGGATAGCACCATTTATCCATGGTATAATTGCGACAAAGCAATAGATTTCTTAAAAACTTAGAAATAAATTTATCGAAAACCTTCATTGAAATATGACATTTTTTAAGAAATGGAAATTTAGAAGAAAACCTGTGACTGTAGCATCAAAAATTCAGAGAAAGAAGTCTCTGTAAGGGGAAAGAAACAGGTGAAAACAGCAGAAGACATCCATAGTAGCCATAATAATATGTGTGAGCAATAAAAAGGAATTTGCTAGTACCATGAAGGAATCAAAAGATTGTCCTCATATATGTATTCAAAAAAAATGAAGTAAGGCAGTTTCACCAGACAAAAATGCAAAATTTCAACAGTGATATCTCTACATCTACATCTATACTCTGCAAGCCCTCTAATGGTCATGGAAAGGGTACTTTCCACTGTAACACTTTCTAAGGATTCATGCCATGCGAGTCTCAGATGGAGCTTGGGAAGAATTACATCTCAGATGCTTATGCACGTGCTTGTACTGTTCTTTTGGTTTCCAGACTTTGGATTTGACTTTCCTTGATCACAGGGGTTAAAGATTACAATGCTTTTTCCTTTTTTCTCCTTATTTGATTATTATCTTGTGTGACTTCAGTCATCGTACGTAACTTGGAAACACTACGTACATACTCAGAATTCAGATTGGCAGTACAGATCGATGTATTAATTCATTTGTTTCAGCACCAAAACAATTATTCTCATATTTGCCTTCATTTATTCTGAGGATGATACTCTTTCCCAATGAAGGTCAGTGATATATGGTGTTTCTGTATCACATCCACGTGGTTAGTTTCTCCTAATGAAGTTACTGCAGTCCTCATTCCATCTTGAAGACAAGTCATGCTATTGCATAACTCTCATGATAAATAATTGTTTTTATTTATTAGTGGGTCTACCATCATCAACAAGGATAAACAGTGTCCACACCACTGGCACTTAGGTTGCACAGTCTGCCTCCCACAGCTGTGTCTGATTCTGTTGACTAACACTGCACCTGACTGTCCAGTCTCTGTAAAGGCAACACTGATACCTGCTTTGTTCCTTCATCTGGGGCCCACCTTTACGTATTGTACATGTCTGCCGACAGTTATCTTTGTTTCTCAGACTCTTGCTTTGAGCAAGAATATATATTCAAAAAATGAAGAGATTTCGGTTTGCGTAAGGTGATATTGCAATTGAAATTAAATGTTTGTTTTCATTAAAACATAAACTTGTTTTTTCTTTCTTATTACTAAACCTAAGATACAAGTTTTGTTGGTCCTTTACTTTCGCCAGTTCAACCAGTTCGAAAATTCTTATTTTTTACTGGTACACGTATGATTACAAAAGTTCATCTCCCTTTCTTTTTTTTCATACATTACTCACAAAAGTCTATTGCTCTCTGATATAAATCATGCCATTGTCCCATCCAGAAGTTCTTAGAAATCTTCTTTTTCTGTGCAGTTATTTCAAGTAGTCCACTGTTCATCACTCCGTGTAGTTCTTTTACAGGAGTCCACATTTATTATCTCTGGCTACAGTGTGCTGCCCACTGTTTCTTAATATTGCTACTATTTTCTAAAACTTGTTTTGTTGTTTCATTCGCAATCTAGTAGTAGTATTTTGCCATCTAGACTCCATGACAAAATAAAAGCAAGTAAGTAAATAAATAAAACTTTAGATTTGTGACATATATATGTGTGTGTGTGTGTGTGTGTGTGTGTGTGTGTGTGTGTGTGCGCGCGTATATATATATCTAAAAACAAAGATGATGTGACTTACCAAATGAAAGTGCTGGCAGGTCGACAGACACACAAACATACACACAAAATTCAAGCTTTCGCAACAAACTGTTGCCTCATCAGGAAAGAGGGAAGGAGAGGGAAAGACAAAAGGATGTGGGTTTTAAGGGAGAGGGTAAGGAGTCATTCCAATCCCAGGAGCGGAAAGACTTACCTTAGGGGAAAAAAGGACTGGTATACACTCGCGCGCACACACACACATATCCATCCACACATATACAGACACAAGCAGACATATTTAAAGACCACTATATGTCTGCTTGTGTCTGTATATGTGTGGATGGATATGTGTGTGTGTGTGCGAGTGTATACCCGTCCTTTTTTCCCCCTAAGGTAAGTCTTTCCGCTCCCGGGATTGGAATGACTCCTTACCCTCTCCCTTAAAACCCACATCCTTTCGTCTTTCCCTCTCCTTCCCTCTTTCCTGATGAAGCAACCGTTGGTTGCAAAAGCTAGAATTTTGTGTGTATGTTTGTGGTTTTTTTTTCGGTGCCTACAGTGTCACGTCTTTCAGTGTCACACAAATTTTTATTTTTAAAGGGGATCACTTAAGACTATTTCCATGGGTTTGCCCCTCAAATTTCTCCCTCATATCACAAAATTGTTGTCTGATGTAGTACAAACTGAAAAAGTAAATTCCTTTTAAAGCACAGTTTCGTATATAATTTATATTCAAAACCTTACACCTGTGTCACAGAACAAATCCTACATCGAGAGTACTTTACCCAAGTTGAAGGGAAGAAATGCTTCCAATAATTATTACAGTATTTAAAGAACATCAAAGTATGAACAGGCTGAAATGAGCAAACCGTACATGAGACTATGTTAATCCATTCAACTGTAAAAAGCTATGGAGCGTGTTATTAGCAAAATGAGAAATATGCAAAAGTGAAATGCCAAAATGAGCACTTCTCAATTGGGACTAAATCAAAACAATCAGAATGGCTGAAAGAGAGCACAATAACATGAGCCATAAACGAATAAGAGCTAAGCAACTAAGCAAATAAGAGAATAGGCAAAAATTAGATGCCAACAAAATGAGAACTGGCCGAACTCAGCCGGCACTTATATACGGTTGCGCTCGTAGCGGCACCTTGCGGCCCGTATGCAACACGCGCGCCTGCGATCGCAATGCACTCTTAGTGCTCGCGGTGGCGTCTAGCAGCCCATACGCAAGTTGTGCGATTGCTGTCAAAGGTCGACCCTTAATCTATGATGTTACAGAGTCTAGGTTTGTCTTCTTACATACGTTCATTACTTGTTGCCATTGTCAGAGTGATATATTCTGTGATTGCATTGTGTTTCTCCAAAGTAGGCTAGTGATGCTATGAGCTCATACAGATACCTCATACGCAGATACCTTATCTCATGAAGTCACCGCAGTTGCTGGCCCCATCTTGAAGACCTGCATCATTACTCAGTATGGTTCTCCATAAGCAAATAAAATAACAAAGCCACACAAGATTTGTGCTGTCCTCTATAATTTGTCTTATAGTTATTTTTTATTATTTTTTATTTATTTTGTTCACAATATTCATTGCTAAGAATACATATCACTCCACTGAAGCAGTATGTAACACCTTACTGTTTGAGCGCTGTGTAATCAAAGGGATAGAAAATCTTAAAGTAAGTGGTCATAAATTAATTCATGCAAGTTCTTTGTGGACAAATAGTGTTTCCTCTTAGAACTGACTATAGATTAATAAATAAAGAAATATGTAATTTCTTTTTAGATAAGGGTGTAGAAGCATCTGCATGTGAGCTAATATAGGACATTCACTCAATCACCAAGTATATAATAAACTTTTTAAATGATTGATAAAAATATCACCAGTTAGGACTTTTTGCAACTTATCAAGGCATTTGATTGTGTCATTCCTGATAGTCTGTCAAAGTTTTTTTATGAGAAATGTGGTTCAGTAGATTTCCTGGTTCTGTTGCTATTCATGTAATAGTCTGCAGAAAGCTACAGTAGAATGTCAAGAGTGATGCCACATCATCGTCGTGAGGAGACGTGCGACAGTCTTCGAACATGAGACTGTTACTGCTATTGCCCTGTGGTGGTGATCTACAATTTTATTTCTGTCACTGGAATTAGTCACTTCTTTAAATGATACAAAGATGGTTGTCAAGTTGATCTCTTATGTCACAGATGAATAATACTGGGTTGTTGCAACAGTTCATAGTTGCTATGGCTTTGTTTATCAATTGTCATTTTGTATTTGTAGTTCACTGTTGCTATTTGAGGTTATGTATTGTCATTTTGTCATTTGGAGATAGTGAGTGGAGCCATGGCCCTAGAAAATTGAGTGCCAGTTGGAGAAATCGGAACATTTCCAGCACATTCTACTGTTTGAGTTCAGTGAAGGGATGACAAAAGTGGAGGCAGCCAGGAACATTTGCATCATATATGGGGATAATGCCATTGAATGGTGCACAGCAGGAAATGGTTTTCTTGTTTTAAGGAGGGACTGTTTTGACATTAGTGACTCTCCATGTCCAGGAAGACATTCAGAGCTTGAAGAAGATCATTTAAACACATTAATCCACAATTTTCCTTGTCAGTGTACTCAAGAACTGGCAAGTGTGATGAACTGTGATCATTTGGCCATTGTGCAACATTTTCATGCAATGAGGAAGGTTAAAAAATTCTGTGTGTTGGTAGTGCAGACAAAATCACAAAAATCAGCAGGTAGCCATATGTGCACAACTACTTGTTCATCATCAATTGCCTCATGCACGACACCAATGATTACTATCCTACATTGTTACTGGGGACAAGAGATGGTGTTGTTATGCTAACATAAGGAAAAGAAAGGAATGGTTGCGCCCAAACAAAAGAGCAACTCTCTGTACAAATGCCTATGTGCAGCCACAAAAGATAATGTTAGATGTCTGATGGGACAGCAACAGTGTAGTGTACTAAAGATTGCTTCCCCAAGGTGTAACCGTCACTGCTGACATTTATTGTCAACATCTGAGATAAAAAGACGCTATACAGGAGTTGGATTGAAAAGTCATTCCACAACCCCTGATTCACCTGATCTTGCACCCTCAGATTTTCATCATTTCCGCTCTTTATCAAAAAACTTTAAAGGAACTTTTTTTGCAGGTGAAAATGCACTCTGAACATGGATAGATGAGTTGGCCTCAGAAATCACAATTTCTACATTCACAGAGCAAAAAGTTATCCCAGCATTGGAAGTCTGTTTTTAATAGTGAAGGATAATATATTATTGATGACTAAAGACTCTGTTATGTGTGTTTATTGTGTTTATTAAACTTGTTGAAAAATGTTACGAACTTACGCACCGACCAATAACAAGTAGTCATTTACAAACCTGTAAATGATTAGCTTGTACAATTTTTTAAGTTGTGTCTGCAAAGTTTTATTCAGTTGACCCAGAGTGTGGGCTTTACCAGGGTAGAGTGTCAGGGGTTTGTGTTTCAGGCTGATGTAGGTGACTGAATGATGACAGGGAGAATAAACACAGAAAAAGTTAATTTTAACCTTAAAGTTTATACTGAATGTCAGTTAACAGAGTGACTTTCATAACTGAGGTGCCTCCACACTGAAATAAAGTTCTTATACAGAGACAGTGACTGCTTATCACTGCTCCATCTGTTAACAGAAATCATCATATAAGATCAAAAGAGCCTTGCAATTTAACCCTAGCATGTAACTCTGACTCCTACTGCCTACTATGTGTCCTCTGCCAACTTCTACTTACTGACTTGTTTGTACCTGTGGACAGTAGGTCCACAAGTTTTATTTCACTTTCCCCTTCAATGCTGCCTGTCGCTGACATGATGTGCCTTACTGGCTAACTTGGTTAGTTATTCTTCAACAATCTTTCAGAGAATAAGTAGAGGGGACAGGAAGTCTCTCTCAACAGGCCTACAGAATAAGTCCTGAGTCTTTCATTGGCCTCTTTCTATGGTGTAGCATAGTCCCCGCCACAAGTCTGCCTAAGAGCGCTCTCTCTCTCTCTCTCTCTCTCTCTCTCTCTCTCTCTCTCTCTCTCTCTCTCACACACACACACACACACACACACCATTCCTTTATAGTTTCCAGGCTTTGCCTTATTGAGTCTGTCACATTTTTCATTCTTTTATTGTCCAAGAACTTCACCTCATAATTCCTGTCAAATAACTTATTTTATAGGCCTCCCATGTTGCACCCCTCTGAGCAGAAACGTGTGGCCTTTGTGGCTGGTTCAGCCATGCCAAAGCTCCGTTTTTATTTTATGTATTTCTTACAGGACTTGGCCTTTTAGCTATGGACACAACACCATTATACATCAGAAATTTGATACATGGGACTAACAAACCAGTTACTTTACTCTCCATCATAGTATCAGCTGAAATGCAGGTACTGGAGCCATTAATAAAATTAACTTGACATCTTGCTTTCTTAAATTGTTGGCTTAGCACCTAAACCATGTACAGTTTATAGTACACAGTCTCTTTTGCATCATAAAATTTATTAAGGTAGTTGTTAATAAATGTTACTGCACAGCTGAGCCATTTCTAATGACCTTGTTGTGGATGAGACATTTTCCCCCCCTCCTGTCCCCTCCCTCCCTCCACAACTGAGATTGGCAACTACATACTAAATTCTGACCACTTGCAGTTTACTGCATTCCATTGTGATAAATATTACCAAGAAAGCTATATTGTAGCATAAACTGAACTGTGACACCTGTTAAGCACCTTCTTGAGAGATTTTTCTTGTATAGTCAAGCATTTCTGTGTGGACATCAAATCTTTGTTCAGTGCATTGCTATGATATCTCTTTCTTATAAAACTAAATATTAAGATTTGTTGCTCACAGAACACCAAAATATAAGAAGTGCAGTGTTCGTGTTATGACACAAAAGAAGAATGACAACATTGATTCTAGTGACCTGGCAGTGAACTCTATTAGCTGACAATATTTTTCATTTATGCTTTGTGGGTAGGATTCATAGTCTGGCTGCAATGCGTGTTCCTGAAACATTTTTGTGGCTTCCCAAAGTAATTTATTTGAGGAATCTCAATCAAAATTAACTTCTTGTAAGTGGGGTTCACAGTTGTGCAAAATTTTGTAAATGACATTGTGGTCACCTTTTGACTGTGAAATTGTTTATTTGTAAAACTCAGTATTGCTATTTCATCCATGTGGCTACTTTCAAGTGGAAATAATTGGGCTTCAGCACATGGAAAAACCTAAAAATCAGCTTACATTTCAGTTCCTCAGCTGACATTCCTGTTCCTCAGATGATTATTAGGTTTTGACGTATGCCAAAGTGCAATTATCTCCCCTTGATAATAGCCACATGACTGAAATTATAATCACTGTTAGTTCATAGATATCAGAGTTCAGTTCTGATCAACACCACACATATACAAATGTGCAGGGAGGTTACTGTTTCCACTTGCATATTTGAAATGAGAAAACACTTCATTATTGTCTTTAATTGATGTAAATGAATGAGCTGGTTTTACGTGTTCACAGTCATCTATGTTCTTCAGTATGTAGCCTGCTTCGTAAGCTAAGGTCTGGCGATCTTCTGCAGACTCTCATCATCTGAGTAAGCGTTAGTTCCTAACTGAGGCATATCATTGTCAATACAACCGCGCAACTCACTTTCATGTAAATGTTAATTACTAGCATTATTTGCCAAAAAGTGAAACAAATTGTTCAGTGGAATGTTATTATTTTCATAATTTCTTAAAACTTGTGGTTTTAAAAGGCAAAGTCTTAAGATTGACAATACATAGTCAGAGCTTGTACAATGTGAAAAAAAAGTCAAGTTTGTGTTAGCAATACCATGTTGCCTCATACAACAAAAGAAATTCACTAGAGCATCATGATTGAACACCTTTAAATTTAGCACTTAAAGTCAGTTTCTTTTAAGATCTTCCACAAAAAAAGACAGACTGTAATGGTATCTGCCAATCTTGTATAAAACTACACACATTAGTCTCATTTGTACATATTTTCAAATCTGTAATGTGCCTGCTGCCTATTTCATTCTGTATGCTATATAACATTTCTGTATGTGTTGAATTTTTTGACAAAGCACACTTAAATATTGTTTTATCTTTTGGATACTGCTCATTGCTGCTGAGTGTTTCAGAGAGACTATTTATCTTCTTTACAAACTCAGTTATGTGTATAGCCTCAGAAGTAATAACTGTGTAGACACACATGTTTCAGTTGCTGTAGCAACTGTTTGGTTCATTTGTGCAGCAGCAGTTTTCACCTTCATTTTGACAGGAACCAGAAAAGTTAAAATGTTATTCTTTTAGTTTAGGTAGAGTTTTTGAATCACTTTTTTGATACAAAAAGAAAAGTGCACTAATGTGTTCCAACTTTGCTTCCTTGTAATGTCCAAATTTGTTTTTTATTATCTATCAAAACATTAAAGTGTTTCTGACCAGAGAAACCGAACAAAGATAGTCAAGACATTACACAAGACATTACAACTGCAGATCAAATCTGGGGCAACATGTAGCAACATTCAGTAGAGTCCAGTTCAGCTCCCACAGTACAATGTAATATCAAATAAAGCATTTTTTATACAAATGCTAAAAAATCCACATGTGTTATTAATAGGTAGGATCAATTTCAGCAGAAACCAATGCAAGAGAATAATTTTCGTATTCCAAAAAAAATTTCAAGGGAAATAATATAAGTCTCATGCTTTTGTCATTGAAGTTATAAAAAGAGTTTACTAAACACAGCAGCATTAAGTAATGTGGATGTACATTCACTTTACACTAAACAATCCATTAAATGTAAAAAAAGTACAAAAAGCAGATGTGAACGAAAATTAAGTAGAATACAGCAATATACTTACAACACAGTAGATTGAGCAAAACACTAACACACACACACAAATATTCATGTAGTAATCCACAGAACACCACGCAATGAAACCAGCTTCAGTTTTATGCGAAACAAAAAATAAATATGGAATCATTTAGACCATCCAATATTAAGGTTATGAGTAAAAATCAACCAGAATACAAACAATACATGTACATCAAAATTTAAAGTTGTAATCAGGAACGCAGTGCTATGAAACCAGCTTGTGTTTTGAACATAATAAAAACAAATATGGAAGACTTTAAATCACCCAGAAAAAAAATGGGATGACTAAGGTTGTAGTCAGGGCTTAATTTTGGCCAGAATGGTGTTCCTGCACCTCTCAAGGGTTTTTTTACTCGCCTGAAAAAGGTTGGCACTGGAAGTTTCAAATACTACACATGTATTAAGCCACAATGTAACTGTAAAAGTTCAGCTTCATTCCTTGGTTGTTATTAATACATAACATATTGATAACCTTCATCTTGACTGGCTTTTGTTTATGACTGCCAGCAATCTCAATATAACTAAGATAAGTTAGCTTCATTCATATTATGGGGACTTCCATGTTGAAATGTGTTACTTATTTGTAGTAATGGATATGAACTTGAACCAGTCCAGTTTTAATACAACTCACTTAGTTGAAGACAAATGACATTTAAAACATATAGTAAACATCTAATTCCGTGTCTCATGTCACATCGTGATATGTTATTCCTAACTCTTTGGGAATTCAAAATTGTATGTGACCCCTATGGGCCATGAATATCTTTGTCATTCGTTGCTAAATGCTTTTTTAATACTGACTTCATGTTCACTAAGCTGGTACAGTACAGCTGTTTCAACATTACAGCTGGTAGCAGTTGAAAACCTGATGCCATAGTCACAAACACTACCGGCTGTGTCCACATGTATCAAGCAGAACTAAGGAGCAAAGTGGCACTGCCATGGGGACAGATGGTAACATCTGTTGTTTATATTAAATCTTGTGGTTTTGTTGTTTTGATTATAAGAAATTGTTTTTAAAACATGACTTTCAGAACAGGAGTTTGCAAAAATAATTTCTCATTGTGTTTTACCACAAAGCCATTACTGCCATCTCTGAAGAATGCCTCAAGTAGAAATTGGCCAAGAGTTTGTTTTTATGATGTGATAGTTTTTACTCCACTAGCTAATGTTGTCCAAGCAGCAACTCGCTAAAATCTCCTTCTGTATGTGTACTGTTTTTCACCCCTCTTAAGATTCTGTAATACTATTATTGTGTACCTTGATGTCATTATTTCCACAGTTTACAGATCTTTCATCATGATGTAATATTTATCTAACTCGTCAACCACCCCACATTTATACTTGTAACTGCGCTGATGGGTACTGAAAAGACAGCTCTCTATTTATACAACATAGATTTGTTCAGAATATGATGGTAAATCTTGGTAAAGTCTCACTCTGTGTTGTTAAACATTTTCATAAGTTTCCTGTTTTTCCCATGTTATAGTCAGTTATCATGATTCATTCTTAGTGCGGCCAACTTCCACGAACACCTGTTGTCTTATATGTACCTTTTGACTAATTCTTTACTTTTGTTTTCTGCAGGACCCATTGTTGATGTATCCTCACAATGAGGGTGTGGTAAGAGATATCCAGGCACCAGGTTCCCCACTTGCAGAAAAAAAGCTGCATTCAAAAACTGCCAGTTTTCAGAGTCATATGCAAAATGTTGGTAACAAAGCATTAGAAACTTTCAAAAGTCATTGTCAGGATCTCTTTGAAAGTGACAATGAACAAGAAAAAGCTGTTCAAGAAGTACAAAATCTAATTGAACTATAAGTTACAGATATATTTTACCTCATACAATATTTATTTTTCATCCGGTGACTGTATTTATAAGTAAGCAGATTTTGAATGGAGTACAATTTCATCATTGCAAACATTATCATTTTCAGAAGATCTCTTGTACACTTGATTCTCCTTCATAGCATTTAAGATACATTATATCAGCTGATCTCTTGTATTTAATTCTTTATTATAATTGCTAGGGCAGTGATTGGTCTCAGCATCTCCTATACCTTATTGTAATTGCTAGGCAAGTTAAGCAGAGCCTGTTCATTTTGTGATAAAACTGATAAAAAGGGAACAATCATTTTTGCCTAACAAGTTGCATTTTACTGGATGTAAGAAAATATAAATTGTATGTTACATAGGAGAAATATACACCCACCTGAAATACACATCAGTTGCTAGGAATTTAGGGCCAGGAGACTGAAAGAGGGCAGAGTATGTTCTCTTTTTAAGAGATTAACACCTTGGGAAAATTGGTGATGGCTGGCTGAGGTGGAGATTGGAAGAGTGTCAGTGTGAGAGCTGGTGCTAACACAATGGTGAGGTGTTCAGTAACAAAGTGCCAAATGTTTCAGTCCTCATTTTTTTCCAAATGGTGAATTGAAAATGGGGAAATATAGCTATCAGATTTATCTACATTTTAACTGAAAATTATGGGGAGACAGGCATGTAATTGTCAGCAATTCAGTGAAGAGCAGAAAAACATTTGGGAAAGAGTGTGAGCAAAGGTCTGTGATGTTAAATTGAAGAATGTATTGTTTTAAGTGCACTGTACTATTTCTGACCAAATAATTTATCTGTCCTAATAAGAAAGACATTAAATATTTTCACACTTCTGTCACTATTTGTTTTGGTAATGAATAACTTGGGTGATGCTGAACATGTGTAGAAATTATATTTCATATAGTATCACAATTTTGTGTTCCTGCTATTTAAGTGTCGGTGAGCTGCCTAATTTAGTACAATGCTGCATTGAATAAGATGAAGCAACTAGTGTGTCTGAAAAGTGTTTACTAACTTCACACTTGCAGAATATGCCTAATAATGATGCAAGGGAGTTGATGTGTTTGTTACTGTGATATTAAGTGATAGTATTCTACTTAATATGCCAGTTAGTAATTGCTCAAAGATATCAGATGTTGTTAATTTTTAAACATGGAACACCCTACTGACATCTTTCGATATTTTACATAATTATCTGTAAATTTAGTGTAAATACAGACTTGCGGCAAATGAAACAGAGGGAAATTATTTATGTAATGTATTTTTGAAATGATAAAGTGTAGAAGTTATAGCCTATGATATTTAAAAAATATTTATGATACAGCAGTATTATAAGAGATAAGCATAGTATAGTCATGATATGATTAGATTTTACATACTTAGGTCCTTACTATTATTGTAAGTGTACTACTCTGTATCGATTGTTTAATGTTATCATTTGAATCGTATTTTGGTATTCAGATTATGTCTCAAGAGTGTAACCAGTAGATTCTAGGTGAGAACATTGACCGTATTTACTCGAATCTAAGCCGCACCTGAAAAATGAGACTCGAAATCAAGGAAAAAAAGTTTTCCCGAATCTAAGCCGCACCTGAAATTTGAGACTCGAAATTCAAGGGGGGGGAGAAGTTTTAGGCCGCACCTCCAAATCGAAACAAAGTTGGTTCATTGAAATATGAGACAATTTAGGTCGAATGAATGACGATACAGCTATAGTAGTTTGGTTCGAGTCGTAAGCTTAGCAGTTAAGCTTTACCAGGTAGCCATTGCTTTGCGTCTGGCGCTCCGTCCGTATTTATACGGGTACCCTTCCTTTCTAAAGTGTTTCGCCTGGTTTGAATTGATTGCTTATTTTTCTTTGATCTGATAAGTGCCGTTCTCTTTGTTATAGGTGTTTACTTCACTTTAAGCTGAAAATGCATTACTGTACTGTGTCATGCATTGTTTGTCGCTTCTGATAAGAGTATTTACGGCCTGTCGCCGCTCGCGGCATGGCTTGCTATTGCGCGCGCTACAGCCGCTTACAATAAAAACAAGAAAGAGAGAGAGAGAGGGGAATCGTCTCATTAGCGAAACAAAGGCAAGAGACTGCTATTTGTTGCTACTTAGCACTGCTGCCCTCTTTGATAATGATCAACAAGAACCAAATAATAGACTGCGGATGATAGATGATGTTCTGAATGAGAGTTTAGCTGAAATTTTTCGCCGTTTCAAAATCTTTGCAGATGCCTCTTTAGTACATTACATTCTGCACAGAAATTAGAGGCATCTTGGATTTAAAATCTAGTCAATTGCCGTGCTTCATTTCTGACTGTATCACTGTTAGGCATAAGAATAATAAGAGTTTCATGACATGATATGTATATTCTTTCGCGTTTGCTGTTGTCTCACTTTAGTTTCGTAGTTTATTAGACAGACAGGATTTAAATGAGATAGCAGCAAACACGAAAGAATACGTGGCAAAATGTTTATATTCGTATTATTCTTATGGTGAAGAGAGTACTGCATGTGATTCACAATTCACGGAAGTTCCTATTAGCAACCATCTCTTCTCACAGGTAGGAAAAAATTCAGAATGTAAGAGTTAACCATATTGACAAACATCCCAAACAGTCTTGCCAGTCGGATTTTCGTAGTACATTGAAATGCTGCTACATTCGAAGATGAACAATACGGAATTTGTATTTATTTCGTTGGATAATGTATGAAAATGCAGTGGTCGAAACTCGGGGTGGAGAAAAAAGCTCGTCTTCCACCGTTTTTTTATTTTTTAAAATTTTTTTAAATTTATTTACTGACGCAGAGATTTGTGCCAGCAAAGCGTGCCTGTGTAGTGCTACATATATTCGACGCAGAAGTTAGTTGTAGCGGCACCTACCAATATTTTTCAGAATTTCTGCTTACTTTGCACTCGATTCTAAGCTGCAGCCGGTTTTTTGGATTACAAAAACCGGAAAAAAGGTGTGGCTTAGATTCGAGTAAATACGGTGAATGAAGCTGTTGTATTTTTGCCTGCAGTTACTTGTGTGACTAATTTTATATGACGTTAATCATACAATGTAGGCTTTCACGGCCAGTGTTGTCTTCAGTTGAAACTTCCAGGCTGAGAGGCCATGGTCGATGTATAAAATTTCCACCCAACATTTCGTCTCCATCTGCAGGAGATACCTTCTGAGGTCGTCCGCCTAAGGCTATGATGTTAATTCATGTACCCCCCCCCCCCCCCACACACACACACACACACACACACACACGCACACACACATATGTGTGCCCCTGGATGGTGCCATCTAGACTGTCGGGCAGGTGAGATTGAGGCCAGGACAGTTATGGGATTGGATAGTGTGTTGCAAGGTAAACTCCCATCTGTGCAGTTCAGAGCTTCACAGTCAGAGCCACTTGGATCCTTCCCTCCACCACCATCTTCTCTGAACAGCACAAATGGGAGTTGTTGACGTGATTCCTCCTCGAATCCTGTAATCATTCTGGTCTCAATCTCAGGGAACCCACTGTCCCCACACCCTCCACCCCCAGTTTCCCCTTTCTCTGTCCCATCACACCCTCCCAATTCATGGCCCCGTGTTGCCTTCAATGTGCACCGCTTCCTGCTGGCTGCTGCAATGATGCCAGCCCATACACCTGCCACCCCTCCCTATCCAAATTCGTAACCGGCAAATTAGCCACCTCCCTCCGAGCCATTATCCACCCAGCCCCAGTCCCTCTTCCTCTACCCACCCAACCCCACCTGACATTACTCGCACCACAACCAGCCCACGTGCTACAAAAAAGTTACTGTCAGTCTAGCTGGCACCATGTTGAGGTACAACTGTGTATGTGTGAACGTTTGTATTTTGTTTTACTCTAGATCGTCTGAGGATAGCTCGGAAAGCTTCTTACTTTTGTCTGCGCCTATCAACAACTCAATGCTTCTGCTTTTTGGCGAGTGGTCCCCTTTAATCCTAAAGTATTTACATTCTGCAAGAACTTTCAACAACAAATAATTATCATAGCGATTCAAATCAATCTTGGAAACACATCCTACAGTATACTTGGAAGGAGAGACAGCATTGGTCGTATATTTTTTTTTGTTTATTATCGCAAAATCGATTTTCGGTCACTTAGTGACCATCTTCAGTGCTGTAATTATAACTTAAATTAGTAAGCACTGGTGTCAATAAGCTTACGGCGATCACACTATGTTATCTATGTGATCGCCGTAAGCTTATTGACACCAGTGCTTACTAATTTAAGTTATAATTACAGCACTGAAGATGGTCACTAAGTGACTGAAAATCGATTTTGCGATAATAAACAAAAATATACGACCAATGCTGTCTCTCCTTCCAAGTATACCCATTATCTGGTCGTAGTGCACAGGACACTATGGAGTCGCCAATCAACATCCTACAGTCTCACAGTCTGCTGCTTTAAGAAATTTGTACTATACTATATCTTGTCATGGGGTCTTCCTGTAGCATGCATGCTTTTTCTAAGCACATTTCATTAATTTCACTGTGGTATACGGTATCCAGTAGTAAACCAGTTTGTCTCAAACTTTTATTCTAAGCAAATTGTAAATTGAACTGTCAAGTTTCAGATGTGTAACTTACTGTTTCTCAATCAAAGGCTCAAGAGTCATAAAGGAAGAAGTGAATGAATAAATGTTAACTAAGCTTTAACATTTATGTATGTAGATGAAAAAGGTGTTCAACATAACTCAAACTTAGAAACTTCAAGTATTATCCAAGAAGAGTGTGCAAAAGTAATTCTCCAACTCTTGCCATCTTCCACCGCTATTGAGTATTGTTTACCACATTACGTTTAGCTCCAGTTGTTTCCTCAGATACACTTGTTTTTTGCTGATTGATGAAACCAACTTGATTCATTTTTTTAAGAACCTCTCCAATGCCACACTATGTTATTTGAACTTGAAAGAATTTAAAGTGTCCTCTCTCATTTGTAATACTGTGCAACACATGTTCTCTTACAAAAGTATGCACCCAGGACAATAGAAGAGCACAGTAAAACAAAGTGGGAGATAACTTATTTAGAAAGAACAGCCACTGGATTGCCAATCTGCATACTGTCATGAGAAAAAAGTATTCAGTGCCTTTCAAGCCTATTTTAAGATATATAAACTTTGTTATGTATACACAATACAAGAATATTCATATATTCATGTTGTAACCTGAGCTGATATTTTTTTCCTTTTTGGTGTTGTAGCTTTTGAGGCAACAAAAACTTATTTTTCTCATAACTGTAAGTAGATATATATGTAGTCTAAATGTCTGATTGTGGTTTTGTGTCCCATATATTTTAATAATATACAATACTTTGCCATGGAATAATTCTGCTGTATTTTCTTTGATAAAACACTTCATCACCTTTTTTACATATCAGTATAGTCAGTTAAGGCATTACACAAGGAGACCCTTCTTCTAGAAACAGCTAATTCCATGAAAGGTAAGAATCTGTTAAAAAGTGAAAAACTGGGAAAATCTTAATATGAAGCAAGCACCTCAAATTGTAGCAAGGGTATTGAAATTTGCAGACACTTAATGGGCTTTCCAAAACTAGAGCTACAGAAAGAATGAGAGCTGGAATTAATTTGTAATATACAGAATATGATGAAAAGAGTGAACAGTGAATTTGAGAAAACTGCTACATTTATACTTTCAACTCTCCCATTTTTATCAGCTATGTAAAGTGTGATTTTACTCCAAAAAGGGTTTGGGCATACATTCTCAGTTATTTGCTGCTTAAAGTGCCAAAATTACGAAGACACAGCCTGAGGAAGCAAAGGCCAAGTGATGCGATAAATGTGGCTGGACTGCACATAATCCAAGAATGATGTATTCAGGTCCACATTTTTGTGTAAACTATTCAGAAGCCCATCTGGCCGAGAATAGGCATTCACTAGTTTTCAAAGAGGGGGAAAAAATGACTACAAATCACATTTCCTTTTCTGAGGCAATGGAGCACTACCTTCAGTCTCCACTATGAGAGCATCCAGCAACACTGGTATCAGCCCAACACCTGCCAAGACGAGCACACAACAAAAAATTAAAAAAAAAAGCACTAAAAAGATGAATCTGGTCCCAACCCATTAGACTATGTGACACTTCAATTTTATAATGATACTGAGGAAGGTATTGATTCATAAATTACAGCATTTAAGTCTACGTCAAAGAACCGTCCAGCCCAAACAGTAATCCGTTAACCAAAATTATGGTGCTTGTGCCTGTAAGAGACGTGTCTAAAACAGTTTTACACTCCAGTGCTAACAGGTTACAGCCTTCTCAGAAAATACCTTTTCATTGGGAAATGATCCACCAAATACTTCCCAAGATGAAGCTGTTACGACAGTCATCGGGACATGAGAATTAGGTCATCTGTTCATGGGGGCATTAAACACTTATGCACCAATGTGGATTCATTTTCTACTATCAATCTTTCAGTGTGTTCTGCTAATCTTGCAACCACTACTCAGTGTGACATTCATTTGATTTACTCTCAAGTAAAAATCTCCCAGAGCAGAAAAACACAATAAATTGAGCAGTGCATTAAAGAAATCTGCTGTAATCTATATTCTGCAGGGTTGCCACCTTTTTTTGTGTAAATACGGAAGATTTTGACGTGACAAAATTAATAGGCCTAACACAATTTATTTAAATGTTAAAACAGGTTTATTGCATAGACCAACCAAAAAACTTCTTGATAACAATTATAAGCTAAAGATCTACAAACCTTTTTTACTTAAAACTATATTTCTCTATACTTTTGGCAGCAGTTTGAAGTTTGCGACCATTCTTCACAAATGACAAATTCATGACATGTGTAACAAAAATTAACACATATTTGTAGATCTAAATCTAGATTGCAATGGTTTCTATCATCAGACCATTTGCTGTTTATCAAAGAAAAAATTCTTTCAGTGTGAGCGTTAGATGCCGATATACTGAAAACAAGAACCTTATTTATCTCCTTGGCTTTAATTCCTTTGGCCTCTGCCGCAATCACCATGGATACCCACTTTCCAACTGTGCTACCGTTGGTGGCAATTTTTGTATTTATTATATTTTTCTAAGAACGAAACTCATTGTACAGGTTATTCTCATTCATGTCTACCTGAATATGGGTAAGCATGTGCTGAAAATCATTAAAATTAACTGAATTCTTTAGGGACAGCGGGAGCAAGGGCTGAATTGTAGCATGGTAAGAAATGTTTTCATTTTTTACAGTTTAAGTATGAAAGGTATAAAATTAAACAATATTATTTTTAATTCTCTTCTGATTGACAGGAATCTATTTAAAATCTTGTGTGTATTACTTCCAAAAAATGAGCCATCTTTACTTTGCAAAATTTTCTTAGACAAAGCTTCAATGGCACTACAGGACTCCATTATAGTTAAATCTTGAAATCTCTAGATATTTTGAGGTTTCCAAAATAGTATTTCCAATGTAAGAAAAAAATTGAATATATGCTTCGAGAATTGACATTTTGCTTGGATCCTCATCACTAAAATAAAATTTCAAAGCCTTAGGTGTTTCATTTGTGCTTTGAAAATAACTCCCAGTTCTTTATTACCCTATCAACAGCTGGTGTGAGGGACAGCCACTTAGTAGGCACATGCCTTAAAATTTCACACCAATCAGTACCAACAAAATTAAAAATAGATCTTAATTTTTCCCTGCATTTTGCGGGCACTGAAAAGTGTCCATAAATCTGAACAACTTTATTTCGGTGTCTACATCTAAGACATCAGAAGCATATTTACTACCATCATGGATTATGTGATTTGTGCAGTTTGCTTTAAATATGTCATTATTTTTCTCACTCAACAATTTAATCGTGGATTTATTTTTGCCGTAATTGACACTTGCACTATCAGCACTATAAGATGAAATGTTATATACATTTAATGAAAGAGATTCGAGACTGTTTTCTATCAAAGCATGAATACCACTAGCACTCTCATCTGCTTGTTCCACAAAATCTAATAGTTCATTTCTGATGCCAACACAAGGTTCAAAGTACCTGATTACCACAGGAAACATTTTCCTGTTCTTGAAATTCGACACATCTGAAGTCGCAGAAAAAAGAGGTGCTACACTTCTCAGGAACATTAAGCACATCTAGGAAATCACTTACACTTCTAGGCATTAATACATTTTTTACAATAGACTCTGCTTTCATCCTACCACAACATATTTTTTTTGGTCACATCCGAATACATCATGTTCTCTGCAAGTTTATTTGCACAGTCCATGCTAATATAACTTGCGTTTCACTTTATGATACACAAACGATAACTCGCACACTGCAACTTTGTCAGATTCACCACTAGTGGGACTATCAAGTAGCCACTGAAAATAGCTGGATATCTTACACGTGTCACTTCCCCTCACTCTTCTTTTCCGTCCTTCAGTGTTGGCGTGCTGCTGACAGTCTGTATTACCAAATGTAGCAGTCAGCTAGTTTGAAGTTGAACATGGTGACAGCTTATTGGTGGATCACATGATGGCTATTGACACACAGCTGCTGAAGCATTCATTCCAAGGGCTTCAGATCACCTATGAACTCCACTGTGACCTATTGGAGTGAGAAGTGCCACACTGTTATCAGGGTTGCAGCTCTGTGTAGGTTGAAATACTGACCAACCATGGAGGATCTTGCAGCATTCCTAGTAATAAGGGCCAGATGTCACCAAATCTGGCAGTAATTTTGTTCATCTTTCTTCCAAAGTTTTTGGTGTAACATATCACTTCAGTAAAATGATGTGTTACCCAATATCTACCTGCTAGATGAATTATGTTCATGACAGGTGAAAGTATTTTTAGTGAGTTACTTAGTTTGGAATCACAAACTGTTTAGAAGTTTTACAAATGTTTGTTGCGCATATGAACTGGTACAGACAAATGCTGCCTGTCTTCAAGCTGGGATGATGATGGCATTTTACTACATGTTGCAGTTCCTGTTGGCTTCAGTTATTCGATGTTGCTGCAGCATTCTGGCTAAGAGACATGGGGCACAACATCAAATGGAGAGTTCCCTGTGATAATGAAGGTGATGCTACAGAAAACAAGATAGATTCTTGTTATCGGGCAAACCAGATAGAGGTGTCATCCATTACTGTCAAATGTTACACTGAATGGACATACTTCAGCCATGTATGCAGTGTTCCCTTATCACCAAAAACTGACCGAAGTCACAATATACAAGGTGATTCAAAAATATGTTTACAAACTGACTTGGTACATCAGGTACACAACAAGAATGAGTAATCACATAGGAACTGGGTGTTACAAAGGTCATCTCATCCTACCAAGTAGTGTTGGAGTTATTTAGCCACATGCAAAAAATGGACCCCCACTACAGGAGATGCTCAAAGTTTTGTCCAGATGCATCAAGACACACCTGACATCAACACTGCATTGAACAACGCACCCTTTCAAAGATACCTGGTGTATTTTGAAGACGTCCTGCTGCTGCAACAATCCTGCTTACTACGTCAGCTAGTGATGTAACAGACCATCCACTGGCTGGGAAATGTTGCATGCATTTGTGCCCTCACTTGTCTGCTCAAACATATGGGGGCTCTGTCACAGGCCAGTTTTAATAAAAGCACAACTTTGTGTAGTTTATCTGTACTGTACATTACAGTTTCCCCTATATGTTCTTGCAAGGAAGCCACTTCAGAATGTAAGAAGCTAGTGCTGCAACTGTTTATGATACCAGTCACTGCGCGCACTACACACTTAGCTGATGTTTGGACAGTGACAATTATGTTTGGTTTCCATTTTGTGAACTGCAACTCTCCACTTGGCTTGGCTGAAAAATTAAGCCAGCATTCCTCTCCTGTGAAGTGAGATGTTGAGCTTAGAAAGAGGATAAGAGATGTGTGCCATCCATTACGAAGTTCAGGTGTAAGGCTTTCCAGAAAACAGAACAGTATTGTGCAAAAAGTGTTGTGGAATGATAGAGGTATTTTATTATGATGTACTAGTTATATATTGTACCAAACACCTACTCTGTGTTATATTAATATAATCATTTGATTTATAGAATGTGTTACTAAACAGGTACTTTTTAACTGCCTTTTTAAATAAGTTTGTTTTAGAAATTTCTTTGGTCAGTGTATCATACAATTTTATACTTCAGTGGAAAATGCTGTTTCGAGTTTTATATTTATTCTTGCTTGGTAATTGTAAGTTATGTTGGACAACTGTTCAATGGATAGTTGCTACTCACCATATAGTGGAGATGTTGAGTCAGATAGGCACAACAGAAAGACTGTCAAACAAAGCTTTTGGCCAAACAGGCTGTCATCAGAATTAAGAACCCCCCCCCCCCCCCCCCCACACACACACACACACACACACACGCCCGCAACTCACATACACATGTTCGTATGGTGTGTGTGTGTGTGTGTGTGTGTGTGTGTGTGTGTGTGTGTGTGTGTGTAATTCTGATTGAAGGCTTGTTTAGCCGAAAACTTTGTTTGGAAGTCTTTTTCTTGTGCCTACCTGCAACTCAGCTTTTCTGCTGTGGAGTGCAGCAGCTATCTTTTTCATAATATTATTCTATCATGGATTTTCCATTGTTTGACTTGTTCAATGGAGTTGTTTACACAGTAATTATCATGGGTCTTTTGATATACAGAACTGATTGCTGAAATCCCAAATATTTTAAACAGATCTTTGCAGTGAGCCTAATTACTATTTTTTGGTAACCAAAAGGCACTGCCAGTTACAAACAGATGACATTTTGTTTGGCACACCACACCACATGAACTGAAAATCGGTATTCATTCTTAGAAATTTTGCTTTTGTTACACAGTCTGCGGAGAAGCTATCTATATTTAACATAAGTGTCGTTATCAAAATCAGTGACATTTGTGTTTTTTGTGGTCATTGTAGCCGGCCGGTGGGGTCAAGCGGTTCTAGGCGCTTCAGTCTGGAATCACTACGGTCGCAGGTTCGAATCCTGCCTCGGGCGTGGATGTGTGTGATGTCCTTAGGTTAGTTAGGTTTAAGTAGTTCTAAGTTCTAGGGGACTGATGATCTCAGATGTTAAGTCCCATAGTGCTCAAAGCCATTTGAACCATTTGGACAATGTACATTTATTGCATTTTAACCAGTTATGAATGTCCTTGGGTGTTTTGTTTGCTTTCTGTGCCAGGACTTCAGTGACTATAATGTTGCCATTATCAGCAGAGAGAAATTTTTTCCTATGAGTGTGTCCAAAAAGGCATTTATTTGTATGAGGAACACTATTGGTCCTTACGTTACCCTGAGGAACTTCTGTAGTAATGGATTTTGGTTCTGCTACGTGTTAGATTAAGAAAAAATTGGCTTTATTTTAGGTTTGTGTTACCTCTAGTTTTCGTACCTTATCAGTCAGGTATGATCATAACAAGTCGTTAGCTATACATACCTCTTATCCCTTATGATTCTAACTTATTTCGTAGAAGCATGGTCAACAGCACCAAAGTCATGGAAAGATCTAAAAATTTGCCTGTGACACACACACCCTTGTCAAGGGCATAAGATGCCATTTTTGTAAATTCTATTTTGGCCAGTTCAGTACTTCTACCACAACATGAAACTGTGATCACTTAGAAAGTTGTATTTATTTAAATAATTCATTAAGATGTCTTTGTACTATTTTAAGGAGCATTTTACACAAACATCTACCTAAGCTCAAAAGCAGGAACATCCTTCATAGTCCAGTGGCACAAGTCGGGGGATCATCAGTAGACACTCTTTACACATCAGCATTTGGCTTGGTACACTCAACTGTAGAGTACTGTGCTTCTAGCTGACTTACCATATTTTATGGACTGTAAGATGCGCTTTTTTCTTTGAAAAATTGACTCCTAAATTCAGGTGCTTTTTACACTTGAAATTAATGTGAAAATGTCCAGTGTTCGATTTAAAATTCCCACCAATCTTAAAAAATGGCCATACATTTGACGCCATAGGAAACATCACTCCCTCTGGCAACATTGGATTTAACTGGCAGCAGCATGCAACAATGTAATGGACACGAGTTGCGGGGAGTCACAAGCTCGCTAACACTGTCTCCCTCCTGCCCCGTACCAGAACACTGTCTAGCTTGTGATGCGTCATTGCAGTATGCAATGCCAGTGAACTTGAACTGAAAGTGATTTGTATCTGTAACAGTACAAAATTTTTGTTAATAGCTAGCTACGTAATGGAAAAAATGAAAGGTATTCACGTGATGTGGGCTGTAAATTGAAAGTAACAGCATATGCAAAACATGGAAACAGAGAAGCTGAGCAGCATTTTGGCTCTCTACCAACAGAAAAAACCATTTGCGATTGGTGGGCTAGTAAAGCAGACCTGAAAAAAAAAAAGAGTAAGACTAAATGTGCAGATAGAAGTCTGAATGCAAAATAGCCAAAACTAGAAAATGTATATTCACATGGATTCAAGGACCCCGTCAAAATGGCATTGGAATTAATACAAAATTGATTGAAATACTTGCATGTAAGCTAGCACTACTGTGGAACTTAGCAGACTTTAACGGTGGATGTATAGATACATAAGGAAAAGCCCCGACATGGTACAATAAAAGTTATTACCAATGACAAAAAACACTAGCGCGGCCACTGTAAGCTTTGGCAAAGATGTATTTTGCTACGCCGGAAGGCAAATGACAAATGATGGAAACTCCATTCAATTTTATGGCAATTATTAGAAGACTCAGTCTTTGGTTCTCATGGGAAGAAGACGTATCCTTATGAGAAGTGTTTAGTAGACATGGTGTTACCTGAATAATAATTTTTTGAAAGTATGAAGTGAGAGTTCTTTTTAATGCAAAACCACGAAAGTTTCCTTTCTTCTGCGCATTATGCTAATGTCGTCACTGTAGCTGCCTGCATCTGAAGAGGATGTCCGATAAAAATCAGTATTGTATTCATGGTCAAAAACGAGAAGTAATTATGGTGGAAGAAGAAGCATATAACCAAATTGCGTAAATCTCAACAGCATAGAGAATACATGAATCACTGTAAGTTTACCCCACCACTGACTTACAGTTTACGAGATTTGTGAATTAAAAGTGAAAGACAATTCATTAGCTGCAAAATCTATAAAAATCAAACATGACAGTAGTGTAATTAATTTGTTTAGTTATATTTTCTTTACATATATTTGGATGTGGAGTTGGTTGGTGCTACAGGTTTATGAAATGTCGTGGACTTGGCATGCGAACAAAAACCAAAATATCTCAGAATGAAGAGAAAATATTATCTTCCCGTTGCTGTATTATTCAACACTGAAAGAAAACCAATGTGGAACTTAAGCTAAATAGTGAATAAGTACAAAATTCCCTGACATTTAATGTGCCAAGCAACAGAACTGTCACCATGTAAGGTGCTAGAACTGTAACTATAAAAAGAAACAATGGAAAATCCAGGATGGAATGGAACCATGTTATGAAAATGATAGTTGCATTTTGTCTATTTTCAACAAAGGCCTTGTTGGCCAAAAGCTCACTTTCTGACATTGTTTTTATTGCGCCCATTTGAGACTCAGCATCTCCACTATAAGGTGAGTAGCAACTATCCTTTCATAATATTGTAACAATAAAAACAATTGGACATGGAAAAAATGCACTACACTATTGTCCTTTCACATTGTGCTGACGATACTAAAGTGATCATTTTTAAGTGCAAAACAATGCCAAAACCTTCTGAAATGCCACCAGGTATTTTTCACATGCATGACAAGGGTTGCATGGATGAAGCTGGTATGAAATTATGGATTAACAGAGTACGGAAGAGAAGGAAAGGTGCTTGATTGAAGAAGAGTTCTCTTCTTGTGCTAGATCAGTTTAGTAGTCATTTAAAAAAGAAATTGAAACCGGGAAATACAGAGCTTGCTGTTATTCCAATAGGACTTACTTCACAATTGCAGCCTCATGTCATCTCGATAAATAAATAAATCATCTAAGGTGTATATGAGAGAGGAATGGAACAAAGTATGATGTATGAACCCCAGCATGAATTCACACTGAATGGAACTGTAAAATGACCTACAATCAGACAAGGGTGTCAGCAGCAGATAAAACTCACAATCTAGAGTGAGAGACGATATTATTGTTAAATCTTTCAAGAAGTGTGGTGCAAGCAAGACTCTCAATGGCAGTGAAGACCAGCTTACATGCGAGGAGGACAATGACGACGATGAAGAGGAGAAGGTGAAGAAGAAGAAGAAGAGGAAGAGGAAGGAGAAGAAAGTCCAGATGATGATTTTCGGCAATTTTAAAGGTCAGTGTGGTTCTATAAAGTAAGAATTCTTTTTTGGTCTGGCTGTACAATCTGATTACAAAAATGATGAAAATGTTATTTAAAAAAAAAAATGCTTAAAAGTTAAGGTGCGGGTTATAGTCTATAGCGTCTTATAGTCTATAGCGTCTTATAGTCTGTGAAATATGGTAATAGTCCATATGTGAAAGACGGATGTACAACTTAGAGAATGTATGTGCATTGTTAGTGAGTCTACCGTATACTGGTTACCTACGTTCCACCACCTGGTGAGCTTTGAGGTAATGGGTGGGAAGTAGGGGTTGTGTGGGGATGGACAAGTATATTGTTTAGGTTCAGTGAATGGTGCAATATCACTGTGGAAGGTAGTGGGCAGGACATTTCTCATTTCAAGGCACGGCGAGAGGTAGTTGAAACACTGGCAGAGAATGTAATTCATTTGCTCCAGTCCTGGGTGGTACTGAATTATGAGGGGAATGCTCCTCTGTGGCTGGACGGTGAGGCTTTGGGGGGCGGTGGGTGACTGGAAAGATAAGGCATGAGCGATTTGTTTTTGTACAAGTTTGGGAGGGTAATTATGATCTGTAAAGGCCTCAGTGAGGCCCTCGGCATATTTCGAGAAGGACTGCTCGTCACTGCAGATGTGACAGCCACGGGTAGCTAGGCTGTATGGAAGGGACTTTTTGGTGTGGAATGGGTGGCAGCTGATAAAGTGGAGATATTGCTAGTGGTTAGTAGGTTTGATATGCACAGAGGTACTGATGTAGCCATCTTTGAAGTGCAGGCCAACATCTAGGAAGGTGGCTTGTTGGGTTGAGTAGGACCAGCTGAAGCAAATGGGGGGAGAATGGAAATGGTTCTTTGATGAAAGGGCATCTTTTAAAAAACTGGCCGGTGAGATTCGTAAAAAATTTGAGAGAGAATGCTTCCAAGTAAGTTTCCTATTGCCAGCCATTCTTGCTACTTACAGATTTTTCCGTTAAATTTAAAAACAACATAGAACAACTGTTTCTAAAAGTTCACGTATTTCAAGTGGTTCATTCATGATCAAACAATGAAACTTCAGATAGGAAAATCAACAATATAGGAAAAGATAGATTGCTGCTTACCGTAAAGAAGTCCTGTTAGGTTGCTGACAAGCACAATTAAGAGGCATACTTATAAAGTTTTCGGCCAAAGCCTTCATTAGCAAAAGAGAAACACACACTATTCATACACACAGGCAAGCACACCTCATGCTCAGATGACTACCAACTCCAGCATCTCAAAGGTCAGAATGCAACTACAGTGTGGGATGCAAGCAGCAATCTGGAGGGGGGTGGGAAAGGAATAATAGTGTATGGGCGGGGAGAGAGACAAATACTGTCTGGCGGGGTGTGCAGGATCTAGAATGCCAACAGGCACAGCGTCGGAGAGGTGGGGGGAAAAAAGGAAAGGATCAGGGAAAGAAGGGCAGGTGCATTGGCAAAGGACCACAAATAATCAGGGTGGGAGGAGATGATAGGACAGAGTGGGTGGAAACTGTTGGTTGGAGAATGTGGAGACAGTATGTTACCATAGGTTGAGGCTGGGATAATTAAGGCAGTGGAGAATTTGTTGTAGGGATAATTCCCATCTGAGCAGTTCATAAAAGCTGGTGGTGGAGGGAAGGATACAGATGGCTCGGTTAGTGTAGCAGCCATTAAAGACAAGTTCATTATGTTCATGTGCATGTTGTGCCACAGGGTGGTCCAATTTGCTCTTGGCCACAGTTTGACAGTGGCCATTCATCCTGGTGGACAGCTGGTTGGTAGTCCTACCAATATAAAAAGCTGTGCAATGCTTGCAGCAGAACTGGTAAATGACATGGAATCTTTCACAGATGGGCCAGCCCTTGATGGGCTATCATAAACCTGTGACAGGACTGGGGCAGGAAGTGCTGGTGGATGGATTGGACAGGTTGTGCATCTGGGTCTTCCACAGAGATATGATACTTGTGGCAAAGGGTTGGAATTGGGAGTGGCATAGGGATGGACAGGGATGTTGTGCAGGTTGGGTGTGTCGGAACACCGCTTTGAGAGGTGGGAAGTAGCTTGAGTAGGATGTCCCTCATTTCAGGGCATGATGATAGGTAATCAAAGCCCTGGTGAAGGATGTGGTTCAGTTGTTCCTGTCCAGGGTGGTACTGGGTGACGAAGGGGACTCTCCTTTTGGGTTGGTTCTTGAGGTGGGTGGGAGGATTGGTGCTGTAAAGGGAAATGGCACAGGAGATGTGTTTGAGGATGAGGTGTGGAGGATAGTGCCTGTCTGTGAGGCCTTTGTGAGACCCTCAGCATACTGAGCAAGGAAGTCTTTGTCACTGCAGATATGCCATCCCCAGGTGTCCAGGCGATATGGGAGGGATTTTTTGGTGTGAAAGGGATGACAGCTCTCGAAATGAAGGTGCTGATGGTTTTTGCTGCGTTTAATGTGGACAGAGGTGCGGATGGAGTGATCAGAGAGTGGGAGGTAAATGACTAGGAAGGTGGCACACTGTGTTGAGGAGGACCACATGGAGTGGATAGAAGGTGTTGAGGTTGTGAAGGACCAAAGACAGGGTGTCTTGGCCCCGAGTCCAGATTGCATAGATATCACAAATGACCCTGAACCAACTAGGGTTCGGCGTTTTGGCAGGCTAGGAATGTTTCCACTAGATGGCCCATAAAAAGGTTGACATAGGAGGGTGCTATGCAAGTTTCCACAGCTGTGCCACAGATTTGTTTATATATCTTCCCTTCAAAGGAGTATGGGGAATGAGGTGATGGATTTGGAGTCCAAGGGACATTAGGAAAAGTAGTATTCAATAGTGGTAAGACCACAGGCATGAGGGATGTTAGTGTAGAGGGAGGTGGCATCAACAGTGATGAGCAGGGATCCAGGAGGTAAAGGGATGGGGATGGTGGAGAGTCGGTAAAGGAAGTGGTTTTTGATGTGGGAGGCTAGACTACAGGCAATTGGTTAGAGATGTTGGTCAGTGAAGACCAAAATTCTTTCAGTGGGGACACAATAACCAGATACAGTGGGACGTCAAGGATTGTTAGGTTTTTGGATTTATGGGAGCATGTAGAAGATGTGTGAGCAGGATGTCATTGGAGTGAGGAGGGAAATGGAGAGAGGTTCTGGGAAGGACATAAGGCTTTAAGTAAGGACTGGAGGTTGTGTTGGATTTCTGGGAAGGGATCACGTTAGTAGATATAGTTTATAGGTGAAAGAGTCAGATAATTGGCAGAGGCCTTCTGCCATGTAGTCACTCCAATTCAAAACAACAGTGGTGGAAGCTTTGTCTGCAGGTAAGACGATTAGGCCAGGATTTGTTTTGAGGTTGTGTATGGTTGTTCTTTCTTCTACTAGAAGGTTGGTGTTCTGAGGAAGGGTTGGGTTGGGTTGTTTGGGGTAGGAGACCAGACAGCGAGGTCATCGGATTAGGGAAGGATGGGGAAGGAAGTCAGCCGTGCCCTTTCAAAGGAACCATCCTGGCATTTGCCCGGGGCGATTTTAGGGAAATCATGGAAAACCTAAATCAGGATGGCCGGACACGGGATTGAACCGTTGTCCTCCCGAATGCGAGTCTGAGGAAGGGATCTGGGGAAGGATGGTGAGGCCAAGTTGGAGGTAAGGAATTCTTGGAAGGTGACTAGCGAGTGGTTGGGTTGGGGGGGGGGGGGGGGGGAGAGTGAGGATCATGGTTCGATAGTGCTGGAAAAGGAAGTGTTCAGTGATGGAATTTGGGGAGTTGTGGTTGGAGGGACCGGCAGAAAAAAAGTGCTTCCATTGCAGGGATCAGGAAAAGGAGAGTAGGTATCTGACAGATCCAACGTGATTAAATTAGCGTATAGGGCTGAAGGCAAGGCCTTTGGTTAGGACTGAAACATCTATGGAGCTGAGGGTTTTGGTGGAACGGTTAACAACAGTGTTACGGGTATGTTTTGGCTCTGGATTTGGTGGAGAGTTGGTAGAGAGTTTTGGGGGATGTGGCAACTTGAAAAGATCAGCGAGGCAGGGTTTAGCTGCTATGAGGGGCGGATGAGGAGGGACCCTGTGGGTACAATAGGTGTTGGATAGTGGTGCTCCGAGGTGGCAGTAGGATGTCAACAGGTTGGATAACTTGTGTATTTGGTGTCTGAAATGCTGCTCCAGATGCTGGAGAGCAAGGGATTCAATTTCAGAGATGTGATGGATGAAGTAGGGATTGCACAGTAGTAATATCTTGCAGAGGGAGCAGAGGTGGTTCTGGGATGACAGCGCCATCCTTCCCCCACACCCTCCATCGAACAGTTTCCATTCCCACTGTCCTATTATTTTCTCCCTTTTCTTGTCTCCCACCCTGTTTATTTGCCACCCTTGTCAATGCACCTGCCCATTTTCCCCCCACACCTCTCATTTTATGTTCCTTTTTTCCCCACCTAACTGCCCCACACCTCCTGATGCTGTGCCTGTTGGCATTCTAGTCCCTGCACACTCCACTAAATAGAGTTTCTCTCTCTCCCAACCTATACACTTCCATTCCCCTTCCCCTCTGCCTCCAGATTGCAGCTTGCATCCCGTGTAATAGCTGCATTCCTGCCGAAGATGCTGAAGTTGGCAGTCATATGTGCATGAGGTGTGTTTGGCTGTGTATGGATGGTGGGTTTTTCTCTTTTGCTAATGAAGGCTGTGGCCAAAAGCTCTATGTAACTGTCTTTTGATTGTGACTGTCTGAAACTTTAAGTGTTTTCTTTACGGTAAGTAGCAATTTGTCTTTTCCTACGTTGTTCATTCATGCTCACTTGTTTGTAACGAAAAAAATTACTTTTTATAGTATATATGGTTCCACGAATTGGGATATTTTTATATAAGTTCAAGATGTCGAGTGACACTAAGTAACACATTTGGATTTTAATTTTCATGTCTAGGATGGGCAAAGCCATGGATTTTTTATTTTATTTATTTTTATTTTTTTTTTGGGGGGGGGGGGGGGCGAGGCAGGGGGAAAGTGTGTGTATGGCTTGAGCACTTAAAGCTTATATTTTCTTTGTTGGTGAATGTAAAATTGCTGTTGTCATTTGTTTTGTAATGTCTGAGTGTAACTTCTGTATAGCACGATGTTTAATCAAAAATAAGAAAAGTTCCTTTCTTGGTGTGTAAAAGCTGAAGGTGGTTCAGGTAGCATAAGTGTTATCCAGATTGATTTCAGTGAGACCTTCACTATTGTTTATTAGCATGAAGTGCAGAGCCCACACTTGAGTAATCAACAAACCACTACTTACACAGCAGTGGCTCACACTGTTACCAGTCCATTTTATATGCTGTTATATCCGTTCTGTGCAACATAATAAATTAGCTGCTCATGCTTTTAAACAGAAAATACGCCAGACCCAAAAAAATAAATTTCCTAATCTTAAAGCAATTTAAATATTTTTCAATTGAGCTATTCAACGTTCCAAATAGTGGTACCCTTTTCTTTTGTACATTCCATTCAAAATAAGCTATTGGTGGTGGAGGAATGCTGAAGCACCATATGTAGCAGTGTGTGAAAGCTAGACAAGCTCCCACTGCAGATTGTCAATGGTGGCCAGTGAGCACACATTCTGGGTGTTCACAAATTTTTAGGTTCAGGTAAATATGAGAGTGTGAAATGAATAACATCTCCTCTGTAATAGTTATGCTTATCAACATATTTATGCGACTGCAGCCACTGACAATAATAATAATAATAATAATAATGTCTTTAAAAAAAGAAAGAGTTATTTTTGGGTTATTTTGTTCATAATTAAGTACAGTATATGGCAAGAATGAAATAATGTGTAATCTTCCATTACTCTACATTTTGCATTTTTGCGTAAGTGGGAGTTTTCGTAGTTTTTTTTTTTTTTTTTTTCAGATGGACAAGATCTCTAACAAGTGTTAGTAAATGAATTAACCTGTGGGCTGAAAATCAGACATTCTTATGTTGCACCCATACAACCACTTATGCTTAATTTACACGTCTTTGTTCGCTTGTAGTCATGCTTATTTGATTTCGTCATTTTTTCAGTCAATGGACTTGGTGTGGCAGGCCCTAAATCTTTGCGGTTAACTACTTTTCCTGGTAATTTTATTTTCTGTTAGCACTTAAAACAGATTCAACAGTATTCGTGTTGACGCTACATATGAAAGCATATTCCAGCACAGTAAACAACCAACTTCAAACACAAACTGCTGAAATAGTTAAATTAATGTATTACTTTCTACTAACATGACGACTTGACTAGAACAGAGATGAGGCACTGAGAACCATAAGGGCCAAAAGCACACTGCCGTCAGCCCCACATTTAACTGAATATCAAAGAAACCAGTGAGACAGCTTTTCGTGAATGTTCGTATACATATAACGCCAGGCCTACATGACAGATAAAACTGACCCATGATAATATCAGCAGATATCAGAAGCGTGAATAAATGCTACAGTCTCACAATCAACAGTAATGTACTTTATGATTCTCAGTGCCTCAAATGGATTACTGCACAATAAAATCTAAAATTTAATTTATTATATCTCATTCATAATCCAACAAATTAGATTTTTCTGTCAGAGTAACTGTAACATGTATTGATATCCAACATAATATTACTGTTGTGAATGATTGGGGTATCTGAGGAGTGTGCTGCCATTTAGAGGGATTTATATGAAATGAATGGGGATGAAAGTCTGCTGCATTGTGTTACCACCTGGTGCCATTGACGTAAACTTGTAGTTGAGTGGTAAGGGAAAGCTGTGCCCACCATGAATTGTTCACATTGCTTATCAAATCTGTATGTATTTGGCCCGACAGGCAATCACATCACAGCAGTTGCGTATGTACAAAAGCACCTTAAAATGTTCACAATTGAAGGTGGGCTCATGACCCTGATGCCAAGTTTTGTGGAGTCTAGAGGAGTAGCAATGTATCAAAACATGGTAGATTTAGCATCGTGTGTTTCAGATTACTGCATCTAGATTACATTTAACAGCATTCAAAGAAAAACAATCAATAACTCAGAAAGGTGTCAAAAGTTTGAGTATTCACTTGCTCTTGTGCTCTTACACAACAGCCGCAACTGCAGATTGATAATCTTTTGTGCATTGTGCAAAATCCATATTGACAAGTTACAGCAGCATTGGAACGATATCAGACCTCTTACGACGACATCAGTGTCTACACCATTTTGAAATATGCAGTTAAAATAGGTATGTTGTCTGGGACTTTGCAGACCAGTGTGTTGAAGAAACACTCAAAGTCTTTTACAACCAGTTTAGTGATGAACACTTTTCCTTGTCTTTTGTTCAATGGGTTACTGTTAAACTAGAATTTGACTCAGGACATTTGCAAAAAATATTTAGAGGAGTTGCCAGTGAATATTGTGAAAAACAGAAAAGCAGTTTTAGTTAAATTCTGTAAGGGAGTAAGAAATACATTTGTATGGCCAGGAGAAGTATGATGTTGATGTAGCTGACATTTCCCAAGTGGTGTGTGCTTTACCAAGAACCATAGCTCAGATTTTCAGGAAATTTGCTGGAATGAAATTAAACCTTTTAAACTAAATTTGTTTTCTGTTACCTGAATACTCTTCATTTATTCATAAATATATCAATAAACAATGATTTTAGTAATATTAGGTATATAATTTGAGACTATATCTGTAACAATATTATGAACAGGATAGTTGCTACTCACCATATAATGGAGATGCTGAGTCACAAATAGGCAAAACAAAAAGATTGACAGTCTTTTTGTTGTGGCTATCTAAAACTCAGCATCGCCACTATTGGTGAGTAGCGGGTATCCTTTTCATCGTATTGTTATGTTCCATCCTGGATTTTCATTTTTTTAGATTATAACTGTAAGTTAAATGGATGTGTTACACCTGTAACATGAAAATGTTACATCCTTAACATTTGTCTTATTTTATATTAGTTTCTGTAAACATATTTAATATCTGATATTTTTTCATAAGTGCTGCCCCCTGTACTTCATATAAATACTGTAAGTTCTCTTCATACCTAAAAATCTCATAGATATCATAAGAATTTCAAATATATGTGCATTATCTTTGATTTCCTGAGTAGAGCAAAAAGTCGTCACCACCAAAGCAGAGAAAGGAAATGAAATTGTCATTGTAAATTACGCTATTTACATCTTCAAAAAGAACGGTTTTTGTACAGCCGCTGACACTGCATAAATCATTAGATTCCATGGGAAGAATACATTCAGACTTAAAAAACAAACTGACAAGCGCAATTTTATATTCACCAGGGAGGAAAAGAGAAAGCTTAGTTGTGATCCCACACACACCTGTGATGTTCACCTGCTTTGCTTCTTCGTTGACAGTCCTCAGTGTCAATGTACTGCATTGTTATACTGGCTGAAAAACGGGGGGTGGAAGGACAACACTGCCTACTGTAAATGACGTAACTAACAGTTACACAATTGCATTTCATAGTTCTTTACTTTCACTGTTCACAATCTTACATTATTACACAATTGTATGGCCAGAGCACTACTGGCGAATGTTGATAAGCCTCATTAATAGGTTGCAGGCAACATCAGCATGCTGCTACAATAGTTTGCTGTTGAACATCTATCAGCAATAAAAACCTAACCACAAGTTCTTGCAGAATAATATGGTACATGTGACACTATTTTTCAAATAAATTAAACAGACATTGTCATTAATTGTTGTAACACACGGCCTATTTGTGTTACACTTACTCCACTTTTAAGTTGATGCATTGTCGTTAATCTAACCATTACATGTTTCATGTCTGAAAACTGGCTGTGGACTGACTGACTGACTGACTGTCTCGAGCCCAAAAATCCGTCCTTTATATATCCTCACATAATAGGCACTGAAACGATACATTGTTCAACGTTTAAGTTACAGAAATTGCAATTAAAACATAACGCATTCAATTAACTGAATGCATTGAAAAATTCCTTCTTTTTAACAGTTCCTTCTGCTACAAAGTTTTGGCCAAATTATTTGTTTAAATAATGAAATTAGGAGATACAGTTTACACAAACAAAACCTTTGCCAAACCTAGTAATTATTTTGGAATTAATTAAGGACTGCCTTTTACTAATATTTTTTCGAATAGAGACAAAGAAATACTTTAAGAATAGCAGTAGTTCTTCTTCCAAATGTTTATAATTAGTACAGAATTTATAATCGTTTATAAGTCAACAATAGAATCTAAATTAAGAAACAATTACTGATTTCACCCTATAATGATCTGTAGCAAAAGATATTAACTAGGAATGGTCAAAATAAATTAGTAAATTAATTACATGCACAAAATTAGACCTGGAGCTATATTCCTTAAGACTGAGGGCCAACCTTTCTCATGTATGGAAATGCAGATTATACTCATGCATGTTAATGGTAATTAGGCAAAAATGAATTGAGGCACATGACAAACCAAGAGAGGAAGTAGAGAGATCCCAGCTTGCTTCGTCACAGTATGACATCTGTAATAAGTGATGGTCGCCCAACCCCACAATGTTTTGAAGTGGTTTCACCATCTGTTGAAGATACTCACCACAACACTGCTCAAACGCGTGAGAAGTCGTGCAGTTTCTGAAAAAGTCTATCACAATTTGCCCTCGAACAAACTCGGATCACGCTCCTTCCCCATTCTACACACCAACATCAGACTCGTTGATATTACAGACACCATGCATACGAGGTGTGATTGGGAAGTTTTAAGAATGGGCTTGTAATTGTACAACGGTGGTACTTACTTGCTTCTGTGATGCATCTCCTTCAAAATAGTCCCCTTCTGACCAAACACACCAACTCCAACGATGTTTCCACTTTTGGAAACATTCCTGGAAATTTTTATGCTAAAGTGTGTTAAGGATGCTCTCCGTATTTGCCTGTATGTCTTCAGTCGAGTCAAATCGCTTCCCTTTCAGTTTAGGAAACAGGTAGACGTGTGCAGGGGCCAAATCAGGGGTATATGGCGGTTCTGGAAGCACAGTAATTTTGAATTTGTTCAAAACTTCAACAATGGAGAAGGCACAATGAGCCGGAGCATTGTCATGGTGAAGCACCCAACTCTTGTCTTTACAGAATGCAGGCCTTTTCTTCCACACCAATGCTCAAGGACACATTTGTAGTATTCCTGGTTAATCGTCTGTCCTCCTGGTGTAAATTCATGATGCACAATACCGGTAGAGTCGAAAAAAATCACCAACATTGTCTTAAACTTCGACCAATTTTGCCGTGCTTTTTTCAGTCATGGTGAACCTGGAGCCTTCCACTGCAAAGACTCCACTTTGGTTTCAGGATCATATCCATATACCCATGATTCGTCACCTGTAATTACCCTATTTAACAAATCTGGGTCATATTTAGTCTGATTAATCAGATCTTAGCACACTTCGAGTCAGTATTGTCTCTGGTCACTTGACAACACTTTTGCAATGAATTTTGCTGACACTTGACGCATGTTCAGATCTTCAGTTAAAATAGACTGAACTGCATAGAAACTTAAATTAAGTTCATCAGCCATCTCCCTAATTGTGTTTATGATCAGAGCACACTAAGTCGCGAACTTTCACAACGTTTTCATTCGTTTCGGAGGTGAAAGATATCTGGACCGTGCTTCATCTTCAAATGATTTGCAGTCATTTTTAAATCTGTTGAACAGGACAAAAACATTTGGGTGGCTCATACAATTATCTCCAAAATCTGTTTTTAATAGTTCGTAAGTCTCAGAAGCTGATTTCCTGGGTTTAAAACCTAATTTCACACAAATTTGTTGCTCCGTTTTTACGTCCATTTTCACGCAGACAGAATCCAGCAACAAGCCCTCACAGACCCGCACTCATCCAGCCGCTGCAATGAACTGAATAAAGGAAACGCAGTTTCCTGTCAGAGGGCATTCAAGGACAAGGCAATGACTCACTCCCCACCCTCCGTGCACCTGCCCGCCAAACTAGTAAGCAGTTGCGGATCCAGTCTTAAAACTTTCCAATCACACCTTGTGTGTTTGACTAGCTGTTATTCCTCACCTGGTGATGCTGCTGTCACCTGGACAGGTTTATATTGATAGCAGGTCTTTGGTAATAAAGTTCTGGCCGATCTGTGTATATCTTGTCTCTTAATATAATGGTATCTGCTGTATCATATCCTAAAAATGTTCCACACAATTTATTTGTATCAATTGCCACTCATAAAATATTCCTAACTCTCATCATGTAATATATTACTGTCCTCCACATGTATGTATTTTATTTACCACTTGCCCCCACACAATGTAAGGTCATAGCAAAGCTATATAACACGTATATAATTTTCAAGGAGGTTTCCTGGTAGTGATGCAGAATGGTTATTTATCTGCATGCCTTCCTTCAGGACAATGCCCATAATTTATTCTTATTGTTAACTGTATTATTAACTATGGACTCACAGCCATGTCTCCGCAGTACCCTTTCTTTCAGGAGTGCTAGTTCTGCAAGGTTCGCAGGAGAGCTTCTGTAAAGTTTGGAAAGTAGGAGACGAGATACTGGCAGAAGTAAAGCTGTGAGGACCGGGCATGAGTCGTGCTTCGGTAGCTCAGACGGTAGGGCACTTGCCCGCAAAAGGCTAAGGTCCCGAGTTCGAGTCTCGGTCTGGCACACAGTTTTAATCTGACAGGAAGTTTCATATCAGTGCACACTCCGCTGCAGAGTGAAACTCTCATTCTGGAAACATCCCGCAAGCTGTGGCTAAACCATGTCTCCGCAATATCCTTTCTTTCAGGAGTGCTAGTTCTGCAAGGTTCGCAGGAGAACTTCTGTAAAGTTTGGAAGGTAGGAGACGAGGTACTGGCAGAAGTAAAGCTGTGAGGACGGGGCGTGAGTCATGCTTGGGTAGCTCAGGTGGTAGAGGACTTGCCCGCGAAAGGCAAAGGTCCCGAATTCGAGTCTCGGTCCGGCACACAGTTTTAATCTGCCAGGAAGTTTCAGTAAGGATAATGTTTGTAAGATAGTCCACCTGTTCATCACAACTGGGGGGAAAATTGTTCGTCAAAGGTTGCCAGGGAGGAGTTAAGCCACCAGTTGGCTTTAGTAAAGCTGCCTTTTGGGCATGCACGCAGGTGGGATAGGAGTCAGCAAATGAATAGCACACGGGAAATGGTGGCTCAAGAAGGTGTCAGAAAGAACAGACCACTCAAGACAATGTGCATGCTGTGCAGTGCATAAGGATGGGTCCAAATTGGAATAGGTGATCGAGGAGTCAGAATGGAATGTGAGTGCTCCTGTGTTAAGGCAGAAGAGGTTAAGTTGATAAGAAGGTTGGCTAAGAGGGCATCTCTCTGACACATTCTGGGAGAACCCCGAAGGGGAAGATGCGCATTAAAGTCACCGAGTAGCAAAAATGGGGGAGGAAGCAGCCCAATAAAATGAAGGAATTCTGCCCTGGTGACAATGAATTGTGGAAGGATATAAATACTACAAAGGGAAAACATCAGCTTGTAGACAGACAGTCAGGGAGATGGGTTGAATATGTACATCATCCCATATGAGCAGCATGACTCCCCATGAGATGCAATGCCGACCTCAGGGGGAGGTCAAAACAGATAGGGAATAAATGCAAAAGCTCAAAGCTGTTATGAGGCCGCATTTTTGTTTCCTGAAGGCAGAGTACAAGGGGACGCTGCAATTCTAAAAACATCCGTAAATCCTCTTTGTTGGATCGAAGGCCACAAACCTTCCATTGGAGGACAGTCATGCTGAGGAAAAAACGAAGGGGTGTCACCTCATTGGCTGCGGAGTGCCAACCTGTGAAGACTTGCTGCTACAGGACACAGAGTCAGGAGGATCCTGCTCCATGAGGCCCACAGAAGCATCGACTTTCTTGTGCTGATGGTCTGTGGAGTCCAACACAGAAAAACAGATGGTGGTGGCACCAGCGAGGAAGACTCAGATGTTGGTTGGCTGGAGGGACGTAGGAAGTCCTCGCGGGAGTACTCCTTCTGTCCTTTTTGGACAGCCGGTTCTGTAGCTGGTGACTTGGCCCCTTGAAGTGAGAGTTTGATGACTTGCTGCACAGCTGGAGGGGACGGCTATGCTACCATGACACTGGGAAATTTTGCAACCTCAGGGCTGAATTTGAGGTCGCATGTCTGCGTGGCCATGTCCTTCATGGAGCGAGACATAGCAAGAACAGCACTATAAGTGCCCTGTAAGTGCCAGACACTAGAATGCAGGCTTTGCGACTAGCCAATAGCTTGCGAACGACTAGGTAAGGAACTTTTTCTTTTACCTGGATCTCCTGGACAGGCCACTCATCAAGATACATGAGACAATTTCCAGAGGAGGCGGCATGGTTGTCATTGCAGATGATACAGTGGGGAGAAGGAGGCCGACAATTGCCCTCGTGTGTATCCCTACCACAGGTTACCCATTTGGCCAGGTGTCAACAAGACATTCCAGTGTGATTGAAACAATGACACTGGTAGCAGCAGTGGATTGGGGTCAGAATGTACGGTTGGACTGTGATAACTTCAGAGCCTGCTTTGATCTTGGACAGAAACACCACTCTACCTAAGGCCAGAAAAAGTGTGTGTGGGCACTAGGGAATCTACCTTTTTCATTACCCGATGGATGGCAATGATACCCTGATCAGAGAGGTATGTTTGGATTTCAGCATCAGTCAGACTGTCGAACAGCCTAGTGTAAATAACACCATGGGAAGAATTCAGGGTTCTATGAGCCTCGACATAAACAGGGTAGCCATGGAGAAGCGAAGCGGCAAGCAGTTGTTGTGCTTGGGAATCAGAAGTAGTCTCCAAAAGTAAAGTGCCATTTCATAAATGACAGCGGGATTTCACAGCAGGGGCATTTGCATCAACAGCTTTCTCAATAACAAACGGATTTACCGTTGCGAAGGAGAGATCATCTTCAGTATGTGGAACAACGGGGAACTGTGGTGCAGCTGGAACGGTCTTTGAATTGTTAGCGTCATCCTGTTTACGTTTTGTAGGTGTTGATTGTGGAGAGGATTGGCTCATTGCGAGAAAATCCCCCATGATTGCCAGTGTCTCTGATGGCCACACCTTCCAACTGAGGCCCCCTTCATAAGGGGGGCACACCTGCCTTAGCTTATTGTTCACACCTCAGGTCACACCTCTCGAACACCTGACAGAGGACCAATTAACAATTTGGGAAGGTAGCAGATCAGGCAATCAGCCATCCCTTGGCCTGGCCTGTATCACGGGATACGGGCGAAGTGATTACTCTGCTATTCACAATAAAGTGCCTGGCAGAGGGTTTAATGAACTACCTTCAAGCTGTTCCACTCTCGAACGGCATGCGGGGAAAAACGAGCACTTAAATTTTTCTGTGCGAGCCCTGATTTTTCTTATTTTATTGTGATGATCATTTCTCCCTATGTAGGTGGGTGCCAACATAATGTTTTTGCAGTCGGAGGAGAAAACTAGTGACTGAAATTTCATGAGAAGATCCCGTTGCAACGAAAATTGCCTTTTTTTTTTTTTTTAAATGATTGCCACTCCAATTCACGTGTCATGTCTGTGACACTATCTCCCCTATTTCGTGATAATACAAAATGAGCTGCCCTTCTTAGTACTTTTTCGATGTTATCCATCAGTCACACCTGATGCGGATCCCACACCGCACAACAATACTCCAGAATAGGATGGACAAGTGTGGAGTAAGCAGTCTCTTTAGTAGGCCTGTTGCACCTTCTAAAAGTTCTGCCAGTGAATCGCAGTCTTTGGTTTGCTCTACCCACAATATTTTCTATGTGATCGTTCCAATTTAGGTTATTTGTAATTGTAATCCCTAAGTATTTAGTTGAATTTACATCCTTAAGATTTGTCTGACTTATCGTGTAATCGAAATTTAGCTGATTTCTTTTAGTACGTACTCATGTGAATAACTTCACACTTTTCCGTATTCAGGATCAATTGCCACTTTTCGCACCATACAGATATTTTATGTAACTCATTTTGCAAGTCGTTTTGATAATCTGATGACTTTACAAGACAGTAAATGACAGCAGCATCTGCAAACAATCTAAGATGGCTACTCAGATTGTCTCCCATGTCGTTAATATACACTCCTGGAAATTGAAATAAGAACACCGTGAATTCATTGTCCCAGGAAGGGGAAACTTTATTGACACATTCCTGGGGTCAGATACATCACATGATCACACTGACAGAACCACAGGCACATAGACATAGGCAACAGAGCATGCACAATGTCGGCACTAGTACAGTGTATATCCACCTTTCGCAGCAATGCAAGCTGCTATTCTCCCATGGAGACGATCGTAGAGATGCTGGATGTAGTCCTGTGGAACGGCTTGCCATGCCATTTCCACCTGGCGCCTCAGTTGGACGTGCAGACCGCGTGAGACGACGCTTCATCCAGTCCAAAACATGCTCAATGGGGGACAGATCCGGAGATCTTGCTGGCCAGGGTAGTTGACTTACACCTTCTAGAGCACGTTGGGTGGCACGGGATACATGCGGACGTGCATTGTCCTGTTGGAACAGCAAGTTCCCTTGCCGGTCTAGGAATGGTAGAACGATGGGTTCGATGACGGTTTGGATGTACCGTGCACTATTCAGTGTCCCCTCGACGATCACCAGTGGTGTACGGCCAGTGTAGGAGATCGCTCCCAACACCATGATGCCGGGTGTTGGCCCTGTGTGCCTCGGTCGTATGCAGTCCTGATTGTGGCGCTCACCTGCACGGCGCCAAACACGCATACGACCATCATTGGCACCAAGGCAGAAGCGACTCTCATCGCTGAAGACGACACGTCTCCATTCGTCCCTCCATTCACGCCTGTCGCGACACCACTGGAGGCGGGCTGCACGATGTTGGGGCGTGAGCGGAAGATGGCCTAACGGTGTGTGGGACCGTAGCCCAGCTTCATGGAGACGGTTGCGAATGGTCCTCGCCGATACCCCAGGAGCAACAGTGTCCCTAATTTGCTGGGAAGTGGCGGTGCGGTCCCCTACGGCACTGCGTAGGATCCTACGGTCTTGGCGTGCATCCGTGCGTCGCTGCGGTCCAGTCCCAGGTCGACGGGCACGTGCACCTTCCGCTGACCACTGGCGACAACATCGATGTACTGTGGAGACCTCACGCCCCACGTGTTGAGCAATTCGGCGGTACGTCCACCCGGCCTCCCGCATGCCCACTATACGCCCTCGCTCAAAGTCCGTCAACTGCACATACGGTTCACGTCCACGCTGTCGCGGCATGCTACCAGTGTTAAAGACTGCGATGGAGCTCCGTATGCCACGGCAAACTGGCTGACACTGACGGCGGCGGTGCACAAATGCTGCGCAGCTAGCGCCATTCGACGGCCAACACCGCGGTTCCTGGTGTGTCCGCTGTGCCGTGCGTGTGATCATTGCTTGTACAGCCCTCTCGCAGTGTCCGGAGCAAGTATGGTGGGTCTGACACACCGGTGTCAATGTGTTCTTTTTTCCATTTCCAGGAGTGTAGATCAGGAATAACAGAGGGCCTATAACACTTCCTTGGGGAATGCCGGATATTATTTCTGTTTTACTCAATGACTTTCCATCTATTACTACGAACTGTAACCTTTCTGACAGGAAATCACGAACCCAGTTGCACAACTGAGGCCATACTCCGTAGGCACGCAGTTTGGTTAGAAGATGCTTGTGAGTAACGGTGTTGAAAGCCTTCTGGAAATCTAAAAATATGGAATCAATTTGACATCCCCTGTCGATAGCACTTGTTACTTCATGAGTATTGACTATGTGTCAATAAATCGTTTTCTTCGAGGTACTTCATAATGTTCGAATACAGTATATGTTCCAAAATCCTACTGCAAATCGACGTTAGTGATATAGGCCTGTAATTCAGCGTATTACTCTTACTTCCCTTTTTGGGTATTGGTGTGACCTGAGCAATTTTCCAGTCTTAAGGTACGGCTCTTTCTGTGAGCGAGTGGTTGAGTCAGGCAGCAGTAGCCAACCGGGACAGACGTAGCAACAAGGAAGTAACCGCTTTTGTGTCACTTATGAGTTCCTAACCAGGAGCGAATTTTATTGTATCATCTGTGTGCTTTAATAGTTTACTTTCTTGAGTTTCTGCGTGTAAATTTAATATATACTAGCCACAGCTGTCGTGTTTTCGTTTGTATCGGAAAGTAAACCGATTTTGTGACATATTACAAGTTCATAATCAGGGGCAAGTTATTTAGTTTCACCTGAGTGCTTCCATAGTTAGGTTTTTGAATATCTGCGTATTATTAGACAGTTCCTGCATTTTCGTGAGGGTCTACAGTAGAGTTGCGCAGCACATGCCTATAGTCTGTTTATCTGCACAGTTTAGTTTTCCACGGTCTTTGGTATGGACAGGGACTGTGATTGTTGTGTGCAGATGTGAGCTGAGTTGGTGATACTTCACTCTCAGCTTCAGGCTGTGATGGCTTTGGTTACACAGCTTGAGGCTGCAGTGGATGGGCACCACTGTTGTGGGCTGGCCATGGGGATCCAACAGAGGTCCAGATCACCAGAACCTTCTGATCAGTCCTCACCAGTGGCCAACCCAGTTACTGCTCATACTGAGGCTGACCCTTCACCTGTGGTTGAGTGGGAGGTTGCCCCAGGGCAAAGCAGGCGGCGAAAGATTTCCCAGGCAGCCGCACGTAAGGCCTCCCTGGTTTGTCTGACAAACAGGTTCCAGGTCCTGTCTGTGGCTGACACTGTCGCTGAGCCAGCTGCTGTCGCCTGTCCTGTTTCAGAGGAAACCACTCAGCCTACAAGATCCGGGCAATCACAGATGGTGGGATTATTGGTAGTTGGGAGCTCCAACATTAGGCGCTTTATGGGGGCCCTTAGGGACTTAGCTGAAAAGAAGGGTAAGAAAACCAATGTACACTCTGTGTGCATACCGGGTGGAGTCATTTCAGATGTGGAAAGGGTCCTCCTGGGTGCCATGAAGAGCACAGGGTGCAGCCAACTGCAGGTGGTTGCTCACGTCGGTACCAATGATGTGTGTCACTTTGGAGCAGAAGAGATTCTCTCTGGTTTCGAGTGGCTAACAGAAGTGATAAAGGCTGCCAGTCTTGCTTGTGAGATGAAAGCAGAGCTGGCCATTTGCAGCATAGTCGACAGGACCGATTGCGGACCTCTGGTACAGAGCCAAGTGGAGGGTCTGAATCAGAGACTCAGACGGTTCTGCGACAGTGTAGGTTGCAGATTCCTCGACTTGCGCCAAAGAGTGGTTGGGTTTCAGGTTCTGCTGAATAGGTCAGGTGTCCACTATAGCCTTACGCAGAAGCCGGTTACATGTGTGGCAGGGGCTGTGTGGCGTGGGCTGGGCGGTTTTTTTTAGGTTAGAGGGTCTCGGGAAAACACAAGAAGGGCTTCAGTCACAAAGCGTGCAGGCTGAACACAGGAAGAATGTAGATACAGGAACCATTGATATAAAAGTTGTAAATTGTCGTAGCTATGTTGGGAAAGTACCAGAGCTTCAAGTGATAATAGAAAGCACTGATGCTCAAATCGTTATAGGCATTGAAAGCTGGCTAAAGCCGGATATAAGCTTAGCTGAAATTTTTGAGAAGAACCTAACAGTGTTCCGAAAGGATAGGCTAAACATGGTTGGCGGTGGCGTGTTTGTTGCTGTCAGAAATAGTTTATCTTGTAGCGAAATTGAAGTAGATACTTCTTGTGAGTTAGTATGGGCAGAGATCATTGTTGGCAATCAGAATAAAATAATATTGGGGCACCTACGTACACAACAGCCAAGTACCTGAAGGGTCTCCTGGCTCCATATGTGGGGAAATGTATTCACCACATCCGCAACTCAGAAGATTTCCTGCAACGCCTCAAGCAACTGCACATCACAGATTCGGACATCATGGTTAGTTTTGATGTGGTATCGCTGTTCACCAGGGTCCCACTGAAGGACTCACTAGAACTGATTGCAGAGAAATTTGATGGTGCTCTGTTGGACCTGTTCAGTCATACACTGACATCCACGTATTTCCTGTACAGAAACCAATATTACGAGCAAACTGAAGGTGTAGCTATGGGCAGCCCACTGTCCCCTGTGGTTGCCAACATGTTTATGGAGAGTTTTGAGGAGAGGGCATTGGAGACAGCCACATTTAAACCCACATGCTTCTTTAGGTATGTGGATGACACCTTCGTGATCTGGCCACATGGGATGGACAGGCTCAATGAGTTTCTTGAACATCTTAACTCATGCCACCCTAATATCAAGTTCACCATGGAACTGGAGAAGAATGGCCAGCTGTCATTTCTGGATGTACTAGTCCAGAGGAAAGCAGATGGATCAATTGGCCACAGTGTGTACCGAAAACCTACACACACTGATTTATATCTGCAGGCCAGCAGTTGTCACCACCCTGCACAGAAGAATGGGGTTCTGAAGACTTTGGTCCACAGAGCACGTGCCCTATCAGGCCAAGAGAATCTACCCATAGAGATAGAACGTCTCAAAACAGTTTTCTCCAAGAATGGATACATGGACAGACAAATTGAGAGGGCACTCCGACCAGCCACTATACCACAGGTTCCTGAAGAAGACCAAGATGAAGCAAGGAAGGTGGCATATCTGCCCTATGCTGGCTCTATTTCTGCCAGAATCAGTAGGATCCTGCGTAAACACAATATCAAGTGTGTTTTCTGTCCATCCAACAAGATCGGGGGACTGCTGGGGAGTGTCAAAGACGACCTGGGGTTACGAAAACCAGGGATTTACAATATACCTTGCCAATGTGGCATGTCCTACATTGGCCAGACGACAAGAACTGTGGAGATCAGGTGCAAAGAACATCAGAGGCACACTAGATTAAGACAGGTGACTAAGTCAGCCATTGCTGAACACTGTCTAGAGCTAGATCATGCCATGAAGTATGAGGATACCAAGATTCTAGCACAAACACCCAGATTTTGGGACAGTGTCATAAGAGAATCGATTGAGATTAAAATGGCTGACGATCTTATGAATCGTGACACAGGGTACCAGCTAAGCAGAGCCTGGGATCCGGCTCTGGAATTGTTAAAGGAGCAACGGGGCCAGCTGCAACACTACACAAACAGAAGAACCAGAGACATGGAGATGGTAAACGAGCCCCTGACGGACTGCCAGGAGCACCAGACCGAAGATGGAACACCCAGAAGTGGGACTGGTGGGCGCGGACCGCAGAGGGAACATCCAGAGCCGCAGCAGATGAAAAACGGAGCGGCAACGCTCCAACAGGCCGTGGTGAGCGGGCGCGGACCGCAGGGGGAACGCCTGGTACCCCAGACCGTAGATGAAACCCCCAGGAGCGGGTTTGGTGGGCGCGGACCGCAGAGGGAACACCTAGAACCGCAGCGGACGGAAAACGGAGCAGCAACGCTCCAGCAGGTCACAGGGAATGGGCGCGGACCACAGAGGAAGCGCCTGCAGCCGTTGGTGGAGGGGGAAGTCCATAGTCATAAATACTGGACCAGATCCACTCAAGGAGCAGTCTCAGGTCGCACCTGATGAAGGTCTCGAGCTACGTGACCGAAATATCGTGCAAGTACGACGCTGATATCCGGCAGAACACCCGACAACCCAAGATGTCATTAGATCGCCGGGAAAGCCTGAAGAGTTACATCAAAAGTCTCTACGGGGAGGAGATGTATCAGAATATCAAGAAGCTGGACAAGCTACGGCAGAAGAAAGGGAAGATGCTGAGTTCTCTCAGTTTTTTGCTGAGGTGTCGAGATGGAGAAGTGGTACCAGTATTTGCCAGAATTAAACATCACATCAACTCCAGAGCGGCGAACAAGATAAAACGCAGAGCTAGCATGGCACTGGTGAGAGAGAGGATTCGAGATATGCGCCACAGGTTAGATGTTGTGGCCAGGGAGCTGTTACACATTCATCTGTACATGGCAGCTTCCTTAACAAGAGAAGATTGGGATTGGGTAGACCGTGCCTCCTGGTCTTTAGCTGAGTGTGCTAGAAGGAATGCCTCATCTTGCCAATCTGCAAAGTTTGACCGCATGAGCAAGAAAGCACAGCAGATGGAAGAGACACGCACGGTGACGAATTTGAGAGGCATATAGTTTGATGATACAACCTTAAAGGTACTCAGCAGGGGTCTCAACTTTGCTACGACCCCTAGAAACGTACCCATTTCAGGTTTCGTCAGTGCAGTAGAGCAAGTTGCAGCCACACTTCCACCTAATGTGGCAGAGGAAGTCCGCCGAGAGACCTGCAGGGCCCTCACCAAGGCCAGGCCGCCGAAATCGAACATCACAACCGAGGAGAGGCTTGCACTCAAGAAACTACGGGAAGACAACAGCATTGTGGTACTGCCAGCAGACAAAGGGAACTCCACTGTCATCTTGCAGCGAGTGGATTATGATGAGAAAGTACGCCAACTTCTGGAGGACCCTGCATACAGAATTCTGGAGTGTGACCCCACGGACAAGGTGGCCAAGAAGACTAGTGCTCTCTTGAAGGAAACAGGGATGCCCGATAAGATCATCAGACAACTACGGGAAAAAGCGCCAGTGCCACCCAGACTGTATGGTCTGCCTAAAATACACAAGGAGGGTGTGCCCCTACGTCCTATTGTCAGTAATATTGGGGCACCTACGTACACAACAGCCAAGTACCTGAAGGGTCTCCTGGCTCCATATGTGGGGAAATGTATTCACCACATCCGCAACTCAGAAGATTTCCTGCAACGCCTCAAGCAACTGCACATCACAGATTCGGACATCATGGTTAGTTTTGATGTGGTATCGCTGTTCACCAGGGTCCCACTGAAGGACTCACTAGAACTGATTGCAGAGAAATTTGATGGTGCTCTGTTGGACCTGTTCAGTCATACACTGACATCCACGTATTTCCTGTACAGAAACCAATATTACGAGCAAACTGAAGGTGTAGCTATGGGCAGCCCACTGTCCCCTGTGGTTGCCAACATGTTTATGGAGAGTTTTGAGGAGAGGGCATTGGAGACAGCCACATTTAAACCCACATGCTTCTTTAGGTATGTGGATGACACCTTCGTGATCTGGCCACATGGGATGGACAGGCTCAATGAGTTTCTTGAACATCTTAACTCATGCCACCCTAATATCAAGTTCACCATGGAACTGGAGAAGAATGGCCAGCTGTCATTTCTGGATGTACTAGTCCAGAGGAAAGCAGATGGATCAATTGGCCACAGTGTGTACCGAAAACCTACACACACTGATTTATATCTGCAGGCCAGCAGTTGTCACCACCCTGCACAGAAGAATGGGGTTCTGAAGACTTTGGTCCACAGAGCACGTACCCTATCAGGCCAAGAGAATCTACCCATAGAGATAGAACGTCTCAAAACAGTTTTCTCCAAGAATGGATACATGGACAGACAAATTGAGAGGGCACTCCGACCAGCCACTATACCACAGGTTCCTGAAGAAGACCAAGATGAAGCAAGGAAGGTGGCATATCTGCCCTATGCTGGCTCTATTTCTGCCAGAATCAGTAGGATCCTGCGTAAACACAATATCAAGTGTGTTTTCTGTCCATCCAACAAGATCGGGGGACTGCTGGGGAGTGTCAAAGACGACCTGGGGTTACGAAAACCAGGGATTTACAATATACCTTGCCAATGTGGCATGTCCTACATTGGCCAGACGACAAGAACTGTGGAGATCAGGTGCAAAGAACATCAGAGGCACACTAGATTAAGACAGGTGACTAAGTCAGCCATTGCTGAACACTGTCTAGAGCTAGATCATGCCATGAAGTATGAGGATACCAAGATTCTAGCACAAACACCCAGATTTTGGGACAGTGTCATAAGAGAATCGATTGAGATTAAAATGGCTGACGATCTTATGAATCGTGACACAGGGTACCAGCTAAGCAGAGCCTGGGATCCGGCTCTGGAATTGTTAAAGGAGCAACGGGGCCAGCTGCAACACTACACAAACAGAAGAACCAGAGACATGGAGATGGTAAACGAGCCCCTGACGGACTGCCAGGAGCACCAGACCGAAGATGGAACACCCAGAAGTGGGACTGGTGGGCGCGGACCGCAGAGGGAACATCCAGAGCCGCAGCAGATGAAAAACGGAGCGGCAACGCTCCAACAGGCCGTGGTGAGCGGGCGCGGACCGCAGGGGGAACGCCTGGTACCCCAGACCGTAGATGAAACCCCCAGGAGCGGGTTTGGTGGGCGCGGACCGCAGAGGGAACACCTAGAACCGCAGCGGACGGAAAACGGAGCAGCAACGCTCCAGCAGGTCACAGGGAATGGGCGCGGACCACAGAGGAAGCGCCTGCAGCCGTTGGTGGAGGGGGAAGTCCATAGGCATAAATACTGGACCAGATCCACTCAAGGAGCAGTCTCAGGTCGCACCTGATGAAGGTCTCGAGCTACGTGACCGAAATATCGTGCAAGTACGACGCTGATATCCGGCAGAACACCCGACAACCCAAGATGTCATTAGATCGCCGGGAAAGCCTGAAGAGTTACAATAATTGGATCCTTTTACCGACCTCCCAATACAGACGATACAGTTGCTGAAAGGTTAAAAGAAAACTTGAGTTTGATTTCAAACACGTACCCAACTCATGCAATAATAGTTGGTGGTGACTTTAATTTACCCTCGGTATGCTGGCGAAAATACATGCTTAATTCCGAAGGTATGCATAAAATATCATCCGAAATTGTGCTAAACGCTTTCTCTGAAAATTATTTCGAGCAGTTAGTTCATGAGCCCACGCGAATAGTAAACGGTTGTGAAAACAAACTTGACCTCTTAGCAAAAAATAATCCTGAGTTAATAACGAGCATCAAAACCGATTCAGGGATTAGTGAACACAGAGTTGTCGTAGCGAGATTGAATACTGTAATCCCCAAATCCTCGAAAAATAAGCGAAAAATATACCTGTTCAAAAAAAAAAAAAAAAAGCAGATAAAAATTCACTTGATGCCTTCCTAAGAGATAATCTCCACTCATTCCAAATTAATAATATAAGTGTAGACCAGATGGGACTTAAATTCAAAGAAATAGTATTGGCAACAATTGAGAGATTTATACCAAATAAATTAACAAATGGCGGAGCTGATCCTCCTTGGTACACAAAATGGGTTAGAACACTGTTGCAGAAACAACGAAACAAACATGCTAAATATAAACAGACGCAAAATCCCCAAGGTTGGTGATGTTTTACACAAGCTCGAAGTTTAGCATGGACTTCAATGCGAGATGCCTATAACAGTTTCCACAATGAAACTTTGTCTCGAAACCTGGCAGAAAATCCAAAGAGATTCTGGTCGTTTGTGAAATATGGCAAGAAACAATCAGTGCCTTCTCTGTGCGATAGCAATGGAGATACTATCGAAGACAGTGCTGCCAAAGCAGAGTTACTAAACACAGCCTTCTGAAATGCCGTCGCAAAAGAAGATGAAGTAAATATTCCAGAATTAAAATCGAGAACAGCTGCCAACATAAGTAACGTAGAAGTAAATATCTTCAGAGTAGTGAAGCTACTTAAATCAATTAATAAAATCAAGTCTTCTGGTCCAGACTGTATACGAATTAGGTTCCTTTTGGAGTATGCTGATGCGTTAGCTCCATACTTATCAGTCATAGACAACCGTTCGCTCGACGAAAGATCCGTACCCAAAGACTGGAAAGTTGCACAGGTCACACCAATATTCAAGAAAGGTGGTAAGAGTAATCCACTAAATTACAGGCCCATATTGTTAATATCAATATGCAGCAGAATTTTAGAACATATATTGTGTTCAAACATTATGAATTACCTTGAAGAAAACGGTCTATTGACACACAGTCAACATGGGTTTAGAAAACATTGTTCCTGTGAAACACAACTAGCTTTTTATTAACATGAAGTGTTGAGTGCTATTGACAAGGGATTTCAGATCGATTCCATATTTCTGGATGGCTTTTGACACTGTACTACACGAGCAGCTGGTAGTGAAATTGCGTGCTTATGGAACATTGACTCAGTTATGTGACTGGATTTGTGATTTCCTGTCAGAGAGCTCACAGTTCGTAGTAATTGACGGAAAGTCATTGAGTAAAACAGAAGTGATTTCTGGCGTCCCCCAAGGTAGTGTTACAGGCCCTTTGCTGTTACTTATCTATATAAATGATTTAGGAAACAATCTGAGCAGCTGTCTTTGGTTGTTTTGCAGATGACGCTGTCGTTTATCGATTAATACAGTCATCAGAAGATCAAAACAAACTGCAAAACGATTTAGAAGAAACATCAGAATGGTGCGAAAAGTGACAGTTGAACCTAAATAATGAAAAGTGTGAGGTCATCCACATGAGTGCTAAAAGGAACTCATTGAACTTCGGTTACACGATAAATCAGTCTAATCTAAAAGCCGTAAATTCAACTAAATACCTAGGTATTACAATTACGAACAACTTAAATTGGAAGGAACACACAGAAAATGTTGTGGGGAAGGCTAACCAAAGACTGCGTTTCATTGGCACTTACAAAATGTAACAGACCTGCTAAGGAGACTGCCTACAATATGCTTGTCCGTCCTCTTTTAGAATACTGCTGAGTGGTGTGGGATCCTTACCAGAAAGGACTAATGGAGTACATCGAAAAAGTTCAAAGAAATACAGCATGTTTTATATTATCACGAAATACGGGAGAGAGTGTCACAGAAATGATACAGGATTTGGGGTGGAAAACATTAATAGAAAGGCGTTTTTCGTTGCGATGGAATCTTCTCATGAAATTCCAATCACCAACTTTCTCCTCCGAATGCGAAAATATTTTGTTGACATCAACCTACATAGGGTGGAACGATCACCACGATAAAATATGCGAAATCAGAGCTTCTAGGGAAAGATATAGGTGTTCATTCTTTCCGCGCACTATATGGGATTGGAATAATAGAGAATTGTGAAGGTGATTCAATGAACCCTCTGCCAGGCACTTGAATGTGATTTGCAGAGTATCCTTGTAGATGTAGATGTATGTAATTGCTAAATATGGAGCTATTTTATCAGCATACTCTGATAGGAACCTAAGTGGTGTACAATCTGAACCGGAGGCCTTGATTTTATTAAGTGATTTAAGCTGCTTCGTTACTCCAAGGATGCCTACTTCTACGTTTCACATCTTGGCAGTTTTTCTTGATTGGAATTCAGGAATATTTACTTCGTTTTCTTTGGTGAAGGAGTTCAGGAAAACTGTGTTTAATAACTCTGCTTTAGTGGCACTGTCATCAGCAGTGGCGCTGACTTAAGGGGGGGTAAGGTACTTTGTGCCCCCCCCCCCCCAAATAGTTAACAGTAGGGGCCTCCCCTCTCCCCCCCCCCCCCCCCCCCCCAATATTCAAACATGCATTTCTCACCGCTCTCCCCCCCTTCCTCATACTTTATTGGGAAATTTGTTAAAACTTGCTCATAAATTTTTGCATAATAGTATGTAATGATTATGTAGGAAAAAAAAAGAAAAACAACACGATTTTATGAGCTGTTGCATATTCCTTTCTGCTACTCCTCCAACCTCTGCATATAACTAACTGTCGTGACAGGGTTTGTCCACTGTCTCTGTACTATTCGCACACTTTTACTGTATGGAGGTATGCGGCGAACGAAAGCTCACCATGAGCTCGCAGCGCTTTGGCTGCTAGGACAAGCTCCACATCCTCCCACAGCAGCCTGCTGGCAGCTTGTAAAAGAAACTAACGAGCAATAGTGACAACGAATATGATGGCGATCGCTAGAAGGACTGGGTAACGTTAAAGACTCTTCATTCATTTTTGTAAGTTCAATTGACAATAACTAGGTACAACACCACACAAATCCGCACCGGCTCCAGAATTTTTCCGCCCTGTGTGAAAATGTCAAGCGCCATCCCCCCTTTTTTGACATAGTCAACTTTTCCCACAATATATTTCATACATGACGCCTTATTTTCACATATCACACTCATTCGTCTCTTTGTTGTGAATATGTCTTTAAGATCAAAGCAGCAGTCAGTGAAACGTTTACAGTGGAATACATTTTTGTTGGAGGAAACGTTTCTTTCGTAAATTGGAGCACACTGTTTCTGTACCATAGATAATTTTCAATAAGACCCTTGATTTTATGAATAATTTGTATTTCCAATTTATTCTCACATTCCTTCATTTACGCAAGATGGATTTGCCGCCCCCAAAATCTTAAAATCTGCAGCCCTGGGCGATGGCACGGTTCTCCTCTCTCCCCCCCCCCCCCGCCACCCCCCCCCTCCCCCCCCCCCCCCCCCCCCCCCCCCCCCCCAATCCCCTCCCTAGAGCCGGCCCTGACAATAATCAACACTATTGTTACATGGCTACTTCTTGTTAGGCGCACAGTACTGTTACGCAGGCCACAGCTAATGTTGGCAGCGAACGTAAATATTCCGGAGTTGGGCATCGCCAGTGGTCAATTAGTCTTACTGTGACTCGGTTCAATTGTTAATCTTTCGTCCCTTACCGTCCAGTTTAAAATGGACAAGTTTATAATTAGAAAGAAATGTGACAATGTGGAGTGTTAGCGATGGTGAAGCTAGACCCAGTGTTAGTGGTGCTGTGTATGACAACAAAGACACAGGTAGTGATGGAACTGTGGCGGTGACAAAAAATAATGTTCCTGTTATCAGCCCTCTTGGAAACAGCAATTTGCATGGGTCGATTACAGTAAGGTAAAAGATGTTATTTTTTGCAAAATTTGCAGACAAATGTTTGAAGAAAACCGTTTTCAGTGTTCTCACAAAATGGAAAAAACTTTCACGGAAACTGGTTTTTCGAACTGGAAGAAGGGGGGTAGAAAAGCTGAAAGCGCATGAAACATCAGGCTGCCACAGAGAAGCTGTACTGAAATTCAAATCCTTAAAATCAAATGTCAATGTATTTAGCCAGATTTCCAAAGAAAAACTGACACAAATGAAAGAAAACCAAGCTTGTTTACTAAAAATCATATCTTCCCTCTGTTGTTTAGCAGTGCAGGGACTTGCAATACGTGGGCAAACTAATGAAACAAGTAACTTTGACAATTTATTATGCCTTCGATGTGAAGTAACCAACTACTTTTAATATGGCTACAGTGCGAAACTTACAAATGGACATCCCATGATGTGCAAAACAAAATTTTGCCCATTTTAAGTCATACATTTCTTAGAAAATTATTGGAGGATATCAAGAGTGCAGAGTATTTTGCAATAATAGCAGACAAAATAACAGACATAGCCACCAAAGAGCAATTTAGTATCTATATAAGATTTGTTGATGCTTCGCTAGAGATAGAAGAATATTTTTTAGGGCTATACTCAATACAAAGTACCACAGCTAAGGGTCTGTTTGATATGATTATCATCAACATTTTAAGATGATTTGATTTGCTTATATCTAGTTGTAGAGGCCAATCCTTTGACGGTTCAGCTAACATGGCCGGATTATATAATGGTGTCCAGGCAAAGTTTACGGAAATGGAGAAGAGAGCTATTTTTGTGCACTGCCTTGCACACTGTTTAAATCTAACACTACAAGACACTGTGAAAGCAGTTCCAGAATGTGGAAATGCATTGAATGTTATGAAGGACTTAATACATTTTGTGAGAGATTCACCTAAAAGATTAGATCTTTTTGCTCACCTGAAGGCGGGGCCAAAGCAAACGGCTTTTTGATTAAAATGCAGACATATGATTTCTTTTTCATGTTATCACTTTTGTTAAAACTGTTTGGTCACATTGATACTGTAAACATAGCACTACAGAGGAAATCCCTACCCTTAGAGGAGGCCAATAAGATGATTTCCACTCTTGTAACTTCTATTAAATTTATGAGAAACAATTCTGAATCATTCTGGGGTGAAGTAACTTCAAAATGTCAAGATATGGATGTTGATTCCCCAAAATTACCCCGTAGAAGAAAAGTCCCTAAGGAATACGATGACTCCATCAATTCATCTGTAGAAACATTCACTGAAGTATGTGACAAATATAGAAGATTGTATTATGAAACAGTGGATACATCCATCAGCTTATTGGAATCACGGTTCTAAACTCAATCATTCATGTTTGTAAATCAAATTGAACAATTTCTTCTTGGTGATAACAAACATTCATTCGATATTTTATCTTTCTATGAATCAGATATAGACAAAGAACGCTTGCTTCTCCACCAAAGCATGTTTCATGAGATTATCCAAAGCAGTGATTCTGTGAATATTAGTTCGCTGGATGACATAGTGAAATACCTAAAACAGGAAAACCACCTGTTTGACCTACTGCCTGAATTAGTGAAATTCATACGTGTAGTGCTGACGATTCCGGTAATGTCCTGCACCGCTGAGCAATCGTTTCCTTGTCTGTGGAGGGTGAAAACGTATCTTCATTCTATAATGAGGCAGGATCATCTTAAAGCCATCGCCCTTCTCAATGCCCATAGAGATGAATCGATGAAACTCGACCTTGATGCCATATGTGACGAGTTCATATGCAGGAATGATCTGAGGAGGAGTACAGTTGCCATCAAAAATTAAGGTATGTTTCTTCAACTTTATTTATGTATTTGTTTGTACCACTACTGACCTATACTCTGACTGAAATAACATTGTGATTGACGTTTCAGCGAGTTGAAGGGTAGGGGCTAGTCGCCAGCCAGTCGTAGTTTGCATGATTTTTAGCGGTTTGCATTTTTCATTATACTCACAATCTTTTTTTGTTTCTTGAAAGTTGTTATGCTGTGAAGGGAATTTCCACAGAATATTATGTCATAACTCACAAGGGAAAGTATGCGTGCATAATACACCTCTCTCCTTCAGCACTTGTGTTGTTCCATATAATTCTCATTGCATAGGTCATTTTAGATATCTTAGAATTTAAGAATGTGATGTGGGAATTCCATTTCAGATTGTCTTGTAAGTAAACAAAGCAATTTTGTTTCAGTGACACTTAATTTTTTGGTTTTCCAAAGAAATATTTTGTTTTAATGCATTTTTAATTTTGCTGTGTGTCAAATTTTATAGTGGTGGTTTTTTCTTTTTTTTTTTAAGAGTTAATCAGTAGCTTATTCCTCACAAACCACTCTGAAATCTTTTCATTTGTGACTTCAGCATACAGCCTAAGAGCCTTTCTGTTTCCACCTTCAATCAATACACTGGTGTCATCTGCAAATAGGACTGGTTTGGAGTGTCGAACATGTAGATGGAAACGCAAAGTTATCTGTCAAAAGTAGTACCTAATAAAATGGTTCTTGCCCCACAAAAATATTTTCAAGTCGGCGCCTCTGGTCATCAGTGACTTCACCGTTGTTATCGAGCAGTGAAGGTATTGATTACATCTTGCCATTGGTGTGCTTTATGTGTGACCAGAATCTCTTTGGGTTTTCTGCCAGATTTCGAGACAGAATTTCATTGTGGAAATTATTAAAAGCATCTCGCATTGAAGTACGCGCCATATTTCAAACTTCTGTAAAACTTTGCCAATCTTGGGGATTTTGCATTCTTTTAAATTTGGCATGCTTTTTTCATTGCTTCTGCAACAACGATCTGACTCGTTTTGTGTACCATGGGGGATCAGTACCATCACTTATTAATTTTTGTGGTATATATCTCTCAATTGCTCTCGATGCTATCTATTTGAAAACATTCCAAAACTTTTCTACACTTACATGATCAAATCAGAAGGAGTGAAGACTGTCTCTTAAAAAAAGTGTTAAGAGCATTTTTATCAGCTTTTTTAAATAGATATATTTCGCATTTCTTTTTGATGGTTGTAGGTGTTACGGTATTTAGCGTAGCAGCAACTGCCTTGTGGTCACTAAACCCCGTGTTTGTCACAATACTCACTACTTGTCCAGGATTATTTGTTGCTAAAACGTCAAATATGCTTTCGCAACCATTTACATTTCGAGTGGGCTCATGAACTAATTGTTCAAAATAATTTTCTGAGAAAGCATTCAGTACAATTTCGGATGAAGTTTTCTGCCCGTCGCCGGCTTTAAACTTATAATTTTTCCAGCATATCGAGGGTAGATTAAAGTCACCACCAACTATAATTGTATGAGCAAGTACTTATTTGAAATGAGACTCAAGTTTTCTTCGAACTGTTCAGCAACTATATTTTCTGAATCAGGGGTTCAGTAAAATGATCCAATTAATAGTTTAGTCCGATTGCCAGGTATAACCTCTATCCATACTATTTCACACGAACTATTTACTTCAATTTCGCTTCAAGGCAAACTACCACTGACAGCAATAAATACTCCACTTCCAACTGTATTTAATCTATCCTTTCTGAACACTGTTAGATCACTTGAAAAAATTTCGGCTGAACTTATTTCCGGCTTTAGCCAGCTCTCTGTACCTACAACTATTTGAGCTTCAATGCTTTCTATTAGGGCTTGGAGCTCTGGTTCTTTCCCAACACAACTGCGACAATTTACAACTACAATGCCAATCGTTTCTACAACTAACTTACTGTATTTTACCTGCCCACTTTTAGATGGATGTCCCTTCTGTGGTTCCCTGAGACCCTCTAACCTAAAAAACCGCCCAGTCCCTTCCACACAGCCCCTGCTACCCGTGTAGCCACCTCCTGTGTGTAGTGGACTTCTGACCTGTTAAGCAGAACCTAGAAACCCACCACCCGATGGTGCATGTCAAGGAATCTGCAGCCTACACAGTCACAGAACTGCCTAAGCCTCTGATTCAGACTCTCCACTTGGCTTTGCACCAAAGGACCACAGTCGGTTCTATCGACGATGCTGCATACGGTGAGCTCCGCCTTAATCTCGGAAGCAGGACTGGCAGTCTTTACCATTTCCGCTAGCAGCACGAAACCAGACAGTATCTGCTCCGATCCAAAGTGACACACATTACTGGTACCAACATGAGCCACCACCTGCAGTTGTCTGCACCCTGTACTCTTCATGGCATCCGGAAGCACCCTTTCCAGATCTGGAATGACTCTCCCCGGAGTGCACACAGGATTCCTTCCCCTTCCTAAGGGGCCCCATTACATGCCTAACATTGGAGCTCCCAACTACCAGCAAACCCACCCTCTGTGAATGCCCAGACCTTGCAGGTCGAGAAGCTTCCTCTGGAACAAGGTGGATGAAACATCTGGCTCAGAGACATCGTCAGCCACAGATAAAGCCTGAAACCTGTTCATCAAATGAACTGGGGAGGCCCTACGATTGGCTCCTCAGAAAGTTTTTCGCTGCCTGCCAGACTTTGGAATGATCTCCCACTCGACCACGGGTGAGGGGTCAACCTCAGTGCAGGCAGTACCTGGGGTGGCCACAGCAGTGGACCGATCGGAGGGCACGTGGGATTTGCTTGATGGGGGGGGGGGGGGGGGGGGGGGGGGGGGGTAACCAGAATGATTTCTGGTTGTGGGGTTACCTAAAGGACAGGGTTTATTAATAGTACATTAACACACATTGGAAACTGAATACGAGCATGGCGAGGGAAATAGCCATCATCCCGCCTGAGATGTTTCGGGCAGCAGTAGAGCAACGTGAAGTGTGGTTCCAGGCTGCTCTGGGTGCAGATGGTCGTCACACTGAGCAATGTTTATGGCATGGAATGTAAAAGTGGTATACTATTAACAATTGTTATCCTCTCATGGAAATGGAAATGTGTGTCCTTCAATGGTTTATTCATTATTTCTCTTCCACATGTCCTTAGAAATGTTTCCGTATAATTTCACTGTTCTATGATCACTCACTTTTCATGGGGGCCATCTGAAGCTGCAAAAATTTAATTATAAGCGCCCTGTGCATAACCAAGTTTGTTTGTCCTTTTGCTTCTGCACATGAATAATGTTTTCTCTAGTTAACATTCCCTCAAGTCATGAGTCCTTTTTGTAAGATTAACCACTAAGACCATTAACTGTAAGGTAAAAAAATTTTACCAGGACAATTAAATGTTGATTTGGACATCAATTAATGACCTCCGCACTCAATCAGTGACAAACCAAGGAGTATTTTATGGACTACTGGATTTTGTCCTTCCTATGAATGTTTTGCGCACCACAACAAAATGCAGGTACTGTGTTAACTGTCACAGCAGGTGGACATATGGTTTGGAAGGTTGGAATTTTCACCTGCAGCTTACGGTGTACGCAACACTGAAATGCATTTCATACTTGCAGTCAGTGCTTTGCACAGTCAATATTAATTTAAATGTCAGGCATTATTCATCATATACTGCAAAAATATAAATAAGACATTTTAAAGACAGTGTTTTGCAATGAGTGCATAAATCTCCTGATCAATGTATCCAACAGGTACTGTACTGGGAAGTGGCTGGTGATAAATCACCTTCTGAGTTTTGGCGCCATATAAGTGCTCTCATCAACAAGCAGCAAGTGCAACATCGCAGCACATTTGGTTTAACCAAGTGCCATTTACAGTAAAAACTGCAGTGGTATCCAATGATAAAAGTCATGTGCATGCTCAGTTGGACAATACAGACAACATTTACCAATTACTTCAAAATGAAAGACTGTGCTGTGTTGTACTATCTTGCAATGATGTCACAACAGCAGCAACCTCGCCATCATGCGATGGCCGCACCTACTGCCTTCCAAACAATTACAGACTCAGCAGCACAGCACACGATAGCGGCATCTGTTGCTCTCTTAACAAGCATGTACACTACAAAGCACCAGGGGCGCATGAAAGTGGCAGCTCACAGTAGCACCAAACAAAATGCTGAGGCACACCAGCTGAAATGGAAATATCCCCTAACAATTTTGGAGAACTGCCTGCTGCAGTGCCGATACACAGACACCGACAATGAGCTGGTACCACATGTTTCAAAGCAGATACCAGGAAGTGTATTGCCTTTGGGTCAGCCCAAAAGGTCACAGGAACAAGAAAATCGTCCTCCTACCTCCACACAACATATTACTGATTGTGGTGACATACAAAATTTCAGCGCAACTGTCATTCCTTTCAGACAACCAATGGCTGAACACACTTCACATGATGCAACTACCTTCAAGCCAAACATTGGAAATGGGAGCACCAGTAACTTATCTGCACACCAGAAACTTATGAGTGCCTACCGCGGATTGTGCTGTTCGTACACGACAGACATATGCCTGCCATGTACTTATCTATTTGACTCAGATTCGACATTAACATGTTACCAGTGATACAACAAGGAAAAACTCAAGCAGCACATGACTCATCAGCTAATAGCTCACCAATAATTACCTACAGAGAAGCGACAGAAGTGGTTGACTTAGGTTTTACGTGGAATTTTGTTTTAGTAAACATTTGTTGAACCTGTACTCACTGGTGAATTCTTGCCTCACCACGATGCAGAAATACTTTTAGCAACAGCAGCAGCCACTAATGAATGCTGACAAGGAGCAACCTAGGATTCCTGTCCAGACATCTGTTCCTGTGACAACTATGATATTCGGTTTGTGGGGCACTCAACTGCGTGCTCATCAGCACCCGTACAAAGCCCCAATTTTCACATTCCAATCTAACCACTGTCACAAATAATGATAATGATGATGAAATGACGAGGGAAACATAAACACCCAGTCCCTAGGCAGAGAAAATCCCTAGCCCAGCCGGGAATCGAATCCAGGACCCTGCGATCCAGAGGCAGCAATATTAGCCACTAGACCATGAGCTGTGGACACCTGTTCTCGTGTCCACTTTTTCTGGACTTAGTGTTTACACAACAGATAAAATATGGTGGCTCCAAATTCAGACACAAGGCAGCATATAAACACTATTGGGCACACTATGCCTGGCTTCCAATCACATTTAACAGCTCATTGAGAACAAAAAGGTGCTGTGCTCAGCATCTTGCAAGAAACGAACACTGGCTGCATCGCTGCCTGGTCTATCAGTACTATCACTGATGGTCAGTCTAAGCTAATACAATTGTTGATGGACCTGAACTGCTTCACCTATTCTAACAATGTTATCTTAATTTAGTTACATCTTTCTATTATTTCCTTAAATTATTATTCAAGTCATCTTACATTCATATCTCATGCTGTAACCATTTTAAATAATCTTTACATTTGGTTTAATGTCCTAACAGTATATGGTAATGTAAAACTTATGGCAGCTGTGATCCGATATACCACTTTTTGTATATTACTTTTATGATCCAATTTTATAGAGACAGCCTTCAAGCACATTTTTTAAACTGCGTTTCCATGCTTTTGAGTAATACTGCATAATGTATCATAATCTTTCACCATGCGTGAAATGAGCTTTTACATATATTAAATTTAGCATCTATTTTTAAGTACAGAATACATAGTACACATAATATTAGAGAAGTATAAAAAATATTCCATTCTCTATCTTTTAATACATACATACTTTGAATTGTCTGTAACTAATATTCTACTAGCTACTTCATTGTGAACTTACTTTAATTTTTAAATATACACACACTGCTCTTATTCTTTTATGTATTGATTACGTGCCTATGTGACGCTGCTTAATTTTCAGATAATTTGTTCATCTTTTCAAATTTAATGAGCTTTTTAAAATCTATTGGTATGCTTTCGTTCATCTACTTTTGGATTAGCTGACCACTATAAAGCAAAGCAGAGACAATTTTAATAAACTGTGACAAAGACACTGACTTCTGTAATCCAATATATTGGACCTTTTTCAATTTCTCTTTGTTAAGTCATATGGTCGGTGTTGCCTCATGTGTCTACATTTCTCCAAAGCCCAAACTGATCTCCCCGAGGTCAGCGTCTAGAAGTTCTTCCACTCTTCTGCAAATAATTTGTGTCAGTATTTTGCAAGTGTGACTTATTAAACTGATGGTTATGTAATAGTCCCACCTGTCGGCACTTGGCTTCTTTAGAATCATTACACTGGTTCTAGGTGCATTTCACCAGTCTCCTATCTTGCATACTGACTAGAATATGTTTTCCTCGTTGATTTACCCAAAGATCTTAATAATTATGAGGGAATGTCATTTATTCCAGATGGCTTGTCTAGACTTAGCTCTTATTATTCTGTGAAATTCTTCTCACAATGTGACAGCTTCAATCTTGTATTCATCCATTTCCCCTTCCTTTCCATAATATTGGTCTGAGGTTTGGTTTGTTTATATAGTCCTATACATTCATTCATTCCACTTCACAGCTTTTCCTTTGCTTAATACTAGTTCACCATCTGAACTTAAGTTCATACATGAGGATAATCTCAAAGTAAGGACTCCAAAACACTGGGACCATAGGGAAACTGTTTGCCACACTGTTTTTCCCTTGCTCCCTTTGTTTTATGTACACCCCACCGAACATCCACTTGAGCTTTCAGTCTTTGCTCGACAGCTAGGTGTATTGGAGCACCCGATAGTGACTACCACCAGGTGCAAAGTTCGCACAGCTACTCAGTTTCTGAGTGAAAAAGACATTAAACCAATCAACATTCAGCAATTGACAGAAGTGTAGGGAGAGTCATGTTTGGGTGTCAAAAATATCCACATGTGGTGTAGAGAGTTTATGGGTGGTTGCACTGAAATTCATATTGCGGAAAGAAGTGAGAGACTGCCAATTCCCATAGAGACAATTGCAGAGGTTGGACAAATTTTGCTGGATTGGTGGATCACTTTCGACGAGTTCTGCAATGTTATTTCTGAGGCTTCTTGAAGCACCATTCACCAGACTTTGGCGAGTAGAAATTTCAGAAGCTGTGTGCAAGCAGGGTCCCAAGAATGCTAACAGAAGACATAAAAGGGTCATGGGTTGAAACTCTACACCCCCCCCCCCCCCCCGGAAAAAAAGGGGGGGGTATATTGAGCAAGGGCAAAAGCCTTCTCCATGACAATGCTTGCCTCCACATCACCCATCAAACTGTGGATTTCCTGCAACAGTTTGGATGGGACGTTACTACCCCTCCACCCTATAGCCTGCACTTAGTACCCATTGACTACAGCTTATTTGCGAAGTTGAAAGAACACACAGTTGGAAGGCGCTTCAGTGGTGACAAGGAGAAGAAAGAAGAGTTCTGATGCTTCTTCAGTAGAATGGTGGCAGGTCAGTATGACATGGGCATACAAAAACTGCTATAGCATTTACAAAAATGCATTGATCGAAATGTCCATTATATGCAGAAATAAAAAAAAATGTTCAAGCTTCAAAAATGTGTAGAATTTATTGTAAATAAACGTTTCCTTATATTAAAAACTGGAGACTTTACTTTTGGTATGACCCTGTAGCTGCTTCCCTTTCTCTGAACGTTTCCCTTTGTGTAGCATTTGTCTTTCCCCAAGACAAGTGTGCTTTTGTAGCTCTACGTTTCTCCTCTCTCTATTCCTGCTTTGCCATTTTGGACTGCTGATCTTATTTTTTAGACGTATGTATTCCTCTTTCCTGCTACATACATTGCACTTTTATATTTTCCATTCTCATAATTTAAATTCAGTTCAGTACTTACCTGCAGGAGGTGAAGTACCAGTACTGCTGATAATTACCTATAAGATACTGGACTGCTTCCTCTCATCCTTACTATAGGTGGCCCTCTCTCACACTAGGAGTTCAATTGACATACCCTCACTTTATGGGTTTCCCCAACCTACCATTCTCTTCTCTCCAAGGAAGACACTGTTAGTTTCTAAAGCTAGGATAGTGTCATGCATTTCTGTATGTTTACATTTGGAGTACTGATATTCCACTTCCTGCATCTAAATACTGGCAGCAGCTATGTCTCAAAATTTTGCAGTACCCCTGAATTCATTTTTCATAAAATTCAGTCTGTTGTGTTAGCCATGGATTTCTAGTGTGCCTTGTCTTTTTGCCCAGATGTTTTCCTCGGCTACATTCACCATTTCCTCTCCAACATACCCTTTCATCCTGTACTTTATATACTTTATTTCTTTTGTCAACTGCTTCCTTCCAAACTCAGTGTCTTCTGTTACAACTTTTTATTCTGCTCCCATTTCTGTAATGGCTACTTTCTTGCAGTCTCCAGGTTTAGTCTGTAGCCAGTAACTGAAATTGCGATCAGAGATGTGAATCTGCTCCTAGAAATGCTATTAAATTTAAAACTGTTCTTAAATCTTATTATTCTAGGTGACTTGAACCATCAAACTTCTCTGGTGTTTCAGTAGATATCTGTTATTTCATTCTTGCAATGTGTAAATGAAATCAGTCCAGACTGCTCATAAAATGTTTCATACAACACCTGTGTCAACCCAAAATAATGGTTTATTTTTGGGCACTAACAAAATGCTTTCTAATGTGGAATTTTATGTGCCCATTTGAGAGTGATCCCAAATTAGTCTAGCACAGTATTAAGTTTAATGACATTTATTAACATGGACAGCAAAATATAATGATTAGAAAGTACTGCAGTAGCCCTGCTGTGTGTTCCAGAGACTAGGGAAGTCGGCACATTCCCCAAGTTTACAGAGCAAAACTTTTAATTGTCAACTGTACAGAGCTGTATTGGTAATGTGATCACGTGGCTTGTTCTTGTGAGGTTTCTCTTAATTCAGACACAATTTATTTGCCATTTTTCACATTCTTATTTGCAGGCTATATTGAAGATGAATAATTAGTCATTCTTTACAGTTATACAGTTCACTATGGTGACAAGTCAGGAAAGCTAGTGGGATGATTGACTGAGGGTTGCGATAGAGTGTCTATTATGGCAATCTTAAATGCCATGGGCCACCCAACATTTAGTTGCAAAACACCTACTTTTTTATATCAAATATATCATTAGAATCCACTTTTAACATAATAAATGCTAGGGGCAGTTTAAGAACCATTAAATTAATAATAATAATTATTATTACACTATGCAGTAAACTAATTGTATTAACAAACAAGTGATGGCTAATATCCTATGGACACAATATGATCCATTCCTATGTCATCTGAAGTTTGCTAGTTATTCCTGTTGTGCACCAGACAAGTCAGTCAGCATTAGGATGTACCCCTGGCATGATCTCTGTGTCATGTCACACTTTCTTAATTTTCAGCACTCTATGAAATTCAGAGTATCAAACTGAGTAAATGTGAGTATCTTTGTGCTGTTTATCAAGTGCATGGTAATGGCATCATCAAACAATGTTTAAAATAAAACTGCTACCTGCATATTGATAGTAGACAGTAATAACCTCGTAACTTGGTTTTGTTAAATTTTAGAGAAGAAGTTAAAAATGGTTTCTTAAAAAATAATATAACGTGATACAGATAGAGTTGCCCTAACATGTGTAACTAACTATATAGTAGAAGACAGTTATTGACAGATTAGAGAAATCAATGCACTTTCAAATCTCTCTTCGATAATGCAGTTACTGGTTACTGGAATTATGAGGTATTAATCTGCTAGGAAGTTTCAAGATATTCACTGTCTACCATCAATCTCTAAACATAAACACATAGTTAACAATAACCAAAACGGCCTTGCTGTGCTGGTACTGCGAACGGCTGAAAGCAAGGGGAAACTACAGCCGTAATTTTTCCCAAGGGCATGCAGCTTTACTGTATGATTAAATGATGATGGCGTCCTCTTGGGTAAAATATTCCGGAGGTAAAATAGTCCCCCATTTGGATCTCCGGGCGGGGACTACTCAAGAGGATGTCGTTATCAGGAGAAAGAAAACTGGCGTTCTACGGATCGGAGCGTGGAATGTCAGATCCCTTAATCGGGCAGGTAGGTTAGAAAATTTAAAAAGGGAAATGGAGAGGTTAAAATTAGATATAGTGGGAATTAGTGAAGTTCGGTGGCAGGAGGAACAAGACTTTTGGTCAGGTGATTACAGGGTTATAAATACAAAATCAAATAGGGGTAATGCACGAGTAGGTTTAATAATGAATAGGAAAATAGGAATGCGGGTAAGCTACTACAAACACCATAGTGAACGCATTATTGTGGCCAAGATAGATATGAAGCCCACACCTACTACAGTAGTACAAGTTTATATGCCAACTAGCTCTGCAGATGACGAAGAAATTGAAGAAATGTATGATGAAATAAAAGAAATTATTCAGATAGTGAAGGGAGACGAAAATTTAATAGTCATGGGTGACTGGAATTCGAGTGAAGGAAAAGGGAGAGAAAGAAACGTAGTAGGTGAATATGGATTGGGGCTAAGAAATGAAAGAGGAAGCCGCCTGGTAGAATTTTGCACAGAGCACAACATAATCATAGCTAACACTTGGTTTAAGAATCATGAAAGAAGGTTGTATACATGGAAGAACCCTGGAGATACTAAATGGTATCAGATAGATTATATAATGGTAAGACAGAGATTTAGGAACCAGGTTTTAAATTGTAAGACATTTCCAGGGGCAGATGTGGACTCTGACCACAATCTATTGGTTATGACCTGTAGATTAAAACTGAAGAAACTGCAAAAAGGTGAAAGAACCAGAGGTTGTACAGAGTTTCAGGGAGAGCGTAAGGGAACAATTGACAGGAATGGGGGAAAGAAATACAGTAGAAGAAGAATGGGTAGCTCTGAGGGATGACGTAGTGAAGGCAGCAGAGGATCAAGTAGGTAAAAGGACGAGGGCTAGTAGAAATCCTTGGGTAACAGAAGAAATATTGAATTTAATTGATGAAAGGAGAAAATATAAAAATGCATTAAATGAAGCAGGCAAAAAGGAATGCAAACGTCTCAAAAATGATATCGACAGGAAGTGCAAAATGGCTAAGCAGGGATGGCTAGAGGACAAATGTAAGGATGTAGAGGCTTATCTTACTAGGGGTAAGATAGATACTGCCTACGCGAAAATTAAAGAGACCTTTGGAGATAAGAGAACCACTTGTATGAATATCAAGAGCTCAGATGGAAACCCAGTTCTAAGCAAAGAAAGGAAAGCAGAAAAGTGGAAGGAGTATATAGAGGGTCTATACAAGGGCGATGTACTTGAGGACAATATTATGGAAATGGAAGAGGATGTAGATGAAGATGAAATGGGAGATACGATACTGCGTGAAGAGTTTGACAGAGCACTGAAAGACCTGAGTCGAAACAAGGCCCCGGGAGTAGACAACATTCCATTGGAACTACTGATGGCCTTGGGAGAGCCAGTCCTGACAAAACTCTACCATCTGGTGAGCAAGATGTACGAAACAGGCGAAATACCCTCAGACTTCAAGAAGAATATAATAATTCCAATCCCAAAGAAAGCAGGTTTTGACAGATGTGAAAATTACCGAACAATCAGTTTAATAAGCCACAGCTGCAAAATACTAACACGAATTCTTTACAGACGAATGGAAAAACTAGCAGAAGCCGACCTCGGGGAAGATCAGTTTGGATTCCGTAGAAATACTGGAACACGTGAGGCAATACTGACCTTACGACTTATCTTAGAAGAAAGATTAAGGAAAGGCAAACCTACGTTTCTAGCATTTGTAGACTTAGAGAAAGCGTTTGACAATGTTGACTGGAATAGTCTCTTTCAAATTCTAAAGGTGGCAGGGGTAAAATACAGGGAGCGAAAGGCTATTTACAATTTGTACAGAACCCAGATGGCAGTTATAAGAGTCGAGGGACATGAAAGGGAAGAAGTGGTTGGGAAGGGAGTAAGACACGGTTGTAGCCTCTCCCCGATGTTATTCAATCTGTATATTGAGCAGGCAGTAAAGGAAACAAAAGAAAAATTCGGAGTAGGTATTAAAATCCATGGAGAAGAAATAAAGACTTTGAGGTTCGCCAATGACATTGTAATTCTGTCAGAGACAGCAAAGGACTTGGAAGAGCAGTTAAATGGAATGGACAGTGTCTTGAAAGGAGGATATAAGATGAACATCAACAAAAGCAAAACGAGGATAATGGAATGTAGTCGAATTAAGTCAGGTGATGCTGAGGGAATTAGATTAGGAAATGAGACACTTAAAGTAGTAAAGGAGTTTTGCTATTTGGGGAGAAAAATAACTGATGATGGTCGAAGTAGAGAGGATATAAAATGTAGACTGGCAATGGCAAGGAAAGTGCTTCTGAAGAAGAGAAATTTGTTAACATCGAGTATAGATTTAAGTGTCAGGAAATCATTTCTGAAAGTATTTGTATGGAGTGTAGCTGTGTATGGAAGTGAAACATGGACAATAATTAGTACGGACAAAAAGAGAATAGAAGCTTTCGAAATGTGGTGCTACAGAAGAATGCTGAAGATTAGATGGGTAGATCACATAAGTAATGAGGAAGTATTGAATAGGATTGGGGAGAAGAGAAGTTTGTGGCACAACTTGACCAGAAGAAGGGATCGGTTGGTAGGACATGTTCTGAGGCATCAAGGGATCACCAATTTAGTATTGGAGGGCAGCGTGGAGGGTAAAAATCGTAGAGGGATACCAAGAGATGAATACACTAAGCAGATTCAGAAGGATGTAGGTTGCAGTAGGTACTGGGAGATGAAGAGGCTTGCACAGGATAGAGTAGCATGGAGAGCTGCATCAAACCAGTCTCAGGACTGAAGACCACAACAAAAACAACTATCAATCTCTAAACATAAACAAATAGACTTTTTGCATCTCGGAACATTTACAATATGCTATGAAATCTGCTGTGTGAGGTATGACAACAAGAGCACTGCAAAGAACAGATAGGAGGAAGTCCAATGCAGCGTTTCACAAAGGTAATCTGTGCCCTTTTTGCAGTCTCTCTGCTATTTTGAGAATGATACATGGAAGTTTAAACAATGGAAAGTGGAGGATGAAATAGTGACAATATTATGGAAAGGACACACTGCTAGACACCATATAGTGAAGATGCTGACACACAGACAGGCACAACAAAGGGACTACTAAACACATAAGGCATCACCATAAGGTGGTCTTCTGAAATAGACAACATACATCCACACATTCACGCAAACACAGCTCATACACATATGACCACCGTCTGCCTGCTGAGGCCAGACTTTGAGCAACTACACATGATGGGAGAAGCAATATGGCAGTGGGTGGGAGGAGGAGGCTAGGGCAGGGAGAGGGAGGAACAGCAGGGTACGAGTGTGGGGCAGTAGATAGCTGTTTGTGGGAGCATACAGGGACGAGGTGGAGAGAGGGTAGGGCAGCTAGGTGTAGTAAGGAGGTTAGGTGGAGAGAACGGTGGGAGTGGAAAAAGAAGTAAAAAGACTACAGGCGTGCTTGTGGAATAGAAGGCTGTGGAGTGGGGACAAGGAAGGGATAAGTGGGTGAAGGACAACAACTAATGAAGCTTGAGACCACGAAGCTTGAGACCACGAAGCTTGAGACCACGAAGCTTGAGACCACGAAGCTTGAGACCACGAAGCTTGAGACCACGAAGCTTGAGACCACGAAGCTTGAGACCACGAAGCTTGAGACCACGAAGCTTGAGACCACGAAGCTTGAGACCACGAAGCTTGAGACCACGAAGCTTGAGACCACGAAGCTTGAGACCACGAAGCTTGAGACCACGAAGCTTGAGACCACGAAGCTTGAGACCACGAAGCTTGAGACCACGAAGCTTGAGACCACGAAGCTTGAGACCACGAAGCTTGAGACCACGAAGCTTGAGACCACGAAGCTTGAGACCACGAAGCTTGAGACCACGAAGCTTGAGACCACGAAGCTTGAGACCACGAAGCTTGAGACCACGAAGCTTGAGACCACGAAGCTTGAGACCACGAAGCTTGAGACCACGAAGCTTGAGACCACGAAGCTTGAGACCACGAAGCTTGAGACCACGAAGCTTGAGACCACGAAGCTTGAGACCACGAAGCTTGAGACCACGAAGCTTGAGACCACGAAGCTTGAGACCACGAAGCTTGAGACCACGAAGCTTGAGACCACGAAGCTTGAGACCACGAAGCTTGAGACCACGAAGCTTGAGACCACGAAGCTTGAGACCACGAAGCTTGAGACCACGAAGCTTGAGACCACGAAGCTTGAGACCACGAAGCTTGAGACCACGAAGCTTGAGACCACGAAGCTTGAGACCACGAAGCTTGAGACCACGAAGCTTGAGACCACGAAGCTTGAGACCACGAAGCTTGAGACCACGAAGCTTGAGACCACGAAGCTTGAGACCACGAAGCTTGAGACCACGAAGCTTGAGACCACGAAGCTTGAGACCACGAAGCTTGAGACCACGAAGCTTGAGACCACGAAGCTTGAGACCACGAAGCTTGAGACCACGAAGCTTGAGACCACGAAGCTTGAGACCACGAAGCTTGAGACCACGAAGCTTGAGACCACGAAGCTTGAGACCACGAAGCTTGAGACCACGAAGCTTGAGACCACGAAGCTTGAGACCACGAAGCTTGAGACCACGAAGCTTGAGACCACGAAGCTTGAGACCACGAAGCTTGAGACCACGAAGCTTGAGACCACGAAGCTTGAGACCACGAAGCTTGAGACCACGAAGCTTGAGACCACGAAGCTTGAGACCACGAAGCTTGAGACCACGAAGCTTGAGACCACGAAGCTTGAGACCACGAAGCTTGAGACCACGAAGCTTGAGACCACGAAGCTTGAGACCAGGAAGCTTGAGACCAGGAAGGTTATGGGAATGTAGGATAAACTGCAGGGAGTTCCCATCTGTGCAATTCAAAAGAGCTGGTGTTGGTAGGAAGGATATAGCGTGTTGGTTGTCATGCCCAAAAATAATGACACACATTGGTTGCAGCTTACCTTGCAGATCATGACTAATTTTACAGGCAACCCTGCCTTTTTGGGATAGGTGATGCTTGTGACCTGACTGAAGTAGGTGTAGGTGGTGTTGGTGGTGGTATGTATAGGACAGGTCTTGAATCTAGGTCTGTAACAGGGATACAAGCCACGAGGCAAGGGGTTGGGTGCAGGGGTTATCTAGGGATGGACAAGAACATTGTGAAGGTTTGGTGGGTGGCAGAATATCACTGTGGGTGGGGTTGGAAGGATAATGGGTAGGACATTCTTCATTCCAGTCCGGTAACTGAAAACCCTGGTGGAGAATTGAATTCAGTTGTTCCAATCCTGGGTGGTACTGAGTCACGGGGACCTATGCTTCTCTGTGCCCAAATGGTGGGACTTCAGAAGGTGGTGGGTGTCTGGAGAGATAAGGCACGGGATATCTGCTTCTGTACAAGGTTAAGATGGTAATTACAGTCTGAAGGGCTCAGTGAGGTCCTTGGAATGCTTCGAGTGAGACTGCTCGTGACTGCAGATGCGACGGGGTGGATAGGCTGTATGGAAAGGGCTTCTTGGTGTGGAATGAGTGGCACCTGTCAAAGTGGAGGTACTGCTGGCATGTGTTAGGTTTGATGTGGACAGAGCGATTGATATAGCCATCTTTGAGATGGAGGACAACATTGAGGAAGGTGCCTGGTTGGGTTCAGGAGGGTCGGGTGAAGCAAATGACGGAGAAGGTGTTGAGACTCTGGAGGAATGTGGATAGGGTGCCCTCACCCTCAGTCCAGATCACGAAGATGTCATCAGCGAATCTGAACATGTCGGACACTTAGGGTTCTGTGCGGTTCGGAATGATTCCTGTAGATGTCCAATTAACAGATTGGCATAGGGTTGTACCATGTGGGTGCCAATTGCTTTACTATGGATTTGTTTGTAGATGATGCCTTCAAAGGTGAAGTAATTGCGGGTGAAAATGTTGTTGGTCATGGTAGATTTGGAATCAGTTGGGCATTGGGAAAGGTAGTGTTGAACAGCAGCAAGGCCATGAGAATAAGGGATGTTAGTGCAAAGGGAAATGGCATCAATAGTGTTGAGCAAGGCACCACATGGTAAAGGAGCAGGAAATAATTCACAAAATACAACACACATATGTGCAAAAAATCAACAAAAAGCACAGAACAGGTGAAATATGGGGGAAAAATGAAACTTGAGGCAGTAGGCCAATAGGGAAAGGCAAAAACAAACTGAAATCAACATGAAAACACAAGCTCAAAGATAAAAAATAAATAAAAAGATTGTAATATCGGTTGCAGGTCTGAGGGCAGATATATACGAAGAAGGGGAACAGTGGATGTATCTAGATTAGGTGAGATTAGTATGTGGAACCGGAATAAGAGGAAAAGTGCTGGGAGGGGAGGGGTTGGTAGAATGAGGCACAGAAAATATCATGTGACAATTCACGAGAGTGACACAGGAAGAGTGATCAGTTTGAAGGTCTAGTTAATATGGGACAGCAGAGTAGAGAACCCTGCACGGCTGCTTGGCTCACGGAATCCCCAAATACGGCCTTACCATCAAATTTAACACAAAAAGGCTTTTGTACTCAAACCAATGTCGTATTTAATTACAAACTATGTAGGAAAGTTAATCCAACAGCAATAGAGAGTTTTTTAAAACTTGTCAAGAAACAAGAGTGGCGGGATGTTTATAGTGCTGATAACATAGATGATAAATACAATGCTTTCCTTAACACATTTCTCATGCTCTTTGAGAGTTGCTTTCCACTAGAACATTCTAAACGGGGTACTAGCAGTAATGGGCAGCCCGGGTGGCTGACTAGTGGGATAAGAATATCACGTAGAACAAAGTGGGAATTATATCAAAATGTTGGCAGTTGTCACAATCAGGCTGCAGTAGCCCATTACAAACAGTAGTGTAAGGTGCTCAAAAATGTTATTAGGAAGGCAAAGAGTATGTGGTATGCAAATAGAATAGCTAATTCACAGGACAAAATTAAAACAATATGGTCAGTTGTGAAGGAAGTGTCTGGTCAGCAGCACAAGGTTGACGATATAAAGTCAGTTCACAGTAAAAATACTTCTGTTACTGATAAATCAGATATATGTACAGTATTTACCAGTCATTTTCTGAGCTTTGCTGATGAATTAAATAAAAATTTAGTTTCTACAGGAAATCATACAACTTTCTTGGCAAATGCCTTTCTGAGACTGATGTCTGAAATACTCCTCTCTGATACAGACAAGAGGGAGATTGAGTCAATAATTAAATCACTGAAGACTAAGGAATCTCGTGGATATGATGGAGTGTCTAGCATAATGTTAAAGTCCTGTGCTGCACATATTAGCACTGTATTTAGCCATATTTGTAATTTTTCCTTCAGGAATGGTCAGTTTCCTGAGCGATTAAAGTACTCAGTAGAAAAGCCACTTTATAAAAAGGGAGAAAGGGATAATGTAGATAATTTTAGACCTATTTCTATGCCATCAGTGTTTGCGAAAGTTATCGAAAAGGCTGTGTATGTAAGGATAATTTATCCTTTTATATCAAACGATTTGCTATCAAATGTACAGTTCAGCTTTAGGAGTCGTTTAACAACTGAAAAATGCTAATTCACTTTTCTATGTGAGGTACTGGATGGGCTAAACAAAAAGTTTTGAACACTTGGCATATTTTCTGATTTAACTATGGCATTTGATTGTGTTGATCACAAAATATTGCTCCAGAAGTTGGACCATTACGGAATACAGGGAGTAGCTCACAATTGGTTCACCTCTTACTTTAGCAACAGGCAGCAAAAGGTCATTATTCACAATTTTGATAACGGCTGTGATGGATCTGAGTGGGGGGGGGGGCAGTGATCAGTGTTGGGGCCACTCCTGTTCCTCATTTATATAAATGATGTGCCCTCTACTATTACAAGTCTAAAATATTTCTGTTTGCTGATAACACTAGCTTGGTAGTAAAGGATGTTGCGTGCAACATTGGCTCAGTTTCAAATAATGCAGTACATGACCTCAGTTCATATCTTGTAGAAAATAAACTAACGTTAAATCACAGCAAGACTCAGTTTTTACAGTTTCTAACACGCAATTCAACAAAACCTGGCATTTTAATTTCACAGAACGGGCATATGATTAGTGAAACTGAGCAGTTCAAATTTCTAGGTGTTCAGATAGATAGTAAGCTGTTGCGGAAAGCTCACGTTCAGCATCTTGTTCAAAGACTTAATGCTGCCATTTTTACTATTCGAACAGTATCATAAGTGAGCGATACTTCGACACGAAAATAAGTGTACTTTGCTTATTTTCATTCGCTTATGTTGTATGGTATTATATTTTGGGGTAACTCTTCCCATTCTACAACGATATTTTTGGCTCAGAAACAGGCGGTTCGGGCAATAAGTGGTGCGAGTTCACGAACCTCTTGACGACCTCTGTTCACGAGTCTTTGTATTATGACATTGGCCTCTCAATATGTATATTCCTTATTGCCGTTTCTTGTTACCAATATTAGTTTATTCCCAAGAATAAGCAGCTTTCACTCGGTTAATACTCGGCAGAAATCAAACCTGCATTTGGATCAGACTTCCTTAACTCTAGTGCGAAAAGGTGTGCAGTATACTGCTGCATCCATTTTCAATAAGCTGCCACTCAAAAAAAAATCTTAGCAGTAATCCACACACTTTCAAATCGAAACTGAAGAGTTTCCTCATGGGTCACTCCTATTCTGTCGAGGAGTTCCTTGAAGAATTAAGCTGATTCTTATTGTATTGCTGATAGCGTTTACTTGAACTTATGGACTGGCTTTTTTCAGGTTCATGAACATTAATTTTTATCTGTTATTACTTTTATGTTGTAATTTCATGTACTGATACATTCCATGACCTTTGAGAGTTGCTCCTCAATTAGGTCCTACGGAACTTGACGTGTAAATAAAAAATAAAATAAAATACAACCTCCAAACCTCCCCACATTTCTTCATAGCTGACAAATCCGGTATTGCAGACCTACTACACACATTTGCCACACCTTCAAAAACTTCCTCCCAGCACCGTACTGAATCCAGAACCAAAAGAGACCTGAAACATTTATGAACCTTTCCACCACAAGACTTAGTGCCACAGAAGTATCAGTCTTTCCAAAGGCCTTACCTTTTGCCCCACTTCCAAATTCACTCACGAGGGACTCAAAGACCTTCTTGTTTTCTCCCTGTCCCTTCTGTCTGAACACGTTTGCCACCAACCCTCCCAATCAGACGCAACCCAAAACCTATATTGAACCCTGCCTGACTGTTCACTTCTCCATCCAACTCTGATCGACCCGCACTACACCCTGTTAACATACCAGAATTTCTTAATCTCAAACCTTGCCTCATCATAATTCCCCAAATACCTCCACATGCAAGCTAACTTAACATCTTCAGAAAGAACTACAATGCACCATCTAAAACTGGATTGTGATGTTATTAGCCTACCTGCTAAGAAAGGCTCCACCACAGTTTTGAATTGCAAGGACTACCAGGCACAAGGAGTCCAACAGCTAGCACATTAGTCCTCCAACAAACCCCACCAGTGACCTCTTTCCAGAAATCCAGCATCACCAATCTCTCCTCAAATTCTTAGGCCCATTCCAAAATCTTTCCCCACAGTCCATCTCTCTCCCCGCCACTCCAATTTTCTACATGCTTCTTAAAATAAAAAAAAACCCAACCACCTAGAACGCCCCATTGTGACCATTTACTGTGCCCCCACAGAGAATCTCTGCTCTCACAGACAAACAACTTCTGCCTATTATATGCTACGTAGCCTTCAACATAAAAGATACCAACCATTTCCTCCACCGACACACGACAATTCCCGTTTCTTTACCACACATTGCCCGACTTGTGAATATTGGTGCCAACTCCATTTACACTAACACCCATGGCCTAGATGCTATTGAACAATAATGTTCCAAATGCCCAATGGATTCCAAACCAACAAGCTCCTTCCTAGTTGCCATCAACAACTATGTCCTCACCTACAATTACTTCTCTTTTGAAGGCATTACATACAAACAAATCCAGGATACAAAACATCCAAAATCCTGAACCCTCACTTGGTTCAGATTCACTGACGACATCTCCATGATCTCGATTGAGGGTGATGACATCATATCCACATTCCTTCGGAACCTCAACACCTTCTCCCCATTCGCTTCACCTGGTGTTCCTCAACCCAACATACTACCTTCCTAGATGTTGACCCCACCTCTAAGATGGCGATACCAGTACCTCTGTCCATATCACACCTACCAACCACCAGCAATACCTCCAATTCAACAGCTGCACCCATTTTCCATACCAAGAGGTCCCTTCCATACAGCCTATCCACCCATGGTTGTCACATCTGCAGTGACGAGCGGTCCCTCTCTAAATACACTGGCAGTCTCATTGAGGCCTTTACAAATTGTAATTATCCCCTCAACCTTGTACAAAAACAAATCTCCTGTGCCGTATCTTTCCAGTTGCGCAACACCTCCCGAAGTCTCACTGTCCGGCCATAGAGAAGCATTCCTGTTGTGACTCAGCACCATCCAGGACTGGAGCAACTGAATCACATTCTCTGTCAGGGTTTCAACTATCTCTTGTTGTGTCTTGGAATGAGGAACATCCTACCCACTATCCTTCCACCTCTCCCACAGTGGTATTTTAGAGCCCACCCAACCTACACAATATCCTCTTCCACCCCTCCACAACCCCTGCTGGCAACCCCTTGCCTATGGCTCATATCCCTGTAATAGACCTAGATGCAAGGTATGTCCCACACATCCACCACCACCACCACCACCACCACCACCACCACCCTGATCACAAGCATCTATCCCACCAAAGGCAGGGCTACCTATGGAACAAATCATGTGATCTACAAGCAAAGCTGCAACCACTGCATTTCATTATACATGGGCATGACAACCAACAAGCTGTCTGTCCACATGAACGGCACCAACAAACTGGCCAAGAAACAGCTGGACCATCCAGTTGCTGAGCACGCTGTCCATTACAATGTTTATTTTAATGACTTTCACAGCCTGTGCCATCGGGCCCTTCCTACTTACACCAGCTTTTCTGAACTGCACAGGTGGGAACTCTCCCTGCAATTTATCCTACATTCCCATAATCCTCCTGGCCTCAACCATCATTAGTCATTGTCCTTCACCTATCTATCCCTTTGCTGTTCCCACTCCATGGCCTTCTATTCCTCAAACACACCCACAGTCTTCATTTCTCTCCTTTTCCACCCCCACACTGCTCTCTGTCTTACATCCTGACTGCACCTAGCTCCCACACCCTCTCTCCACATCTTCCCTGTCTGCTCCCACAAACAGTACCTTACCGACACCCACTAGTACCCTACTCTCCTCCTCCTCCTCCTCCTCCTCCTCCTCCTCCTCCTCCTCCTCCCCCCCCCCCCCCCCACCTTGCTACCCCCATTATGTGCGGTGTGAGCTGCATTTGCGTGAAGGTGTGGGTGTATGTTATCTGTTTCAGAAGAAGGCCTTCTGGCTGAAAGTTTACATGTTTAATAGCCATTTTGCTCCATGTGTGACTCAGCATCTCCGCAGTATGGTGAATAACGATCTATCCTTTTACACTGGTGTTCAAGTACTGGTGCTGTAAGGAATTGCAAATGATGTTGATTATTTTGATGTGTATGGCTGGCAGGTACTGTCTCCAGCAGCAGTTCACGAATGTTAAGTTTGCGACCGCACAGTCTCTCGCTACGACTAGCAACGTAAGTATAAATTATATATAAAAACAAAGATGAGGTGACTTACCGAACAAAAGCGCTGGCAGGTCGATAGACACACAAACAAACACAAACACACACACACAAAATTCAAGCTTTCGCAACAAACTGTTGCCTCATCAGGAAAGAGGGAAGGAGAGGGGAAGACAAAAGGAAGTGGGTTTTAAGGGAGAGGGTAAGGAGTCATTCCAATCCCGGGAGCGGAAAGACTTACCTTAGGGGGAAAAAAGGACAGGTATACACTCGCACACACGCACATATCCATCCACACATACAGACACAAGCAGACATATTTAAAGACAAAGAGTTTGGGCAGAGATGTCAGTCGAGGCAGAAGTGTAGAGGCAAAGAAGTTGTTGAAAAACAGGTGAGGTATGAGTGGCGGCAACTTGAAATTAGCGGAGATTGAGGCCTGGCGGATGACGAGAAGAGAGGATATACTGAAGGGCAAGTTCCCATCTCCGGAGTTCGGATAGGTTGGTGTTGGTGGGAAGTATCCAGATAACCCGGACGGTGTAACACTGTGCCAAGATGTGCTGGCTGTGCACCAAGGCATGTTTAGCCACAGGGTGATCCTCATTACCAACAAACACTGTCTGCCTGTGTCCATTCATGCGAATGGACAGTTTGTTGCTGGTCATTCCCACATAGAATGCATCACAGTGTAGGCAGGTCAGTTGGTAAATCACGTGGGTGCTTTCACACGTGGCTCTGCCTCTGATCGTGTACACCTTCCGGGTTACAGGACTGGAGTAGGTGGTGGTGGGAGGGTGCATGGGACAGGTTTTGCAACGGGGGCGGTTACAAGGATAGGAGCCAGAGGGTAGGGAAGGTGGTTTGGGGATTTCATAGGGATGAACTAACAGGTTACGAAGGTTAGGTGGACGGCGGAAAGACACTCTTGGCGGAGTGGGGAGGATTTCATGAAGGATGGATCTCATTTCAGGGCAGGATTTGAGGAAGTCGTATCCCTGCTGGAGAGCCACATTCAGAGTCTGGTCCAGTCCCGGAAAGTATCCTGTCACAAGTGGGGCACTTTTGTGGTTCTTCTGTGGGGGATTCTGGGTTTGAGGGGACGAGGAAGTGGCTCTGGTTATTTGCTTCTGTACCAGGTCGGGAGGGTAGTTGCGGGATGCGAAAGCTGTTTTCAGGTTGTTGGTGTAATGATTCAGGGATTCCGGACTGGAGCAGATTCGTTTGCCACGAAGACCTAGGCTGTAGGGAAGGGACCATTTGATGTGGAATGGGTGGCAGCTGTCATAATGGAGGTACTGTTGCTTGTTGGTGGGTTTGATGTGGACGGACGTGTGAAGTTGGCCATTGGACAGGTGGAGGTCAACGTCAAGGAAAGTGGCATGGGATTTGGAGTAGGACCAGGTGAAACTGATGGAACCAAAGGAGTTGAGGTTGGAGAGGAAGTTCTGGAGTTCTTCTTCACTGTGAGTCCAGATCATGAAGATCATGAAGATATTGATAGATATATTGACTCTTCTTTGAACAGTGATATTTACCTCTTCTTTCTCAAAGAAGAGGAAGATGCGGCGTCTGGCTGCAAGACAAAGAATGCAGTATAATACACTCATAAATAATCACATCATGTGTTCCGAAGTTTGCAGGCTATGGTGTATCCAGAGATCATTTTCAGAATGAAGTAATTTAGAAACGAAAGACATTGTCTACATTTCCAGAAGATATATTTTAAAAAATTTTACGCAAACGTATACTGTTGCCCAACATACAAATAATTGAAAGTGAAAATTTGATATCAGCTTAGGGAAACAGAATACACACATTTGTTAATCTTTCTTTTTGTACATCTCTTTTTAGATAAGATCCATCACTTCTCATAATACCTGGAAGTTTAGTTGACAAGAGGATATTGTATTCTTTATCATTTTATTACTACAACAGACAGCAAAAGCTCAGTGAACACCTGTTAACCACATCTTCCTTGCTCAACTTGTCCTGTCCCGTGCTGCAATGAGTTTGCAACCTCATGCACCAACCCTAGTCAGTCACTGTTGGAATTATGGATATTCTTTGCATAGTGCCATATCTCTCAAGACATCATTAGGCTGACTATTGTACTAGACTAATTTGGTACCACTACCTAATCAACACACAATTTAATTTTAAAAGCTATTTCAACTGCTACAGATAAACCACCTAATATTTCCCAACACTGGGTGCTGCATAAGCACTATTTGTTTGGGCTGAATTAACCTACATTTTGCAGAAATGCAGCGGCGAATATCAGGGGAACCAACAGAAAAATTTGTCTCAAGACTCATAGGAGAGACACCCAGTAGAATCTCGATTATGACAATCATTGAAAGATGGAATAGGAATGAACAATATGGAAAAATGTTTAAAGTATAATGTGCAAAATAATTTTAATAAATATCTTTTTATAAATAACATGTGAATAACAATTGTTAAAAATACTATTTAAAGCAAAAACTTCTGAAGTACCATCCACATTACTCTCTTTTAGAACAAATATTGCATAATGCGGTACATAAAATGTCTCTTCCATATACAGTAATAAAATATGTAATTTTTCACAGCCTTTATGATAAAAACAGACGGATTCTTCTGACAGAGGATTTGAAAAATTTGTTGACACTTAGGGACAACAGTTTCTTCGCTTGTTCAGTTGAGTGAGCGTAATTGTCTCCTCAATTTTATTGGGTTCTGGACTGTCTAGGTAATCCTCAGCGATCATCTGAAAAAGCTTATCTGAAAATTTAAAACAGAGTGAACATATGTTAAGTATTGGCTATTAACAAAACATTGAATATAGTTACAATAATTTTTAGCTGTTGGTACAGCACATCCACTTATTAAAGACACACACAAAAAGTTTTTGTGGGAAACACAATTTACGAACAAGGATAGGTTACTCAACATAAATAAAAACTTAGAAAGCATTGCATAGCAACATGGAAAGTATAATTAAGGCTATGTAATACCACTACCCAGTTTTTGGATAAAATAATCATAAGATGTGAGAAAGCTGCAGGGAAACATTGCATTAGTGTGGGCAGGCCGGTATCCGCAAGTGTGGCAACATGGGTCAGAATAACTTACATATAAGGCGACTGCAAAATGAGGCTCACCGAACTCAGCATAAAACTGCACCACATAGCAGTAATAGCCACAGCAGGCAGGTCAATGGCATCACACCAGGGGATGTGTCTTCTTGTGGGTGACATGACTTAGGGTCGGGTTTCAGCAAAGCAAATGCACTTCAGAGTGGTATATACTTTGATTTTGAGGTAGAAGCATTCTGTCATCACCAGAGTCCAGCAGTATCACCATGCCGCCAAGGGCCACACCAGGCAGAGACACAAACGGGCATCACCAGCAGCATGACTGGGCTACCCCTGCACCACCAGCACAAAGTTCCTAATGGACTTAGTGCCACTGCCTTGCCAACCTGACCCGTCCTTGCTGCCTCCAGCTCTGAGCTTATCGTGGGACTTAATGCCTCAGTGCCAGCCACTGATTCCTAATAGAGGGCAGCAAGCTGAAGCCCACACTCTGCCATCTCCATGCACCACTACAGCACATGCGTGCTAAGCCAAGGGACCACCATGATTCCATGCCGCCAAGAGAAATTGGATGGTGCTGATGTCATGGCTATAGCCTCTGGAGACTACTGGCCTGCCACAGGCTTTCTGCCAGCATCACATGGCACCTATGCAGCACCCAGTGCTGAAGCCATTGCCTGTGTGTCAGTGTCAGCCAGGGACAACACAGTAAGGTTTATTTGCCCCACTCAACTGTTTAAATTGTATATTGAATTAGAACAGTATATTCTTTACTGTCAAAAATGTTTCCATTGTGGCAACTGGCCTTTCACCACCACTCAATGCCCTCCCTCACTCCAAGTGCAACTGCACTCTTCAGCTATCACAAAGTGAACTGCAGTTGTATTGTTACAAGGGTAAGTCAAAACATTGCAAATATCAATTTACTTTATACCATGTTTTAAGTTATGTATATAGGTTTTGTTAATAGTAGCATATGGTTTGTTTATCGTAGGAGGATGCGGGACATCGTGTGACAGTCAGTACAAAGAGAACAGGTGTGCTGCTTAAGTGTATATGAGCAGTAAAGAGTTCGGTTGTGTGGTATTTGTGAGCCAGAAGAATGTCCATCGAAATGCATAGCGAAATGCATCCCACGTATGCTGACTACTGTTTATCATCGAAAACAGTGTTTAGACTGGATATAGGAGTTTAGCAGGGGAAAGGGAAACCATCAGATCGAGAGTGTCATGGCCATCTTGTTGGTTGGTTGGTTGGTTGGTTGAGGTTTAAGGGACAAAACAGCAAGGTCATCAGTCCCTTGTTTCAAATATGCGCCATTCCGCTAATGGGACAACTCAGTAAAGTCAGAACAATAAAACGGAAAAAGGGAAAAAACGTAAAAAGGCAGTCATGTTGTCATTGGTAAAAAACAAAATGAGGGAAGTCGGCAAGAGAACGAACCCAACACCATGCTGAAGCAGCATAGGCAAGACCACCTGTGACTTAAAAGGTACAACTGCTATAATGTAGAAAGTACGTATGGGAATAGAAAGACTAACCAAGCCTTTAAAAAAGAGAGAAAGGGTAAAAACAGAGTAAAAGGAGAAGAAAAGAGGAATTCGGTCAGGGAGGTGAATCAGGAATCTCCGAACACTGCTTACAGTGGGAGACACCCAAACACTCACCGCCCTGCCCCAACACCAGAGAGAGAGATTAAAAACCTTAAAACTGAGAATAAAAACCACTTTCCCGGAGGAAACCGAGAACCAGAGAGACCATCCGGGAATCGTCAGCCAACATCAAAGGTAAAGTGTGGGGGAGCCTGTACTTAGCACGCAGAGCCAAAAGAAGGGGGCATTCAACCAAAATGTGGGCTACTGAATGGAAGGCTCCACAACCACATAGTGGGGGTGGCTCATCACGCAAAAGAAAACCATGGGTCAACCGAGTATGGCCAATGCGGAGACGACACAGTGTGGTCGAGTCCTTTTGGGAGAGGCGAAAGGAAGAACGCCACGGGCCTGGTGTCACCTTAATTGCACGAAGTTTATTAGACAGGGGAGTAGCCTCCCAAGAATTGGCCTATGACTGTGCGAAGTGGGATTTGATGTGAAGCCGTAAATCCGCTGCAGGAGGGGCTACAGAAAACGGGGGGTAAGTAACTGCTCCCCCAGCCAAACGATCAGCGAGCTCATTACCCGGGATACCCACATGGCCAGGGACCCAAAGGAAGTCAATAGAACAAGCAGCACGGTGAATATCAGCGAGATGGTCATGGATGGCAGCGACCAAGGGATGGCGCGAAAAACACCAGTCAATAGCAAGAAGGCCACTCATTGATTTTTTTTTTTTTTTTTTTGTGGTTTTAGGGCGCACAACTTCAATGGTCATTAGCGCCCTGACTACTCTAAGAATGCACCGCGAGGCACAAGTTGACCACAACAACTAAAAGGGAAAACACGATAAAAGACAGACTGACAGGCATAGGATTAAAAAACAGCATCATCAAATGTCCTTAGCGAGGTTTGTCAAATTGATGAAACGAAGAACACGAGCAGCTGCTCGTGGGTCATCCGCTAAAATGGCATCGAAGGTATCTGGCAGGTTAAGATCGAGGCGCAGTGTGTTAAGATCTGGACAGGACATTAAAATGTGTCGAACTGTCAGCAAGTGCCCACATGGGCAGAACGGCGCCGGCGCAGCCATCAGCAGATGGCGATGGCTGAACCGGCAGTGTCCAATTCTTAACCGGGCTAAAACGACCTCCTCCCGCCAAGAAGGGCGTGAGGAGGACGTCCAAGCCACGGGAAGAGGTTTTAAGGCCCGAAGCTTGTTGTCTGTAAGTGCAGCCCAATCGGCATGCCACAGAGATAAGATGCGCCGACAAATCACCCTGCTAAAATCGGACGAAGGGACGCAACAAGAAGCTGTCCGAGGCTGGAGGACGGCAGCCTTGGCCGCGGCATCTGCAGCTTCGTTCCCAGGGATACCGACATGGCCAGGAACCCACATAAAGCTAACTGGAGAACCGACGTCCACCAGCTGCTGAAGAGAGCGTTGGATCCGGTGTACGAAAGGGTGAACCGGGTACGGATCACTGAGGCTCTGGATGGCGCTCAGGGAATCTGAGCAGATGACATAAGCAGAATGTCGGTGGCGGCAGATGTAAAGAACAGCCTGGTAGAGGGCAAAGAGCTCAGCTGTGAAGACCGAACAATGGCCATGGAGCCGGTATTTGAAACTTTGTGCCTCGACAATAAAGGAACACCCGACCCCGTCATTGGTCTTAGAGCCATCTGTATAAATGAAAGTCATGTCGATGAACTTCGAACGAAGTTCCAAAAAACGGGAGTGGTAAACCGAACCGGGGGTGACCTCTTTTGGGAGCGAGCTGAGGTCAAGGTGAACGCGGACCTGAGCCTGGAGCCAAGGTGGCGTGCGGCTCTCGCCCACTCGAAAGGTTGCAGGGAGTGAAAAATTAAGGTGTTGAAGGAGGCGACGGAAGCGAACTTCAGGGGGTAGCAGGGCAGAGACATACAACCCGTATTGACGGTCAAGAGAGTCGTCAAAAAAGGAACGATAAGACGGATGGTCGGGCATTGACAGTAGCCGACAGGCATACCGACAAAGCAGTATATCGCGCCGGTAGGTGAGTGGCAATTTGCCAGCGTCAGCATGAAGACTCTCTATGGGACTGGTATAAAATGCTCCGATCGCAAGTCGTAAACCCCGATGTTGTATGGAGTTGAGGCGGCGTAAGATGGATGGCCGTGCAGAGGAGTATACAAAGCTCCCATAATCCAGCTTGGCGGTTCGATCCGCTCCCCACGACAGACCACTGAGAACACGGAGGACATTTAAAGAACGGGTACAACGGGCGGCCAAATATGACACATGTGGAGACCAGCTAAGTTTCCTGTCAAATGTAAGGCCTAAAAATTTGGTTGTCTCCACGATTGGGAGAGCAACGTGACCAAGTCGTAAGGACGGTGGGAGAAACTCTTTGTAGCGCCAGAAGTTAATACAGACCGTCTTCTCGGCAGAAAAACGGAAGCCATTGGCGACACTCCAGGAGTAAAGACGGTCAAGAGAACGCTGAAGACAGCGCTCCAGGACACATGTACACTGCGCGCTGCAATAGATGGTAAAATCGTCCACGAAAAGGGAGCCTGATACATCAGCTGGGAGGCAACCCATTATTGGATTGATCGCGATGGCGAAGAGAGCGACGCTCAAAACTGAGCCCTGCGGCACCCCATTCTCCTGGCGGAAGGTGTCGGACAGGACAGAACCCACACGTACCCTGAACTGTCGATCCATTAAAAAGGAACGAATAAAAAGAGGGAGACGACCGCGAAGGCCCCATGTATGCATGGTGCGGAGAATGCCCGCCCTCCAACAGGTGTCGTAAGCCTTCTCCAAGTCAAAGAACACAGCCGCGGTCGGGCGCTTCCGCAAGAAGTTATTCATAATGAAGGTCGACAAGGTAACCAGATGGTCAACAGCAGAGCGGCGCCTACGAAATCCACATTGTACATTGGTAAGTAGGCGTCGAGACTCGAGCAGCCAAACCAATCGAGAGTTAACCATTCGCTCCATCACTTTACAGACACAGCTGGTAAGCGAGATGGGTCGATAACTGGAAGGCAAGTGCTTGTCCTTCCCCGGCTTAGGAATCGGGACAACAATAGACTCGCGCCAGCATGCGGGAACATGTCCCTCAATCCAGATGCGATTGTATGTACGAAGAAGAAAACCTTTACCCGCAGGAGAAAGGTTCTTCAGCATCTGAATATGAATAGAATCTGGCCCTGGAGCAGAGGACCGTGATCGGCCAAGTGCGTTTTCGAGTTCCCGCATGGTGAATGGGGCATTATAACTTTCACAATTCGAGGAGCGGAAGTTAGGTGGCCTAGCCTCCTCTGCCTGTTTGCGGGGGAGGAAGGCAGGGTGGTAATGAGCGGAGCTCGAAACCTCTGCGAAAAAGCGGCCGAAGGCATTGGAGACAGCCTCAGGGGCCACAAGGACGTCATTCGCGACCTTCAAGCCAGAAACTGGTGAGTGGACCTTAGTGCCAGATAGCCGGCGCAGGCTACCCCAGACAACAGAAGAAGGAGTAAAACTGTTGAAGGTGCTTGTGAAAGCAGCCCAGCTGGCTTTCTTGCTTTCTTTGATAATACGACGACACTGAGCACGTAATCGTTTATAATTGATACAATTCGCCACTGTAGGGTGGCGTTTAAATGTGCGTAAAGCACGTCGACGAGCACGTAAAGCGTCTCTACATGCTGCGGTCCACCAGGGGACCGGTACGCGACGTGGAGAAGAAGGAGGGTGAGGGATGGAATATTCAGCAGCAGCGAGAATGACTTCCGTGAGGTGTGCGACCTGACGATCGCAGCTTGGAAAGGTTTGATCCTGAAAGGTCGCCCTGGAAGAGAAGAGCCCCCAGTCCGCCTTGGAGATGGTCCAATTAGAGAAGCACGGAGAGGGGGTATGCTGCAGGAGATGGATAACACACGGGAAGTGGTCGCTCGAATATGTATCAGAAAGTGCATACCACTCAAACCGGCATGCAAGTTGGGGAGTACATATAGAGAGGTCTAAATGGGAATAGGTGTGAGATGTGTCCGAAAGAAAAGTAGGGGCGCCAGTATTGAGGCAGACAAGATCGAGCTGGTTGAAAAGGTCTGTTAACAAGGAGCCCCTCGGGCAGGATGCTGGAGAGCCCCAAAGGGGATGGTGGGCATTGAAGTCTCCAGTTAACAAAAATGGTGCAGGTAGCTGAGCAATAAGTTGCATCACGTCTGCCCCGGTAACGGCAGATGACGATGGAGTGTAAACGGTACAAAAGGAAAACGTAAAAGTGGGGAGAGTAATGCGGATGGCAACTGCCTGCAGGCCGGTGTGCAACGTGATGGGATCGTAGTAAATATCATCCCGGACCAGCAACATAACCCCTCCATGAGCTGGGATACCTACCACAGGGGGTAGGTCAAAACGCACAGAGGTGTAGTGTGCCAAGGCAATTTGATCGCATGGGCGTCGCTTCGTTTCCTGGAGGGCTACGACGAGCGGACGGTGCAAGCGGAGCAGCAACTTCAAGTCCTCTCGGTTGGTGCGAATGCTGCGAATATTCCAGTGAATAAGTGTCATCGTAAGAAAAGGAAGATGAGAGAAGTGGTCACCTCGAAGGCCGCTTAGGGCCTGGCTTCGAGCGAGCACTGCCGCCGCTATCAGTAGGCGGACAGTCATCGTCCATTGGGTCTATAGGGTCATCGGCCATCTCGGGAGGATGGCCGAGAGGGGGAGCTTCCTCCGCCAGTGAACGGCCAGATGTACGGCTACCAGCGGTGCGGCCAGGCGAAACGGATGACGGCCTGGGGCGGCAACCGCTGGGTGACTCAGGAGAAGAAAAGCGCCGTGGCGGAGAAGGAGAACTGTGCTTCCTATGCGCCTTTTTGGAAGGATGTGTAGTGGAAGTACCGGTCGAAGGCTGGGAGGTCGAGGTACGGAGGAAGTCTGCACGGGATGGTTCCTTCTTGAAGGCCCGTGCATCTGACTTCGATGTCTTCGTCTTAGCTGAAGCTGAGGAAGGTGCTCGTGTCTGTGGGGTGATGGGAGGCAGAGGAGACGTCGACCGCGCGATCTTAGCACTGGCCGAACGGACGACCGTGGTGCTGAAGGTCAGATCGCATGTCTGGGTTGCTACCTCCCGGGTAGTCCGAGGAGAGGCGAGGACAGTACTGTATTTCCCCGCTGGGAGCAGCGTGGGCTTCCTACTAGCCAATAGCCTGCGAGCAGCCGAGGTGGACACTTTCTCTTTGACCCGAATTTCTTGGATACAGCATTCTTCCTTATAGACAGGACAGTCGCGGGAGGATGCGGCATGGTCACCCTGGCAGTTCACACAACGAGGAGACGGAGGTGGACAGTCACCCTCATGGGCATCCCTGCCACAAGTGACACATTTAGCCGCATTGGAACAAGACTGTCGAGTGTGATTGAAACGCTGACACTGGTAGCAGCGCGTAGGTGTCGGGACATAGGGGCGAACAGAAATAACCTCGTAGCCCGCCTTGATGCGCGATGGCAGCTTAACACTATCGAAGGTCAAGAAAATTGTCCGGGTCGGTACAAGGTCATTGTTGACCTTTTTCATGACCCTATGGACAGCCGTCATGCCCTGCTCAGCGAGGAATGATTGAAGCTCCTCGTCAGTCAATCCGTCGAGGGAGCTAGTATAGACTACACCACGAGACGAATTCAAAGTTCGGTGGGCCTCCACCCGGACAGGGAACGTGTACAGGAGGGTGGCCCGAAGCAGTTTTTGTGTCTGAAAGGCACTCTCAGTTTCTAGTAATAAGGTGCCGTTACGCAACCTGGTACAAGATTTGACAGATCCGGCTATGGCATGTACGCCCTTCTGAATAACGAAAGGGTTGACAGAGGAAAAATCCTTTCCGTCCTCAGATCGAGAAACTACGAGGAACTGTGGGGCAGGCGGTAGTACTTTTGTCACTGTTGGCTGGTCACGTTTCCGTTTTTGGGTCGAAGTCGAAAGAGATGGATTAGAATCCATTGCGGAGGAATCCCCCATGATTGCCAGCGTCTCCGATGGCGCGCTCCTTCCTTGTGGGGACCCTCTCAGAGGGCACTCCCGCCTTAGGTGAATGTTTACACCTCAGGTCACACCTCCCGAGAAACAGACGGAGGGACCAATCGGCATGGTCAGAAGGTATCAGCTCAGGCAATCACCCCTCCCCGGGCCTGGCCTTTACCAGGGGGTACGCGCGTGTCTTACATGTCTACCCAGGGCGGGGACTTACGCGTTACCCCGTCACCGGCTACGCGTGCGAATGCGTGGGTCGGCCTTCAGGCACGCACAGGGAGGAAGGAAGAAGAGGAAAAAGAAGAGAGAGAGGGAGAAAGAGGACAGACTGTCTCAAACGCCGAGGCGGAGACCAGAGAAGGCAAGGAGAAGAAGGCAATGAGAAAGCAAAGGCAATGAGAAGGCAAGGAGAAAAAGGCAATGAGAAGGCAAGGAGAAAAAGGCAATGAGAAGGCAAGGAGAAGTCAAGGGAAAGAGTAAGGAAGACAGTGAGGTGGAGAAGAGCAAAGAAAGGAACCAACAAAAGGAAGGAAGAAACGAGAAGTAAAAAACCAAAAAGACCACGATGATAGGTCGTGGAACCGTCCGTCTCCGGACGCAGGCGCTAACTACCCCCGTGAGGGGGATGGACTCCTTTTAGTCGCCTCTTACGACAGGCAGGAATACCGCGGGCCTATTCTAATCCCCGGACCCGCAGGGGGGACAGGCAATCGTTGTGCAGCGAGATAGAGCTCTGGATCAGGGTGGATAGTAGTACGGCGACAGAAGTGGACCACTCGCGATTTTAAAGGAGAGAATTGAAACCCGTGTGAGAGGGTCCATGCAGAGGCGCGCCGTATAGCTACCTGGAGCTGCCGCTCTGCAGATGCCATCGTGAAGGAACTAACCCAAATGCAGAAATCATCCACATACAGGGCAAGGGCGACCAAGAGACCGACAGAGGCCAGAAGTCCATCGATAGCAATTAGGAAAAGAAGGACACAAGACAGAACCCTGTGGGATGCCCGTCTCCTGGGTCCGTGGAGAACTAAAAGCAGTACCAACTCGAACTCTGAATGACCGACGATGGCCATCTTGTGGCAGTGACAACTGAAACTACAAAAGGCATATGGAACGTATCATTATGACCTGCGTGGGACAACTGATGACTTCATGTGCTGTAGGCTGTTCACACGAAACCATTTAGCACTGTGCACAAGCAGTGCAAGTTTCATTAACTGGGTGCCCTGCATGTTGACTGCATGAACAGGATTGTTCTGCCTTTGCAGCACCTTACTTGGTACGCTGAGGAAGTAGAGGACTTCGGGATATGAATTTATACAGGGTGGGTGATGTTCACAACTTTCAACCAAAACTGAACAACTGTCCATGGCATGGAAACATTCCATCAGACAACAGGGCTGTGCTCATCACAGTTTGGGACATGCAATGGGTCGTACAGATGAAATTTCAGCCACATGGTGAGACTGGAAGTGCGTTGCACTGCAACACTGGGAGCTCCGACAGGACATTCGTTACAAGTGACCTAGCCACTCAATGAAGGGAGTTTTTGTTCAAATGTGGTAGTTGTTATGAACACTTCATTCGAAATACTTGGAACATCCATCCTACTGTTCCAACTTAGCATCCAGTGACTCATCCATTCAGGTTCCTAAAATATAATTTGGGTTTCTATCATTTTGAAAGTGTGGTGCAGCTGAAAAGGTTACACACACACACACACACACACACACACACACACACACACACACACACACACACATTGGCTGTGACTGCAACCAAAAGACTTCTTTACTTCTGGTTATCAGTAACGTGTAAAGAGATGGTAGAGAGTCTAAATGTACAGGGTGCATAAGTAGAAGAGTGGAATAAATTTCAGGAAGTTACTTTATTATTGCCTCTATCCTCTTTTGCAGTTTATTTATTGACTTAAACACACATTTATTCATATAAACATCTGAGACTGATGATGGCAAATGAAACTGGAATGTCATACCAGTCTTTTTGGTTTGTATGCCATAATGGCTTATTCTCTAATACAGAGTACAGAAAGGCACAAAATACACTGGAATATGATTTATTTCCCTGACTCTTCAAATACACAAAATCTCTCAACAATTTCATTACTTGCCAGCTTTCTCAGATATTGGTGGGGGTGGGGGTGGGGGGGGGGGGAGGGGGGCAGGGGGGGGAGGGGGGCAGGGGGGGGAGGGGGGCAGGGGGGAGGGGGGCAGGGGGGGAGGGGGGCAGGGGGGGAGGGGGGCAGGGGGGGAGGGGGGGGGGGAAGAAAGTTTGCTTGGAAGTGCTCTTTCATCTTCGGGCTTATTCGGAATAAGTGTTTCTTCCTTGTCTTCTACAATTTGACTCTAGTGCATTTCTTCTCTATAAGAATTCTTTGAAGATTTTATTAAAACACCAAGGTGTGAAACTTTCTTTAGTGTTGCTTCTCTTTTTCTTCTGCCCAAGATTAGCACCGAGTTCCACTTAGTTGCTTTCTTCCAACCATTTTCTTCAGTGATTATCAAAATACTGCTAAGTAGCATCCATTAATGACAGAGCAGAAATCGCATAAGTCACTTGCACTTCATTTAACCAACTAACACAAACTATATTCAGTAGTCTGTATGGAAATCATACAGAGAGCATCTGCTACACTTTACTATTCTAGCAACAAGCACTAGAAAAGTTTCAGGAAATATGTCTTGTTTATGCAGAGGAAAAAATAATACACATGAATATTTCCATTGGAGTTAGTTAATTAACACCATTTAAACCACTTTGTAGCAATCATCAACCGAAAAACAAAGAACTAATAAACTCCACTACTAGTATAACGAACTATTTCTTATCTTTGCTAATAATATCAAGAGTAAATGACACTACATAAAACACTTATGCATTTTGCATGAACTAATTTTTCCTTGTGAGAGGGAGATTTAAATTTTAGGAACAATTTTCCATGACTATCGCCACCCTAGGCAGTTGCCCAGTTTGCGCCCTCCCTCACCCCCCCCCCCCCCCCCCCCCCCCCCCCTCATGCATGGTTGCTTACATCTTTGGGTAGGTTTAGTGACATCACTGAACAGTCAAAGGGACTATGTCTGTGATACAATATCCACAGTCAACGTCTGTCTTCAGGAGTTCTGGGAATTGGGGTGATGCTAAACTTCTTATTGATGTTTGTACTTCAGTGTTATCTTCAATCATGTTACACTTTGATCAAGGTGGCAATGTAAGTATTGATACCATTTCAAAATTCTCCAACAGAATCAGTGAGGCTTCTATGAATTTCATACTGTTTAGTTAGTGAGTATACTACCTACCTTCTGGTTCCAAATAATTACTTTTGTCAAAATTATTCCAAGACCGATTCCATCTATGTGTGTTTGGCAAAAATTCAATAACCGAACATATTAATTGTTCAGTTTACACATTATTTCTGTTTCCCTGTTTACAGTATTTTTTGAATTTTCTTAAATGCACCCTTTATATGAGTGTAGGAATAAATAGTTTCTCTACAAATAAAGATATAGATCTGGCTGATTTTATTTAATTACTGATTAATTCTAATTCTTTTTGGATCAGTATATAAAAACAGTGTGATCATTTGTAATAAGACTTTTTTAAACAAACAAAAGCACAAGCCATACAAAATAAAACAAAAATCCACCTACAAGTGGCGAACAGGACAGAATGAACTTTTTATGTGGGAAAACATGACTTATGACAAGTATTAATCATAAATTTCATAATTCCCAAGTACACCACTAATATTACATACCAACATTATACCCAGTTTTGCTTGATGTTTCTATGAACTTTGCTTGTAGGCCCTCTGCATATTTTTCCGCCATCCCGATTTCAACTTGTCGGGGTGTGCCTTCCGAAACGGTGTCATATTTGGTACCACACAAATATACTTTGCAGTCCTAAGCAAACATAAAATATATATATATATAAAATGACAAAAGTAATTTAGATCAACAGCTACGAGGAGGAAAAATCTCTGCATTTTAGGAGTGAATGACTACTTACATTTTAAAGATTATATATATAAAGTTAGAAAAACAATATTATGGAAAGGGTAGCTGCTACTCACTATATAGCGGACATGCTGAGTCAAGTCCTTCATTGAACACACACACACACACACACACACACACACACACACACACACACACACACAGTGCAGCCAGGAGGTAGGTGGAGGATGGGAAAGAGAGGGTGGGGGTGGGAGTAATGGAGAAAGACTGTGTGCTGGTGGAATAGAGGGCTGCATAGTCCTCGAATGGAAACAGGGCAGGGGCTAGATGGGTAAGCACAATGACTAATGAAGGCTGAGGCCAGGAGGGTTACAGGAACAGGGTGGTCAAGTTTTTTGGCCACAGTTTGTCGGCAGCCAATCATGCAGATTGACAGCTTGTTGGTTGCCATGCCCATGTAGAATGCAGCACAGTGGTTGCAGCTTAGCTTGTAGATCACATGATTAGTTTCACAGGTAGCCCTACCTTTGATAGGATAAGTGATGTTTGTGACTGGACTGGAGTGGCTGGTGGTGTGAGGATGTATGGGACAGGTCTTGCATTTAGGGCTACTACAGGGATATGAGCCAGGAGGCAAGGGGGTTGGGAGCAAGGGATGTGTAGGGATGGACATGGATATCATGTAGGTTTGGAATGCTGCAGAACACCACTGTGGGAGGGGTGGGCAGTATAGTAGGCATGACGAGATTTACAGAATTTAATGGGACTCTGAAGTGGTGGGTAACTGGAAAGAAAGTTTGGGGGGGGGGGGGGGGGGGGGGAGATAACTACAGTCTGCAAAGACCTCAGTGAGATCCTTTGTGTATTTTGAGAGTGGCTGCTTGCTTGTCACTGCAGATGCGATGGCCATGGGTGACTAGGCTGTCTGGAAAGGACTTCTTGGTATGGAATGAGTGGCATTGTCTAAGTGGAGGTACTGCTGGTAGTTTGTAGATCTAATGTGGACAGAGCTACTGATGCAGCCATCTCTGAGATGGAGGTAAACATCGAGGAAGGTGGCTTGTTGGGTTGAGCAGGACAAGGTGAAGCAAATGGGGAGAAGCTGTTGAGGTTCTGGAGGAATGTGGGTAAGGTGTCCTCACCCAAGAGCCAGATCACAAAGATGCCAATGAATCTAAATCAAGTGAAGGGTTTAGGATTCTGTATGTTTAGGAAGGATTCATCTAGATGGCCCATGAATAGGTGATGCCATACAGGTCCAAATAACTGTATCCTGGATTTGTTTGTACGTAATACCTTCAAAGGAGAAGTAACTGTGGTGAGGTATAGTTGTTCATGTTTACTAGGAAGGAGGTGGTTGGTTTGAATCCATTGGGTGTTGGGAAAAGTACTGTTCAATAGCTGTAAGGTCAAGGGCATTAGGGATGTTAGTGTAAAGGGAGGCGGCATCAATAGTGATGAGCAGGGCACTATGTGGTAAAGGAGCAGGAACTGTGGAGTCTGGAGCATGTGATTGGTATGTTTTATATAGGAGGGTTTATTCCAGGTAACAGATGGAATGAGTTGGTCTACGGGAGGGGAGATTCCCTCAGTGGTGGCATAGTGACCAATCACAATGGGGTGTCCTGGGCAGTTAGGTTTATAGACTTTAGGAAGCACGTAGGAGGTTGGAGCACGGGGAGTGATGGGGTGAATAGAGAGATGAACTCTGGGGAGAGGTCGGTGTTGGCCTAAGGATTTGAGGAGAGACTAGAGATCCTGCTGGATTTCTGGAATGGGGTCAATGTGGCAGGTTTTATGGGAGGATTAATCTATGGCTGGTGGAGTCCTTTTGGTGAGAAAGTCCTTGTGGTTCAAAACAATAATGGCGTAGCCTTTGTCAGCATGTAAAGATAATGTCAGAATCAGATTTTACACGGTGGATTGGGGTTCTTTCTGCATGGTTAACCCTCACCTTCCAAAACTCACTCCCACCACCACACAGCATCCAAAACACAGTTATGAACCTTTACTCCAAAAGCCTTAGCCCCACAGAAATATTGGTGCTTTTCAAAGGCGCCACCTTTTGCCCCACTCCAAAATTCCATCATTTAGGACTTGGTAAAAACCCTCTCTCCTCCCAGTCCGTATAGCCACTAACTCTACCAATCAGACTTAACAAGAAACCAATGTTGAACCCTGCCTAACTCACTTCACAACTCCATCCAACTGTGATCTACCTACACTGCCCTCAAAACAACCCCTGTTAACAGAATGTCTTTACTTCTAATCTTGCTTCACCATAATTCCCCAAAACTCTTAACATGCAAACTTATCTTACACCGACAGAAAGAACTGCAATCCACCACCTAAAAACTGATCCTAACCTTAGAATCCTACATGCTCACAAAGGCTACACCACTATTGTCTTGAACTGCAAAGATTACATGGCATAAGGACCCTGCCAGCATCATCGCCAGTCTCCTCAAATCATTAAGCCCACCCCAGAATCTCAACCCACAGTCCACCTCTCTCCTCAACCCTACCACTCCCAACACTCCCTCCTATTTTCTACATGCTTCCTTAAGTTATAAACCCAATCACCCAGGACACCTCATTGTCGCTGATTACTGTGCCCCCAATGAAATCCCTGCTCTCTTAGACCAACACCTTCAGTCTAATAGACAAAACCTACCCTCCTATATAAAAGATACCAACAATTTCCTCCACTGACTCTCCACAGTTCCTGTTCCTTCACCACTCAGTGCCCTGCTTGTCACTATTAACACCACCTACATTTACACTAACATCCGTAATGCCCATGGCCTTACCACTATTGAAAACTATCTTTTCCGAAGCCCGACGAATTCCAAACCAACAAGCTCCTTCCTAGCTGCCACGAACAACTATGTCCTCACCTACAATTATTTCTCCTTTGAAGGCATTACCTACAAACAAATCCAGGATACAGCTATGGGCACTAGTATGGACAGTGCCATTCAAACCCACTGGTGGGCCATCTAGAGGAATCCTTCTGAAACATCCAGAATCCTGAACCCCTCAACCTGGTTCAGATTCACTGATGACATCTCCATGATCTCAACTGAAGGCAATGACACCACATCCACATTCCTCCAGAACCTCAACACCTTCTCCCCATTCGCTTCACCTGGTGCTACTCAACCCAACATACTACCTTCCCAGATATTTACCCCCACCACAAAGATGGCTACACCAGTAGCTCCGTCCATATCACACCTACAACCACCAGCAATACCTCCACTTCCACAGCTGCCACCAATTCCATACCAAGAAGTCCCTTCCATACAGTCTATCCAACCGTGGTTGTTGCATCTGCAGTGATGTGCGGTCCCTCTCTAAATACACCGACAGTCTCACCGATGCCTTTACAGATTGTAATTATCCTCCCAACCTTGTACAAAAACAAATCTCCTGTGCCTTATCTTTCCAGTCACCCACCACCTCCCGAAGTCACACTGTCCAACCATAGAGAAGCATTCCCATTGTGATTCAGTACCATCCAGGACTGGAGCAACTGAATTACATTCTCCATCAGGTTTATGGCTGCCTCTTGTGCCCTGTAATGAGAAATTTCCTAACCACTATCCTCCCACCCCTCCCCCAGTGGTATTCCACCGCCAACCGAACCTACACAATATCCTTGTCCATCCCTACACATCCCCTGCTCCCAACCCCCTCGCCTCAGGGCTCATATCCTTGTATTAGACCTAAATGCAAGACCTGTCCCATACATCCTCCCACCACCACTCACTCCAGTCCAGTCAGAAACATTACCTATCCCATCAAAGGCAGGGCTACCTGTGAAACCAGTCATGTGAGCTATAATCTCAGCTGCAACCACTGTGCTGCATTCTACATGGGGATGATACCCAACAAGCTGTCAGTCTGCATGAAAGCCACTAAAACTGCGGCCAAAAAACCACTGGACCACCCTGTTGCGGAGCACAACATCCAACACGACGTTCTTCATTTCAATGACTGCTTCACAGCCGGTGCCATCAATCCCCTTCCCACCTACACTAGCTTTTCTGAATTGTACACGTGGGAACTCTCTTAACCCTCCTGGCCTCAATCTTTGTTTGTCATTGTCCTTACCCATCTATCTCCTTCCCTGTTTCCTCTCTAGCACTACACAACCCTCTATTCCATGAACACACCCAGTGTTTTTACTTCTCTCATTTTCTGCTACCCCCAGCCTCCGTCAAACTTCCTGACAACACCTAGCTGGCCTAGCCTCTCTCCAAATTGTCGCTGCATGCTCCCACTAGCATGCAGTACTGTCCCAAACTCCTACCCTGCTATTCCTTCCCCTCCCTGTAGTCGTGTGTGTGTGTGTGTGTGTGTGTGTGTGTGTGTGTGTGTGTGTGTGTGTGTGTGGGCGCGCGCGCGCGCGTGCGTGCACGTAAACGTAAATTGGAATGTAGATCAATGGAAGTGTGCTGCCTGGTCAGATGGGCCACATTTCTTGTTACACCAGGTCAACTGTCATGTCCAGATACACTTGTCACAGTGCCACAGAGGAGGGCTGGTGGGTGTGGTATTATGCTATAGGGGATATTCATCCAGATTTCCAAGCGATTTGCTGTAATTTTCGAAAAGGCACAATGCCATCTGTGGGCTACATAAAAATTACTATGGACCAGCTGCATCCCTTCAAGCTCAATGTCTTCCCTGACAGTGATGGCATCTTGCAGTGGGATAACTATCTGTGTCAAGGCCATAATTATGCTACAGTCGTTTGACAATCATGACAGTGAACTTGCGCTGAAATGTTTGTCACAATATTTGCTCGATCTGAATCTAATAGCACACATCTGGGAAGCTACTGTGTACCAGGTGTACGCTCACAAACCATCAACCCCTGATTTATGAGAATTGCATAACTTGCATCTATGTCTACTGGCACATACCTCTGGAAACCTAACTACGACTTCATGAATACATCACATGCTCTTTGCTGTGGTATTGCGTTCCAATGGTGGACTGACATGCTATAAATCAGATCATCATAAAATTTTAGTTCACCAATGTACAACATAATATACAAGTGACTCCCATAACAAAAAAGTGAGTAGATTATCAAATATTAATTCAAATGAAACTATATGGTTCCAGAGACATTTTCAAGTCCCAAATGTCCATGACATATGCATGCAGACTGAAGTTACGAATGAAAATTTGTACCAAGGTCGGGATTCAAAGTGGGCAATGGGCTGAGGCATGAATGGGAATTTGGACTGAGGAGGGAAGTGTGCTAGGTAGCATGTGCAGTTGTATGAAGCCACTCTGCCAGGGTGTCACAGAGGTTATTACACATCTGCCTAGTGAAAGTGGGACCCGTGTTCAAACCCTGGCCTCTGCAAATTTGCCACATCACTCTACAGATACATGAATGTTTATTGTTAAGTTTATTTACAGAATCAACCTGCAATGGCAGCTTCTTCCTGTTACTACTTAAAATGACTGGTACCTGTATGCCTGATGACTGCTTCATTAAAGGCTAGATTAACAAATTCTGATTTGTACTAATCTCCTCTCACTGATAATAATGGGAGTCACTTCTAGATTATACACTCAGTCCATTCCATGCCAAGTGCTCTAATTATGGAAAAAGCTCCCACATGATCAGCACAGATTTTGCTGAAATTGTGTGTGAGCATTCACACACCTTTCTGTGAAGATTGGTAAAGTTTTACTTTCACCACTGTGATACTCGCAGAGATACAGTTATTTATTTGACTTAATCCTGCAGCTATGAAATGCACACCGCTGAATTCTCGCCAACTTTGAGAGATAATTTCTCCAGCAATATTTCCTTGATAGAAATAGAATTAGGCTTCTTTTACAACTTTTTTGGCTCTCTTAAGTGAGATGAGAAAGATTTGCCGTGAAACTTTCACGTGGATAGGTTGCAGCAAAGTCTGCCAAAAATAGATGCTCAAATAAATGAAATTTAGCTTTTGTAACTGCAGAATAAACGTCCAACTTTGCACATAACAACTTACGAATCATAAGTCTCGACATAAAATTTCCTTCTCCTACTGCTTTCCTGTAGTTTACAAATTGATTTTTGTCCGCTTTTAGAAAAAAGCTTCCTGAAAACTCTCAAACTGTTTTTATTACAATGATCATGCTCTAAAACACCTAAGAAACTAGATTTGGTTTTGAAACGAGAAAGTGGAGGAGCATTGAAAAATGCGCCTTATTCTGCTGGTACTCAAATATGACAATTATGTTCTGAAACTTAAGTACTATCTGGGGAATGTAATATCTGAAGTCCTGATAGCTACGAAGTAAGACAGAGTCAGAAGACTTCAAACTTAACAAAAGGGCTGTCTTCTCACGACTCCTGAAGACATATTGCAGTCTTTTTTTTTCTGCTATAACAACAGAATCTACCTGATTATAAACTTCAATAGTTAACTGTACATTATCCAGGTACTTGACATCACAGTAGTAAAATGGTTAATTAACAGGTGCAACACACGGCATATGAACTGCCCGTGTTTTACACCTTCACATTGTAAATTTTAGTGAATTTCACAGCAGTCTGCCTGAATTTTAGCAGTTCAAGTTATAGAGGGTTTTGAGAATGATTATTTTTTCAATGCTGCTGATGTGCTAGTTTGATTATGGTTTTAAAGTACAGCATATTTTGCTTTCAGATAGTTTGTGCTTTATATGGAACAATAGCACAGTGATGAAAAACTGTATAATTTTTTGCTGTGGTCCCTGGTGGCTTAACCATCGCTAGTTTCTTTCGAAGTGAGAAAACTAATCCGTTCATAATAAGAATAAACCTGATGTAAACACTGCACTATGTATTCTTCCGCATTTACTGGAACCTCATTAGATTCCCTTTTCACGTGGGACTGCAGCCAAGCTGTCTCGAGTAGTGTCAAGTACAATAATAAGGGTACGTTTTGTGCTGTGTGTTACACGCACATCAACTTAGCGATAATACGGGTCAACAGTTTTACTGGCGCATTGAACTTTGACAGCACTGGCTGGTTAGCTGGTATAGCTAGCCTGTTGTGACGTGGCCAGCTACAGTTCACACATAAAGAGAGACAAGCAGAGGAGCAATACAGCTTCGAATGTCATTAATTTTTCAGCAGAATGAAATAATACACTGCAAATCTCCCACAATACACTACTTAGATGACTAGACGAAAACCACAACATGTTATTTTTAGCTAACGTACTACTGTAATTAAAAACAAGAATTATGAAAATTCCTGACTTAACCACACAGTAATTTTTCTGCATATGCTGTGAGTAATGTATGAGAGTATTGCAGGATTTCACTGTATAGTTAAATACTGAAGCCACTGAAGGTATTACTTTCAGTCACTGGGGAGATCTGAACCAACCACAGATAACTGCGTTTGGTTCACATTCCATTATGCTACCGAATGTGCTACACGTTCACTGTGGGTTTTTGTATCAACTGCAATATATACATCACTGGGAAAACTTCAAAGCTGATAATCTCTGTAAATTTATGAAAAACATTAAGAACAGCACATTTCTTGGCACTTTTCAACCGTGTTCCACGCGCATGTTTCACTACAGACCAGAAAGCACCCTCAGCCATTTTCAAACTGCACATTAACAGCGTGACAATCAGAGCACAATGCTTCAGAGGCTGTGACTGTACACAATGTTTGAAATAAGACCTACATAGCCAAAGCATGATAAAAAAAAAGTTGATGGCTGTTAATACATTTAAATACCTTAAAGTTTCATTTAACGCAACTTCTTAATAATATATCTAACACATAAGTAGGACCTACTTCCAAGAGTGTAACAATACCAGTGTAGGTGTGGTATGGCTTCTGATCAATCATCATGTTTGTGTGTGTGTTTACATCAGGTTTGTTCTTATGATGAATGGATTATAGCATCCCCATTGCCACAGGAGCCACACCCAATAGCTGTGGAACAAAAACCGTGGGTGGGTTTCTTTACACAAGATCCCAAGCCTAATGATACATCTGTAAGTGATTAAAGCTGAAGTTAGAAAAGCCCTTATGTTTACTTCAAGCTACTTTAAAGTTTTTAAACATTTTATTAATTTGCTGTAGAGTGTCATGTGTGAGCACAATGCATAAAATCCTATGAAACATCCTGCATTGTTATCTGTACAAATCACCACTGTTCTGGAGTTGCTTTCTGCTAACCTGGCAGCAAGACAAACATTCTACCATCTGAGCTACCCAAGCAAGACTCACAACCCGTCCTCACAGCTTCAGTTCTGCCAGTACCTCACCTCCTACCTTCCAAACTTCACAGAAGCTCTTCTGCGAGTCCCAGTCTGGCACACAGCTTTAATCTGCAAGGAAGTTTCATATCAGTGTACACAATGCTGTAGCGTGAAAATCTCATTCTAGATGACGAACATTTGCTCTGGAACTTCTTCCTCGTTTGGAAGTGGACAATGAATTGCAATGGACAATTCTGTGGATAGACGCCAATTTCCATCTCCAAGAACATGTCAACATGCAGACTTGCAAAATATGGGCAACAGGAAGTAGACACCACAGCAACCAGTACCATTTCATTCTGAAAATGGTGACTGTGGTGCACACTGTGGGCATTGTTTATTGCAGGGCTGTATTTTTTCTAGGTGGTGAGCCCTGTGGGTCCTGTTACCTGTATCACCACTGGTACAAGCTATGAGAGTTTTCTATGCACCAACATCATTCCAACTCTTCCACAGTGTGGATATGTTGGTAGGGTCATTTTTATGCAAGATGACTACTCCACACATGACACGCCCAGTGAATTGGCTGCTGCATCATCGGCATTTAGAAGATGCTACAATTACCAGCCATCCTTTCCCTACACCCTGGCCATCCACATCATCTGATCATCTGCATAACCTCTGGTTGTGGGTTTATCTGAAAGATTTTATGTTTAGTGTTCCAATTACAAACTTAGCTAAATTGAAGGCATGCATTGCACAATCCAGTGACTGTGTCCCTAGAGACGCTATCTGTTGTGGGGCATACTGTTTCTAGATTTCAACCGGTGGCAGAAAATGGTGGGTAACATGTTGAAGATGTCTTGCACCAGTCTCAAGACAATTAGAAACTGATGTCATTTTGTTTTTTAGTTGGTTTTTAGGCTCCACACAACTAAAAACCAATTTTACCCACACTATGACCTTGCCATGAAGGATGGGATTGGCTACAACTACAGTAACTGTTGACTGCCGAACTTGTGCAGTCATATAGAGTGAATAATACAGGTGGTGTAATGTGCAACTCAAACCATAGCTGTTGTACTGAGGGTATCTGTCATTTGTATATGATCCCATTAATGGTAAGATGCTTACACTGCCATCTACTGGTATGATTTGTTGATTACCTTTGTTCCACGATCTTTCCCCCTGCATCAATAATACGCTTGTCAAATCTGATGTCATTCTGAGCAGTGGTTCTTTTTCTACAGCATTTGGAAATGAACTTCAATAATGGACACCCCCTGTACTTTAAAACAGAATCAAACTAGCACATAAATAGCCTTGCACAATAAAAAGAAATTCAAAGTTCTTTATAACACAAATCATTTCCAAAAATGTCAGGCAGACTGTCATGAACTTAACCAAAATTTCCATTTGAAGGCAGTTTGTGTGTGTCTGAGATTCAACTATTTTAATACTGTAATGTCCAGTGCATTGATAAAGCACAGTTAAATTTTGAAGTTTATAACCAGTTTGATTCTGTAGTTCTTACAGCAGAAAAATAGGCTATAATATGTCATGATGAGTCATGACTGACATTTTTTTTTTTAATTTTTATGAGTTCTTCGCCTCAGTTTTATTTCCTAGTCATCAGGACTTTTCGTATTACCTTCCGCAGATAGCACTACATAATTTTAGAACACAACAGAATGTGTCAGATTTATTTTGAGTTCCAGCTGTATTTTCAATGTGTCTTCACCTTTGTGTTTTTCAGGGACTTAAACGCTCACATTGCAAAACAATATCTAGTTTTTAGATGGTTCAGAGCATGGCCTTTCTAATAAAACCTTTTAAAAGGGTTTGGCCTTTTGACAATCGTCACCTTAACTCTCAATTTGTGAACTACTGGAAAACAATAGGAGAATTAAATTTGATATTCTAAGACCTTTTATCGGCAAGTTTTTGTATGAAAAGTTTCCTGTTTATTCTTCAGTTACTTTTGGGGATATGAAGAGCTGAACTTCACTTTTTTCACATGTATTTTTTTCACACAACTTTGCTTCAAATTATCAGTATGAAAATTGCTCAATAAATCTTCATTATTTTGCTTAAAGTGCAAAAAAATGCACAAAATAGCCTAGTTTTGTTTCTCTGAAGAAAATTTTGCTGGAGATATTATGTCTCTAAGCTGCCAGAAACTCATTGATGCAATGTTGAAAGGTGTGCTACGGGGTCATGTGTCTCTATCTTCACAAGTATTGAATTAGTGATCGTGAAACTTTACCAGTGTCTATTTGGAACATGTGTGAATGTTCACACAAAATTTTATGAAATCCATGATGTCCACGCATGAACCTTTAGACCACTAGGCATGGAATGACCCACTTATGAGCCATAACATTATAATCACTTGTACACAAATTTAGCTTCACAAACTCCTTTCATCTCTTCTCCTGCCTTTCTAGGTTTCTCCACACTTATATTTTATAATCTAAAGCTAGTGTGTGAGGACATCTTGCACATCCTTTGCATGTGTTCTCACCAACTTTTTTTTTTTTAAATTTGCTCCTGGTCTGTCTACACCTCTAGTTCTTGTCATATTGTTTCATTCTTGTGTGACCTGATCTACAGTAAAGTGTTATCCTTCTTAAAAATTTTAGTTTTGCACTCTGTATTCTACATAAATATTCTTTTTTTTTTATGGAAAGGATAGTTGTTACTCAGCATATCACAGAGACACCGTCACAGAGAGAGACAACAAAAAGCCTGTCACCCAATAAGTTTTTGACCAACAGGAACTCACTCTCTCTCTCTCTCTCTCTCTCTCTCTCTCACACACACACACACACACACACACACACACACACACACACACACACACAACCATAGTCTCTGGCAGGTGAAGCCTGACTATGAACAGCAGAGCAGTGCATTATGGAAGAGGCAGCCGGGTGGGGGTGATGAGGCTGGGGTAAAAAGGGTGAGATAGCAGGGTAAGGTTGGGGGGACAGTCAAGTGCAGCAGTGAGAACATGCAGGGATGAAGTGGGGAGGGGGTAAGGCAGCTACGCACAGTTGGGAGGTTCAACGGAGGATGGGGAGGGGGTATCAGAACAGGGATAGAAGTGAAGAGACTGGGTGCATTGGTGGAATAGAGATTTTTTTTTTTTTTTGGTAGTGTTTAAGGGCGCTCAACTGCTGAGGTCATTAGCGCCCAGTCACTGGTGTTAGAGCACAAGGAACCTGCTAAAACTCAAGGGGATGGGGGGACATCAAAAGGACCTGACAAAGATGCAGATGAAATAAGTAAAAAGGTTAAATGTCTTTGGTCAAGCCAGTTAAAGTTATAAAACGCAGAAGACGAGCAGCTGCTCGAGCGTCATCAGCTAAAACATCCGGTAAGGTAGATGGCAGGGACAGGACAACACGAAATTGACTAAAACGGGGACACGACAATAAAACATGGCGCACCGTTAATGCCTGACCACAAGGGCACTGCGGGGCTGGGTCACCAGAGAGCAGGTAGCGGTGGCTAAACCGGCAATGCCCAATCCGCAACCTGGTCAGAAGGACCTCCTCGCGCCGAGATGGTCGGGAGGAAGTTGTCCAAGCAGTTGGGAGCGGTTTTACTGCCTGGAGCTTGTTTCCTTGGAGGGATGACCAAGCATCCCACCACAAGGACACAAGTCTCTTACATACATCCCCACAAACGTCAGATGACGGGACACAATGGGAGGCTGGCCGAGGCTGGAGGACTGCAGCCTTGGCTGCAGCATCCGCAGCCTCATTCCCAGGCACTCCTACATGTCCGGGGACCCACAGAAAGCTGACAGAACCGCCATTATCAGCGAAACAATGGAGGGACTGCTGTATTCGTTGAATCAAGGGATGGACCGGATAGGGAGCCCCAAGGCTCTGAAGAGCACTGAGTGAGTCAGTGCAGAGGACATACGATGAATGGCGGTGGCGGCGGGCATACTGAATGGCCTGATGGAGAGCAAAAAGCTCGGCCGTAAAGCTGGAACATTGGTCAAGGAGCCGGTATTTAAAGGTGGCGGTCCCGACGACAAAGGCACAGCCGACACCATCGTCAGTTTTGGAGCCATCGGTGTAAATAAAGGTGTGACCAGCAAGTCGAGCACGAAGTTCGACAAACCGTGAGCAATACACTGCAGCCGGAGTACCCTCCTTCGGGAGTGAGCTGAGGTCGAGATAAATACGAACCGGAGCCTGGAGCCAAGGTGGTGGCGGGCTCTCACCCTCTCTGAAGGTGGTAGGGAGGGCAAAATCCAATTGTCGAAGCAGGCGACGGAAGCGGACTCCGGGGGGCAGCAGGGCAGACACATACAACCCGTACTGACGGTCGAGAGAATCGGCGAAGAAGGACTTGTAAGAGGGGTGTTCGGGCATAGACAACAGCCGGCAGGCATACCGACACAGCAGTATGTCACGCCGGTAGGTCAATGGTAACTCGGCAGCTTCAGCATAAAGACTCTCGACAGGACTAGTGTAGAAGGCTCCGGTCGCAAGACGTATCCCCCGATGGTGGATGGAGTTGAGCCGGCGTAAGAGGGATGGCCGAGCGGACGAGTAGACGAAGCTCCCATAATCCAGCTTCGATCGGACTATGGACCGATACAAGCGAAGCAGGACAGTGCGATCCGCTCCCCAAGATGAACCGCTAAGAACTCTGAGGACATTAAGGGAACGTGTACAACGGGCCGCCAAATAAGAGACATGTGGAGACCAACACAGTTTCCGGTCCAACGTGAGCCCTAGAAACTTAGTTGTGTCCACGAATGGGAGAACAACGGGACCGAGATGTAAGGATGGCGGAAGGAACGCTTTATATCGCCAAAAGTTGATACAAACCGTCTTCTCTTCAGAGAACCGGAAGCCATTTGCCACGCTCCATGAGTAGAGGCTGTCTAGACAACGCTGAAGGCAGCGCTCCAGGAGGCATGTTCTCTGGGCACTGCAGTAGATCGCGAAGTCATCGACAAAGAGAGAGCCTGAGACATTAGGTGGAATGCAATCCATAATTGGATTGATCGCGATGGCAAAAAGGGCTACGCTCAAGACGGAGCCCTGAGGCACTCCGTTCTCCTGGAGGAAGACGTCGGACAATACGGAACCCACACGTACCCTAAACTTTCGATCCGTTAAAAAGGAATCAATAAAAAGGGGCAGACGACCGCGTAGGCCCCACTTGTGCATAGTGCGGAGGATACCTCCTCTCCAACAGGTATCATAAGCCTTCTCCAAGTCGAAGAACACGGCTACCGTTTGGCGCCTTCGCAAAAAGTTGTTCATGATGAATGTCGACAAGGTCACAAGGTGGTCAACAGCGGAGCGGCGGCGACGAAAGGCGCATTGGACATTAGTAAGTAGTCGTCGAGATTCAAGAATCCAAACTAACCGAGCATTAACCATGCGCTCCATCACCTTACAGACACAGCTTGTAAGAGAAATGGGGCGGTAACTAGAAGGAAGGTGTCTATCCTTCCCGGGTTTGGGTATAGGAACAACAACGGCGTCACGCCAACGCATGGGGACCTGACCTTCGGTCCAGACGCGATTGTAGGTACGAAGAAGGAAGCTTTTGCCCGCCGGAGAAAGGTGTGCCAGCATCTGAACATGAATGGCATCTGGCCCCGGAGCAGAGGACCGGGACAGTGCAAGCGCACGTTCGAGTTCCCGCATAGTAAAGGGGGCATTGTAAGTTTCCAGATTCAGCGAGTGGAAGGAAGGTCGCCGAGCCTCGTCTGCCTCTTTCCTGGGAAGCAAGGCAGGATGGTAATGGGCGGAGCTTGAAACCTCCGCGAAAAAGCGGCCAAAGGCGTTGGAGACAGCCACAGGATCAACAAGGACCTCATTACCTGAGGTCAGGCCAGGTACTGAGGAGTGGGCCTTAATGCCCGACAGCCGGCGCAGGCTACCCCAAACAACGGAAGCAGAGCGTCCCGGCGAAACTGAGGACGGCCGGGAGCAGCGACTCACGGATGAAGCGTCAGATGAAACGCGCCGGGGTGGAGAGGGGGATAGAGACTTCTTCTTGGAGGCCTTCTTGGAAGGCCGAGGAGGCACAGGGATGGTGGGCTGGACCCGAAGAAGGTCCTCACGCGCGGGGTCCGTTTTGGAACGCCGGACCTCGGAAGCTGGGGTCCGGAACGTTTCCCCGATGGACGCCTGAGAAGAGGATCGCTTCTCAGGTGGCGTGGGGAGAGGAGGAGGGGGAAGGGTGGCCCCTGGGGCAGGGAGGGGTGGGGGCCGCGGGGGAGGAGGATTTGGAAGGGAGGGATTTGGGAGGCGGAGGCAGAGCCCCCTGATGGGCAGAGGAGGCGGAGGGGGGACAGGATAGAGGTGAGGATACAGCGGAAGGAGTGGACACAACTGAGGCAAACGAAGTGGCCAGTGACACGGGATGAAGGCGGTCATACTTCTTCCTGGCCTCAGAATAAGAGAGCCGATCCAAAGTTTTGATTTCTTGTATCTTTTTCTCCTTCTGATAGGCGGGGCAGTCTGGGGATCTAGGCGAGTGGACGCCAGGACAATTAGGGCACCGAGGTGGTGGGGTGCAAGTATGTTCCTCACGAAGAGGACGTCCACAGTCGCCACAAAGGGGCTCAGCCTCACACCGGGACGACATGTGCCCAAAGCGCAAACACCTAAAACAGCGCATAGGAGGCGGGACGTAAGGTCGCACGTCGCACCGGTAGCACATCACCTTTACCTTCTCCGGGAGAACGTCCCCCTCGAAGGCGAGGATAAAGGCCCCGGTGTCGATGCGACGGTCTTTGGGGCCGCGCTGGACTCGCCGGACGAAATGCACGCCGCGGCGCTCCAGGTTGGCCCTGAGCTCCTCATCAGATTGTAGCAGGAGGTCACGATGAAAAATAACCCCCTGCGTCCTATTTAGTGCCAGATGTGGGACAATGGATACTGGGATGTCCCCTAGGCGGTCGCACGCCTGGAGTGCCGCCGACTGTGTGGCAGAGGTGGTCTTGATAAGAACGGACCCTGATCGCATCTTGCTGAGAGCCTCGATTTCCCCGAAGACGTCCTCAATGTGCTGAACAAAGAACATGGGCTTGGAGGTGGCGAACGTCCCCCCATCTGTTCGAGAACAGACCAAATAGCGGGGGAAGTACTTCGCCCCAAGCCGGCGGGCCTGTCCCTCCTCCCATGGAGTGGCCAAGGGGGAAAGGGCAGGAGAACCAGAACTAGAAACGGTACCTTTTCTTTTGGAAGACTCGGCCGCAGAGCGACCTGATACGTGTTGACGTTTCATGTGCGAAACGTCCGCCCCGATACCACCCACTCCGACCAGGGGCTCTCCCCACGGGCGCCACCCAGCCGCAGCAAGGGCCACCTGGCAGGATGACCATTGCCGGGAGTCCTGATGCCCCAAGGAGACGGGCATCTACTCCTTGGCCAACGTGGGGAGGGTGCAGCTCAGGTATCGGCAGTACGATCCCTGTGTTGTCAGGGGGCTACAACCTAGAGGGTACATGACGACCCCACCACAACGGGCTGGCTACCGTGCTGGATTTCTGGTGCCATGGAAAGTCCATCATGATCGCTGGTGCAGATGGAGATGCACTATGGGCGTAACTTGGACAACCCATCAGGCGTTTAGGCCCAATTTGAGGAATAATGGGTATGGTGACAACGCCGGTGCAATGCTGAGTGCCAAGGTCTTAGTGCACTTAGGACCAGTGGTACACCATGTAAGGTGTCCTTCCCCAAAAGGCTCGTACTTCTGTAGAATTTTGAAAAATGGAGGTCAAACCCCAAGGGGGACCATCACATTAAGGCCAAAACATTTGAGACTCCTTTTAGTCGCCTCTTACGACAGGCAGGAATACCGCGGGCCTATTCTTACCCCCGAACCCGCAGGGGGGGTGGAATAGAGAGCTGTGTAGCACTAGAATGGGAAAAGGGAAGGAGCTATATGGGTAAGGACAATGACTAACAGAGGTTGAGACCAGGAATGTAGGACATACTGCAGGGACAGTTCCCGCCCTTGCAGTTCAAAAGCTGGTGTTGGTGAGAAGGATCCAGATGACACAGGCTATGAAGCAGTCATTGGAATGAACATTGTGTTGGGAGGCATGTTCAGCATCCAGGTGGTCCAGTTGTTTTCTGGCCACAGTTTTTCAGTGGTCATTCGTGCTGACAACTTGTTGGTTGTCATGCACCCGTAGAATACAGCACAATGGTTGCAGCTTAGCGTTTACATCACACAACTGGTTTCACAGATAGCCCTGCCTTTGATGGGATGGGTGATGTTTGTGACAGGATTGGAGTACGTGGTAGTGGGAGGATGTGTAGGGCTGGTCTTGCATCTAGGACTATTACAGAGATATGATCCATGAACCAAGGGGTTGGGAGCAGGGGTTGTGTAGGGATAGATGACAATATTGTGTATGTTCAGTAGCTGGCAGAATATCACTGTGGGAAGGGTTGGAAGGATAGTGGGTAGGACATTTTTTTCATTTCAGGGCATGACGAAAGGTAGTCTAAACCAAGACAGAATGTAATTCAGTTGCTACAATCCAGGGTGGTACTGTGTCACGAGGGGAATGCTCTTCAGTGGCTGGACACTGAGTGACTGGAAAAAATAGAGCACAGGAGATCTGACTCTTGTACTAGGCTTTTGGGGGGGGGGGGGTTGTTATGGTCCATAATGGCCTCAGTGAGACCCTTGGAGGGGACTTTTGGTATGGAATTGGTGGCAGTTGACGAAGTGGAGTTATTGCTGGTAGTTTGTAGGTCTGATATGGACAGAGGTACTGACGTAGATATCTTTGAGATGGAGGTCAACATTGTGGAAGCTGGGTTGAATAGGACAAGGTGAAGTGAATGGGGGAAGGTGTTGAGGTTCTGAAGGAATGTGGATAGGGTGTCCTCTCCCTTGATCCATTTCACAAAGATGTCATCAATGAATATGAACCAGGTGAGGGGTTTAGGATTCCTCTAGACAGTTCATGAATAGGGTGGCATAGGATGGTGCCATGTGGGTGCCACAGCCGTACCCTAGATTTATTTGTAGGTAATGCCTTCAAAGGAGAAGTAACTGTGGGTGAAGATATAATTGTTCATGCGGACTAGGAAGGAGGTTGATGGTTTGGAATCTGTTGGGCATTGGGGATGTAAGTGTAAATGGAGGTGACATAAATAGTGACAAGCAGGGCACCATGTGGTAAAGGAATACGAACTTTGGAAAGTCTGTGAAGGAAATGGTTGTTATCTTTTATATAGGTGGGTAGGTTGCAGTTAATATGCTGAAGGTGTTGGTCTATGAGAGCAGAGATTCCTGCAGTGGGACACAGTAACTGGTCACAATGGCTCATATCCCTGTGATATATCTAGATGCAAGACCTGTGCCATACATACTCCCACCACTACCAACTACTCCAGTCCGGTCACAAACCTCACCCATCCCATCAAATGCAGGGCTACCTGTGACACCAATCATGTGATCTATAAGCTAAGGTGCAACCACTGTGCTGCATTCTACGTGGGCACGACAACCGACCATCTGTCAGTCTGCATGAATAGCCACCGAAAACCTGTGGCCAGAAAACAACTGGAGCAGCCTGTTGCTGAGCATGCTGTCCGACATGATTTTCTTCATTTCAATGACTGCTTCATGCCATCTGGATCCTTCCCACTAACACCACCTTTCCTGAAGTGTGCAGGATGGAACTCTCCCTGCAATATTTCCTACGTTCCTGTAACTCTCCTGGTCTCAACCTTCATTAGTCATTGTTGCTACCCATCTAGCTCCATCCCTGTTCTCACTCCAGCACTACTCAAGCATTCTACTCCACCAACATGCCAATTCTCTTTACTTCTCTCCCTTTTTATTTTACCCTGTCTCCACCCTCCAACATTTCAACCACCCCCTCATCCAAACCCAGTTGCCTCTCCAATCATGCACTGCTGTTCGTAGTCTGCTTCAGCTGCCAGAGAGAGAGAGAGAGAGAGAGAGAGAGAGAGAGAGAGAGGTTTTGTGTGTGTGTGTGTGTGTGTGTGTGTGTGTGTGTGTGTGTGTGTGTGTTTTCTGACAATGACCTTGTTGGCCGATAGCTTATTCTATGACAGTCTTTTGCTGTCACTATCTGTGATGAGTCTGCGAGCATCTCTGCTATACCATGGTGAATAGCAACTATACTTATTGTTACATTCCATCCGTGATTTCCCATTGTTTAAATATTCTGTTTGGCATCCTTGTTGTACTTCCACAAAAAAGGAATGGAAAAGCCATTCTTTTCATAGATTTTTGTCGTCTCGTTTTACTGGTTTTATTCCTGAAACACATTAAAGATAATGCCAAGTGTATGTTCAAATCACATCGGATCTTTAGTAGTTTCATGTCCAATCTGACAGCCAAAATAGCATATGTTATTTTTTCTAAAGCCATACCATCAAAAACCTTTTACTTCTGAAACGAAACAACAGATCACACAAAGTTTATTACATTTACCATAGATGATATCTAACAGCTCTTAACCACACTTACACTGATAACCACAATTTTGTTATTGAAAAATTGTTACAAAATGAAAGACTTCATGTTTTCACCTGGTGTACTGAATGAGTGTTCTTTCTAAATGAAGACGAATGCAAGATAGTACCCACAAAGAGAAAGCATACAATGCTATTGAATTAAAAGATTAGTTGTATACTTCTTGAGTGTGTTACAGTGTTTAAATATTTTTTTGGTTAATGTTATGAAGCAATACAAAATGGGATAAACATGTGAAACCAGTAATAGGTAAAGCAAATGGATGACTTAGAAGGAAACTGTATGGCTAAGGACCAGGAATGCTCTGCCTAAAATAAAAAAAAAATTACCTAACTGACTATTTCTTAGTGAATTGTATCCAAGTGAACTATTATATCAGTTTGAAATAGCTTTATTTTCTGCATATAAATATCTAAAATTTAACTTATTTTCCAATACTGGTATTTTACATCACCTAGCAAATCCACATGTCATTAGCTGCAAAATCACACCTACAGGAAATTGGTTGTAACTCAAGTGTCTCTCTTCATGATCTTAGCATATGCTATGCATAGCCAGTGACTGACAGGCCAGAAAGAAGCAGGTAAGATGTGGTGAACTATGATACGTTTTGTAACCGATAATGCTGATTCAAGCTGGCAATGGCTGTTTACATCTGTGGAGCACATGCAAAATATTTTTGTTTTGCTTACTAATTGGTTTTTCCTTTGCCTTCAAAGTGGATAATGAAGGCGCAAAAAGAGGTCTTATCTGTCTGTGATTAGTAATCACTTACACATTTTCCTTGCTGAAACCAAATCATGTACCACGCAGAAATAAAAATGTATGTTGTACAGAAGGATTCAGGACAGATCTTTACAAATTGTGCACTCTTCAGTCTTGTGGAGTAATTTCAACCTTGTGTAAGTGTGTAACTTCTAATTACAGGAAAACATTTTAATGCACACTATGCCATCCAATATTTCAATTTACAACCACATTTTTGTAGTTAGACAAAGAGCTGCTTATAAAATACTGCTATGCACTCACTACTCAAACATTTTTGTTACCTATTAAACATGCCATCATTGAGGCATGTCTATAATAATCACGTCAATTATGAAACTTTTTATCCTTGTCAATTTACTTCGTTCAGCCACATTACCCACCTAAGAAACTAACTACAATGGTTTGTCTTTTAGGACAATATTTTATTAAGAGTAATCTACAGTGACGTCAATGCTGAAAACCAGCACGCTACGCACACCACCACATTTGCGGCACCCAAGATTATGGCGCCTGACCCCACTGGCCACTATGACACAGCCATGGCGGTACCACAAAATTCAGCTGACTTTCCTGCAGGTTCCCAAACACCAAGAGTTGACGGCCATGGGTGCTTTGGCACGCATGCCTTCGCACACACCGTGTCAAATACACGTCTTTGGTGATTTACCATCGATCACAGCAGTCTATATTCCTTATCGCAATTTGTGCAGATTTTTCTTGTGGACACTGGTTCAGATGTTAATTAGTTCCCAAGGGCATGTTCACAAAGTTTAACGACATATCACTGATACAACTCTGAGCTGCCAACGACTCGGATCTCTGTGATCGTGTGTTACAACTTGGCAAAAAACTTCATTGCCCCTGGACCATCTTCACTACAGTCTTAAGTGAGCCAGTGTTAAAAGAGTCTTTCTCTAGCATTTTAGTCTTCCAGCAAAACTTCAGCCAGCAGCTCTCATAGACCACACGTCTTGACACTTCATCCCAGGGGATTTCACTCCAGTAATGCCTCCACCTGTGTAATCCACCTTGGGTTCCACTGGACCAGCTTAACTCTGATAAAAGAAATAGAGGAATGTTTGGCTACCGTATTTTACGGACTATAAGATGCACTTTTTTCTTTCAAAAGTTGCCTCCAAAATTCGGGTGCATCTTATACGCTAAGTTAATTTAAAAATTCCAGTGTTTGATTTAAAATTCCCAAAGTCTTAACAATGGCAACATATTCAATGCTGCAGGAAACCTGTCTATGTGGCAACATTGGATTCAATTGGCAGCAGCAGTGCAAAAAGACTTGGAATTAGACAAAATCACCAAAGAAGGAATAGACGTAAGGAACAATTTTAGAATAAAAGTAGAAAAATGGGAGGTTAAACCAGAGACAAAAGCCCAAAGAACCGGAACAAAATGGAGCGAAGAAAAAAGAACTAAATTCTCGCGAACAATGAAAAACTGGTGTGCAAATAAAAAGAACCAGAAGAACGGAAAATGAACGATCTTTACTTAAGATCCTTCCACTCTGGCAGCTTTGCGACTAATAATAATAATAATAATAATAATAATAATTTTAATTTTTAAAAATTCCTTAAAAATTAAGGTGCGTCTTATAGACCGTAGTATCTTGTAATCCATAAAATATATCATTCAAGAATATGTGACGATCACAGACGATCATGACAACAACATTACCTGAACACTTCTCACGAATCAGATGATTTGCACAGAAAATGAAAATTTGTCTCCATATTTACAATACTTCAAAAGATCATGCGCACATGCTTAAGCAGTACAAAAAGCTTACAGCGACCTACACATCCGCTGTACCTCCCCAACCTGTCACCAGGCAAGTGTGCCGCCGACACATCTGAACACTGCACTACCATCACATGTTAATACGGCGCCTTCCGACTACTTTCAGCCCATTAACCTCACATCCCAACCTTTCCATCTCATGTGTGAACACACGCCAATGTGCCATTATATGGTTACTTTTCTGTCCAAGTCAAAACTGATCGATGACCACCTAAAGTCAGACACCATTTGCCTCTCAGACAGCCTCTGGGCCTCACCTGTAAGACTTGTCCCAAAAAAGGACAGCTTTCTTTGACTGGTGACTGGAGAGTGCTCTATTTTTGAACTATAAATGATAGTTATCCCATCTCTAACATTCAAGATTTTACACACACTCTTGTGGGTACAACAGTCTTCAGAGTGACAGACTAGAGAATGGTACATTTTCAAATATCAATGCACAGGAATTGCCAAGATGGCGATTTTTACATCTTTCACACTTTTTGAATTCCTATTCACTCCTAATGGTCTGAAAAAAATAGTGCCCAAACTTAGGAAAGATTCGTCAATGGTGTCATCTTCGAACTAGAGTGTTACGATGCGTATCTCAACGATATCTTATTTTCTCCAACAATGACACAAATGTAATCTCTGACTAGCTCTCACTGCCCTTTACAATGTAAGAGTTGTCATAAACAAAGAGCTGTTACAACTGTATAAGTCAGAAATAACCTTCCTCAGATACAGACTAAATGGCTATGGCATTAAACCCATGCTGAAACAGACAACAGACTGAATTCATCCAACAATTGCAACCTCCACAAACTTCTTACCACGATTTCCAGCAATTCCTAGGAATACTCAGTTTTTATCATCGACACCAGCCACATGTGGCAGAGTACAAACTCGCAATCACTGGTGCCATTCTGAACCAAACACACACAGCAAGAAGAAATTTGTATCGACACCGCACATCCAATCCGCATCTGACCATGCAAAAGCCAGCTTAATGGAAGTAGCTGTACTTTTACACCCTATTCCAAATGCACAACTGACTATCACTTGGACATTTGTGACTATGGCATTAGTGCAGTCCTTCAACAAGTAGTGCACAGCAACACACAATCTCTCCACTTTTTCCCAAAGGAACTTACAACTTCACAGTCAAAATGGTTCACATATGAACGTGATCTCTTCGCTGTGTACTAAGTGGTACAGTCCTTCAGGGAGGACCCTGAAGGCAGGCGGTTGGTGATGTATGTGGACCACAAACCACTGGCAGGTAATACGTCACCCATTAAGGACCTCAACACTTTATGCTTCCACACTTTGATTTAATCTCTTAGTATACAACCAAGTTCAACACTTCCATGGTGCTGATATCATTGCAGACTACCTCTCATGCATCAATACCATCCCACTCCACGTTGACTACACTACCCTTGTGTGTGAGCAAGAGCTCTGCCCATAAATCACAGATTCTAGCAATGAATGCTGCAAGGCACTGACTTTTGCTTACTGTATGTCGTCACACAAAACAGTGAGACCACTCATTTCAGCATCCATGTGCTGCTCAATCTTTGATCAAATTCACAAGCTAGCCCATCCAGATATCTGACCTGCAGTGAATCTTGTGCCCAAATGATTCATATGGCTGAATGTCAAATGGTACTAAATGACTAATGGAAAATCTCATATGAAGATGTGAAACAAATACTAACAAAGAGATAGAGGGGCTGGCCAGTACTTACCTCAGCTCAGTACAGCCGATAGATACACATAAAACAGAACTGAAAATTTACGTTCCTAGCTTTCGGAACAAATGTTCCTTCATCGGGGAGGAGAGAGGGGAAAGAAAGGGAAGAAGGGAAAGGAGATTCAGTTACTCACAACCCAGGTTATGAAGCAACAGGGAAAGGAAAATAGGGAGGGTAGCAAGGATGGAGGCATGGTTGTCAGAGGGAAGCCAAAGATATTCTACTGTAAGTACTGTGCCAGCTTCAAACCAAAGAGGATGCATACAGAAGTAAAGAGGTATATAGTATAAAGATAAACACAACTATGTAGGATGAAAAGATGCGTGAATGGCTGGAGGAAAGGGAAAGAGGAGAAGACTGAAGAGTGAATGGGAGTGAGGTGGTTTAACGTAGGTTCAGTCCAGGGGGATGGCGGGATGAAAGGATGTGTTGGAGTGCAAGTTCCCATCTCCGCAGTTCAGAGGGACTGGTGTTGGGTGGGAGAAGCCAAATGGCACATACGGTGTAGCAGGTTCCTAGGTCCCTAGAATTATGCTGGAGGGCATGCTCCGCTACTGGGTATTGGGCATCTCCTAGGCGGACAGTTCGTCTGTGTCCGTTCATGCACTCAGCCAGTTTAGTTGTTGTCATGCCGATGTAAAAGGCTGTGCAGTGCAGGCATGTCAGTTGATAAATGACATGTGTAGTTTCACACGTAGCCCTGCCTTGAATTGTGTATGTTTTACCAGTAGTGGGGCTGGAGTAGGTGGTTGTGGGGGGGATGCATGGGGCAGGTTTTGCAGCGGGGTCGGTTACAGGGGTAGGAACCGCTGGGTAGAGAAGGTAGTCTGGGAATGTTGTAGGGTTTAACAAGGATGTTACGGAGGTTAGGGGGGCGACAAAAGGCAACTCTGGGTGGTGTGGGGAGAATTTTGTCAAGGGATGATCTCATTTCAGGGGTTGACTTGAGAAAGTCATATCCCCGGCGGAGTAATTTGTTGATGTTTTCGAGGCCAGGATAATATTGGGTGACAAGTGGGATGCTTCTGTGTGGTCTGGGGGTAGGAACATTGTTGTTGGACGGGGAGGAATATATTGCTCGGGAAATCTGTTTGTGGACAAGGTCTGCAGGATAGTTACAGGAGAGGAAAGCACTGGTCAGGTTATTGGTGTAATTGTTGAGGGATTCGTCACTGGAGCAGATACGTTTGCCACGAATACCTAGGCTGTAGGGAAGGGAGCGTTTGATGTGGAAAGGATGGCAGCTATCAAAGTGAAGGTACTGTTGTTTGTTTGTGGGTTTGATATGGACAGAGGTGTGGATGTGAGCTTCAACAAGATGAAGGTCAACATCCAGGAAGGTGGCTTGGGTTTTGGAGAAGGACCAGGTGAAATTCAGATTCGAAAAGGAGTTGAGGTTATGGAGGAAATTAAGGAGTGTTTCTTCACCATGAGTCCAGACCACAAAGATGTCATCTATAAACCTATACCAGGCCAGGGGAAGCAGCTGTTGGGTCTTCAGGAAAGCCGCCTCCATGCGGCCCATGAAGAGGTTGGCATAGGACGGAGCCATCCCGGTTCCCATGGCCGTTCCCCTGATTTGTTTGTAGGTCTGGCATCTTTTCATCCTACATAGTTGTGTTTATCTTTATACTATATACCTCTTTACTTCTGTATGCATCCTCTTTGGTTTGAAGCTGGCACAGTACTTACAGTAGAATATCTTTGGCTTCCCCCTGACAACCATGCCTCCATCCTTGCTACCCTCCCTATTTACCTTTCCCTGTTGCTTCATAACCTGGGTTGTGAGTAACTGAATCTCCTTTCCCTTCTTCCCTTTCTTTCCCCTCTCTCCTCCCCGATGAAGGAACATTTGTTCCGAAAGCTAGGAACGTAAATTTTCAGTTCTGTTTTGTGTGTATCTATTGGCTGTACTGAGCTGAGGTAAGTACTGGCCAGCCCCTCTATCTCTTTGTTAGTATTTGTCAAATGGTACTGCCCTACTTGGGTGCAGACTTTGATGTCTTTTCAATGCTGCAAGGTTGGGCATCATGCACAACAGCGACTCACTGATATACTTCGTGCCCAATTCTAGCATGTGCACTTAGACCTTGTCAGTCCCTTTCTGGAATTTGAGGGCTTCAAATACATACTGTCAATCGTCGATCATGTCTCACATTGGGTCCAAGAGGTACCTGTTAAGATTACGACAGTGGAATCTACCACTTGTGCCCTCATCGAGGTTTGGGTGTCACGGTTCGGTTGCCCCAACACAATCATCACTGACCAAGTATGACAATTTGAATCAGCCCTCTTTGATGCACTCTGCTGCCTGTGCAGCAGCACACAAAATCAGACTACAGAGTAGCACCGACAAAGTAACAGTATAGTAGGATGCTGGAATCTTACTCTTCAGACTGTGCTCATGTGTCATGCAGGTAGCTGGAATTAAGCACAAAACAACACTGATCCACACCCATTAACAAATGGAAGTTCTCTCTTTAATATCTCAAAAGTGCTGTACCAAGAGCACCCAACATATTTCACATTCTTCATTTGGTCACTCATTATCACAGCCTTTGGGAAATTTATCATGAGGAGCCAGCAACATATTCCGATTGTTAGCATTGCACTTGCCTCCTTTGTATGGAATTTACGGAACAATATACGTGAGTGAATGAAATCTACAGAATCACAATAAAGGAGAACAGTTTTGTAATTTCTGTGTGTTATTTTCATAGGACCTCATCTGTATTGTGTACCTAAGTCAGGCAAATTGAGCTTAAAAAACTAAACACAAACATTTTGGAAACTTCAGAACCTTGACAATCACTCAAATGAATCCAAATGCTAAGGCTGTGTAGAATAGCCAGCAATAAGTAATTTTGGACTGCAGAAAAATGGCATATACCTTGCAGTAATCGCTATTATGACCAGAAAGATATGTTTTTCATAAAGCTTAATAACTGAAATGCCATTACAAGAACTGGAAACTTTGAAGCCAGTGCTAGTATACTTCCCCGGGATTGAACATTGCAAGTCTGAATGCCTACTGCCAGTGAAACGGGTGTCATACTGTACCATTTCATTTCTTGCAGGGCAGGATAGTACGAAAGAGTGTGTGTGTGTGTGTGTGTGTGTGTGTGTGTGTGTGAGAGAGAGAGAGAGAGAGAGAGAGAGAGAGAGAGAGAGAGAGAGAGAGAGAGAGAGAGTGTGTGTAATAAATTGTTAGAAAATGCAGTGTTGAGTAGGTATTGGACCACAGTTTAGGGTAACTGTAATCTTGCCCATTTGACTGTAATTGTTTACTTGGCAGTGTAAGATGTGTGTAGCTGTGCTCACATTGAAAGCATAACACTTATCTGAGGGCTGCCCTAAGACACTATACATACCACTGTGCCAGCATCCATAGCACAGAAAACACGAACATCTCAGGTTCCAACAGGATTGTCTGTGCTCTGTCATTCAAAGTGACAGTGTTTCTGATATTTTCAACCTCAGCCAGTTCTACAGTTATGGCTACATATGTGCTTCATTCTACCATTGTGATCACAGTTTGATAGCCAGCATTTCTGAACAACATACCAGATATATGTAAAGCATGATGCTTCAAAGAGCTTTTACAATAACATTCAGTCTTACCTAACATATATCAAGGAAAGTACGAGGTGTGATTGGAAAGTTTTAAGAATGGATCTGCTATTGGTTACTGGTTTTGTGGGCAGGTACATGGAGGGTGAAGAGTAAGTCATTGCCTTGTCCTTGAACGCCCCCCCCCCCCCCCCCCCCCGACAGAAAATTGTGTTTCCTTTATTCAGTTCATTGTGGCAGCTGGCCGAGTGCGGGTCTGTAAGGGCCTCTTGCCGGAGTCAGTCTCTGTGAAACTGGACATAAAAACGGAGCAACTAGTTTGTGTGAAATTTTGTTTTAAAACCAGGAAATCAGCTTCCGAGACTTAATGAACTATTAAAAACAGCTTTTGTAGATAATTGTATGAGCCAGTCAACATTTCTTGTCTTGTTCAACAGATTTAAAAACGGCCGCGAATCATTTGAAGATGAATCACGATCTAGCCGTCCTTCCATATCAGAAATGAATGAAAATGTTGTGAATGTTCAGGACTTAGTGCGCTCTTATTATATACTTACAATTAGGGAGATAGTTGATGAACTTTATTTAATTCTATGCAATTAAGCGAATTTTAACTGAAGATGGGAACATGCCTTGAGTGTCCGCAAAATTCATTGCGGAAGTGTTGTCAAGTGAGCAGAGACAATATCGACTTTGAAGAGCGCCAAGATCTGATGAATCTGACTAAAAACGATCCAGATTTGTTGAATAGGGTAATTACAGGTGACAAATTGTGGGATATGGATATGAACCTGAAACCAAAATGCAGTCTTCGCAGTGGAAGGCTCCAGGTTCACCACGACCAAAAAAAGCACAGCAAATTTGGTCAAAGGTGAGGACAATATTGGTGATTTTTTTTCAACTCTACCGGTATTGCGCATCATGGATTTACCCATGGAGGACAGACAATTAACCAGGAATACTACAAATGTGTCCTTGAGCACTGGTGCTGAAGAAAAGGCCTGCATTCTGTAAAGACAGTAGTTGGGTATTACACCATGACAATCACACTTCAGGAAAAAATTTCCTTGAATGTTTCCAAAAGTGGAATCACCATTAGAGTCCGTGTGTTCAGTCAGAAGGGGACTATTTTGAAGGAGATGTATCACAGTAGCATGTAAGTACCACCATTGTATAATTACAAGCCCATTCTTAAAACTTTCCAATCACAACTCACATGAACAACCAGCTCCACTGCAGCGAATTTTATATAACTGGATGCACTGCACCTCCTTCGGTCACTTTCACATACCGTACTGGTTGGTTATAATTAAAGTGCTGCTACTGACAGAGGTCCAGTGTGGACTGATTATCACATGACAGAAAAACTTCGTACGTATACTAATAAATTAATGCGGAATGAATTCATACTGGAAAAAATAGTTCCGATTTTGACCACCAGTTGCAAATCTGGCATTGTTCACGCAAGAAAGACGTGTAGAAATGTTTCCATATGTAATAGTTTAGGAACGGGACATTGGCAGAAAAAGTCAAACAAATGAGAACGGCATAATGTTCATGCTATTGTTAACCATCGCTTACCCAATTTGTTCAATACGAGCACCAGAGACATCGAGTTGCTGCATCTGTAAAACGACATGATCAACAGTTGCTTGCAGCAGTTCCGATGGAATCTGAGCAATGTGTTCCCTATACTGGCCTTCAGATGAGGTAGATACTGAAGGTATCCTGAGTAAACACATTCTTTTAAACATCCCAAAGCCAAAAGTCACATGGATTCAGGTCAGATGATCCTGCAGGCCATACATCTGGAAAACCTCTGTGGATAATATGTTCATGAAAGGTTCCATTAAGCAGATCATATCTTCCACTGGATGAGGGACATGAGGTATTGCTCCATCCTGTATGAAAACCGTTCCCACACAGTTGCGATCTTCCAAAGGAGGAATCGTATCTTGATAACGTGTGGGCATCATGACACCCGTGACAGACCCTGTGGGTGTATCTTCTTCAAAGAGGAACAAATCGAGAATGTAGGTGCTTGGGAATCCACACAACACAGTCACATATGACGAATGCAGTGGTTCTTCGTGCACAACACAAAATTTAACAGTACCCCAAATTTTGCAGTTTTATGCATTCATTGCATCCTCTAGTACAAAATGTGTCTTGTCACTTGAAATATGGCTTCCCAGCTATTACACAAGTTGAAAATATGGTCACCATTTTTTTATAAACTTAAATTTGCCATATTTCGTGACAGTACCTTTTCCATTAGACGTTTGCAAGCAAATATAAGTCTTGGCTTCAGTTGTCTAAGTATGATTCCACAAAGCATCGTTGTCGGCTGCAGAAAATGACGTGGTTCAGCGTGTTTCTCTCATTTTGGTGTTTCAAATACAGTTTCTTCCAATGTAGTTTCTTCTTTTCAGATAATACAAAAATAATAGTTAACATAATTCAAAATCATTTGTGACTGCGACCTTCACATTGTTCTTCCGTCAACACACACCAAGAGTTAGTTTCCGACTCGGACTGACTATAGTCAAAGACTACTCCAACGTCAAAGATATTTTACACAATCAGTTTCTTTGCTATTCTTCGATACATTTTCTAATAGTAATCAATATGCTTTTACTCTCAAAAACAGAAGTAAATTAACATATAATAAGACAAATTATAATAAATTCTGACAAAAATATAAGAAAACATTTTCAATTCAGTGTCGACAAATACGGTAAAAAATAACATCTCCCAGATCCATTACACACTCCATAGAATATTGCCTGGTCACATTTCATCAACTTCAATCTGTCAGAAACCAAAGAGCAAATTCAGAACATTGCTGTGGATCATGAGGTTTCCGCTGCTGCACCATTTGCATCTGGTATGGGTACCAGTGTGCTGTAGACCACTAAACTTTTCGTACAGTTGACCACGGGATGGACAAGTCTTATGGCACTGCATGTGCACTAGCACTACCTGAGAAATCGATTGCACGGTCAGTTAGTTACAGCAACAGCAACTTCTTCAGAAACTTCCACTGGGATAGGACACCTTTCTCTTTCGGATGCCACAACAAGCTAATGATCATCATCATCATCATCATCATCATCATCATCATCAAATCATTTAATGATATTGGGCCTCTCCTCAGAACTTTCAGTCTGATGATACTCTCATTGCAGCACTATAATTGCTGCCCTTTGTATGAAAGTTTTTCACTAACAACTCGTGGTCTTTTATCTGTAGCCATCCTGTTCTTGTTATGGCTCATCAAATGACCTTTAGTGCCACACAAACAGTATACAGTTCCAGATTTGCATCTGGTGGTTAAAATAGGAACTATTTTTTTGTGTACATCCATGAAGTGGGAGATACTGTCAAGAAGCTCTTGATAAATTTTTTTATGGGGTGGGCAGCCACATACCACAATGACTCATTCCCTGTCACTCTCAGCTGAGCTATATACCAACCATAAGCAGTAGTTAAACCACAGTTTTTAAAAATCAATGTATATGGAATAATACTCTCATAATTAACACACTTTGAAATATTAAGTATTTTAAAATCTCTGCTTTATAAAACTTAATTTCAATGCTAGGTTAAAAATGCAGAATTCCTCGAGATTTTATGAAATTACTCTAATTCCGTGACATTTCCCTGATTTTTCCAAGTAAAATCTAAGTTCCTGAGAATTTCATGTTTTCCAAAAGAACCATAATCCTCACCAAGTTTCACTGCCATATGATAATCAGAGCCTACACTAGACCTCCAGGAAGGGGTGCACTTTAATTACAACTATAAACATGTGGTAGTTCACAATGGAAATGTCTGGCCATATGTGACAAGACATGTGCAAAGCATCTCTGAAGAACCACGACTACTGCTGCTTGCCTGGTTTGTGTGTACACCAACATCTTGCTCATCAAACACATTTCTGATACATTTCGTTGTCAAATTGTTCCTCAGTGTCTTGCAGCTGTCAAATTGTTCCTACTTGGCTAACTTCTGAGAAATAATTAGGATGGAACTCTTCAAGAACACATCCCATCCTCAGATTCCATACTACAATGTTTATGGTCTGATTGCATGTAGTGGAGCTTCACAAACTGCTGAATTCCTTAAGCCAGAGATAGTGTACAGTTCTGAAGTCATAATTATTTATGGCCATGGATCTAATCTATCAAATCCATAATATAAAGCTCATTTCAGTCTCGTGTTGTTTCGTGGGGTTTCAGTTTTTAGAAGCGTCAGTGTAATGGATCAATCTCGTCATGAAATGTTATTCTAACCAATTTGTTCAACACACATGAATCTGCACTGTGCACTTATACTTAACTAACGAACTAGAAGGATTATACTGTCTAATGTTATAAATCAATTACCTTTGTAACATTTCTACAAAGAACAGATTAGCTTTAGTTGCATAGAGTTCAGTGGCCATTTATTAACACTTACCTCTTCAAATCGTCTTAATTCATTAACCCAAAATTTGGCTCTATCCCATGAAGCACGGTTAGTAATATCATAACATACAATAGCAGCTTTGGCTCCACGGTAATATATGCGACTCATGGCCTCGTACCTTGAATGTGTGCCATAGAAAAATCAAATCGTTAGTTAATATTACATTTGCATGCAGATTATTTTAGGCATAGGTGCTTAGGGTCTTACATACAAATCAGATGATGTACTTGCAAATGACAATATGATGTAGTCAAAGTGGAGAAACTTTCAGTTAAATATTTGTAAAACACTTGGGCAGAGTTAAAAATGCGGAATACTTGAAAACACTACATACTAATTTTCATTTGAACATGATCTGTATGAGCAAACCAATGAATTTACAAGTATAGTTACTGTATATACATACTTGTTTAAAACTGATTCCTTAAACAGTACCAGGTTAAATAAATTGTTATTAATAACTTATCCGTTCTGTAACTCAACAGCTAGTTTCTAACGAATAAATTCTTAGTGTCTGTAACAATGAATATAATACTGAAAATTGAGGTAGCCTACTAGTAACATTATCCAGTGGATCATAAATTCGATCCTGTGCTACAGTACAATGAATTTATCAGTACCTTTCTATATGACTGAAGTCTTGACATTATTTAATGAAAGATTTTTTTGTTCACGAGTATCTATGGCAGATGTATATGAATTATGTCAGACTTCAGTTCCTTTGTCTACTATTAGTAAGTGATTGCTGAAGATTAGAAATTTCCTGGTTGATTATCAGCCAGACACGTGTACCCACGCAGCTGGGGCAGAGCATATGCAACCCCACTGCACCAACCGAGTGCATATGAGCAGGATGGCCAAAAGTTTTGCATTCGCACAGAGTGTGTGCAATTGAGTCACTTGGCAGTTAACCTGTGTACAGGCTACACCTGCCCAGCTCCAGCTGAGGGCCACCTGGGAATATCATGAATGGTCAGACTATTTTCTCATCCCTTTAGCACTTTTAAAACCAGTTTTACTTAAATGACTTTCTGGTTTCTATTGCTACTAGTGGTAAGTCAGGCAGCTGCAGGATTAAATGTCTGGCACTCGTGAATTTTCAAACAAGCTAAAATAACCTGCTGGCATCAGAAGCAGGCAACAGTCATACACACACACACACACACACACACACACACACACACACCACACACAAAAAAAAAAAAAAAAAAAAAAAAAACTGTACTTGCCAGGGGTTCAGAGGGGTTATGTACTGTGATGCAGAAGGATCATCTAAAATATAGCAAAAAATTGGGAATTTTTATCAATTTTATAGAAAATTAAAAACATTTATTAGGTACTACCACCATATATTATACGATTACCTCATACTGTAAACAAATATCTTATCAGAGGTGCCTGTAGCAATTTTCTCCATAAAATACCAGTCTATTCCTGTAAATATTAAGCTGATAGATGGCAGCTACTTAGCTAAGAAAGTAGCAGCTTTCTATGAAATAATAACTGACTCAGGCACAATACTATGAGGATCATTCAAATAAAAATCTTAAAAAGTTCCATGAAAATTTGAAAAGTTGTATGACTGAGCTGGTCGGTGGCAGGAGTGCTCCTTGAGGATCAGAAAGTGACGGACAGGTGGCAGAGTGTGCTGCAATGCAGGAAAAGTCAGAAGCAGCCACAACAAGCACAATGACAGCACAGTACAGTGATTGTGTTGGTCATAGCAGGAAGTTTGAAAGCAATATAACTTGTGGAGGATGCCTCAAGATTCAGGGAAGGCTCATTGCATAATGACTGATGAGAACATAGTGGTAGCGGAGGAACATGTACAGGAGAACGAATGAGTAACTCTGAACAAAGTAGCCACAGGTTTGAAGATTAGTACCAGTACAGAGCAGGATATTGTTAACACAGTATCGCACTCCAATAATGTGTCGGCAAGATGGGTGCCATGTCAGTTAATTGCCAAAATAAAATACCGTTGTTCCAATGACTTAAGAACTTTTGCACCGTTTCCATGTCGAAGGTGATTGATTTCTGGCAAAAATCGTTGCAGACAATGAGACTTGGGTCCACCATAACAAAACAGAAATGAAAAGGTAAAGAAGGAACAGTGCCACAGTTATGTGGGCTGGGCAAATGCCCAGTGGACAGGACATTCCCAAAGCAGTTTTAAATGCCCAAAATTTGACCATTTATGAAAAGTACTTTTTAAAGTCTTTACTGCTAAAACGCATAATTTAATAGTTAAAATAATGGATGGGACAATAGTCCCGATATTGAAAGTTAGTAAATGTTTACATTTATACATCTACATTGAAGTACCAAAGGAAATGGTATAGCCATGCGTATTCAAATACAGAGATATGTAAACTGGCAAGACACAGTGCTGTGGTCAGCAATGCCTATATAAGATAACTGTCTGGTGCAGTTGTTAGATCAGTTACGGCTGCTACAGTGGCAGGTTATCAAGATTGAAGTGAGTTTGAATGTGGTGTTACAGTCAGCATACGAGCGATGGGGTACAGGATCTTTGAGGTAGCAATGAAGTGGGAATTTTCCCATATGACCATTTAACAAGTGTATCGTGAATATCAGGAATCCAGTAAAAAATCAAATCTGCGACATCACTGTTTCCAGAAAAAGATCCTGCACGAACGGGACCAACGACAACTGAAGAGAAACGTTCGAAGTGACAGAAGTGTAACTCTTCTGCAAATTTCATTGCTGGGCCATCAAAAGGTGTCAGCATGTGAGACATTCAATGCAACATCATCAATATGGGCTTTCGGAGCTGCCTTTGACTGCAGGACACAAAGCTTCACGCCTCACCTGGGCCCGTCAACACCAACATTGGACTGTTGATGACTGGAAACATGTTGCCTGGTCAGACAAGTCTCGTTTCAAACTGTATCGAACAGATGGACATGTACAGGTATGGAGGCAATCTCATTACTCCATGGACCCTGCATGTCAGCAGGGGACTGTTTAAGCTGGCGGAGGTTCTGTAGTGGTGTGGGGCCTGTGCAGTTTGAGTGATATGGATACCCTGCTACATCTCGATATGGCTGACAAGTGACACGTACTGAAGGATCCTGTCTGATCACCTGCATCTATTTCTGTCCACTGTGCATTCTGACACACTTGGGCAATTCCAGCAGGACAATGCGACACCCCACATGCCCAGAATTGCTGGAGTGGCTCCAGGAACACTCTTCTGATTTTAAATTCTTCCACTGGCCACCAAACTCCCCAGACATGAACATTATTGAGCATATATGGGATGCCTTGCAACGTGCTGTTCAGAAGAGATTGCCACCCCCTCATACTCTTATGGATTTATGAACAGCCCTGCAGGATTCATGGTGTCAATTCCTCCAGCAGTACTGCGAACATTAGTGAAGTCCATGCCACATCATGTTGTGGCACTTCTGTGTGCTCATGGGGGCTCTACACGATAGACAGGTGTCACAGTTTCTTTTGATCTTCAGTGTGTGTGTGTGTGTGTGTGTGTGTGTGTGTGTGTGTGTGTGTGTGTGTGTGTGTGTGTTTCTTTGCCTTTTTTACTAAGAGTGAAAGGAAAGAAGAGAGAAGCACTTAGTTTTATTAGCATTTCAACTTGCTGTACTAGCGAAGGACACGAATCATCCTCATTAGCCAGACCTAGCTCCTAGAGATTCATCTGTTTGGTACTCTCAAAGAAGCAATGGGAAGCAGGCATTTCAGAAGTGGCAAAGATGTGAAAACCATGGTGCGCAACACGCTACACATGTGACCAGACGAATTCTTTCATCACGGTATCTATGCACTTCCAAAAAGGTGGAAAATGTTCTTTCAATGTCAGGGAGTCTGTGTCAAAAATGACATGTAAATTTTTTTTCATTGTTACCAATAGCACTTTTAAGGTTTCCATTTGAATCACTCTAGTAATATACAGCAGAATGTTTGTTTACTGTAGAGCACATTAAGTCTCAGAGAGTTGTTGCTTCTCTTTTGCTTACATATCCCTTGACTTTTTCTACATCCTTTTTTTAAAGGAGAGAAAGGAGGACAAGAGGCAAAGAAAAGCACAAAACAGAAAAATAATGCTAAACAATGGCTAGCTTACAAAAATAATTAGGTGCACACAGACATATTCTCAACTACTGCATTAATACCTATCACTAGAGATGAAGCTTGTATTTTTAAGGTGACAGCTTTCAACACTCTAAAATACTGAGTTTTCAAAATTTAATTTTCACAGTTGATCACAGATCAGTCACTTAAGAATTTCAAAGATTTTATCTCTTATGATTGAAACACAAGATACCCATGGAAGCACTTAAACTGAAGAACATGTACGACAACCAACTAAATCAAAAGTTTTACATATAATGAGACCACAGATTGACATTCATGGATTCATCATTAAACTCAAGGGATTATTCTTTTAATGATTTATACTCTCTGTGGAGTTAAATGATCACTTTTCATTCAATTAAAAAGAAGTCTGCTTTTTAATGTTTAAAATCTTTGCAACAATAATGTCATAACACAGCCAAAATAAGCTTTGTACAGTATCACACAAATGGTGCAGCTTTTTTTCAAGCATTTGTTTCAATTTATTTTATCTCACACTATTTAAAGCATCAAATACACATCAGACACAAATCAACTCTGCTACAAGTGAGAAGGCAGCAAAACACTTCATTACCAATTAATCAACCAACAATATTTGTTCCCACAGTTTCTAGTCATATTTCTACTATCCATATGTAATTCCATAGAAGTGAAGCCTGTCCTTGCTGCTGCCACTTCCTGCTGCTCTCATTCCAGTGATGATCTGAACATTGACACTAGGTTGGTTGGTCGTTTGATGTTTAAGGGACCAAACAGCAAGGTCATCAGTCCCTTGTTTCAAATATGCTCCATTCCGCTAATGGAACATCTCAGGAAAGTCAGAACAATAAAACGGAAAAAGGTAAAAACGTAAAAGGGCAGTCATGTTGTCATTGGTAAAAAACAAAATGAGGGAAGTCGGCAAGAGAACGAACCCAACGCTATGCTGAAGCAGCATAGGCAAGACCACCTGTGACTTAAAAGGTGCAACCGCTAGAATGTAGAAATATGTATGGGAAAAGGAGACTAACCAACCCTTAAAAAAAAGGTAAAAACAGAGTAAAAGGGGAAGAAAAGAGGATCTCTGTCAGGGAGGTGAATCGGGAATCTCCAAACACGGCTTACAGTGGGAGACACCCAAACACTCACCGCCCTGCCCCAACACCAGAGAGAGATTAAAAACCTTAAAACTGAGAATAAAAACCACTTTCCCGGAGGAAACCGAGAACCAGAGAGACCATCTGGGAATCGTCAGCCAACATCAAAGGTAAAGTGTGTGAGAGTCTGTACTTAGCACGCAGAGCCAAAAGAAGGGGGCATTCAACCAAAATGTGGGCTACTGACTGGAAGGCTCAACAACCACAAAGTGGGGGTGGCTCATCACGCAAAAGAAAACCATGGGTCAGCCTGGTATGGCCAATGCGGAGACGACACAGTGTGGTCGAGTCCTTTCGGGAGAGGCGAAAGGAAGAACGCCACAGGCCTGGTGTCACCTTAATTGCACGAAGTTTATTAGACAGGGGAGTAGCCTCCCAAGAATTGGCCCATGACTGTGCGAAGTGGGATTTGATGTGAAGCCGTAAATCCGCTGCAGGAGGGGTTACAGAAAACGAGGGGGGGGGGGGGGGTGGGGGGGGGGGAAGTGACTGCTCCCCCAGCCAAACGATCAGAGAGCTCATTACTCGGGATACCCACATGGCCAGGTACCCAAAGGAAGTCAATGGAACAAGCAGCACGGTGAATATCAGCGAGATGGTCATGGATGGCAGAGACCAAGGGATGGCGCGAAAAACACCGGTCAATAGCAAGAAGGCCACTCATTGAGTCCGTACATAACAAAACGCGGTTGTGTTGGTACTGTTTAATAAAGGTAAGGGCCTGGGAAATTGCCATCAATTCTGCAGTAAACACCCCACAGGTAAGTGGCAGCAGATGATTTTCCATTCCAACAGAGGACGTGAAGGCATACCCAACATGAACAGCAGATTTAGAGCCATCAGTGAAAAAAACAACAGCATCCCGAAACTCCCATAAAATTTGGCGGAAAAAGGAACGGAACACCACCGGGGGGATGGAATCTTTCGGACCTCGGTGGAGATCCATCCGAATTCGAGGCCGAGGAACTAACCAAGGAGGGGTGGAGGGGAGGGAGCGAGGAAGACAGGACAAAGAAGGAAGCTGAAAACCACGGCAAAGAGACGCAAGGCGGAGCCCAACCGGTAAACCCGCCCGAGGGCGGGAGTCGAGTGGGCGACGTCCATGGTCTGGGAACAGGATAGAATAGGAAAGATGAGTGGGAGAGGAACGGATAGTGAGTGCATAAGACACCAGAAGCTGGGACCGCCGAACAGAAAGGGGGGGGGGGGGGGGGGGGGGAGATACCAGCTTCAACCAGGAGACTATCAACAGGGCTAGTAGGGAAGGCACCGGTGGCCAAACGGATACCACAATGGTGGACTGGATCCAGCACGTGCAGTGTGGAAGGAGCAGCTGAACCATAAACTTGACAACCATAGTCCAAGCGAGACAGAACTACAGCACGATAAAGACGGAGAAGGAGGGAACGGTCCGCACCCCAAGAGGAGTGGGCAAGGAAGCAAAGGACATTCAGTTTACGGAAACATCCTACCTTCAGAAGTCTTATATGGGGCAGCCAAGTGAGCTTGTTGTCGAAAAGAAGACCCAGGAAACGAAACTGTGGGACCACAGGCAATCGTTGTGCAGCGAGATAGAGCTCTGGATCAGGGTGGATCGTAGTACGGCGACAGAAGTGGACCACCCGCGATTTTAAAGGAGAGAATTGCAACCTGTGTGAGAGGGTCCATGCAGAGGCACGCCGTATAGCTACCTGGAGCTGCCATTCTGCATATGCAATCGAGGAGGAACTAACCCAAATGCAGAAATCATCCACATACAGGGCAGGAGCGACCAAGGGACCGACAGAGGCCACAAGTCCATCGATAGCAATGAGGAAAAGAAGGACACTCAAGACAGAACCCTGTGGGATGCCCGTCTCCTGGGTCCGTGGAGAACTAAAAGCAGTACCAACTCGAACTCTGAATGACCGATGGATCAGGAACTGGCGGATAAAAATTGGGAGTGGGCCCCGACGACCCCACTGATGAAGGGTAAGTAAGATGTGATGGCGCCAAGCCTTGTCATAGGCCATGCGAAGGTCAAAGAACACTGCAACCAAATGGCGGCGCTGGGAAAAAGCCTGCCGAACTGCGGATTCCAAGCGAAGTAAATGACCGATTGGAGACCGTCCCTCTCGAAAGCCACACTGGTAAGGGGACAATAGATCCAGAGATTCGAGGACCCAACTGAGCCGACGGGCTACCATCCGTTCAAGTAACTTACAAACAACATTGGTCAAACTAATTGGCCGATAGCTGTCAACAGATAGGGGGTTCTTACCAGGCTTAAGGACAGGAACCACAATGCTATCCCTCCACTGAGAAGGGAAGTCACCCTGGAGCCAGATACGGTTAAACACCCGAAGAAGATGTTGCCGTTGTGGAGCACTGAGATGTTGAAGCAGTTGGTTATGAATGGAATCTGGGCCAGGGGTCATATCATGAGAAGAAGATAGAGCAGAAAGAAATTCCCATTCAGTAAAAGGGTCGTTGTAAGATTCTGACTCACAAGGGGTGAAACATAAGGTGGAAGCTTCAGCCCGCTGTTTTTGGTGAAGGAAAGCAGCTGGATAGGAGGCCGACGCTGATGCCACTGCAAAATGGGTCGCAAGATGTTCTGCAAGAACTAATGGGTCCGTACAAAAGCCATCTGGGAGGTGAAGGCCTGAGAGGGTGGACTGCCGATGGCAACCTTGGAGAGAACGAAGTGTAGCCCATACCCGTGACAGAGGGACAGTAGAACCAAGGGAAGAAACGAATCGTTCCCAACATATCTGCTTGCTCTGTTTGATTAAATAACAGGCTTTAGTGCGGAGGCGTTTAAAGGTAGTAAGGCTGGCTACGGATGGGTGCCTCAAAGTGTTGCAAAGCTCGACGGCGATCACAGATGGCAAGGGCAATGGCCGTACTCCACCATGGGACTTGCCGGCGACGAAATGGTCCAGATGAGCGTGGGACAGCAAGGCTAGCAGCGCGAACAATCGCGTCAGACACGTCACGTAGGACGTCATCAATACAACCCGACAAAGAGGGAGAAAACTCGACCTGTGCAGTGTATAGAGGCCAATCGGCGCGTTGGAAAGACCAACGAGGTAACCTGTCCATCGGGGAGCGGGAAGGGAGCGTGATAATCAACGGGAAATGGTCACTATCACAAAGGTCGTCGTGTGGCGACCAGTGTAATGAAGGGAGGAGAGAGGGAGAAGAAAGAGAAAGATCAATGGCAGAAAAGGTACCATGACCGGCACTGAAATGAGTAGGGGAGCCATCATTAAGAAGGCACAGGTCGTGGTCTGCAATAAATTGGTCTATAAGAATACCTCGTCTAGATGGAAAGGCACTGCCCCACGAGGGATGATGAGCATTAAAATCTCCAAGGAGGAGGAAGGGAGAAGGAAGTTGCTGAAGAAGGGCAGTTAAGGCAGCAGGTGTAAGAGTCCTGTCAGGAGGGAGATAAAGATTGCAAACTGTGACCGCAGAGTCTAAGTGGACCCTAACAGCAACCGCTTCCAATGTAGTTTGAAGAGGAATCCACGTGCTAGCAATGTCTGTACGGACCAACGTACAAACGCCACCAGAAGCCCGCCGGGGTCCGACCCCATTTCGACAGAAAACATGGAACCCACGGAGGGTTGGTGAGTGAGCATCAGTAAAATGAGATTCCTGGAGAACCACACAAACTGCAGAGCAGGACAAAATAAGGGATTTCAATTCCGGAAGGCGACGATAGTATCCATTACAATTCCATTGGAGAACCACAGAACGATGGTTTAAATGGGGGCTGAACACGCTAAATCCGGTCATACAACCAGGTCCCCACCTGTCACCGACAAGGAGGGGGCGACATCCATGAACGACAGGTCAGAATCCGGTTGTGAAGTCGGGGAAGGGACCTCCGGTGACACCAGAGGCTCTTTGTCCCGGGTCTTATGTTTCTTCTTCTTTTCAGGCTGAGATCGAGGAGGGCTGTGTGGCATAAAGGAGCCAGCTGCAGCAAGATCAGGAACAGAAAGAGACCGGGCGACCTGGGGGCAGACAGTCCGCGGCAGCAGACCTTTGGCCTGGAAGGTGCCGGGAAGGGGGATCCCGGGAGGGGCACCCTTGACCGGCAGACACCGAAGGAGTGGGACACTTCTCTGGTTGGGGAGGGGGAGCAGCGCCCAGAGGAGAAGGTGTGGGAGCCGCAGGGGAGGGGGGGAGGAGAGGGGTCCGGGATGGGGGTAAGGAAGGGGGAGGAAGGGGTGTAGATGTAACCAAGGCATAACTAGATGTCATGGACACAGGGTGAAGTCGTGTATATTTCTTACGGGCCTCTGTAGGTTAAACGATCAAGGGACTTATACTCCTGTATCTTTTTTTCCTTCTTATATACTGGGCAATCTGGTGAACGTGGAGAATGACTACCATGACAATTTACACACGCAGGAGGGGGAACACAGGGAGTCCCCTCATGGAGTGGACGTCCACTGTCACCACAGAGAGGGGCCTGCGAACAGCGGGAAGTCGTGTCCAGAACGCAAGCACTTAAATCACCTCATAGGAGGTGGGATGTACGGCTTCACATCACATCGATAAACCATAATCTTTACTTTCTCAGGGAGGGTATCCCCTTCAAAGGCCAGGATAAAGGCACCAGTATCAATACAATTGTCTTTAGGACCCTTCTGAACACGCCGAACAAAGTGAACACCCCGCCGTCCGAGATTGCCCCGAAGTTCCTCATCAGTTTGAAGGATGAGGTCCCTGTGAAAAATCACACCTTGTACCATATTTAGAGACTGGTGGGGGGTAACAGACACAGGAATTGTGCCTAGATGGGTACAGGCACGAAGGGCCGCAGATTGGGCAGCTGAAGCAGTTTTTATCAGCAACGAACCCGACCGCATCTTGCTCAGGGAGTCCACTTCGCCAAACTTATCTTCAATGTGTTCCACAAAGAATAAAGGTTTGGTATTGATGAAAGTATCTCCATCAGTCCTGGTGCAAACTAGATAACGGGGGAAAGGTTTTGCCCCTAGCCGACGGGCCTGACCCTCTTCCCAGGGGGTAGCCATGGAAGGGAAGGCCGAAGGGGCAAGAGAAGCAGCACTTGAGGAATCAGTTCCACGCAGAGAGACAGCCGCAGAAGAACGGTCAGAGTTCTGGACCCGTATGCGTTTCATTTGCATAGCGTCCGTCCTGATACCACCCACTCCGATCAAGGGCTCTCCTCACGGGCGCCACCCAGCCACAGCAAGGGCCGTCTGGCACGGCGGCCATTGCCGGGAGTTCCGATGCTCCAGGATGATGAGCAACCACTCCAAGGCATGCATGAGGAGGTCACAGCTCAGGTATCAGAAGTATGATCCCTGTGTGTTCAGGGGGCTCAACCAAAAGGGTACATAGCGACCCCACCACACGGGCTGGCTACCGTGCTGGCTATGCACCCTAGTATCAGACAACAACGTGAAAGAAAAGGTGGAATGCACTAGGAGGGCGCACGTCGGAGACACTAGGTAAGGTGCTCTTCCCCAAATGGCTCACACTACGGAGGAGAAATGTTGTAATGGAGGTCAGACCCCAGAGGGGGGCCAAGGAATGCCAAAAGGAGGAGATGATTATGCAACAAAGCCGAGTTGGAAAACCAACAGAACCAGGAGGATAGCGGGGCCAACATAAGCAAGGACACCAAGAGAGGGGGAGGAGAGGGCGAAGGGAAAGGAGCAAGGAGGGGAAAGGAGGGGAAGGGAAAGGAAATGCAGCCCTGGAGAGAAAGAAGGCTGCAATCGCTCGGGGCCCCGTGCTCGCCACGCACGTATCCACAAAAGAGTTGTGGACCCCCTGGGGGGATTGACACTAGGGTAGTCACTACCTTGACATTGCAGTCTCCATCTTAGTTGTTGCTGTGCCACCATCTACTCCAGGATTACGGGTTCTCCGCTTTGTCACACCTCTGTCTGAAAGCACCGCACATACTGCGTTGCTAGTCTTCACCATTTTGCCTCTTGTCGCCGACCTGCCAGCACATGGTCTCTCAAGCATAATAACACAGAAGAAGAGATAGCTTTTCATTTAAAGGCACTGATCCTCATCTTTTTTTCATTTTACTATTAGCCATAAAGTTTTGGGTCCCTTTGCTTGTAACTATGCCTCAGATATGCATCCAGCAGGAAGGCCCTGCTGAAAGCAGTAGCGATGATCCCATCAGGGCATGCAGGCAGCTGTACAAGCTGCACATTGAGGCAGAACATTCACACAGGCCACCCTTGAGGGGTCTAGAGAAGCTGAAGCCTCACAATTCACTATTGTTAGCAGTTTTCCGGCAGTTACATTCACCCCTTCTATCATGAAGAGATCTACTGTAAAGGCACTGATTTTCTTGCAAATATATTTAATGTTGAAACTTCCTGGCAGATTAAAACTGTGTGCCCGACCGAGACTCGAACTCGGGACCTTTGCCTTTCGCGGGCAAGTGCTCTACCAACTGAGCTACCGAAGCACGACTCACGCCCGGTACTCACAGCTTTACTTCTGCCAGTATCTCGTCTCCTACCTTCCAAACTTTACAGAAGTTCTCCTGCGAACTTTACAGGAGAACTTCTGTAAAGTTTGGAAGGTAGGAGACGAGATACTGGCAGAAGTAAAGCTGTGAGTACCGGGCGTGAGTCGTGCTTCGGTAGCTCAGTTGGTAGAGCACTTGCCCGCGAAAGGCAAAGGTCCCGAGTTCGAGTCTCGGTCGGGCACACAGTTTTAATCTGCCAGGAAGTTTCATATCAGCGCACACTCCGCTGCAGAGTGAAAATCTCATTCTGGATATTTAATGTTGGTCACACATGCTTGCAAGCAGACAATTTTGTGTTGAAAGTGGCATGTTTGAAGTTACAAGGTTGCACAGGCACTCACATCGAATCAGTCTACACAATGAAGAACAAAAAGATCTGAATCCATGATACAGGGGTTAGCAGAACAATACTCTGATAAAAGAAGAATTAATAGTTATTATGATAAGATGTCCACACTCTGGTAAAGGCGAGGAGATGACTGAGGCATTTGCTGACAGTGTGAATGATTGTGCGTGGTACTTTTAATTCAGGAAGGGAAGGGCATGTAATGCTGTCTCAGCACTGGATATATTTATTGATGGTATCAATCCACAAACTAGCAGTAAAGTCACGGTAGTGTCATAGTCCTCATAAAGCAGTCCATTTAGTGATATTGTGAGAGGAAGCTGGCAATTCGTCTCCACACCTTCGCACAATAGTGATCTGTGTCACAAATTACTAATGACACAAATTGCAGACAAGTCACAGTGTCGACATATGTAGTGCTCCTTACTTTAATCGTACAAAAATTTGACATTTGGGTATTAACTGCCCTCAGTCATGGAGCAGAGCAAACCTTGGTCATGGAAGATCCCTTAACTACAGAGGCAGTGGGAGGATAAACCAGCGAGACAATTGGACACGTGCGATCATCCGTCCCAGTTCCCAATAAGAACTGTAAGCCCCATTAACTTTCTTTGGTCACAACAGGTGGCAAGTGTGACTGTATTGGGGAAGATGCAAGGAAGAAAGGTGACAGTTTCTGCGAAGTTTGGAAGGTAAGAGATGAGGTACTAGCACAAGTAAAGGTGCGTCTGTATCTGGACATTTCTTATTTCAGGGCATCACAAAAGGTAGTCAAAATCCTGGCAAAGAATGCAGTTCAGTTGCTCCAGTTGTGGGTGGTACTGAGTCAGAGGGGAATGGTCCTTTGTGGCCGACAGTGGAACTTTGGAAGGTGGTGGATGACTGTACAGATAAAGCATGGGAGATTGTTTCTGTAAAAGGTTGGGAGGGTAACTTTTATCTGTGAGACCCTTGGTATATTTGGAGAGGAATTGCTGATCACTAGATGTAACTGCGACATGTGGCTAGGCCACATGAAAGGGACTTCTTGGTGTGGAATGGTTGACAGCTGTTTAAGTGGAGGCACTGATGTCCGTAAGTTTCATATGGATGGAGGTACTGATGTACCAATCTTTGAGGTGGCGGTCAACACTGACGAAGGTGGCTTGTTGGATTGATGAGGACCAGGTGACATGAAAAGGGGAGAAGGTGTTGGGGATTGTAGGAATGTGGCCAAGATGTCTTCACCCCCAGTCCAGATCATCAATGATCCTGAACCAGGTGAGGGATGTGGATTCGTGGAAGTTAGGAAGGATTCCTCTAGATCACCCTTGAATAGGCTGGCACAGGATGGTGCAATGTGGGTGCCCCATTACCGCACCATGAATTTATTTTTAGGTGATGCTTTCAAAGGTGAAGTAATTATGGTCGAGGATACAGTTGGTCAAGTTGACCTGGAAGGAGGTTTTAGATGGGAGGGCAGGCTATGAGTAAGACACTGAGTGTTGGTCTACAAGAGCAGAGATTCTCTCAGTGAGGACACAGTAACCATCCACAACAGAGCATCCTGAGCAGTTGTGGTTTATGGACTTCATATATAGAAGTTTGTAGAGTGGGGAGTGGTAGGTGTGAGGAAAAAGTTAGATTCAGGGAGAAGTTCTGGGATGGTCCTACAGGTTTGATGAGAGACTGGAGATCCTTCTGGATTTCTGGAATGGGGTCACTGTGGCAGGGTTTATAGGACGAATCTGACAGCTTGTGGAGTCCTTCTGCCAAGTAATCCCAGTGTTTCAGAACCATAGTAGTGGGACCTTTGCAAACACTTTATCCAATACAAGATTTTTCCTACATTCCTATTATGCAGCTCTGCGTATAAATGTCTTGACTTTCTGGTATCCTTAGCATGAAGATGTGCTTCCCAATCACCTGCGCTACCTGTGAATGAGTGTTAGCAACTGCACAACTTCCCCATTGCAAGGGACGCTTTGCAGATGTATAATACTAGGCACACTCATGATCTCTACATCATTAGCAAAGACTGCCTAACACATTCCACTTTGTCACTATCTGACCTTCAACACTGTTCAAATTATGAATTATTTGTGTTCAGACTTAACTTTCCGAACCAATATCTCCAGCTGTAAAATCAGTCTCGTCTTAGTTCAAATTGTAACACTTTCCTCCCCGGGAGTGATAACTACAGTCCAGGATTCTCTAATCTAGTTAGCAACAGCTGTCTCTACTCCATACCTGCACAATTAACTTTTAACGTAATTTGTTTTAATGACCACCTTGTTTCTCAGTCTTAGAAGGTTCCCTTGAACAACAGTGGTCTATTATTCAATAATTACCACTGTAATGTAATCTTACAGATCAGTAAACTATAGGCTTCTGCATATATGGTATTAACCATGTTACCAGCAAATGAGCAGCCCACAGTCCACAAATGGGGGCATTGGTGTGGATCGCACTGCAGCACATGCAAATGACTGGCTTCACCAAAGGTATATGGTGGCAGTAATGTTACCTAGTTCTACCTGTACTACTATAACTCTGCTTTTCATTTGACTACCCACATGGCTCATATACACACTTATTAATTAGCCTACTTTTTCGTATTTGTTTACCAACATTTAGGTATTTCGCGGAATAGCTGCAGGTACTAACTGAGAAACTTAAAACCAGGCTACGGTCGCAGACCATAGGAAAATAAATCGTGAGGGAATACCTTATAGGGCAGGAAAAGATCTAGCACATACCTCACACATACATTTATCTAGAATTTAGAAATTAAAGGTTGTCTTAAAAGCTGCAATATCTCAGTATCTGATTACATTTTCAAGCAAATGGGATAAATCTCAAATCATTCTGTTAATGACAGCGCAGTTTAGTAGCACACTAGTCTCCTATTTTAATGTAATAAAGTTTCTTAGACGTTGAGTAATGTGTCGTTGAGTAATGTGTTAACATTACTTTACACAGAACAATTATGTGGGGCAAAATGCCTATTGGCACCATCACAGGATAGAGTTTAGACTAGAATCCCTTCAGCCTTACTTGATAATTTTATTAATGTATTCTGTGGAACAAACTGAACTCATGTTCTACTGCATTGGTCATTAAGATTACACTGAATGTAAGGTTTGTCATGCTATTCCTTCTATCCCATGTGACATGGACCTCCTTTTGCACGACTTCAGAAGCAAATATCTTAAGCTCAGTTTCCCCAATTTTTTAGTGATTCTGATAAGAAGCTTAATTACTTTGCAATTTAAAAAAAAGGTAAATATACATTTTACCCTCCTAATTGTAATTCACTAAGACACTTGGAGCTTATATTGACACAACAGAAATAGTCCAAATCAGCCTAAACCCCCATCTAAACTGTCATTTTTTACTGTTTAAAACACCATCATACACCACCTCTAATGCCCACGTAATGGAGTTCCGGACCATAGCTCATGAGAAACCAGGCAGGGGAAACCTATCTCCAGCAAACGTGCAGCCACCTCGTCGGTGCACTCACCACGTCACCTCGCCTCACAGTACCTCTCCACTCATCTTCACAACTTTGCTTGTAAAGGCAGGATGCAATGTAAATAGCCCTGTTACCCAGCAATGTAAATTTACATCCCTTAACACTCCAAAATAGTTGCAATCATTCAACATCATTTAGTCTGTAAGGTCCCTATTAGTGTGCACTACCTGTCCAAGGGACAGTTCAACAGAAACACATTGTAAAGTCATTCCTACAGAAAGAAAAAGGAATGTTCATGAGGCCACAGTTTAAAGGGAATAAGTACTTACAAAATTTTTGGCTGGAAAGATTCTGCTCGTTACTAGACTGCTTCCATTGCTCACTGCCCTGTACAGGTCAATGTTGTTGGCTTGACAGAGCTTCCACATTGGAAGCCTGCTGACAGACATCTAGCAAATATTCATCTACAGCCCTCAAATAGTGGAAGTGTGGGAAGATGACCAAGTGCGGCCACAGTAGATGGGGGCAGAATGCTGGGCTGGATTGGTATTGCACCCTCTGCAACTGGCTATAACACACACCTTCCTGCATCTCCTTGATCCACTACATCTTTTAGCTGTATTGGCTCCCTGCGAACACTATGTCTTTCCCAGATGCATTTTATATACTTCCAATTATGCAATAAACTAGGCAATGTATCTTACTGATTTCTCTGTTCTTCTTTAAAACTTACTTCCACTGGGCATCCACACATCAGTCCTGTTTACTGTCACAGCAGTCACAAATTAAATGGAAAAGTTTGTCTTGCTTCCGACTTTTGCCGATAGGTGGCAATGGAAAGAAACAGATCACAGATGTCAGGCAGTTAGTTTGGACCTCGGTCAACATAACCTCATTCAAACATCAGTTGATTTGTGTCTGCATCATAAAGTTGTTCTCGATTGAAAATGTCAGTTTACGAGCCTAATTCTCGTCATTTGCGGGAGGTGTTACTGTTTTGTTTCAATATGAAGAAAACAACAGCTGAGTCTCATTGAATGATCTCAAGTATGTATGATAAGGACACTATTAGTGAAAGAATGTGTCGTGATTGGTTTCAACGCTTCAAGAACAGAGATTTTAACGTCTTACACTGGCATAGTGGTGGAAGAGAGAATGTTTTTGAAGATGCAGAACTGGAGACATTGCTCAGTGAAGACCCAGCGTAAAACTCCAGAAAAATTGTCACAATTAGTGGGAGTGACACAGCAAGCCATTTCAAAACGTATCAAGGCAATGGGCGTGATTCAGAAAGAAGGAACTTGGGTCCCGTGTGAGCTGAAACCAAGAGACATTGAACGGCGTCTGTGTGTTTGTGAACAGTTGCTTCAGAGGCAAAAATGGAAGGGATTTCTACATCACATTGTGACCGGGGACAAAAAATGGGTTCATTACGACAACCCTAAACGCAAAAAATCAGGGGGATATCCCGGCCATGCTTTCACGTCGACGGCCAAACCGAATATTCACAGCTCCAAGATCATGCTCTGAATTTGGTGGGACCAGCTCAGCATCATGTACTATGAGGTGTTAAAACCAAGTGAAACAATCACAGGTGCTCATTATTGAACACAATTAATGCATTTGAGCAAAGCATTAAAAGACAAACAGCCGAAGTGCAGCGAGAGGCACGAAAAAGAGATTTTGCAGCACGACAATGCTCGACCACACATTGCAAAAGAGGTCAAAACGTACTTGGAAACGTTCAAATGGGAAGTCCTACCCCACCTGCCGTATTCTCCAGACATTGCTCCCTCTGACTATCGCCTGTTTAGATCAATGGCGCATGGCCTGGCTGACCAGCACTTCTAATCTCATGAAGAAGTCACAAATTGGATTGATTGGATCGCTACACAAGATGAACAATTTTTCGATGTCCGAAAGATGGGAGAAAGTAGTGGCCAGTGATGGAAAATACTTTGAATGATAATGTGTAACCAATTTGTTTCATTTAAGCCTCAAATGTAGTCGAAAAAACGGCGGAAGCAAAGTTGTACACCTTGTATATTTAGAACTAATGAGAGAAAAATCATCACGCTCTTAATTACCCATGAAAGACAAAATTCCAGCGCAAAAATTTTATACATCATAGTTGCCAGAAATGCTGTTATACACATCACTGGTTTTCTCCCATAAAAACAAGTAATTCCAAAACAACTGTCAAAGAAATTTGACACAGTCTAGAAATGTAGAAACAAAGAAGTGTGAAAAACTCCTAAACTCATTGCCTCTTTACTTGGAGCTCCTCGGGGCTGGGTGGTTTATCAATGGAATAATGAGAAGGAAGAGTACTTAAAGTGATGCAGGAAGATCTATAGATGTTTACAAAATGTCCGAGAACAAATTAACCAAGTTTCATATTCACTGTTGTAACAAGAAGTGCCTACTTCAAGCTGACAAAAGCTGAAGATGGTTCAGTTAGCACGAGCGTTATTCACATGGATTTCAGTGGGACCTTCACTATTGTTTATTAGCATGAAGTCCAAAGCCCACACTGGAGTAATTAACAAATCACTATTTACACAGCAGTGCCTCACACTTTACCAGTTCACTTTCGTATGCTATAATATTTGATTCTCTGCAAGACAATAAATTAGCTGCTCAAGCTTTTAAACAGAAAATACTTCAGAGACAAAGAAATAAATTTCCTAAAAATAAAGTGATTTAAATATTCATGAACTAGTGAACATTCCAAATTAGCCGATACAGCTTTTCAGCAAAGAAGACGGTGGTCTTGGGTAAATTGGCATTTCGTTTGTACATTCCTTGCAAAAGGCACTATTGATGGTATTGGAGGAATGGCAAAGCAACATGGGTGTGAAAGGTAGACAAGCTCTCATTACAGATCGATAATCTTTTGTGCGAAATCAATAACTCAAAAGTATTACAGCAGTTCCGGCAGAGGTTAAAAGCCATGCTGACCAGTTACAGCAGCATTGGAGTGACATCAGATCTCTTCAAACCACAACAACTACTCCAGTGTCCACACCATATGGGAATATGTGAGTTAAAATGTGATGTCTGGGAAGATGGTACACTCTTCCATATCAAATCTATTGCAAGATATAGCTTCGATGAAGAAACACTAATTCTTTTACAATCAGTTCAGTGATGAAACCTTTTCCTTGTCTTCTTGTTTGGTGGGTTACTCTTAAACTGAATGAGGACATTTGCAAAAATTACTTGGAGGAGTTGCCCGTGAATATTGTGGAAAAAAAAAAAAAAAGGAAGTTTTAGATAAATTCTGAGGGGTGTAAGAACTAAATTTGTATGGCTAGAAAAGCACGATACTAATGAAATTGACATTTCCCAAGTGGTGTCTGCTTTATCAAGAACCTATCACAGATTTTCGGGAAAGGTTAATTTTTGCTGAAATGAAATTAAACCTTTTAAACTAAATTTGTGGTCAGTTACCTAAATGCTCTTCATTTATTTATAAATATATCAATACCCAATGATTTTAACATTGTTAGGTACATAACTTGAGACTAAGTTGAATTAATGTGTTACACCTCTACCACTAAAATGTAATATCTGTAGCATTACTCTTATTTTATAATAGCTGTTTTAAACTTATTCAATATCTAATATTTTCATACATGCTGTTCCTTGTATTTCATATTTATATGACATGTTCGACACGGAAATATGGAAGCGTCCGATCCCACCCGTCTGCTTTGACCCATGCCGTCACAAATATGGCGGAAACAAAAAACACACACACTTTCCACAAGAAGCCTAATGACACTAACGGGACAAGCGCGGGAAATGGGGTGTTTTGGGTGGGTGCAAACTAAATATAAACAAATTTAGATGCCTTGCGTAGCTACAACGTGTAAGTGAAGACAGCCATGCATGAATACCCACCCACCTCCCCAGGGGTCATAACCCCTGCAACCCATAGAAGATAAAGATGCTTCAGTAGCTGATTAGTGTTTTTTGTCTTTTAAAAAAAAAAAAAAAAAATCTCACGGGATAGAACGAACAGATCAGAAAGATAAATATAATTAACTAAAACAGAAATTCGAGGAAACAGATAATTAAAATAAGTAATAAGTGTTTTTAAATTAAAAAAAAAAAAAATAAAAAAAAATAAAAAAATCTCACGAGATAGAACGAACAGATCAGAAAAGTAAATAAAATAAAACAAAACTGGAGACAGCCACACTCAAACCAAACTCCGCGCCGTCATGATGTCACACACGACAAGACCCTTACGTCACGGGTCAAAGCCAACGTGTGGGATTGGACGCTTCTGTCGACCCTTCGACACCATTAAGATTTACTGTGTAAATGATCTGCAGAACAAGAAGTTACCTAGTACCACAAATTTCTTTGCACAGAAGAAGCTCAAAGATAAGAATTTCAAATACATATGTGTGTTATTTTTGATATTCTGAATTACTACACAGGTTGCTTCACAAAAGCTTGGCTGTGTAGTGTTCACCTTAAGGCCTAGGTTTTAAAAAAACTGCCAACATTTGAATTATTTTCATGTTAATACTTATTTTCAACTGTACATATATTATATCCATACCAATGGAATTGTCTCACATGCAGAATTTACCATATAGTTATGATACTGCCGCAACATACAAAAGCTGAAGTATTTTGATAACTTTCATTCAATTAACAAAACACATTACCATAATGACTACCAGAAAGAAAAGGCTTCAATTATAGCATACCGTTCACTGCCTGCTGTGTCCCACACTCCAACAGTAAATTTTTTCCCTCGTAAAGTCACTACCTTGGCTGCAAAGGCGGCGCCAATGGTCTATAACAGATCACCACACTTTTAGTACTAGCTGCCTCAATCCAGCCAGAAACAAAATCATGACTACGTTAAGTATAAGGTTTTTCTCCTATGTGTAATTATACATAGCGGAATAAAATCCTGATAGGTACATGTAACCCTTCAGAAACCTATCGTGATAATTCCACACAGACCCAACAGAGATTAGATTAGGCTTAGATCAGCTGTAATTTTCGTTCCAAACAATTCACAGGGAGAAGATTCTCCAGGATGTAGAACATGTCAGTAAGACAAAAATACACAAATATTTACAAAGAAAAACCTGCATGGTAATGTTATCTTCGACAGATATCAAGTGAAATGTTCTTTGTGGATATGAAATAAGTAAAAAATTCTTAAACATTTTCGTTTGAAATGTAAAAACTTGTCACAAAACAAATGTTGATTACCCTCAAGTGCTTACATTTTTTTGGCTATCATTGCCATGTATCATCAGGTCGAAAAATCATTTTGTAATACATTTACAATGATCCCATTACTGCAATGAGTTAGTTAATGTCGGATAGTACTCGAGTTATTTGATATTATTAGTAACATATACACACACAAGACCGCTCTGATAAGAATTTGATCAATGCAATGGGAACTGGCTACCAATAAATCTTTTAGGATCCTCAAACTGAAGTTGATAAGCAGTTACACTTTTTATTGCCCTGGCGACTTACTGAACGTGCGTGTTCCTGAATAACTAAAATCACTTCGAACTAAAGCGAGTGATTGAGTGTACAAAGATTGTTCTTATTTCTAGCACTGATTCCATGAGCTGATCTATCGGTCTGAAAAAGATGAATATTTCATTAGCGAATAAATATACTGGGAGAAGCACCTGAGTTCACACAGCAGGTAATTCTTATTACGCTTAAGCTTCGCCTTATGAGTTACCCCAAAAAACAATCCCGAATGACATTATGTAACGAACGTAAGCAAAGTATACCATGGATCTTATGTCAAAAAATTAGAAAAGTTTTTTTTTTTTTTTTTTTTTTTTTTTTTTTTTTTTTTTGGATGATCGGTGGGGACAATAATGCTATCAACGGATAACCAAGAGGATTATGCTTTAAAACCCGATGAAATTTTTTGAAATAAAACAAATTTATCAACAGGTCATCTTGTCATTTCAAGTTATGAACAAACATCATATGACACACAATATACCAAGTAAATATGCCTAATAAAACATCATTCGTATATACTGTATACGCAAAAGTAAAATGACATTTGTGTATAAACAATAAACTGAAACACACGTACATTTTGATATGGGAGATTACTCCTAAATCGGTCGTGGACATATCTTTCAAGAAGACTTGTTTTACCTACATATTCACTGCCCAAAAGAACAACTTTCACGTCCACTTTACTCATAGTCACTTCCCCGGTCCTCCCTTTTCATATTTGCTGCTATTACATGAGTCACACCAATCACTTCATGCTAAGGCTTTGCCTCACAGAACTACCAATACGTTACAAAGCGTATAAGTTGAAGATAAAATTACTTCATACAGATTAAAAAAAAAAAATGCTATGAGAAATGGTGAAATTTCTGTAAACAGTGACATACATTATCTCAAAGAGGAACTTACTGCGTCTCATTAAAATTACAGATATAATGCGCTACCACAAATGTAAGCAATAAGCATAAAAGTAAACGTTCAGATTAATTTATATAATTTTTTAAATGCTGTTCTCATTTCTTACATGAAGGTAGCATTGATGGTCCAAGAAATTTAACATAGAATTGTAAACGAGGGTTTAAATCGTTTAAGTGCTACGTTACACAAAATTCAAGTCTACCAAATTCACTGAATAATAAAAGAAGAACATATTATGGCGAGTAGTGGAAATGGGTGAAAACCCTGTCGGGTTTTGCAGAATCTATATTTGTATTTATTTTGTATCCATGTCGCCGGCGTACTGATACAAGATTTATCTAGGAAAGGAAAATAGATGGATAAATGCAGACATTAGAAAAGGTCTCACAAACACTTAACTTCCTCAATTCTTTCCAAAAACATCATACTGATTTACAGTTCCTAGATCGCTATCAGTGGTACGAAAAGACCTACAGGAGGGTAATGTATATTGCAAAAAAACCTTTCAATGACAAAATAACATACACTGCAGAGAATAAAAGCAAAGTAGTATGGTATGTCATAAAATATGAAATTAGAAAAGGTAGGCACAAGTACAATAATATATGAATCAAAGATGGAGGTAAGGTAATAGAAAATCCTCAAAAATTTGCAAATTTTATAAGAGTTTATTTCTCTGACATTACAGAGGAGTTCTTTATTGTTTTTTGTTTTTTTTTAATTGGCTTCTAACATACAAACTTTTTAGCCATCACAAAAGTTCTTTATTTACATTCACACAGTGCGTGTCAAAGGGTATGTCCCATTGTATTAGTTATTAGGATTTTTTCCCATTCCATTCACCTTTAGAGCACAGCAAGAACGATTGCCAAAATGCTTTTGTGTGTGCTGTTGGTAGTCTAATCTTAATCAAAGAGTTCACGGGTGTGTTGTTGGTACATAGTGTCGGATGGGTACAATATTTCGGTGATCAGACAAGTCGCCATTGTCAGGTGCGCTGACGAACTGCGCTCCTGACTTTTTTTTCCCCTCTCTGCCCTGAGGGGGCAGAACGGGCTATTTTAGAGCTTACTGTTTGCTCACTTCAGCCATGGGTTTTTATCATTTCCTTTTATTTCATTTATTTTCTTTTTCTTGCCTGCCTGAACATCATTTGGTCGCAGATATGGAAAAGGTAAATGTAGATGGATATGAGCTTTCGGCACATGTAAGTAGAAGTACTATGGAGAGGGGAGAAGTTGCCATAATGTTACAATTTATCATAGTGTGAAAAATTTAGAAACTAAAAAATTTCGTGTAGAGCAACATAAGCATGTGAGCTTAAACTAAATAATGATACTTTTGTAATTGTAGCCATGTATAGGGCCCCACTGGGAAATTTTCAGCTATTTTTGAAAAAAAAAGGGTTGGATTCTTTGTTGTGTTGTCTGTCAGACAGAGGTAAGAAAATTATTATTGGTCGGAATTTCAATATAGATTTTCTGAAAGAATCCAGTAGGAAGCTTCACTTTAAAGTATTACTTGGTTCTTTCAATTTGACAACTGTTATTGAGAGTCCTACTTGGGTGGTACAGGAAAGAAGCACACTGATAGATAATGTTTTTATAGATCAAGATAAATGTGATCAAATAAAAACTTTTCCAGATAAGAATTGTCTGTTTCATCATAATGCACAGTTAGTTACAGTATATGAGATAGCTCCATACAGTAAAGCAAAACAATCCTCCAAAATAGTGCATTCAGTTAACGATATGACAACTGCAAATTTAAGGGAAATCTTGCAACAGTTAGACTGGGATGAGGTGTACAGGAAACTTGATGCTAAGTTAAAAATTAACCTATGTCGTAATACCTCTGTGAGAATTTTGGAAAGTGTGTCCCTAGGAAAACAGTAAAAGATATCCACATCTACATCCATATGGAAACTTTGCAAATCACTGCAAGGTGCCTGGCTGGGGGGTTCATCAAACCATCTTCACAATAATTTTCTTTTATTCCTCTCTTAAACAGCATGCAGAAAAAGCGAACACCTATATCTTTCTGTGTGAGCTGTGATTTCCCTTATTTTATTATGATGATCCTTTTCTCCCCGTGTAGGTCAGCATCAACAAAATATTTTCGCATTCAAGAGAAAGTTGGTGATTGAAATTTCGTAAAAAGATTTTGCCATAACGAAACACGCCTTTATTTTAATGGTGTCCATCCCAAGACCAGTATCATGTCCCTGACACTCTCTCCCCTGTTTCACGATAATGCAAAACGTGCTGCTCTTCGTTGAACTTTCTTGACGTATTCCATTAATCCTATATGATCCCAGATCGTGCAGCAGTATTCCAAGAGTATGGATAAGCATAGTGTGGCTGTCTCTTTAGTAGCTCCGTTACAGTTTCTAAGTGTCATGTCAGTAAAACGCAGTCTGTGGTTTGCCTTCCCCACAACATTTCCTACGTGTTCTTTCGAATTTAAATTGTTTATGATAGTAATTCCTAGGTATTTAGTTAAATTTACTTCCTTTGGGTTAGACTGATTTAACGTGTAACCGAAGTTTAACGGATTACTTTTAGCACTCATGTGGATGACCTCACACTTTTCATTATTTAGGGTCAACTGCAATTTTCGTGCCATTCAGATATCTTTTCTAAATTTGTTTTGATCTTATGATGAGTATACTAGATGGTGCACATCTGCAAACAACCTAAGGTGGCTGCTCACACTGTCTCCTAAATCGTTCATGTAATAAAGAACAGCAGAGGGCCTATAACACTGACTTGGGGAACACCAAAAATCACTTCTGTTTTACTCGATGGCTTGCCAACAATTTCCACGAACTGTGACCTCTCTAACAGGAAATCACGAGTCCAGTCACATAACTGAGGCCATATTCCATAAGCTCGCAATTTCACTACAAGATACTTGTGTGGTATAGTATCAAAAGCCTTTCAGAAATCCAGAAATACGGAATCAATTTGAAATCCCTTGTCAATAGCATTCAACACTTGGTTTGTGTAAAGAGCTAGTCGTGTTTCACAAGAACGATGCTTTCTAAATATGTACTGACTGTGTGTCAACAGACCATTCTCTTCAAGGTCATTCATAATGTCTGAACACAATATATGCTCCAAAATCCTGCTGCATGTCGACGTTAATGATAGGATAATAATTGTAAGAAACCATCTAAAAAGCCATGGCTTACTAAAGAGATAAAACTATCCTGTAAACAGAAGAGGGAAATGTATCTTAAAGCTAGAAGGGGTAATGATACAGAAACATTAAACATTATAAAAACTACTGCACTGTATTAAGGAAAATTATTAAAAAGTCCAGATGTATGTGGATTATGACTGAGACTATCACCACTCATAATAAAATTAATACAATTTGTAACATTGATAAAAGGAAAACAGGCAATCGAAAGCACAGGAAGACTATTTCTATGAAACTCAATGAAAAGTTTGTTATCAGAAAGTCAGAAGTAGAAAACATTTTAATATTCGTTTTTTAAATGTTGTGGAGAAAATACGATCCAACTATTCATAATAAAATGCAAGGCTATTTATGGAGCGGCAATACCCATGCAATTTGGTAAAATTAAGACCCCACCCATCTCTCCTACTGAAATTAGGAAAATAATAAATTTAGCCAAAAGTAAAAGCTCACATGAAATTGATGGCATTTCCAACAAAGTACTAAAAGCTTGAAACTTCCAGGCAGCTATTGTGTGCCAGACCTAGACTCGATCTCGGGACTTTTGCCATTCGCTGGCAAGTGCTCTAACAACTGAGCTACCCAAGGACGACTCACTACCCGTCCTCACAGGTTTACTTCCGCCAGTACCTCGTCTCATACCTTCCAAACTTTACAGAAGCTCTCCAGCGAACCTTGCAGGACTAGCACTTCTGCAAGAAAGGAAATAGCGGACACATGGCTTAGCCACAGCATGGGGGATGTTTCCAAAATGAGATTTTCACTCTGCAGCGGTGTGTATGCTGATATGAAACTTCCAGGCAGATTAAAACTGTGTGATAGACCGAGGCTCGAACTCGGAATCTTTGCCATTCGTGGGCAAGTGCTCTAACAACTGAGCTACCCAAGGACGACTCATGCTCCGTCCTCACAGCTTGACTTCCACAAGTACCTCGTCTCCTACCTTCCAAACCTTACAGAAGCTCTCCTGCGAACCTTGCAGGACTAGTACTCCTGAAAGAATGGATATTGTGGAGACATGGCTTAGCCACTGCCTGGGGGATGTTTCCAGAATGAGATTTTCACTCTGCAACGGTGTGTATGCTGATATAAAACTTCCTGTTAGATTAAAACTGTGTCCCTGACCGAGACTCTAACTTGGGACCTTTGCCTTTCACGAGCAAGTGCTCTAACAACTGAGCTACCCAAGCACGACTCACGCCCCGTCCTTACAGCTTTACTTCCACCCATACCTCGTCTCCTACCTTCCAAACTTTAAAGAAGCTCTCCTGCAAACCATGCAGGACTAGCACTCCTGAAAGAAAGGATATTGTGGAGAAATGGCTTAGCCGCAGCCTGGCGGATGTTTCCAGAATGAAATTTTCACTCTGCAGGCAAGTTTAGAAGGTAGGAGACGAGGTACTGGCGGAAGATGAACATGACCGAAATGACAAGTGCTATTGAGCTTACACAGAGCTCTAACTTTGATGATACATCGATGACAATAGATGAAACTACATCACGTATCTACATGGAAAGCAAAGATAACATTGTTTTTGATGATAAATTACAGTCACCTATCGTACGAAAATGTCAATTTACAAAGTACAGTTGTTAACAACCAAAGTACATTAAAAGCAGCCAAAATAGCTCACTTGCCGCGATACTTCAAAAACTTGAGAGCTTGAGCACCGAAATAAAAAGTACAAACACCAATTTGCGAACGGACATAAATACAAAATTTGACAGTTTGTCGCAAAACCTTACCATAGTCATACAAGACATAAACCACATAAAACAAGAGCAAAAACAAGTTTTAAGAGAATTTCAGAATACAGTCACACTGCAGATCAGTGATTGGACAAAGAATTTTCGCGAGGAGATGAATGTAAAATTTAAAGACATGGAAAAACAGCTAAAACAAGATGTACCTTCCAAAGTAAAGAATGACATTACAGGTATAAAACAGAAATTAGACACTTTTAACGAGCAGAATGATACAGTAGAGCAGGAAACAAAAGCGACGAAAGACACACACACGAACCTGGAAGCTACACAAATACAATTAACTTTGACAGTAAAGAACATATCTACTGTAGTAAACAAACTGCACAAGGATTGCGAAAATATACCAGCAGCAATAGATGAACTCACTTTAAAAGTAGCGTCACTTGAAATCGAATCAGGCTGTGCCAAAAAGGAAAGAGACAAAATTAATGAAAATTTATCTGACGCAATTTCACAAGCTGAAGCAGGTACTTTAGACAAAACCAGTACCACAGTTTAAAAAGTTATTCAACAAAAGTAAAATAACATTACCGCCAAAATGAAACCAATTTGCAATCTACTGAGCACAGGATACGCAACTACTTCGGTGAAACTGATACAGAGACACCAGTTGTACACAAAAAACAAAGTGCCAGCCACAGCAAACCGAAGTAATGTATGCACACAGATCATTGCAACCCTACAAAAATGGCTCTGAGCACTATGGGACTTAACATCTGTGGTCATCAGTCCCCTAGAACTTAGAACTACTCAAACCTATCTAACGTAAGGACATCACACACATCCATGCCCGAGGCAGGATTCGAACCTGCGACCGTAGCGGTCACGCGGTTCCAGACTGAAGCGCCTAGAACCGCACGGCCACACCGGCTAGCCGCAAACCCCACAAACACTGCCAATAGTAATGACAGACCACAAAGTGTAAGTTTACATGGCATAACACCAGAATCGGTACATACATGAAGTGTAAATAATTATAATAGATATGTAAACACAGCACAAAATGCAAACAGCTTGTCCACTATATTTGTGGATGAAGGTCTATTAAGACACTGTAAATTTCCAACATTTACAAGTGAAGGTAAGAAGATGAACCTTGTTGTGTTTATTAGTGCTTTTCGACATGTGTTTCCTAGAAATTGGGCGGAAGCACATAAGATCAGGTTTGTTGTTGGGTGCATGCAAGTCGATATACTTTTGTGGGCGACCGAGGTAGCTATCAATCGACCTAATATATGAAGAGAAAGTAGTAACTAATAGGGCGTCAGACAGCCAAACACCACAACAACGTAACTTGAATGGTCAATACAAAAAGCCAGACACGAACACAGAGGAAAGCTGGTGCGCGTAACCGTAAGGATACATCAACCATGGTAATGGATGCGGGAATAGAAATGGCAGGAACAAGAGATTTAAACAAGACTTTCCACATAACAGGAACGATTACCATCCACAAGCTAATTTCAATCCATCCTCTCAAAATTATGCACTGTGTGTAAATGAAAACAGTCAGCCGCATTGGTGACCAGCGCATGGCAACAACAACATACAACACGCAGTACCGCAGCCAACCTTTGCGCAGCAAAATCACAATACGGCAACATTTCACAACAGCCATATGAACACACAAGAAAGCATGTTGCGAACTGGAAATGATACACACTGGAGAAACAATCACACAGTACAACTGACAGAAGTTGTCCCGTGTACCGAAGTAGATCAGACTACACCGCAGGAAAACCCGAATTAGACGTACTTGAGCCCCATACTATAGACCTTATAAGCGATGGGGGCAAACCAGAGTTGCAACATGTTTCATACGATTCGATGAACAGGGATACATAAAGGACGATCTATACTAACATGAACTAAAATCGGCGAAAAAATACACTGGAAGAACAAGTGCAAACAGAATTCAGAGTGAAAATTCTTGGTATAGACGCACAGTTGATACTTGATACAGGGTCCACGACTAATTTAATGTCTGAAGCATTTTTCACTGAATTAAGAAGACGGAATAAATTTCCTATTCTGCCAGTACAAAACTGCAAAGTACAAACCGCTACAGGCGGCAAAACCAAAGTAGTAAAACACTAAGTTCTTACCACCGTGAACACTGAACAATTCTCTGCGCAGTGTAATTTCTTAATAGTAGACAAATTTATAGTCAACTGTTTGATAGGTATGGACACATTTAGAACCTACAAAACCCAAATAGATATAAGTAATGGTAAGTGACATTTCTTTGCGAAGGGCCAAGATTTTCTATCAGCCTGATTACCACACCAGAGAGATATGACAAAGTAAACCGAGAACCCCATGTCACTGTACAGTATTCATGTCCCACCTTGTATTTGTCGAACAAATGTGATATCGAACACGAGAACGACACTGCAGTTAACCAGGAATTAGAACAAAAATTGAACGAATCAAATATTCTAGATACTACACAACGACAACAGCTTTCTGACTTACCTTTTAAATATGCAAGTGTTTTTAATAAGAATCCAGGAGTAATCAAATATTTCGAACATAAATATAATATCCATCCTCACGAAACATTTTGTGTTATTTCTTACCCTATACCGTGGGCAAAGCATGAAGCAGTTGAACAGGAAACCAATAGAATTGTCGAATGGGGTATCATACAGCCATCATATTCGCCATATTGCAGCCCAATACTACCAGTTAGCAAACCTGATGGATCAGTACAACTAGTTTTAGACGCTAGAGGCATAAACAAAGTCCTAGTACCAGTAAGAATAAAACCAGATAATTTCGATGAACAATTGCCAAAATTTCATAACACCAAATATTTCAGCACCCTCGACCGCAAAAAAATCCTACTGGCAAATGAAGTTGCAGTTATGAATTTCAAGTTCTACCCTTTGGCTCAAACAATAGCGCAGGAGTATTTATATCAGCTTAGGACCAGAATTGCTCAGTAAAGTTACCATTTATGTTGACGATATGTTAATAGCCACATCAACTTCGGCAGAACACATCAGTATAATAGAAAAGGTATTTCAGAGATTTACAAAGTATGGAGTAACAGCAAATCTAAAGAAATCTAACTTTGCCAAAGAACAAGTGAAATTTTTAGGGCATATCATATCAGAACAGGGTATATTACCAGACACAATGAAATTAAATGCCATACGTAATAGCCCACCCCCAAAGAACAGAAAACAATTGAAAGTATATCTAGGACTAACTTCCTTTTTCCGAAAATTTATACCACAGCAGCTTATGAATTGGCATGCCCTACTTAACCTGTTGAGAAAGAATAAGCCTTGGTTATGGGATGAGAGATGCCAGGAGGACTTTACCAAAATTAAAAATGCATTAATACCAGCAAACATTTTGGGTCATCCTGACATGTCCAAAGACTAAGCACGAATGCCTCGTCTCAGAGCTGGGGGCATGTTTGTTCCAGATACAAGAAGAAGAAGGAAAAACCATACCCAAAGTCTTCAGCTTTGCCAGCAGAACTTTATCAGAGGCAGAAAGATCATATTCCGTATCAGAACTGGAAAGTTTAGCAGTAATTTGGGAGTTTAAGAAATTTGAGTATTTTCTATGCAGTAAAAACACTAAAGTCTATTGTGATCACCAATCATTATCTTTTCTCTTAACATGTAAACTATTACTCCGAAGATTAGCGAGATGGTGTTTGTACCTGCAGGAATTCATTTCTGAAATAATATACATAAAAGGTAGTCACAATATTATTGCAGATGCACTATCGAGGTTGCCACAGGGACTACACGAGTTCAGTGAACTGTCTGAACATGATCCAGAAATCCGTACATTATTGATGAAAAGTAGCACACAAAAATCAGACTCCAAAAATTTTGTTAACAAATGGGAATAATATTAATATTAAAACAACAGGTGAAAGAAGGTAATACAAAATCTTAACCAGAATGCAAACCACAAGTTAAGTAAATGGTATCAGTTATACAAAGGCGTTTTTTCCACAGGAAGCGTGAAAATTCTAACCATTGGTGTGTATGCCTTCCAGAGGAATATATCGACAAATTTATCAAACACACACACGAAGTAGGGGGACACTACAGAGTAGCAAAATGTACAGACAAGATTTACAAACTTTATTATTTTCCTAATTTACGACGACATGTTTCACAAATATTAAAAAAATGTGAAATTTGCCACAGAACAAAACCATCCAATATGTCAAAGTTTACAGAACTACACCTCATACTAACCAAAACTCCACTGGAAATGGTTTCTCTCGATACGGCAAGGCCATATCCTAGAGCAAAAGGTGGTGTCAAATACATAATAGCTCTTTATGATATTTTCACAAAATACATCAAACTTTATGCCATCAAAACCACTGCAGCCAGTAACATGATAAGGAGAATCGAAGAGGATTATTTACGAAGAGTAGGGAAACCCAGAGTCATATTAACAGACAATGCAGCCTATTTCGTAGGAAGAAAATTAAACAAATCTTGGTAAGTTTTTTCCACCCAGAGACAAATCCCGTGGAGAGGGTGGTTTAAGAATTCCATAGATTTATAAGGACTTATGCTTATAATAAACATTCACTATGGATTGAATACGTGACTCCATTTATGCAAATAGTAAACAATCTCCCCCATTCTTCCACAGGTTTCACTCCTAATGAACTTATGTTTAACACAATGCAAACTGATGAATGGGATTCACCCATACGAAAATTACCTACTAAAGAGTTAACTTTACAGGATAAAATCAAACAAGCAATAATTATACTGGAGAATAATGCAGAATACAGGATGTGAATATACAACAAAAAGTTAAAACGAGTTACACATTTATTTGAAGGGCAATGAATCCTCATGAGAACACATCCCAAATCGACAAGATCGGTAAGATGAACATAAAATGGCAATTACTATACTCAAGGCCATATATTATTGAAAAATACCTTATCCTGAAACTTTTAGGTTGGTATATGAAAAAACGGGGACAGACAAAGGTCTCCATCCTCACAAAGACTTAAAAGCTTTTCAAGAGTAGTGAGACAAGTAAAAAAAAATTATGGGTACTGAAACACGTATGTAACGTAGCAGCGATGGTGAGGCATGATAAAATCTTTGACCAGAGAGCCTTTTATCGTGGTTAGTCTGCGCTTGACCGCGCGAGTGTTGCGAGTAGTACGCTAGTAGTCGTCGTGCAGTACAGTCGCGAGCAGTCTGTCAGTGGGCAGTCTGTGAGCAGTCCAGTATGTCGGTAGTAGCAGTCGAGTGCAGTTGTGTGTGTGAGGAGTCGGCGAGCGTCCACATGGCATTCTGGTCAAGATGCTGAATGAGGTATATTGTTAATGTAGGTAACCATCAGATAATGTAAAGTTTATTTATTGTAATTAATTTTCAACAAGTGCCCCAATAATAATTCTCATTTCAAAGCAATATTTTTTACAAAAGAACCATTTAATTGAACCAACGATTTCCTTCCATTTTCTTTAAAGTAAAGTTTCAGTTAAATTTCAAAAAAAAAAAAATATATATATATTATTTGCAATGCAGTTCCTCCAAGCCGTGGCCAACAATAAGAGCAGAAATTTGACATGGAGTTATACTGAGGTAAGAATTTAATTCTGATTTTTTTTTGCACAGGGCCAAAGACCGATATTTCGGTTTAATTGAGTTATCATTATCACTGAGATTTTCTTATCACTGAATGGACTTTAATTTTTTTGTGAGGAACTTATATTTGAGTCAGATTGCGATTCTCATTTTTATTGTCATTAAATTTAATTGCTAGGGAGGTTACGCTTGGCTCCCATTTATTATTATATTTTTTTATTTAAATATTTCTGTGGGGACGATATTGCTTCGCTTTGGTCCCATTTCTATTAAATATTGTTTTTAAAATTACGGTGGAGAGGTTACAGTACTTTTGAATGAAATATGCATAGACTTAAGTAATTTTCTTGTTTTGTAAGCAAAGACTAACATTTGCTGGAAGGAAATGTAAAAACACAGCTTTACGAGAAGCAAAATGCAAACTGGAGCAGCATACGACTCAGCTGTGCACGCTCAACAATGCATCTTTACATCAGTACTAGAGAAGAGACATTGACCTTGTGCAAGTGCAACAGGCTAACTCACGGCGCAACCAAATAGAAACGTGTAGCTGCACAAGTATCAAGCTCAATTTCAAAATAAATAGGAACACATAACAACTATATTTACTATCAGGGAATGAAACAATGCAATATTACATTTTTATCAACATGCAAGGGTTGCGTCAATACTAAAATATATACTTGTAACCAGAATTCAAAGAAATCATTACAATGAAACATACAGGATATGTTAGCTAACAAAAGGATAAGATACCATATGAGATGTCAAAGTAACTTTCTTTGCAGAGTAAATGAATAAAAGGAATACAAATGTAAGTAAATAAATATATAAACAAATAAGAATGAAATATGAAAAGTGTCTACAAACGAATGTGATGACCGAGTATATGCATGGCCTATGAGCTATGAAACAAATTAGTTTTAAGTTAGTTATAAGTGTTTTATATTGCAGTGACCAGTGCATCGACACGGTGCAGAAGAGATTTACGGGGGCGCACCTCAAGGAAATGATTTAGTGATTAGTTTGTCTATGCGTATATTTTGGTCATCAAGCAAATGCAGAATAAGAATATACATCGTCGTAGTGCAACTACAAAACATTTACCTGTACCTACCGACTACAAAGTGCACATAAACACTGAGGCATGTGACCTCAAATAAAACTAATCAATTCATATCGCGTCTTATGAGAATGTAAATGACATTTCTGCACAATCGTAAAGAGGTAAGCATGACGTAATGCAAAAACTTTTGCGTCACGAACATGAAGCTACACGTAAACAATTGTAAGCAACACAATGGTATATGATACATGATCGTTAATACATTTCAGTTCCATGAAAAGGGAGTTCCCTGATAAGTGATTTAAGAATGGACGAATAGCATTTCCTTAGTAATCTATAAACCAGTAGAACAGTATTCCTTATTCCCTCCTCAACACAGGTGGCGGTGGCAAAGCATAGTTAAGTCGGCAACGCGTATCCTAGGAAAATATTCATCTCTCACAACTGATGTATGTGTGATTGGAAAATAAAATTCGGATGCATTAAATGCACATATAGTAACACGATGTAAAGGAATGTAAATAAGTAACTTGTATTTATGTACAAAGCAATTTTTTGAAGTTAAAAAACAAACTGTACTTACCAGTAACTGTAATTGGAGAAGGAATTTTGTAATGATTTAGTATTTAAGAATTTTCTACGTTTGATACAAATAATGGGTGGAATGTCAGCTTTATATATAAGCCACTGTAATATGCATCGTTACATCAAAATGTTTATATGAATTTTATGTGTATATCGAGCCATATGTTAAAGATGAACTTGAAAAACTAACAGAAAGGGAAAAAACCTCGAGGACTAAAAACAATTCTCATACCAAAGTGAAAAACGAAATAGATAGTGGTATCCAAACACATGTGCAATAGTGCAACGAATCAATTATGGTGATGTCATGCTACACAACGTCTGATATATTAATCAGCAAACTGCAGTTGTGCAAGCATCACTTATCTTGTCATTGGGTGTTGATGTGCAGTAAAAAAAATGGTTCAAATGGCTCTGAGCACTATGGGACTTAACTTCTGAGGTCATCTGTCCCCTAGAACTTAGAACTACTTAAACCTAACTAATCTAAGGACATCACACACATCCATGCCCGAGGCAGGATTCGAGCCTGCGACCTCAGCGGTCGCGCAGTTCCAGACTGCAGCGCCTAGAACCGCTCGGCAATTGCGACCGGCCGATGTGCAGTATTCACCCCACTGAAAATGTGAATACGATGGAGAAGATCCTTCCCGGGCCGTATAAAAGATGAATTATCTGCCGCAGCATCGGCTCTTGAAGAGTAAACGCACATGCACCGCACTCACAATGGAAGACCACTCCACAGCAAATTATTCGACGGATAGTATGGCACTCAGAGTGAAAATGACACTAAAAGTGCGAGTGGAAGCGCGGACGACCGTACCCAGTAATATGTGGAACATTTAACGGTTGTTGCGCAGTCGACAAACATATTTAGCGCGCACGTGCGCAGAGACTAGCAATGTTGCCAAAGAGACAAGTAACCTCTCTTGGAGCGCCCTCATGTAAATACTTGGTAAATTATCATTCCATATGTGATTTGTGAGTTTTCCTATAAGATAATGTATAATCGAAACAAGTTGACATATCCCAAAGATACAAAGAGAAATACACTGACAAATAAAGGTCATTGTACCTCTTGTGGCACAAACTTAAATTTAAGCTGTACAAGTGTATACAAAACACAATGCGCCTCCATTGCATGTCACCGCACAGCGTGGGGACAATTGTATAGGTACATAAGGAAAAGCCCCAACAAGCTATGACAAAAATTTAAAACCAGTGATAATAATTATTTCCGCGGCCGCTGTAAGCGTCGATAAAGTTATATTTTCCTACGCCAGTAGACGAATAGTAAATGATAAAAAAAACTCCTTTCCATTTTTTGTCAATTAATAGAGAGACTCTGTCTTTAGTCCTCGTGGAGACAAGACGTTTTTCTTGTGAGTCAATGTGCTGTCTGAATAATAATCCTATGAAAATACTAAGTCTGAAAATTCGTTTTCTTTCGTGCAAAAACCACGAAAGTTTTCTTTTCTTCCGCGCATCACCTCAATGACAGGTCAAAAAGCGGCCTGCATCGGAAGAAGAGGCTCGATTAAGAACTGTTATACACATGGTCCCCCCCCCCCCCCCCCCCCCATGAACCACGGACCTTGCCGTTGGTGGGGAGGCTTGCGTGCCTCAACGATACAGATAGCCGTACCATAGGTGCAACCACAACGGAGAGACCAGACAAACGTGTAGTTCCTGAAGAGGGGTAGCAGCCTTTTCAGTAGTTGCAGGGGCAACAGTCTGGATGATTGAATGATCTGGCACTGTAACACTAACCAAAACAGCCTTGCTGTGCTGCTACTGCGAACGGCTGAAAGCAAGGGGAAACTACAGCCGTAATTTTTCCCAAGGGCATGCAGCTTTACTGTATGATTAATGATGATGGCGTCCTCTTGGGTAAAATATTCCGGAGGTAAAATAGTCCCCCATTTGGATCTCTGGGCGGGGACTACTCAAGAGCACGTCGTTATCAGGAGAAATAAAACTGGCGTTCTACGGATCGGAGCGTGGAATGTCAGATCCCTTAATCGGGCAGGTAGGTTAGAAAATTTAAAAATGGAAATGGATAGGTTAAAGTTAGATATAGTGGGAATTAGTGAAGTTCGGTGGCAGGAAGAACAAGACTTTTGGTCAGGTGAATACAGGGTTATAAATAGAAAATCAAATAGGGGTAATGCAGGAGTAGGTAAATAATGAATAAAAAAATAGGAACAAGGGTAAGCTACTACAAACAGCATAGTGAACGCATTATTGTGGCCAAGATAGACACGAAGCCCACGCCAACTACAGTAGTACAAGTTTATATGCCAACTAGCTCTGCAGATGATGAAGAAATTGATGAAATGTATGATGAGATAAAAGAAATTGATGACTAACTGACAACCTCAGCTGCGGACAGGTGTTGTTGTTATACCTCGATGTGGAGAGCTGAAAATGTGTGCCCCCACCGGGACTCGAACCCGGGATCTCCTGCTTACATGGCAGACGCTCTACTCATCTTAGCCACTGAAGACACAGATGAATAGCGCGACTGCAGGGACTTATCCCTTGCACGCTTCCCATGAGACTCACATTCCCAACTGTCCACAATTCTACATATGTATTGTACCTTATAGACATTTGCCCACCCACTATATATATTAATATAAAAGAAATTATTCAGGCAGTGAAGGGAGACGAGAATTTAATAGTCATGGGTGACTGGAATTCGACATTAGGAAAAGGAATAGAAGGAAACGTAGTAGGTGAATATGGATTGGGGCTAAGAAATGAAAGAGGAAGCCACCTGGTAGAATTTTGCACAGAGCATAACTTAATCATAGCTAACACTTAGTTCAAGGATCGTGAAAGAAGGTGGTATACATGGAAGAACCGTGGAGATACTAAAAGGTTTCAGATAGGTTATATAATGGTAAGACAGAGATTTACGAACCAGATTTTAAATTGCAAGACATTTCCAGGGGCAGATGTAGACTCTGACCACAATCTATTGGTTATGAACTGTTGATTAAAACTGAAGCAACTGCAAAAAGGTAAGAATTTATGGAGATGGGACCTGGATAAACTGAAAGAACCAGAGGTTGTACAGAGTGTCAGGGAGAGCATAAGGGAACAATTGACAGGAATGGGGGAAAGAAACACAGTAGAAGAAGAATGGGTACCTTTGAGGAATGAAATTGTGAAGGCAGCAGAGGATCAAGTAGGTAAAAAGACGAGGGCTAGTAGAAATCCTTGAGTAACAGAAGAGATACTGAATTTAATTGATGAAAGGAGAAAAAACAAAAGTGCAGTAAGTGAAGCAGGCAAAAGAGGAATTTAAACGTCTCAAAAATGATATCGACAGGAAGTGCAAAATGGCTAAGCAGGGATGGCTAGAGGACAAATGTAAGGATTTAGAGGCTTATCTCACCTACAAGAAAATTAAAGAGACCCTTGGAGAAAAGAGAACCACTTGCATGAACATCAAGAACTCAGATGGAAACCCAGTTCTAAGCAAAGAAGGGAAGGTAGAAAGTTGGAAGGAGTATATAGAGGGTCTATACAGGGGTGATGTTTTTGAGGACAATATTATGGAAATGGAAGAGGATGTAAATGAAGATGAAATGGGAGATATGATACTGCGTGAAGAGTTTGACAGAGCACTGAAAGACCTGAGTCGAAACAAGGCCCTGGGAGTAGACAACATTCCTTTAGAACTACTGACAGCCTTGGGAGAGCCAGTCCTGACAAAACTCTACCATCTGGTGAGCAAGATGTATGAGACAGGCGAAATTCCCTCAGACTTCAAGAAGAATATAGTAATTCCAATCCCAAAGAAAGCAGGTGTTGACAGATGTGAAAATTACCGAACTATCAGTTTAATAAGTCACAGCTGCAAAATACTAACGCGAATTCTTTACAGATGAACGGAAAAACTGGTAGAAGCTGACCTCGGGAAAGATCAGCTTGGATTCCGTAGAAATGTTGGAACACGTGAGGCGATACTGACCCTACGACTTACCTCAGAAGAAATATTAAGGAAAGGCAAACCTACGTTTCTAGCATTTGTACACTTAGATAAAGCTTTAGACGAAGTTGACTGGAATACTCTCTTTCAAATTCTGATGATGGCAGGGGTAAAATACAGGGAGCGAAAGGCTATTTACAATTTGTGCAGAAACCAGATGGCAGTTATAAGAGTCGAGGGACATGAAGGGGGGAGCAGTGGTTGGGAAGGGAGTAAGACAGGGTTGTAGCCTCTCCCCGATGCTATTCAATCTGTATATTGAGCAAGCAGTAAAGGAAACAAAAGGAAAGTTCGGAGTAGGTATTAAAATCCATGGAGAAGAAATAAAAACCTTGAGGTTTGCTGATGACATTGTAATTCTGTCAGAGACAGCAAAGGACTTGGAAGAGCAGTTGAACGGAATGGACAGTGTCTTGAAAGGAGGGTATAAGATGAAAATCAACAAAAGCAAAGCGAGGATAATGGAATGTAGTCGAATTAAATCGGGTGATGCTGAGGGAATTAGATTAGGAAATGAGACACTTGAAGTAGTAAAGGAGTTTTGCTATTTCGGGAGCAAAATAACTGATGATGTTCGAAGTAGAGAGGATATAACATGTAGACTGCCAATGGCAAGGAAAGCGCTTCTGAAGAACAGAAATTTGTTAATATCGAGTATTGATTTAAGTGTCAGGAAGTCGTTTCTGAAGATATTTGTATGGAATGTAACCATGTATGGATGTGAAACATGGATGATAAATAGCTTAGACAGGAAGAGAATAGAAGCTTTCGGCATGTGGTCCTACAGAATAATGCTGAAGATTAGATTGGTAGATCACGTAACTAATGAGGAGGTATTGAGTAGAACTGGGGAGAAGAGGAGTTTGTTGCACAACTTGACTAGAAGAAGGGGTCGGTTGGTAGGACATGTTCTGAGGGATCAAGGGTAGTGGAGGGCAGCGTGGAGGGTAAAAATCATAGAGGGAGACCAAGAGATGAATACACTAAGCAGATTCAGAAGGATGTAGGTTGCAGTAGGTACTGGGAGATGAAGAGGCTTGCACAGGATAGAGTAGCATGGAGAGCTGCATCAAACCAGTCTCAGGACTGAAGACCACAACAACAACAACATACACATGGTCAAGAGATAAATACTTATGGCGGAAGAAGATGAATATAACCAAGGACACCAGATGTAAGTTCACGACACCACTGGCCCAAAAGTGAAAGATAATTTATTCGCTGCAAAAAACTCATAAAAATGAAATATGCCCATAGTATAAGTCAATTTGTTTAATTGTGTATATATATAAATTTTCACACCAGGAAGGATGTACTGCTGCTGCTGGTGGTCATTCTGAACACTACCTGTGATGGTCAATTGTCTCATTGCTGGCCAGAATCCACATAACTAATGTATGCACTCGCATTGTTCTTTAGTGTGTGCTACCACAGATATTGTACAAGTGTCAGTGTGGGAACTTTTCAAAATACGATACCTCGTAAACGATTCACACTAGATCCTACAACAAACACCACTTAATTACCCTACTCTTAGGCATTGTTTTTTTTTTTAAAGTGTATGTTTGCACAAAAAATACACTTTCTAAGTTTTATTACAATCTGTTGATTGGCTATTAATATCAGCCCCTCATTGCCAATCCATTCTGTGAAAAACACACATCAATAGCTCTTTCCATTTCTACAATATTTGTGGTACAAGTTTGTTGTGACTCACCCAGTGTAAGTTAATTCGCATTCTGTGCGAAAGTGTTTTTAAATAATAACAATGATATAAAAAGTAACTTGTGGTTTACTGACATTTTTTCTTAACGATCTTATCTTTTATTTAAATAGTTTTTTACTGTAATTTCTTTATTAAATTTTTCTTTACAAGGCTATTTGATATACAAATGGCATACTTTTCAATTATAATAATTTTTGTAGCAATTTTTTGCTATTTGTTATACAGACCGTGGGGTTTTCTTATACAAAGCAATTTTTTCTTATACACATCAATTTTCAGTCTTTATGTAGTTCTTACTTCCAAACTATTTTCTTCTGAGAACTTATGACTAGCACATATAAGGTCTAAAATACATTTCCCATTTTGTTTCTGTGTACACTTTTATACAATATGTACATTAGATTTGATCACTCTGGTTATAAAATGTATAGTTCTTTCAATTTACCCACTATGTAATCAACTGTTTCTGATCTACATATATGAGGAATGGGGACTATCCGCAGCAGGTGAAGAGAAAAACCACACACACACACACACACACACACACACACACACACACACACACACACACACACACACACACAATAGTTTTTCATATAGTATGCAGACAATATATAAGCACACATAGCGTGCAATGAAGCATTCATACTCTGTTGTTGTTGTTGTGGTCTTCAGTCCTGAGACTGGTTTGATGCAGCTCTCCATGCTACTCTATCCTGTGCAAGCTTCTTCATCTCCCAGTACCTACTGCAACCTACATCCTTCTGAATCTGCTTAGTGTATTCATCTCTTGGTCTCCCTCTACGATTTTTACCCTCCACGCTGCCCTCCAATGCTAAATTTGTGATCCCTTGATGCCTCAAAACATGTCCTACCAACCGATCCCTTCTTCTAGCCAAGTTGTGCCACAAACTTCTCTTCTCCCCAATCCTATTCAATACCTCCTCATTAGTTACTTGATCTACCCACCTTATCTTCAGCATTCTTCTGTAGCACCACATTTCGAAAGCTTCTATTCTCTTCTTGTCCAAACTGGTTATCGTCCATGTTTCACTTCCATACATGGCTACACTCCATACAAATACTTTCAGAAACGACTTCCTGACACTTAAATCTATTCTCGATGTTAACAAATTTCTCTTCTTCAGAAACGCTTTCCTTGCCATTGCCAGTCTACATTTTATATCCTCTCTACTTCGACCATCATCAGTTATTTTACTCCCTAAATAGCAAAACTCCTTTACTACTTTAAGTGTCTCATTTCCTAATCTAATTCCCTCAGCATCACCCGACTTAATTCGACTACATTACATTATCCTCGTTTTGCTTTTGTTGATGTTCATCTTATATCCTCCTTTCAAGACACTGTCCATTCCGTTCAACTGCTCTTCCAAGTCCTTTGCTGTCTCTGACAGAATTACAATGTCATCGGTGAACCTCAAAGTTTTTACTTCTTCTCCATGAATTTTAGTACCTACTCCGAATTTTTCTTTTGTTTCCTTTACTGCTTGCTCAATATACAGATCGAATAACATCGGGGAGAGGCTACAACCCTGTCTCACTCCTTTCCCAACCACTGCTTCCCTTTCATGCCCCTCGACTCTTATAACTGCCATCTGATTTCTGTACAAATTGTAAATAGCCTTTCGCTCCCTGTATTTTACCCCTGCCACCTTCAGAATTTGAAAGAGAGTATTCCAGTTAACGTTGTCGAAAGCTTTCTCTAAGTCTACAAATGCTAGAAACGTAGGTTTGCCTTTTCTTAATCTTTCTTCTAAGATAAGTCGTAAGGTTAGTATTGCCTCACGTGTTCCAACATTTCTACGGAATCCAAACTGATCTTCCCCGAGGTCCGCTTCTACCAGTTTTTCCATTCGTCTGTAAAGAATTCGCGTTAGTATTTTGCAGCTGTGACTTATTAAACTGATAGTTCGGTAATTTTCACATCTGTCAACACCTGCTTTCTTTGGGATTGGAATTATTATATTCTTTTTGAAGTCTGTGGGTATTTCGCCTGTCTCATACATCTTGCTCACCAGATGGTAGAGTTTTGTCAGGACTGGCTCTCCCAAGGCCATCAGTAGTTCTAATGGAATGTTGTCTACTCCCGGGGCCTTGTTTCGACTCAGGTCTTTCAGTGCTCTGTCAAACTCTTCACGCAGTATCTTATCTCCCATTTCATCTTCATTTACATCCTCTTCCATTTCCATAATATTGTCCTCAAGTACATCGCCCTTGTATAAACCCTCTACATACTCCTTCCACCTTTCTGCCTTCCCTTCTTTGCTTAGAACTGGGTTGCCATCTGAGCTCTTGATATTCATACCAGTGGTTCTCTTCTCTCCAAAGGTCTCTTTAATTTTCCTGTAGGCAGTATCTATCTTACCCCTAGTGAGACAAGCCTCTACATCCTTACATTTGTCCTCTAGCCATCCCTGCTTAGCCATTTTGCACTTGCTGTCGATCTCATTTTGGAGACGTTTGTATTCCTTTTTGCCTGCTTCATTTACTGCATTTTTATACTGCATTTATATACTCTATCACACACATAAAAATCTATGACAAAACGGCTCATCAAATTATTCTGCACGTACGCACCAACTCTTTACACATAGCCACACACTTGACCACTCCAGTGAACAGTGTGAGTACTGGAGGGTTCTGATTCCACCCCCGCAGATTACTGTTTGTCGTCGTGATGAGACAGTCCTACTTTCAGTTACAGTGCAATATGGCTCTCATAGCCTTGCAAAACAAAAATTACCTGGCGCACCATGTGTGGAACTGCACCAACGTTTTCAAGAAGACATATCTTGTAATCTTCGATCGTGAAAGCCTCAGAGGCCGCACGATGCCCACCTTTAGCCCGCCTCTGGATGGTGCCTACATTTGTATGGTAGGTATACATCTTTGATCTGAGCCCTACAAACTCCTTAATCTCCAAACCATTCGTCTCGTCTTTCATCACCTTTTTGTTCTGAGGTGTTATCCCAAGAGGATTATCAACTGCATAATCGGACCAATCGAATTCTTCGTGATTTCACCTGATTACTTCATATGAATCGCAGCCTTTCACCCAGTAGATGAAACTATCTGCGTCAATATAAAGCAACTTAGGATCGCAGAATTTCAGATTAGCAAAGTCATAGTGAAAGCGGTACATGTGGAGTTTGAAGAGATCGAGAATACAAATACCAAGATAGGCAGGTTTCGTGAAATGCACTGAAAGCGATTAGTCTTTAATAGAATATGGTGGCCCATTTGAAATTTGGGCTGGTGATGTAATCTCTAGCGGCGTAACGCCTATCCCTCTGGTAAACTAAGTGAATTTTGCGGTACTCTCTTAACATTCTCGATGGTTTTTTCGGAAACTGAATTAGTCATTAATTTGTAAGTGTCTTTTTCGAAATTGCACATCGTGAGGGCCCTCTGCTTCGTATTCAGATCAATGTACTCCTTTAACCAGAGATGCTGCTTGATGGAGATTCATCCGCAACGGGGGACACTGAACGAGGTTTCTGTAGTGGATAATATAGTGACGTTTGTTCCCCAGTTTTGTCAGCAGCTTCGGGATGGAACCGTTTCGTGGGCCAAGTGCTCCAGACACAGTGGCAAGTTAGTATGCTAGCCGTGCAGATGGTTGGGATATTCTAGCTCTATCTCCAGAACATATCCCTCACCTGCATCATCAGCCACATCAAGGATCTCTCCTTCCTTCACTCTGTCGACCATCTTTTTGGACAGACATCAGAACCCTCCATATCGTAGATTTTGTTGCATGTCATGCCACAAAAGTTGTTTACATCCAGGTAAAGGATGTAACTTAAACCATCAGATGGTCTGTACTCCTCCTCACTGATTTGCAGATTATTCTACTTCTCCTCACTGATTTCCAGATTATTCGCCTTGGCATACCTGTGCACCCACCGGCAAAGTAGCCCACCCCCGTGAATCCTGCCGCTGCAGTCATGGACTGTGCGGCTGGTCCCGGCGGAGGTTCGAGTCCTCCCTCGGGCATGGGTGTGTGTGTTTGTCCTTAGGATAATTTAGGTTAAGTAGTGTGTAAGCTTAGGGACTGATGACCTTAGCAGTTAAGTCCCATAAGATTTCACACACATTTGAATTTTTTTGAATCCTACGTTCAGATGTGAGGATCATGTCAAGAACGCGCAAAAGACCGATGGTGACCCGCGTCTTCCTCAGCATTGAGTCCCATGAAAGCCCAAGCGCTGTGAAACAGAAGAGAGCCCGACGAAGTATGTGGTCAGGCATACACTCCAGAACTTCTTGAAGATCTCCGCGAGCAGCTGGACTTCAGTGTTCATGTATAATTTGGCATATTTGCCTAAACTGGTGTTGCAAATCTCCTTTCAGACTTTCACTGCATGCTCATAATCCACATCCGTTATGGCAGTGCCTGTTAGTTTACTGCAAAATGAGGATATGTTGGGCAGTGTGGTTTCATTAAGTTTATCCATTGACTCCAGGTATTTGTATGGAAAGACCTCCTTCTTCGTCATAGACTGTGTCATCAGGATTGTAACTCTAATGATATGCATGTCCTCGGGACACATCTTCTAAGCAAGCTTTTGAAGAGACGCGTGGATGAAGCAAAGCAAGTCCAGGAACTGGAGCATTATCCCTGGCGTGATTCTTATTGAGAATGAGGTGTACTTCTTAATGGTATCAGGAATGACATTAGTCTTATCATCCCTCAACCCGAAATCACCCAAGTGCTGAACTAGGAAATGGGCGTCATAGCCGCTCAAATTGTGGAAAAAGACGTGTGTGTGTGCCATGGCAGTTGGTACTTCAAGTTGCTTGTATTGTGAGCTGCACCACAGAATTTTCCCGCTAGGTGAAAATGAGAGTCTCCACACCTCTTTCCAATGGTAGCCCACAAACATGACAATCAATTACCTGCTTGTACAATGCATCATTCTTCTCCACGTCATGGGGACATTTCGCGATAAACGTGAGCAACTTCCCACGTAAGTCTACAAGCTCAGGATCATCCCCGGCGTAAGATTCGAATTTGTTGCGACTAGAATCAAATGTGCACACAACCTGGTAGGCATCTGCGAATGGTACGTGCCGTTCTGTGAGGCAGAGGAGTCGCCTCCACAATGCGCCACAGGAGCCATGAGACACTCTACGAAGGGGCATCACCCCTGGAGGTGACCGCTGTTAAACTTTAAGAACCTTTTATCTTTTGAAGGCCATTCCACGCACACCGGTTCCCGGTTTGAGCAGTCAGTAAAGTGCCTTTCGAGGTACTTGCTCTTACTAAAAGAATTGAGACGTCTATGGCAAAAAATGTCGAGCACCATTTCTTTGGAAATTTGGGAGGACAGTAGTTGGGACATGCTTTTGATCCAAACGTAGTGTGCTCCTTGGCCTCACAATTAAGCAAGAAGTTTACGTGTTTGGGACGTTTACTGACTAACTAGAATAAGAAGAAAGATCCGACTAGCTTATGCTTAACTTCCTTGTTGTTCTGCACAGTGCACTCGTGGTCGTCTTCATCATCTTCTGGCTCATCAACCACCAGAGTGTATATGTGAATTGAATAAACAGCGTTCAGCCGCTCGAAATTTGGAATATCCCGGAGTTTTATGGGGAATCTACTTCCTAAATAAGATGCCACCTCTTTTTAAAATATACACTCCTGGAAATGGAAAAAAGAACACATTGACACCGGTGTGTTAGACCCACCATACTTGCTCCGGACACTGCGTGAGGGCTGTACAAGCAATGATCACACGCACGGCACAGCGGACACACCAGGAACCGCGATGTTGGCCGTCGAATGGCGCTAGCTGCGCAGCATTTGTGCACCGCCGCCGTCAGTGTCAGCCAGTTTGCCGTGGCATACGGAGCTCCATCGCAGTCTTTAACACTGGTAGCATGCCGCGACAGCGTGGACGTGAACCGTATGTGCAGTTGACGGACTTTGAGCGAGGGCGTATAGTGGGCATGCGGGAGGCCGGGTGGACGTACCGCCGAATTGCTCAACACGTGGGGCGTGAGGTCTCCACAGTACATCGATGTGTCGCCAGTGGTCGGCGGAAGGTGCACGTGCCCGTCGACCTGGGACCGGACCGCAGCGACGCACGGATGCACGCCAAGACCGTAGGATCCTACGCAGTGCCGTAGGGGACCGCACCGCCACTTCCCAGCAAATTAGGGACACTGTTGCTCCTGGGGTATCGGCGAGGACCATTCGCAACCGTCTCCATGAAGCTGGGCTACGGTCCCGCACACCGTTAGGCCGTCTTCCGCTCACGCCCCAACATCGTGCAGCCCGCCTCCAGTGGTGTCGCGACAGGCGTGAATGGAGGGACGAATGGAGACGTGTCGTCTTCAGCGATGAGAGTCGCTTCTGCCTTGGTGCCAATGATGGTCGTATGCGTGTTTGGCGCCGTGCAGGTGAGCGCCACAATCAGGACTGCATACGACCGAGGCACACAGGGCCAACACCCGGCATCATGGTGTGGGGAGCGATCTCCTACACTGGCCGTACACCACTGGTGATCGTCGAGGGGATACTGAATAGTGCACGGTACATCCAAACCGTCATCGAACCCATCGTTCTACCATTCCTAGACCGGCAAGGGAACTTGCTGTTCCAACAGGACGATGCACGTCCGCATGTATCCCGTGCCACCCAACGTGCTCTAGAAGGTGTAAGTCAACTACCCTGGCCAGCAAGATCTCCAGATCTGTTCCCCATTGAGCATGTTTGGGACTGGATGAAGCGTCGTCTCACGCGGTCTGCACGTCCAGCACGAACGCTGGTCCAACTGAGGCGCCAGGTGGAAATGGCATGGCAAGCCGTTCCACAGGACTACATCCAGCATCTCTACGATCGTCTCCATGGGAGAATAGCAGCCTGCATTGCTGCGAAAGGTGGATATACACTGTACTAGTGCGGACATTGTGCATGCTCTGTTGCCTGTGTCTATGTGCCTGTGGTTCTGTCAGTGTGATCATGTGATGTATCTGACCCCAGGAATGTGTCAATAAAGTTTCCCCTTCCTGGGACAATGAATTCACGGCGTTCTTATTTCAATTTCCAGGAGTGTACTTTGAGCTACAACTGCAATAATGGCAACACGTCTAAGGAGCTGCTCGGATAATAGATGAATTGAATCACATGTCTGATTCATTTCAGGGCCCGCTGTTACGAAAACACAGTGACAATACGTGGTACAAATCGTTATCCACAAAATCCTGAGCACATAGTCTCTGTTGTGAATTTTTCGTTAAGTTGGGTTAAATGCCAATTTGAAAACTGTTGCTTCAAAATGGTTCAAATGGCTCTGAGCACTATGGGACTTAACATCTGTGGTCATCAGTCCCCTAGAACTTAGAACTACTTAAACCTAACTAACCTAAGGACATCACACACATCCATGCCCGAGGCAGGATTCGAACCTGCGACCGTAGCGGTCACGCGGTTCCAGACTGAAGCGCCTAGAACTGCACGGCCACACCGGCCGGCAAAACTGTTGCATTCAAACTGATCATCCTAAGAGAAAATAAACTAGAATAAAAATGCACAAAATTCGGAAATTTTCTGACAATTGCACATTTTGTGTGATGTGTGTATTTGAATTCGAGAAGAAAGCAAATCCAGTCTTTGTTGGATCTCTGAAACAGCGATTCACGCATTCCTTTCCAGCTGTGCGCAAGATCGATGTTCCGTTTTAGTTAATGCCATTGCGCGAAAGGTCACTTAATGACATCAATGGTTATAAATGTTTGGTAAGTAGCTAACACTGCGGGTGATCGGTGACAGGAACTGTGTGATGAAATATTACTCGCAATTTTTTGTCAACTTTCTTGCGGACGGATCCGCTGGTCGGTTTTTGTGAAATAAGGCAACAGATTAACGATGGAGGAGCTTCCTTAGTTCAAGAAACTGAGAATCTGAAGCTAGCAGTTTGTTCGCCGGAAGTCTTTTCCATACATAGTACGAATCGGAAGTCTTTTTCTTAGACACGAGTAATAGGAAACATAAATCTTTCAACGAAACCCGCTGGCCTTCTATTACCTGCTGCGCCTCCCCGGGGGTAGGGGGTGGAGGGGGAGTGCGGGTGGGGGGATGGGTGGGGGAGGGATGGGGGGGGGGGTCGCGCATCCCACATTGAGCACAGCTGCTGGAAGACTGTAATCTTACAAACGACCACTAGCATTTGCCTACAACTTGCTGATCATTATGCTATAGCTGGAAAAGCGTCGTGCTGCACCCGTCAGAGAAAACTTCAAAAGGACATGCAAATGGGTTCTTATTCTCTTCTGTGTTTCACCACATATATCTCATATTTTATTAACTTCCGAACATATTAATACACTTCCATATTATAAAGAACTGTCATACTTAAAATCCAGCAAACAAACAACAACCGAACCGTAACAATCAGAATTATATTGGTCAATCGTCTCGCTGTGAGTATGGTCGTATTCCTTATCTTGATATGGGATTACAACTTGATAATAAATTCAGCTGAGAGGAGCACACCACAGAACTGCAGAAACGCCTTAACAAATCTGTATTTGCAATTCGAGTGTTAGCAGACATAGGCGACATGAAAGTGAAAAAGCCTGCATACTTTGCCTACTTTCATTCCATAATGTCATATGGTATAATATTTTGGGGTAACTCTTCAAGTCAAACAAAAGTTTTCAGAGTCCAAAAGCGTCTAATACGTATTATTTGTGGAGTAAACTCACGGACGTCTTGTAGAAACCTCTTCAAAGAACTGGGTATACTACTGCCTCTCAGTATATTTACTCATTAATGAAATTTGTCCTAAATAATATATCTCTCTTTCCAACAAACAGCTGAGTTCATACATACAATACCAGGAACAAAAATGATCTGCACAAGGACTTAAAAGCACTTACTTTAGTTCAAAAAGGGGTCCACTACTTAGAAACACTCATCTTCAATAATTTACCAGCAAACATAGAAAAATTTTGTTACAAATAAAGATCAGTTTAAAAGGAGCCTAAAAGACTTACTAGTGGCCAACTCCTTCTACTCCACTGACAAATTTTTTAATAGAAACAAATGATGTATTGTATATATTCATACTATTAGTATTGTTATTTCAACTTAAAAAAAAAAAGTGACATGTTCCACATCCACGAGGATCTCCTCAACACGGATCTATGGAACGAAAAACTAATCTAATCTAATCTAATCATCTCGAACTTAAGTGATTCAGATTTTGGTTCGTTTCTGCGCGGGAGAAAAATGAGGGCGTAAGAAAAGAAACAACGGAAAAACAGTTCTGATGGCTTCTGTGCTCTTACTGGACGGGAAGAAATTGAACGTTCGCGACCACCAAAATGTGCCAGAGCTGCGGTGTCCATATTATTCGCATGTACAAGGGCCATTCGCGACAGGAAACGACGGAAACCGGAAAGTACCCGCGTTATCACGCACTCAGCGCAGATAGGGGAACGCAGGAATGCGATACAAGGGGAGAGAGTTTGGAGATAGAACGCTTGGAGTTCTAGCTGTTGCTTGAGTAAATATTAACGATGGTTTTCTGAGTATAGATTAAGACACATGTGACACAAGTAACATTGTGAGTGGCAGCGATATGAGAGTTACACTAACCACAAAACGTTGAGTGGTATGAAGAGCAAAAACCCATAAGTTTCGCAAGTGGAAATCAGCTGGCACGTAAGAAACCTACAAGCAGGAAGTGTTAATGCCTTGTCAACGTCGTAATATGTATCGTTGGAGCCCAGGGATAAGAATAAGAAATAATACGGCTTTGTGCGAATAATAATCCCATTATTATGCTTTTGTTATTATGGATAAAACAGAAAACCTGAATCAAAAGTTTTGGACTGGAATTTGAATTCTGATCATCACGAAAACGAGCTGTGCTACCGAAACAGCTCATACATTAGTGAAAAAATTATAAATAAAACTAATTTATGTTAGTGCTATAAAACATCTGGTAGGCTATTTCTGAGATAGAAGTATAATCTCTTATTCTATAAAGCCTGTGTGACACTTTCATGTGAGTATTGGTTTATTTGCAGTTTTCTTTTGTCTGATACGTAGATTCAAAAGAGATCAAGCGTGTTGCACATGAAGTTATCTGTACAAGACATAATTTGTTTACGTAAGTCTTAAATATATCAGTATATTTCAACATCCCACTGTTTTACAAAGGGAAATTAAATAGGTAAGAACATAGAAGAATCGAATGAGAATGCGTTAAAAAAGAGGACGCGGGAAGAAGAGTAATTACATATTTAAAAAAAGAATAAATAAATAAATATGTCTTATTGCCACCGTTTGGTCGTCTAGCACGCAGACATATGCTGATCCACAATCCAGAACACATGCTGTTGTGCTACGGGTGACCACAAAGCCTGAAATTCAGCCAAGGTCGAGGGTGGTTCTTATTAATCCCCTACACGAATTCCACAACTTGACCTTCCGAACCAAATACTGCCAAGAAAACCAAATAAAGGCAAGTACTCATCCAAAACGAATTTGTAGAATCGAAATATCGTGAAATGGACAGATTGCACTTACTGAAGTATGTTTCGTGCAGAGTGTAAATGTTACCGGTAGCTTAAAAATATCTTCTGTCAGAGAGACAAATGGAAAGAAGCCATACATCGTGACGAGACACGCTAAGACCGAACTCCAACCACGGCAGCTTTCCTGAAGCAGTACAGCAATAAAAAAAGTAGTTGTAGTTGAGGCTCGCTATTATGTTTTCTTTACTCTAAACACTGTTTCGTTCTCCTTCTATCAGGATATTTAAGATACATTATTAGCATTATCTTCACTCTCATAGTGCAACTGATCTATAAATGAGAGAGAGCTCAAAATTCTTACACACAATTAGGGTCATTAGTCAAAGCATTTCCCAAAAAATCTTATAATAGTACAAAAAACGGGACACTATTTCACTAAGGTACCATTTTCTTTGGAACCACTGACTGCACAGCTTGAAAAAATAGTCAGAGTACAGACAACATTTACATCAACTGTTTTATGCCTCCAGTTTCCTTCCCTGATGCTGATCTGTGAAAAAGAGAAGTAATTTATTTTACTACAACAAAAATATTTAAAAATGTAACTCAAATATCACAGACATCATCATCATCATGTTATAAATTTTTCACGAAATAATAGGCAAGGGAGGTGGAGGAGGTCATTCTAAGTATCTGTACCAATTTTTGTTTAACTTCAGTCATTTAGGAGGAAAGTGTACCTGAATGAAGAAAATTCAAGTTTTCAATAAATCGCAAAAGAAGATTTACAGATTTATTAACTTACCACTACGCTCGTTTAGAGCATTCCAGCTGCATACTCCAGTTGTCCTCCTGTTTTCTTATCCTCCGTACTCTTTCTCTTCATTCTTTTCTTTATCCTTGACTCCCTGGTAGCAGCTTCTGCAGATGTCTCAGTTTCGGTTATCCGCGCTTATCAATAGCAGTTAGAGCTGATGCCATATTCCTTCCTGTCTGGATGTTCAATTTCTTCACAACATTGATCCTTGAAACTGCACCATCATTGAATGTTATTATTGCATCCATTATACCAATCTTCAGCACAGTCAGCCCAGCAAATACAGTTTCGGGTATCCTCTACCATATACAGTTGTTGAAGCCTTCATTTGCATTCTGAGAGAGACCATGCATACATTTCCTAAGTAGATTTTTATTTGTCAGATCCGTATATATAGGCCTAATTACCTCCATTACACACCGAGCGAGGTGGCGCAGTGGTAGCACACTGGACTCGCATTCGGGAGGACGACGGTTCAATCCCGTCTCCAGCCATCCTGATTTAGGTTTTCCGTGATTTCCCTAAATCGTTTCAGGCAAATGCCGGGATGGTTCCTTTGAAAGGGCACGGCCGATTTCCTTCCCAATCCTTCCCTAACCCGAGCTTGCGCTCCGTCTCTAATGACCTCGTTGTCGACGGGACGTTAAACACTAACCTAACCTAACCTAACCTAACCTCCATTACAGAAGTGGCGAAGAATGCTTGTGGGTATATTGTATGCCTGTAGCATCGCTCATCCAGTACTTGCACCACGAATCTTCCCCTTTTGGGCACAAACCATGCTGTGGGCTTTCATCTGTTGACACTCTGTGAAACAATGTTTCCCAAACAGCTCGTCTCGTGTTCTCCAAATCTCCTACATTTCTCCTTACTGCTAGTCCATAATATTGAGTCAAAGAATCAATTTCACTTTTTGTAAGACAACCTGGACCACCTATGTGTTTTCCGACTGACAATTTTTTCCCACTGAAGTCTTTACATAATTTTCTCAGCCGAGTTCCCATTCTTTTTTTGTACACGCCCAACATATTCAAGCTTTTCTATCAAAGAGTCCCCATGTCGTCTGCCATTAACAATAGTAGTGTGTTCTTTACAGTCTCCATCCACAAGCTCGTCTACATACCTCACACCACGACTGAATTTCTAATCTTCAAACAATGTTTAGAACTCCTTTCGTTTCCATGTTTCCTCTTGGGCCATCAAATTTCTTTACACAAACAGGGGTGCCAATAAATTTACTTGAACAATCCTGGCAGTGCTTTGTTAGGAAGGGGAAATGCTGCTCGAATGATGTGCATATCCTCCCGAGGTAGAGTTTCAGTAAGTTTTTGGAGTGGCACCTGCATAAAACGTTGTGCGTCAAGGAGGCAGAGCGTAATTCTTGGCATCATTCGTTTGGAGAATGAAATATATTTCTCAACGCTTTCAGGTAGGGCACTGAACTGATTTTTCTCTATGCTGAGACCGCCCAAGTGCTCAACAAGAAAGTGAGTGTTATACCCACTTCAGTTATGGAAGAGAACGGTTATGTGCCTTGGCAACTAGTACTTCAAATTGCATGTATTGAGAGCTGAGCCACGGAACTTCCCCGTAAGATGACAGTGGTTCCTATGAGGAGATTCCACTTTTATGTCTAACGACAGCCCACAAATATGACAGCCAACCGAGTCTTTGTACAAATCGTCATTCTTGCGGGCTTTCAAATAAAAAAATGAGGTGGTCCTCAACTATGTACCCTCAGAATCAGAGTGGAAATATTAAAAGTTTCGGCTGGTTACGTTGTCTAGGGGCTAGAATACGTAGTTGCCGAATTACAGGTCAAATACTGCTGAGTCTACAGTACACAATATGAATACACACATGAATCGAATGGTCGAAGGCTCCTATCACTCGGCAACTGCGAATTTTGAATGTAACGTAGAAATTTATAAATGAAAGATTGCAATTAAATAAAATCTGCAGGTACTATTTTTAACACGGAATGGACAGTGTCTTGAAAGGAGGATATAAGATGAACATCAACAAAAGCAAAACGAGGATAATGGAATGTAGTCGAATTAAGTCGGGTGATGCTGAGGGAATTACACTCCTGGAAATGGAAAAAAGAACACATTGACACCGGTGTGTCAGACCCACCATACTTGCTCCGGACACTGCGAGAGGGCTGTACAAGCAATGATCACACGCACGGCACAGCGGACACACCAGGAACCGCGGTGTTGGCCGTCGAATGGCGCTAGCTGCGCAGCATTTGTGCACCGCCGCCGTCAGTGTCAGCCAGTTTGCCGTGGCATACGGAGCTCCATCGCAGTCTTTAACACTGGTAGCATGCCGCGACAGCGTGGACGTGAACCGTATGTGCAGTTGACGGACTTTGAGCGAGGGCGTATAGTGGACATGCGGGAGGCCGGGTGGACGTACCGCCGAATTGCTCAACACGTGGGGCGTGAGGTCTCCACAGTACATCGATGTGTCGCCAGTGGTCGGCGGAAGGTGCACGTGCCCGTCGACCTGGGACCGGACCGCAGCGACGCACGGATGCACGCCAAGACCTTAGGATCCTACGCAGTGCCGTAGGGGACCGCACCGCCACTTCCCAGCAAATTAGGGACACTGTTGCTCCTGGGGTATCGGCGAGGACCATTCGCAACCGTCTCCATGAAGCTGGGCTACGGTCCCGCACACCGTTAGGCCGTCTTCCGCCCACGCCCCAACATCGTGCAGCCTGCCTCCAGTGGTGTCGCGACAGGCGTGAATGGAGGGACGAATGGAGACGTGTCGTCTTCAGCGATGAGAGTCGCTCCTGCCTTGGTGCCAATGATGGTCGTATGCGTGTTTGGCGCCGTGCAGGTGAGCGCCACAATCAGGACTGCATACGACCGAGGCACACAGGGCCAACACCCGGCATCATGGTGTGGGGAGCGATCTCCTACACTGGCCGTACACCACTGGTGATCGTCGAGGGGACACTGAATAGTGCACGGTACATCCAAGCCGTCATCGAACCCATCGTTCTACCATTCCTAGACCGGCAAGGGAACTTGCTGTTCCAACAGGACAATGCACGTCCGCATGTATCCCGTGCCACCCAACGTGCTCTAGAAGGTGTAAGTCAGCTACCCTGGCCAGCAAGATCTCCGGATCTGTCCCCCATTGAGCATGTTTGGGACTGGATGAAGCGTCGTCTCACGCGGTCTGCACGTCCAGCACGAACGCTGGTCCAACTGAGGCGCCAGGTGGAAATGGCATGGCAAGCCGTTCCACAGGACTACATCCAGCATCTCTACGATCGTCTCCATGGGAGAATAGCAGCCTGCATTGCTGCGAAAGGTGGATATACACTGTACTAGTGCCGACATTGTGCATGCTCTGTTGCCTGTGTCTATGTGCCTGTGGTTCTGTCAGTGTGATCATGTGATGTATCTGACCCCAGGAATGTGTCAATAAAGTTTCCCCTTCCTGGGACAATGAATTCACGGTGTTCTTATTTCAATTTCCAGGAGTGTAGATTAGGAAATGAGACAATTAAATTAGTAAAGGAGTTTTGCTATTTGGGGAGCAAAATAACTGATGATGGTCGAAGTAGAGAGGATATAAAATGTAGACTGGCAATGGCAAAGAAAGCTTTTCTGAAGAAGAGAAATTTGTTAACATCGAGTATAGATTTAAGTGTCAGGAAGTCGTTTCGGAAAGTATTTGTATGGAGTGTAGCCATGTATGGAAGTGAAACATGGACGATAAATAGTTTGGACAAGAAGAGAATAGAAGCTTTTGAAATGTGGTGCTACAGAAGAATGCTGAAGATTAAATGGGTAGATCACGTAACTAATGAGGAGGTATTGATTGGGGAGAAGAGAAATTTGTGGCACAACTTGACTAGAAGAAGGGATCGGTTGGTAGGAGATGTTCTGAGGCATCAAGGGATCACCAATTTAGTATTGGAAGGCAGCGTGGAGGATAAAAATCGTAGAGGGAGACCAAGAGATGAATACACAAAGCAGATTCAGAAGGATGTAGGCTGCAGTAGGTACTGGGAGATGAAGAAGCTTGCACAGGATAGAGTAGCATGGAGAGCTGCATCAAACCAGTCTCAGGACTGAAGACCACAACAACAACAACTATTTTTAACGACTTTAAATGACGTGTACGATAGCAGAAGTACCTTTAAGAATGCCGTTTATTACTGCAAACACTTATTGGTGTCGATGGTCCAGCAATTAAATAAAATATAAGTTGAATAACAGGGAAACAATAGATTCCTACCTCACATAATAAGTTATGAGCAACAACATAGCTCGCGAGATATTCAATTCTAAACGCTTACTACGTCTTCACTGCAGAAGCCACGGAAATCTCACAAGTGCACAAGTCGGCACAACGAAATATTTCTATCTCCCGCGACCACGCGCAAACTGCTCAACACGCATTTCCTGCGACCGACCGTCGCTGCTTCCCGCCCAGCACTCTCTGTGTCCTCTCTGCGACCTGATCGCCGCGCCGTCCTGTTCAGTACTTTCCCTCCATTCTTCGGTAGTCGCGTACCGCAGTAAAACGAGCGCTGTGATTGGCTAGAACGCTCCCACCATGTCTCTGAAACGTAACAGGCCATTAAGACCGACTTTAAACGAACATTTTCCAGTATAATTCAGGATCGCACATGTAAACAAAATATGTAATTTGCCTAAAAAAATATTGTTACTAACCTAATTATTACCCCCCAATTACCTTAAAGTATAGAAGCTCTGTAAATGAAGGGAACATATTCCACGAAGGAAACCTCTAGTAATTAATAAAATATGAAAATGCGTTATTGTAATTTCGTATTCGAGAAGTTATACTCGAATAAAATAACGGACACAAACTAATACAGAATTGTACTTCCTGTTCTGGGGCAAACATAAGTTTATATACGTATTTTCAGTTTTTATATGTTGATTTTAATTGTTACTTAACTAAAAAATCATTTTAAACAATGCCGAGGATTGTTTGGGATTGTTAAGAAAGTGTAAATAGTTACAGCAATATTGGCATAATGAGTCAGTCTGGTTTTGGTTTTTGAGCAGTGAGCATGTAGCTGCTCCTCTTGTATTGTAAGTATTGTAGGCTAATGTAGTATTACTTTGATTCTGTTTTGAAAGTATAATAAATATGATGAAACTTTACACAATATTAAACTAATTTAACTCTCCAGTAGTTAATTTACAGTGACCGGTAATGGATTTAGGATGACGACAGTGGCAGATCATGAGTAACTATGAGTAACCCCATTATTACAAGTAGTTAAGTCTGGTTTCATCTCCAAGCCAACGCACACTCACAAACATACTGAAACACATACGAAATACTGGATTTAGGTTTAAATAACTTGAAATTAAATAAATATTCCTACGGCTGGACAATAAACACTCTCTAGCACACACTATTAAATACATAAACATATATCAAAGGAATAGAAACCAAAAGTAGGCCAATAGCCTAATGTCTCTGTGCTTTCTAAAACACAGTAAATATTTAACCATTTTCTTCATGAATAGTATATATCAGATATAAACAAAGACATAGAGGAATAAATATATTTATACGCATGCTGCTACCGTTGTTTCGTGTGACTGTGGAGTACTTATGGCCTGGCGCGATTAATAGTAATCGACCACTTTGACCTCCAATAACTCACGTAATATTCAAGTCACATGCTGTAATTCATACCAATTTAGCTATGCACTAATAGCTTTCTAAGGACACGCCGATCGACAAAAACGGACTACCCGTTTAGATTTCGGAAATTCGTTGCTGGGTGTTACTTGTATAATTTACAGTCAGGTACTAAACTTTAACTAAGAAAGATACTGAAAATCTGATTACACCATCAGAATCGTCGTGCAAATAATGGTAATGTACATGTTTCTTTTTAAGGTATCATGATTCTTCTGGCTATTATTAATTTCTACATGAGCCATGAAATGTCTGCTATTATAGTTTCAGTAGCTGGACGACCTCAGAAGATGTCTCCCGCAAATGGGGACGAAACGTTAGGTGGAAATTTTATACAGGGAGTTACAAATTGGTACGGCCAAACTTTCAGGAAATATTCCTCACACACAAAGAAAGAAAATATGTTATGTGGACATGTGTCCGGAAACGCTTACTTTCCTTGTTAGAGCTCATTTTATTACTTCTCTTCAAATCACATTAATCATGGAATGGAAACACACAGCAACAGAACGTACCAGCGTGACTTCAAACACTTTGTTACAGGAAATGTTCAAAATGTCCTCCGTTAGCGAGGATACATGCATCCACCCTCCGTCGCATGGAATGCCTGATGCGCTGATGCAGCCCTGGAGAATGGCGTATTTTATCACAGCCGTCCACAATACGAGCACGAAGAGTCTCTACATTTGTTACCGGGGTTGCGTAGACAAGAGCTTTCAAGAAAGTCAAGAGGATTGAGGTCAGGAGAGCGTGAAGGCCATGGAATTGGTCCGCCTCTACCAATCCATCGGTCACCAAATCTGTTGTTGAGAAGCGTACGAACACTTCGACCGAAATGTGCAGGAGCTCCATCGTGCATGAACCACATGTTGTGTTGTACTTGTAAAGGCACATGTTCTAGCAGCACAGGTAGAGTATACCGTATGAAATCATGATAAGGTGCTCCATTGAGCGTAGGTGGAAGAACATGGGGCCCAATCAAGACATCACCAACAATGCCTGCCCAAACGTTCAGAGAAAATCTGTGTTGATGACGTGATTGCACAATTGCGTGCTGATTGTAAAAATTTACAATTTGATCACGTTGGAATGAAGCCTCATCTGTAAAGAGAACATTTGCACTGAAATGGGGATTGACACATTGTTGGATGAACCATTCGCAGAAGTGTACCCGTGGAGGCCAATCAGCTGCTGATAGTACCTGCACACGCTGTACATGGTACGGAAACAACTGGTTCTCCCGTAGCACTCTCCATACAGTGACGTGGTCAACGTTACCTTGTACAGCAGCAACTTCTCTGACGCTGACATTAGGGTTATCGTCAACTGCACAAAGAATTGCCTCGTCCATTGCAGGTGTCCTCGTCGTTCTAGGTCTTCCCCAGTCGCGAGTCATAGGCTGGAATGTTCCGTGATCCCTAAGACGCCGATCAATTGCTTCGAACGTCTTACTGTCGGGACACCTTCGTTCTGGAAATCTGTCTCGATACAAACGTACCGCGCCACCGCTATTGCCCCGTGCTAATCCATACATCAAATGGGCATCTCCCAACTCCGCATTTGTAAACATTGCACTGACTGCAAAACCACGTTCGTGATGAACACTAACCTGTTGATGCTACGTACTGATGTGCTTGATGCTAGTACTGTAGAGTAATGAGTCGCATGTCAACACAAGCACCGAAGTCAACATTACCTTCCTTCAATTGGGCCAACTGGCGGTGAATCGTGGAAGTACAGTACATACTGACGAAACTAAAATGAGCTCTAACATGGAAATTAAGCATTTCCGGACACATGTCCACATAACATCTTTTCTTTATTTGTGTGTGAGGAATGTTTCCTGAAAGTTTGGCCGTACCTTTTTGTAACACCCTGTGTATCGACCGCGGCCTCTCAGCCCGGAAGTTTCAACTGAAGATGGTTTCACAAAGTCCGCCATCTTTGGCACTCCCGGCATACACTTCTCCTTCGTCGACACAAAGCAGAGTCCTCGACACTGCGCCAACATGGAATTCCCAGCCACGCAGCCGACCTGGACCACACACTGGGGCTGCCCCTCTTGCTCCGACACCACGCTGTCACCGTCGAGCAGCGGCCCGCCGAGAGGCCCCCACGTGGCCATGCCAGATCCAAACTTAGAATATTTTCAGGACGCCACAACTCTCTCGTTATCTCACATTTTCCTTCGATTTGGCCATGGGCACGTTGTTGCTGTAAAGCTTATCGACCTCCCATGGAAGTTTTTCGAGCTCAGTGAGAAGCCAAATCGCAGGATTATCCCGACATAAGGTTTGTAGTGATTAAGACTTGAATCAGAGGGTGATACAATTTGGTACGCTGCCACGTATGGTACGTGTTCCTCTGTAAAGGTGGTGTGTGAGGTGGTAGGATCACCTTCACAGCGGGTCACGGGAGTGAGGAGGCATTCAAAATCGGCGTACACTACAAACGAGCATCGCTCCTGGTGGTGAGCATTCTTGAACTTACGAATTTGTTTTCTCAGCAGGCATACTAATACGAACCGGGCCCTAGGAAGCACAGTCTACTAGATGCACCGCTAATAACTTGTCTGAGGAGAAATAATTCAGGCACCTGAAGCAAATATACTTTACACAAAGATAGGTTGACAGTTGGGAGGGAAGGAGTTGGGACACGTCTTTGATCCAAACATAATGATAATTGCCTTTCTCCTTATTTTTCTCATTGGAGAATAAGAGCATGTTTACATACATCTTAGGCTCATGGGTAAATTTTGAGTAATGGAGAGGGCCAACGACTATATGCTGTTTCTGCTCATGTGACTTTCTTTTCTCCTGGCCGTAAATATTCCGGTGTTCTGCGCCTCAAATTTAGGTATGTCCCAGATTTTGACAGGGAACTCGATACTGTTAAAGTTATACCCAGGGAACATGTTTTTGCACACATGGTATATTCCTGTACGCTGCGGATCATTCGTGTAATTTCTCTCGTAAGCCAGGATTGACCATGCAAAACAAGCCTGATCCTTCTAATCTGGTATATCTTTAGATAGCTCGATGTAGCTGGACCCTCCATTTACTGGATCACAGACATAGTAGATCCATTGACACGCAATCAACATGGATTTAGAAAACATCGTTCTTGTGACACACAATTAGCTCTGTACCACACGAAGTGTTGAGTGCTGTTAACAACGGATTTTCAGACTGGTTCCGTATTTCTAGATTTCCAGAAGTCTTTTGACTCTGTACCATACAAGCGGCTTGTAGTGCAATTGCGTGCTTATCGAATATCGTCTGTATTCGTGATTTCCTGTCAGAGAGATCACAGTTAGTAGTAATTGGCGGGAAGTCATCGAGTAAAACAGAAGTGTGAGACCTTAACTTTTCCCGGCGAATCGAATGTTCAAATAACTTACGGGTTTGCTACCGGGTGACCCTGGCAGGGTGTGATCCTGTCGAAATATCGGCGGTGTTCGACGAGATCACCCGGCAGCAAACCCGTAAGTTATTTGAACAAAACAGAAGTGATTTCATGCGTTCCACAAGGTAGTGTAACAGGCCCTCTGCTGTTCCTTATCTATATAAGTGATTTAGGAGACAATATGAGCAGCCGTCAGAGGTTGTTTGTAGATGATGCTGTCGTTTACCGTCTAGTAAAGTCATCAGAAGATCAAAACAAATTGCAAAACCATTCAGAAACGATACGCTATGTGATCACCCCCAAAACACACGTTTTTCATATTAGATGCATTTTGCTGCCTCCTACTGCCAGGTACTCCATATCAGCGACCTCCATAGTCATTAGACATCGTTAGAAAGCAGAGTGGTGCGCTCTGCGCAACTCACGGGCTTCGAACGTGGTCAGGTGATAGGGTGTCACTTGTGTCATCGTCTGAATGCGAGATTACCATACTCCTAAACATCCCTAGGTCCACTGTTTCCGATGTGATAATGAAGTGGAAACGTGAAGGGACACGTACAGCACAAAAGCGTACAGGCCGACCTCGTCTATTGACTGACAGAGAACACCGACAGTTGAAGAGGGTCGTAATGTATAACAGGAAGACATCTATGCAGACCATCACACTGGAATTCGAAACTGCATCGGGATCCACTGCAAGTATTATGACAGTTAGGCGGGAAGTGAGAAAACTTTGATCTCACGGTCGAGCGACTGCTCATAAGCCACACATCACTCTGGCAAATGCCAAACGACACCTCGCTTGGTGTAAGGAACGTGAACATTGGACGATTGAACAGTGGAAAAACGTTGAGTGGAGTGACGAATCACGGTACACAATGTGGCGATCCGGTGGCAGGGTGTGGGTATGGCGAATGTCCGGTGAACGTCATCTGCAAGCGTGTGTAGTGCCAACAGTAAAATTCGGAGGCGGTGGTGTTATGGTGTGGTCGTGTTTTTCATGCAGGGTGCTTGCACCCATTGCTGTTTTGCTTGGCACTATCACAGCACAGGCCTACATGTTTTAAGCACCTTCTTGCTTCCCACTGTTGAAGAGCATTTCGGAGATGGCGATTGCATCTTTCAACACGATCGAGGACCTGTTCATAATGCACGGCCTGTGGTGGAGTGGTTACACGAAAATAACATCCCTGTAATGGACTGGCCTGCGCAGAGTCCTGACCTGAATCCCATAGAACACCTTTGGAATGTTTTCGAACGCCGACTTCGTGTCAGGCCTCACCGACCGACATCGATACCTCTTCTCAGGGCAGCACTACGTGAAGAAGGGGCTGCCATTCCCCGAGAAACCTTCCAGCACCTGATTGAACGTATGTCTGCGAGAGTGGAAGCTGTCATCAAGGGTGGGCCAGCACCATATTGAATTCCAACATTACCGATGGAGGGCGCCATGAACTCGTAAATCATTTTCAGCCAGGCGTCTGGATACTTTTGATCACATAGTGTATCTGTATGGTGCAAAAATTGGCAAATGAATCTAAATAATGAAAAGTGTGAGGTCATCCACATGAGTGCTAAAAGGAATCCGTTAAACTTCAGTTACACGATAAATCAGTCAAATCTAAAAGCCATAAATTCAACTAAGTACCTAGGAAACAATGATGAACAACATAAATTGGAAAGAACACATAGAACACGTTGCGCTGAAGGCAAACCAAAGACGCCGTTTTATTGGCAGAACACTTAGAAACAGATCTGCTAAAGAGACTGCCCAGACTACACTCGTCCATCCTCTTTTGGAGTACTGTTACACTGTCTGGGATCTTTACCAGATAGGATTAACAGATTACATAGAGAAAGTACAAGGAAGACCAGCACATTCTGTATTACAGCAAAGTAGGGGAGAGAGTGTGACTGTCATGATAAGGATTTGGGGTGGACATAATTAAAACAAAGTCATTTTTTGTTGCGGCGGAATCTTCTCACGAAATTTCAACCAACAACTTTCTCCTCCGAATGAGAAAATATATTGTTGACGTCAACCAACACAGGAAGAAACGATCATCATAATAAAATAAGCGAAAGCAGAGTTCGTATGGAAAGATATGGGTGTTCGCTTTTTTCTGTGCACTATTTGAAATTGGAATAACAGAGAATTATTGTGAAGGTGGTTCGATGAAACCTCTGATTTTTGCAGCGTGGTGCAGATGTAGAAGCAGATATTTGACTGAGAGATTTAACTGATCCCTTAATTTCCATCTCGGAAAATCGGTCCATTATAGCACTCAAGGTGGACTCACGAAACCACTCGGCGATTGATGTGGTCTGCGTTACACGGCATTATCCACACAAAGATAATGAAGACTTTTGTCTTCAACGCTAGAGGTATGTTTGAGGTGGTGTGACAGTACAATGCAGAGAATGCACCGGAACTAATGGCGGGATACCGTGGGTTATTGACTACTTCAGGAGCTCCATGCCCCTGACAAAAAGGCACGCTCTTAGAAACCCAAAAGGGTCGCGGTACTTTCCTGCCGGATTCTTAATCCTTGTGTACGAGATTTACTTGTCAAAGGCGTCTGTAATCACCGAGTATTCTAACTGCGATAAAGTGTCACTGACCCGATATCCTCCACTAAAAGGATGGGAGAGGGAACTGCCGCTAACCACAGTATCATCCCTGCTACTAATACCACTACTCCTAGGGCACAAAGTGGTCCATCCTGGTGATGATGGTGAGGTGCACAGAGGTACACGCTGAGGCACACATACCTTGAGACGTCGACGATTCCGACGAGGATGAGCAGGTTGAGGCGGCGCTACTGGGTCAGGCCAGCGGGAGCAGCCTGGCTGCAGCGACAGCTCCCGATATCGCTGCTCTAGGCTTCCCCTGCTAGCCTGAGCTCGATCCACGGAGGCCAGAGCGGTGCTGGGGCACCAGCTGCTGTGGCTTCGGCCTCTCGCGTCGCAAGTAGCGGCGGTGAGGCGTGTCTCACTGGGCCACGCTTAGGCGAGGCAGGCTTAACCGCCACCAGAGTAATGGTTCAAATGGCTCTGAGCACTATGCGACTTAACTTCTGAGGTTATCAGTCGCCTAGAACTTAGAACTACTTAAACCTAACTAACCTAAGGACATCACACACATCCATGCCCGAGGCAGGATTCGAACCTGCGACCGTAGCGGGCGCCCGGTTCCAGACTGTAGCGCCTAGAACCGCACGGCCACTCCGGCCGGCTAACCGCCACCAGTACCCGCGTCGTAGCATGCTGCGGCTATGGAGATGCGACCACTTTAAAATAACGAAAATATTAAGTGCATCGCCTGCTGCTGCAAGAAAAGAAAGAATGCAGACGATCACATTGTCGTAGCATATAAGCAGTGTGGGTAATTACCTTTCCCAGTCATGGTCCATGGCGTGAGCATTTCATCAACATTTTCGGGTACCTCCACCACCCCTTCAGGAAAGCCATCCTCCTCTAAAATGTCCGAGTCCAACTGCCTTTGCAACTCTTTTAGAGCCATCTTCCTGGACCCAGTCAGGCATCCCGACGTCGAAATCTATATGATTCCACCGATTCATCTCGGCTACAACAAAGACAATATATATACAGGGTGTTATAGAAAGGTACGGCCAAACTTTCAGGAAACATTCCTCACACACAAATAAAGAAAAGATGTTATGTGGACATGTGTCCGGAAACGCTTAATTTCCATGTTAGAGCTCATTTTAGTTTCGTCAGCATGTACTGTACTTCCTCGATTCACCGCCAGTTGGCCCAATTGAAGGAAGATAAAAAAAAAAAAATGGCTCTGAGCACTATGGGACTTAACTTATGAGATCATCAGTCCCCTAGAACTTAGAACTACTTAAACCTAACTAACCTAAGGACATCACACACATCCATGCCCGAGGCAGGATTCGAACCTGCGACCGTAGCGGTCGCGCGGTTCCAGACTGTAGCGCCTAGAACCGCTCGGCCACGAAGGAAGGTAATGTTGACTTCGGTGCTTGTGTTGACATGCGACCCATTGCTCTACAGTACTAGCATCAAGCACATCAATACGCAGCATCAACAGGTTAGTGTTCATCACGAACGTGGTTTTGCAGTCAGTGCAATGTTTACAAATGTCAGTGCAATGTTTGATGTATGGATTAGCACGGAGCAATAGCCGTGGCGAGGTACGTTTGTATCGAGACAGATTTCCAGAACGAAGGTGTCCCGACAGGAAGACGTTCGAAGCCATTGACGGCGTCTTAGGGATCACGGAACATTCCAGCCTATGACTCGCGACTGGGGAAGACCTAGAACGACGAGGAAACCTGCAATGGACGAGGCAATTCTTCGAGCAGTTGACGATAACACTAATGTCAGCTTCAGAGAAGTTGCTGCTGTACAAGGCAACGTTGACCACGTCACTGTATGCAGAGTGCTACAGGAGAACCAGTTGTTTCCGTACCATGTACAGCGTGTGCAGGCACCATCAGCAGCTGATTGGCCTCCACGGGTACACTTCTGCGAATGGTTCATCCAACAATGTGTCAATCCTCATTTCAGTGCAAATGTTCTCTTTACGGATGAGGCTTCATTCCAACGTGATCAAGTTGTAAATTTTCGCAATCAACATGTGTGGGCTGACGAGAATCCGCATGCAATTGTGCAATCACGTCATCAACACAGATTTTCGCTGAACGTTTGGGCAGGCATTGTTGGTGATGTCTTGATTGGGCCCCATGTTCTTCCAGCTACGCTCAAGGGAGCACGTTATCATGATTTCATACGGTATACTCTACCTGTGCTGCTAGAACATGTACCTTACAAGTACAACACAACATGTGGTTCATGCACGATGGAGCTCCTGCACATTTCGGTCGAAGTGTTCGTACGCTTCTCAACAACAGATTCGGTGACCGATGGATTGATAGAGGCGGACCAATTCCATGGCCTCCACGCTCTCCTCACTTCAACCCTCTTGACTTTCATATATGGGGGCATTTGAAAGCTCTTGTCTACGCAACCCCGGTACCAAATATAGAGACTCTTCGTGCTCGTATTGTGGACGGCTGTGATAAAATACGCCATTCTCCAGGGCTGCATCAGCGTATCAGGGATTCCATGCGACGGACGGTGGATGCATGTATCCTCGTTAACGGAGGACATTTTGAACACTTCCTGTAACAAAGTGTTTGAAGTCACGCTGGTACGTTCTGTTGCTGTGTGTTTCCATTCCATGATTAATGTGGTTTGAAGAGAAGTAATAAAATGAGCTCTAACAAGGAAAGTAAGTGTTTCCGGACACATGTCCACATAACATATTTTCTTTCTTTGTGTGTGAGGAATGTTTCCTGAAAGTTTGGCCGTACCTTTTTGTAACACCCTGTATATATATTGGAGAAGAAAAACAAAATAAATCAGAATCCTTCTTTTTACACTTACAGAGTTGCTCGGCTGTCTCAGTAGGTGCTGGAGACTGTTGCAGTTGGTGAGTAGTCTCCAGCTGTCTGTCCATGGCGTCTAGTGCCTCTAGAATTGTTGCTGGTATATGTTTTTTTTTAAATTTTCTGGCTACCATATGTACAAAGATATTTTTTCTATACTTACGCGGCTGTCGCGGGTGTGTTTTCTCTGCTGGAGGCTGTTCCACAGCGTGTGGTTGGTGTATTTTTTTCAGTCTCCAGCATAGCCACAAGAATGGCTTCCATTCCAGCCATTTAAGCTATAACAAGAACAAGAAATAAACCACCGATACAATAGAAGAACAAATTACGCTGCTTCCATGAAGATCTTTTTTTATATACTCACATGGCAGTTGTGCTTGTGGCCCGCATCTCGTGGTCGTGCGGTAGCGTTCTCGCTTCCCACGCCCGGGTTCCCGGGTTCGATTCCCGGCGGGGTCAGGGATTTTCTCTGCCTCGTGATGGCTGGGTGTTGTGTGCTGTCCTTAGGTTAGTTAGGTTTAAGTAGTTCTAAGTTCTAGGGGACTAATAACCACAGCAGTTGAGTCCCATAGTGCTCAGAGCCAGTTGTGCTTGTGGGCTTTCCACAGGGAGGGTTCGCTCCTCCTCCTCCCATCTTTCCTTGCATTCTGGATAAAATCCTGGAGTTGTGCTGTAGCAAGGAAAAAGAAACGGAATTATTGACGAGAATTTTTTTAACACACGAAATATTTTTACGATTTCTATACCATAAACACATATTTCCCTCCCTCCTACCCCCCCCCCCCCCCCCCCACCCCCACCCCCTTGAACCATGGACCTTGTCGATGGTGGGTAGGCTTGTGTGCCTCAGCGATGCAGATAACCATATCGTAGGTGCAACCACAACGGAGCGGCATCTGTTGAGAGGGCAGACAAACGTGTGGTTCCTGAAGAGGGGCAGCAGCCTTTTCAGTAGTTGCAGGGGCAACAGTCTGGATAACTGATTGATCTGGCCTTGTAACACCAACCAGAACGGCCTTGCTGGGCTAGTACTGAGAATGGCTGAAAGCATGGGGAAACTATAGCCGTAATTTTTCCCGACTGCATGCAGTTCTACTGTATGGTTCAACGATGATGGCACCCTCTTGGGTAAAATATTCCGCAGGTAAAATAGTCCCCAGTTCAGATCTCCGGGCGGGGACTCCTCAGGAGGACGTCGTCATCAGGAGAAACAAAACTGACGTTCTACGGATCAGAGCGTGGAATGTAAGATCCCTTAATTGGGTGGGTTCGTTAGAAAATTTAAGAAGGGAAATGGATAGGTTAACGTTAATTATAGTGGGGGTTAGTGAAGTTCGGTGGCAGGAGGAACAGGACTTCTGTTCAGGTGAGTACAGGCTTATAAACACAAAATCAGATAGGGGTAACCCAGGAGTAGATTTAATGATGAGCAAAAATATAGGAACGCAGATAAGCTACTATGAACAGCATAGTGAACCCATTATTGTAGCCAAGATTGACGCGAAGCCCACACCCACCACAGTAGTATAAGTTCATATGCCAACTAGTGCATCAGATGACGAGGAGACTGAGAAAAGTATGATGAGATAAAAGAAATTATTCAAATAGTTAAGGGAGGCCAAAATTTAATGATGTAAGGATGCAGAAGCATATATCACTAGGGATAAGATTGATGCTGCCTATAGGAAAATTAAAGAGATCTTTGGAGAATAGAGAACCACCCGTATGAATATCAAGACTCAGATGTAAAACAGTCCTAAGCAAAGGAGGGAAAGCAGAAAGTTGGAAGGAGTATATATATACGAGGGAGATGCACTTGAGGGCAATATTATGGAAATGGAAGAGGGCGTAGAGGAAGACGGGAGGGGAAATATGATACTGCGTGAAGAATTTGACAAAGCACTGAAAGACCTAAGCCAAAACAAGGCCCCGGGAGTAGGTAACATTTCGTTAGAGCTGCTGATAGCCTTGGGAGAGTCAGCCATTACAAAACTCTTCAAAATGGTTCAAACGGCTCTGAGCACTATGGGAATTAACATCTGAGGTCATAAGTCCCGTAGAACTTAGAACTACTTAAACCTAACTAACCTAAGGACTTCACACACATCCATGCCCGAGGCAGGATTCGAACCTGCGACCGTAGTGGTCGCGCGGTTCCAGACTGTAGCGCCTAGAACCGCTAGGCCACACCGGCGGGCCACGAAACTCTTCCTTCTCGTGAACAAGATGTACAAGACAGACGAAATACCCTCAGAATTCAAGAAGAACATAATAATTCCAATTCCAAAGAAAGCAGGTGTTAACAGGTGTGAAAATTAGCGAACTATCAGTTTAATAAGTCACGTCTGCAAAATACTAACACGAATCATTTACAGAAGAATGGAAAAACTCGTAGAAGCCGACCTCGTGGAGTAATGGTTTGGATTCCGAAGAAATGTAGGAACACGCGAGGCAATGCTGACCCTATGACTTCTCATAGAAGATAGGTTAAGGAAAGGTAAACCTACGTTTATAGCATTTGTAGACTTAGAGAAAGCTTTTGACGATGTTGACTGGAATACTCTGTTTAACATTATAACGGTGGCAAGGATAAAATACGGGGAGCGAAAAGGAATTTACAATATGTACAGAAACCAGTCGGCAGTTATAAGAGTCGAGGGACACGAAAGGGAAGAAGTGGTTGAGAAAGGAGATGTTATGCAGTCTGTGTATTGAGCAACCAGTAAAGGAAACAAAAGAAAAATTTGGAATAGGAATTAAAGACCAGGGAGAACAGTTTGCCGGTGACATTACTATTTTGGCAGAAACAGCAAAGGATTGAAAGAGCAGCTGAATAACGGTGGATAGTGAACCCTGTAATCGTCAATCCTACGTCACTTGCCGCTGACACCGATGCTATCGCATGTGCGCTTTATTTTTTCAAAACTGACATAAATACACAGGCGAACTGACAATGGCCGAATGAGAACGACTGCACCATGACGAGGATTTATATAACCTCTACCCCTCCACCCACCAGTTCACCCAGGGCTATATTACCGAATTTATGAAGTGGTACACACATACATAAAAAATAGTTTTTCATCACCCCAGTTCCCAGAACTCCTGAAGATAGACGTTGACTGTGGATATTGTATCACAGACACAGTCACTTCGGAGAGGTCAGTAAACCCACCCAGGCACGTAAAAAACCATGCATGAGCAGCGCCTATTAGACGGAAGGGGTCCGACAGCCGATCAGTTCCAGTCATTCCACCAGGAAGGGGGTACACGGTTCGTGTTGTCTGTCGTTCAACCATGCCTAGACGGTCAATACCGCGGTTCGATCGAGTCCGAATTGTTAGTTTGTGCCAGGAAGGGCCCTCAACAAGGGAAGTGCCCAGGCATCTCGGAGTGAACCAAAGCGATGTTGTTCGGACATGGAGGAGATACAGAGAGACATGAACTGTCTATGTCATGCCTCGCTCAGGCCGCCCAAGGGTTACTACTGCAGTGGATGACCGCTGCCTACGGAATACGTCTTGGAGGAACCCTGACGGCAACTCCACCATTTTGAATAATGCTTTTCGTGCAGCCACAGGAAGCATGATGCGCAACTTTACTCCCGACGTCCATGGCGAGGTCCATCTTTGCAACCACGACACCATGCAGCGCGGTACAAATGGGCCCAACAACATTCCGAATGGACCGTTCAGGATTGGCATTACATTATCTTCACTGATGAGTGTCAATATGCCTCAACCAGACAATCCAGTCAGGCTGAACGCCTTAGATACACTGTCCAGTGAGTGTAGCAAGGCGGACGTTCCCTGCCGTTTTGGGATGGCATTAAGAGGGCCTACATACGCCAATGGTAGTCATGGAAGGCGCCGTAAAGGCTGTACAATACGTGAATACCGTCCTCCGACTGATTGTGCAACCATATCAGCAGCATATTGGCGAGGCATTCGTCTTCATGGACGACAATTCGCGCTCCCATGGTGCACGTCTCGTGAATGACTTTGTTTAGGATAACGACACTACTCGATTAGAGTGCCCAGCATGTTCTCCAGACATGAACCCTATCGAACATGCCTGGGATAGACTGAAAAGGCCTGTTTATGGACGACGTGACCCACCAGCTACTCTGAGGGATCTACGCCGAATCGCCGTTGAGGAATGGGACAATCTGGATCAACAGTGCCTTGAGGAACTTGTGGATAGTATGACACGACGAATACAGTGCAAGAGGACGTGCTACTGGGTATTAGAGGTACTGGTGTATACAGTAATCTGGACCACCACCTCTGAAGGTCTTGCTGTGTGGTGGTACAATATGCAATGTGTGGTTTTCATGAGCAATAAAAAGGGTGGAAATGATGTTTATGTTGATCACTATTCCAATTTTCTGTACAGGCCCCGGAACTCACGGAACCGAGTTGATAGAAAACAATTTTGTTGTGTGTAGCATATACCGTACCTGACATTTACAACGTCTCTGTGCTCTTAACTTAAGAGACTCCGTATGGAAAGCCGGCCGGTGTGACCGAGCGGTTCTAGGCGCTCCAGTCTGGAACCGCGCGACCGCTACGGTCGCAGGTTCGAATCGTGCCTCGGGCATGGATGTGTGTGATGTCCTTAGGTTACTTAGGTTTAAGTAGTTCTAAGTTCTAGGGGACTGATGACCTCAGATTTTAAGTCCCATAGTACTCAGAGTTATTTGAACAATTTGACTCCGTATGTGACAAGGTCTTTGTTTACTTAAGTTCGAAAGTGAGGGCCATTCTGTGACAGAGGCAGATTGTGCTCTTGGCATTCTATCATGAGACAAAAATGACGTTAATATTCGAGTCCTGTGATGCAAGACGTAGCACATATTAAGCTGATATGAAAAGATTTTTTTTTAGCTGATGATAAAATACTTAGAGGAAGTACAACCTATGCTATAGTGTTGTACAGGATTTTTACAATAAGTAACGATACTTTAGCGATATGAAAACGAATGTATGATCCGATTTCTTCTGACAGCAAAATTAACTCATATAAAAGGGAGGAATCTACACTCCAAGTGAGAAATTTGGGGTGTATTGACAAAACAAAAACTTCAGTTCGGAGTTTTTAAACTGAGGAATCTATCTCGCACCACACTATGCCACGTGGTCAGTGGTGGGAATTGGTGGGAATGGTCACGACGGGGTGAGGCAACTGGAAGTCAAGGCTTATGGCCGTCGTGAGCTGCAGTTTCTCAGCTGGCTGGCTCTTCAGGAACACAATACAAACGACGGATTTCGCTGGCTAGACTGGAGGTGACGGGTCATTTCTTTTTTTTTCTTTTTTTTTCGTCTTGAGATGCTGTGTTCAGCAACGATAATGAGCCGGCCGAAGTGGCCGTGCGGTTAAAGGCGCTGCAGTCTGGAACCGCAAGACCGCTATGGTCGCAGGTTCGAATCCTGCCACGGGCATGGATGTTTGTGATGTCCTTAGGTTAGTTAGGTTTAACTAGTTCTAAGTTCTAGGGGACTTATGACCTCAGCAGTTGAGTCCCATAGTGCTCAGAGCCATTTGAACCATTTTGAACGATAATGAGCACTACATTCATAAACGATATCGTACGATATATTTCCCATATGTCTATTGGCTAGGATGCTATTGTGACTCACAAATAGATGTAAGTGTGTTTCATTTGCAAATGATTCTGCTACAGGAGTCCTGTATAAAGGAGTGGGGAGTAACAGCCCTACTGGGACAATGGGTCACGGTTCTAGTATTATTGTTACCCATCCTTACGTTACTCCCAACAGCAGCTATTCACATGTAGATTGCACCTCAGTGAAGGCCTGCTGTCCCATTATTATTACTAATCCATCCCGTTTAGGACCACTGGTTAGACTGGCTGGAGCAACTCCTAGTGCTAGATTAATAGCGAAAATATCCTTTCCACATCCAGCAGTTATTCACTTGTAGATCAGCAGGAGGCTTCTCCCCTGTGCTTCAGTGATATCTTGCTGTCCTATTATTATTACCAATCCTTCCCATTTAGGACCATTGGATAGACTGGCTGGAGAAACTCCTAGTGCTAGATTAAAAGCGAAAATATCCATTCGACATCCAGCAGTCATTGACGAAACTGGATGAAACTACTGTCTGCTCTTCAATCAATGGCATCTGCCCCTGGCCAACTTGTTTCAGTAAACAATATTCTGCACTGCATACAAAATAAAGACTTACATCTGTCCTATTTGGCAGCTCAGCAGAGACAGAAGATCCCTCTCAAGTGCAGAAGGAGAGTGGGAGGAGGGAAGAGGGAGTGGGGAGGGCCAATAGCACCCTCTGGTGGTGGTGTTGTGAACTACGTCAGTTGGTCTCTGAGTCTCAAGGTGAACACACAAAATCTGATATTTCATTAAATTTGAATTTCCCGCCATTTTTTGAATTGCTGCCAAAATTTCTATTCCTCGCTATTTCCGGGGGGGGGGGGGAGGGGGAGGGGAAGGGAGGAGAGAAAAGTGGGAAGGGACCTATGTGCCAGCTGGGGAAAACCCATGACATTATCAGGGGGTGCAGGTAATTGATTGATTAATTAATTGATTAGAATAATTGATTCGATATAAATTTGATACCAAAAGTGTGCCAGAATGCAGTTTGCCCTGCTACTATCATGAACACTTGGTGTTTGTGTATTTGCAGTGAGCCGCATTTATCATATTCAAATACCAAACTTGACATATGGCACTAAACACATGTAAATTATAAGCCATACAGTAAAGCGACAAAGAAACTGGTATATGCATGCGTATTCAAATACAGCGATATGTAGAACACGGTGCTACAGTCGGCAATATGACAACAAGAGTCTGGTGCAATTGTTAGATCGCTTACTGCTGCTACAATGGCAGGTTATCAACTTTTAGGTGAGTTTGAACGTGGTGTTATAGTCGGCGCACGAGCGATGGCACATAGCATCTCCGAGGTAGCGATAAAGTGGAGTTTTTCCCATACAACCATTTCTCGAGTGTACCGTGAATATCAGGAATCCGGTAAAACATCAAATCTCCGATATCGGTAGGGCCGTTAAAAGATCCTTCAAGAACGGAATCAACGACGACTGAAAAAAATCGTTCAACATGACAGAGGCGCAACCCTTCCGCAAATTGCTGCAGATTTCAATTCTGGGTCACCAACAAGTGTCAGCGTGCGAACCATTCAACGATACATCATCGATAGGGACTTCTGGAGCCGAATGCCCACTCGTGTCCCCTTGATGACTGCATGATACAATGTTTTACACCTCGCCTGGGCCTGTCAACACTGACATTGGACTGTTGATGACTGGAAACATGTTGCCTGGTCGGACAACTCTCGTTTGAAATTATATCGAGCGGATGGACGTGTATGTACAGAGACAACCTCATGAATCCATGGACCCTACATGTCAGTAGGGGACTATTCAAGCTGGTAGAGGCTCTGTAATGGTGTTGGGGTGTGCAGTTGGAGTGATATGGAACCTCTCATACGTCTAGATACGACCCTGACAAGAGGCACGTACGTAAGCATCCTGTCTGATCACCTGCATGCATTCATGTCCACTGTGCATTCCGGCGGACTTGGGCAATTCCAGCAGGACAATGCGGCTCCCCACACGTCCAAAACTGTTACAGAGTGGCTCCAGGAACACTCTCCTGAGTTTAAACATTTCCGCTGGCCACGAAACTCCCCACACATGAACATTATTAAGCATATCTGGGATGCCTTGCAACATGCTGTTGAGAAGAGAGCTCCACCCCCTCGTACTCTAACCGTTTTATGGGCAGCCCTGCAGGATTCGTGGTGTCAGTTCCATCCAGCACTGCTTCAGACATTGGTTGAGTCGATGCTACGTCGTGTTGTGACACTTCTGCGTGCTTGCGGGGACGCTACACGATTTTAGACAGGTGTACCAGTTTCTTTGGCTCTTTATTGTAAAAACAAAATAAATAAGCATAAACAAAACTTTTAAGAAATATGAAACTATGTTCTATGTACAAAACCTGTATTGCACATGTTTCTTTAAATCTCTCTGATGGTATAATCCTCTGTATTTCATGCTTCATGGCCTCTCTTCTCACCCACAGGACAGAATAGGATGCACGGAGATATGTTTGGTGGGGATCACCTTTTCATAACTTTAGGTTTACTCGAGAAAACTTTAGCACAATTCATCAACAACTTTTCTAATTCTAGTGTCTGCTCTTCTGAAAACATTCAGATTCTTCCTTTTCCTCGTATATGATCGGAGCTCAGAGTATGAGAAATAGTGACTGCAGGTAAGTTAGCCTGACACTTAAGAGGCCGCAATGAGGAAACTCCGCCTGTCTCAGTTGTCCAGCGAAGTCAACTGCCATGGGTAAGATGGATGAATAAAGAAAATATAAAATGAGGAAACCTCTCAATAAAAAACTGAACCAAAGCAGTGGCAGAGAAACCTGTCGCATGATTTAAAGACAAAAACTAGAGGACTGTGTGAAAGAAGACGCGCCCTCGCAACGAAATTTAGTTTAAAAGTTATTAAATGCAAATCATTTTGAATATAAAATGATATTTAAAAATTAGTAACTCACCAACGCCTTAAGCGATTCAGACAAACGTAGTGTCAATGACAGCGCTCAGTGAGCACTATGGAACTATTGTAACAGGATTTCTGCGAATATTTTGTATTTCAAACTACACGCCTGAATCTATATTCCACACATAAAAAAGTGAATTTTCTGGCAAATAAAACATGTATCAGTAAAAATAGTTGCAGTATTAGTGAAGAGAAGTAATCAGGGACGTATGGCTGTAATTAGTTTAATTGTTTAATATTTATTAGTGATATAACGATGCCACATAAGAAGAAAAGCCTACTCTTGCGAAAACCATCAAAGCTATACGAAAACCAAGAGCAAAACTGAAAAACTGATCAAATTTACGTCAAATTTCCTGTGTAATATGTCTGTGTAACATTGAATTTATTGTTTGTATATGTTTTAGAGAGTCGGAAATAATTGAGACTGGCTCACATTCAATGTGACCCTATAAAGCATCTTAGGCCATTTTCGTGCGACACAGATTCGCGGCCGAGCGAGCACTTGGATTTCGGCTGTCGGCTGATGAGCTCGCGTGTGGACAGATCATATGTGCGGCTGGAAGTCGCACCGTACATGTAACCGAAATATTTTCTGAGAATTCCGTCGGGACTTGTAAACGTTTCGTGTGTGACGATCGCGAGGAAGTCTGAAATAACTTTAGCTTGTGTGGACGTAGAATAAATTCACGTCGCGTGATCTGTGGATGAGACTTTTAACCCTCCTCTACTACGGTGGGTCGTGTGCAATCCAGATCAAAGTTATATTTCGCGCCACAGCTAACCTAGAAGGCGTTCCGTGCTGTCTCCAAGGGCACGTCCTCTTCAGTCGTGGGGAAGCCGTTGACCCGATCACATCGATAAGGTACGTACGAGGGGGGAGGGACCAAAAGAAACCGGACTGTTGTCATAAAAAATTTATTGATGAACCTTTTTACAAAATTACTTCAGTCACCTTCAAAATACTGTCCATTACATGCGATGCACTTGTCAAGTCTCTTTTCCCACTGTTGGAAGCATGTTTGGAACTCTTCAAGTTTGATATTGTCCTGTGCCCTTTGCGAAGCTGTTTTTACCGCCTCCACATCGTCATAGCACTCCCCTTTTAGCGTTTTTTTCATTCGTGGAAATAGGAAAAAGTCGCACGGGGCTAGGTCCGGCGAATACGGAGCGTGGGGAGCGACAGACCACCTCTGAGATGCCAAACAGTGGGTCACTCGTAAGGCCGTGTGTGCTGGAGCGTTGTCGTGATGCAGAAACCAGTCACCTGATCGCCAAAGTTCTGGGCGTTCCCTCCTCACATCCTCTCGCAGACGCCTTAAAACATCCAAGTAAAAGTTCTGGTTATCAGTCTGGCCAGGGGGTACGAATTCCCGATGCACAATTCCACGAACATCAAAAAATACAGTGATCATCGTCTTCACATTTGACCTCACTTGCCTTGCTTTTTTTGGTCTGGGAGAGTTGGGAGTCCTCCACTGGCTTGACACTTGCTTGGTTTCTGGGTCATACCCGTAACACCAACTCTCACCCCCTGTAATCACTTTGTTCAAGAAGTTTGGATCACGTGCAATTTCTGTTTTCAAGTCCTGACACACATTCATGTGGATGGTTTTTTGCTCTTGTGTGAGAAGGCGCGGAACAAATTTAGCAGCAACACGTCTCATGTGCAAATCCTCACTCAAAATACGCTGGCACGAGCTCCAACTGATTCCTGTCTCTGCTGAAATTTGGTTGATCGTTTGGCGACGATCCTCGTTGATCTTTTGGCGGACCTTTTCAATGTTCTCCTCACTTCGCGATGTTGAAGAGCGTCCAGAACGAGCTTGGTCTCCAACACACATCTCACCACGTTTAAAGCGCCCAAACCACTCGAAAACCTGTGTGCGGCTCACAGCGTCCTCCTGGAAAGCTTCCTGAAGCATTTGCTGTGTCTCCGTTGCAGTTTTTTTAAGCAGGAAACAAAATTTCACACACACTCTTTGTTCTTTTAAAGTTGCCATAACGACTTTGCAGAGGTAATCCGCCAAGAGTCAGAGAAACAAAATACAGTAGAGTCTCGATAGTTCGAGGTGAACGGGACCGGAACTACCGAAAACTCGGCCTATCGAAATTTAAATGGGGAAAAGAAATATTATGATATTGTAAGTAATACAGGTCAAAATATGAACTTTATTAAAATAAAAGTATTTACACATGCATTTGCATTGGCAGAATAACAATAATTATTTATTTAGACAAGTAATAGTGAAGCGTCTTTTGTTTGGCGAAGCGGTAACGTTTCCTCGCGGCAATGTCACGCCACCGTCTCAGTAGCAGTGGGTCAGTTGGTGTCGCGTCAGGCTGTTGTTCCAAGTAGCATATGGCGGCCTCGACAGCAGCGTAGCCATCGGTGTGACGCATCATCGGTGCAGCCTCTGCCTCGTCATCCTCGTCACTCCCACACTGCGATGGAATGTTACCCATGTCAATTATAGAAGAGTCTGTTACTTCCAACTGTTCGTCCGAATTTAACCACTCGCCTACTTCCACCTCTTCTGCCTCTTCACACCCTGGCAAGCTTCTGATTAAATTACACAATGGTTGATCGTCCTCATCTGCTAAATCTTCAGTTTCTGTGTCTGGCATACTTTCCTGTAGAATTTTCCTCCATGACTTAGAAATTGTGTCTGACTTTATTTCGCTGCAAGATTCGCTTATCCAGTACACGACGTCCTTCAAAGTCACTTTCTTCAAAGCTCCTACAAAGCTTTCGTTGTCTTCGGAATGCAGAATTGACTGTAGCAATCGCCGTCGGTACTTTTTTTTTAAACTTCCAGAACGCCCTGATCCATGGGCTGAATGAGAGAGGTAACGTTTGGTGGGAAAATCAAGGCGCGGATACCGTCGCACTGCAGTTCTCCTGCACTTGGATGTGAGGACGCATTATCCATGAGCAAAATTGCTTTGCATGGCAGTCCCCTTTCTTTTAAAAAATTCTTGCAGTCAGGTACAAATGAGTTAAAAAACCAGTTCTTGAAGATTTCCTGATTCATCCAGGCATTATTCTGATGTGTATAGACAGCTGGAAGAGCTGAGAGGGACACATCCTTGAATGCTTTTGGCTTGGCAGACTTCCCAATCACAACTGGTTTTAGTTTGTGGTTTGCAGTTGCATTTGAAGCTGCCATAATTGTGAGCCGCTCTTAGCTTTTTTTTGTGTCCAGGAGCACTTTTTTCTTCACAAGAAGCAAGTGTTCTCGCTGGTAACATTTTAAAATTTAGCCCAGTTTGGTCACAGTTATATATTTGTTCATTAGACAAATTTTCGTCAGTTACGATTTTTTTAAACTTGACGATAAATTTTGAAACAGCATGAGCGTCACCAGAGAGTTTTTCTCCACATACGCCTAGTTGACGCACTCCATACCTCTTCTTCCACTCGTCGAGCCAGCCCACACTAGAGGCGAAATTATCATCTCCTTCCTGCAGCTGGTTTCTGAAAAACAAAGCTTTTTCTTGCAAGACTGGGCCAGAAATCGGAGCACCCTTCTGTCTCTGTTGGGTAAACCACATGAACAATGCCTCACTTGTTTTTTCAAAGTCTGACTTCTTTATACTTCTTCAACTGAGAGATTCGTGTGAGCATTTCTGTGAAGAAAACTGTTCCAATTTACGTCGGTTTCTTCGCCAGTCACCAACAGTAACTGCACCGACACCATATTCGAGAGCACGTTTTTTATTGTTTCTCCTTTGTCAAGTAGTCTTAGTGCTTCTAATTTAAGACGCAATGGCACAAATTTCCTCTTTTTTGTTACAGCACTCATCTTTGTAAGGTGTACAACGGAACACACAGTCAACAAACAAAACGACACACAACACTGGGAACTACAGCAGCGTATGAACTCCCCAGTTTTGATCGGTAGCAGCCGGCAGCAGTCGGGGTATTTCGTGCCATACTGACAACAGGTGTTCGTGCAACAGGGCAGCGAGCTAATCGTCGGTGTTGATTGCACTGTTGTCTGCTTTGTAACTGAGCTGTACTCTCCCTATCCATCTTTTGCAATGATGTTTTCATTATTTATCATGTCAGTAAAAAAAAAAAAGAAAGCAGATCGTTGCAACCTTTTTCTTAAAAAAGGCTCGGATTATTGGAAACTCGAACTATCAAGACTACTGTACCCCACTTGCACGCCGTCTGCACAGCTGTTTCATGAAGGTATCTACTAACTCCATCTAGCGTGAGAACCCTGCACTACGTCTACGAGTGGCAGCGCCCTCTGAGTCCGGTTTCTTTTGGGTCCCCCCTCGTACACTTCTTCACTTATCCCCCCTTAGGTCGGATCTGACCCAACGGAAGTGCAAACGTATCAGGCCGGATGCGACCCCACTGTAGTACGTATGATCTATTAATGTATTTGCTTTCGACAACTGTTATGTATTTATTGGGTTTTCGTTTGTGTGTATAATGTCTTACGTTAAGTCGTTCATTTATGATTTCAGAAAAATGGCATTCAACACAGTTTTTTCCACCCCTGAAGAGATTTTGGGAGACTTTCGACGGCAATGCCTCGAAGATGATGACGATGTTGACGATGTTGCATCTGAATATGACAATGAAGTCGCATCTGAAAATTAAGATGAAATCCTGCCCGACGTACAGGTTTCAGATGACTTTGATGTGGAGATGATATCGAAAGCTGATCAAACGACAAACGAGAATATAATGCAGTCGAAAGTCTATCTGAGTTGGGAAAGGATGGAAAAAGTATTTGGACGAACACCTATTCCTTCTACGTTCGCCAGAGGTCCGCCTATAAATGTCATCCAATTAAACCTTTGACCAAGAGGAGAGGGTGTTGAAAAATTGATATCCTGGAATTGATTTCACTTTTCATCACTGATGAAATGATACATACAATTGTCATGTGCACAAATGAAGAGATAGATCACGTAGGCTACAATTACAATTAAGACTATTCGTACACTGGCCACACGTATGACGTTGAATTTAGAGCGTTTATCAGCCTCCTATTTATGAACGGCGCTTTGAAAAAATCGACAATGAATACAGTTGAAATATTTTCGAAAATTTATGGGCCTCCGATTTTTCGCTCCATTGTGTCTCTCTCACGATTCCAGTTCCTTCTGCAACATTGCCGCTTTGACGATAAAAACACAAGAGAAGGACAAATATGCTGCCTTTCGGGAAATTTGGGATCTATTGAACGCCAACTGTTCCGATATTTTGATCCCACAGAATTCGTTATCGTCGAGAGCAAGTTGGGACTCTACTAGCATTCCGAGGACACTGTCCTCTCAAAACGTATCTCCCGTCCAAACCGGATAAGTACGGTCTAGAAATAATATCGCTTGTTGACGCGAAATGTTTTTCTCTCTGTGGCGGAATACTGTACGTGGGTAAAGAAACCACAAAAAAAGGGCAACTTGTCCTTACCAACGCAATATGTTGTGAAAATTACCGAACCACTTGGTGGCAGTGGTCAGAATATCACCGCTGATAATTGGTTTTCATCGACTGAGTCGGTTGAAAAACTGCAAGAAAAGAGGCTGACGAACATCGGTTCTCTGCGGCAAAACAAGCCCCAGATTCCTCCATCGTTCCTCAACATTGCTTCTGATGATGAAAAAAAGCTCGTAGCATACCCTCCCAAGAAAAATAAAAAAGTCGACCTGGTGTCATCAATGCATTTCGATGGTGAGGTAGACGGTGTCTCGAAATTACCAGAAATAATTCGATCTTACAACATGACTAAAGGAGGAGTTGACGTGTTGAACAAATTGTGCCATTCGTCGTCCACGAAGAGAAAAAGCAGTCAACGGCCAATGCTTGATATCGCTGGGGTAAACAGCCTAGTTCTTTACAAGTGGAACATGAACACGGAGCCATATCCCAATACAATCCGTTCGACTTTTCTCAAAAAGCTAGCCATTGCGTTAGCTACTCCGTGGATGATGAAGAGATTCGTTAACGAACGTCTTCTTAGGAGAACAACTGTTTAAAAAGCTGACAGGATCTGCTACTTCTTCGTCCGCCAGTACGACCAAAAAATGAAGACGGTGCGATTTCTGCGTCATCTACAGGAAAGGGAATTCGTATTGCACTTCCTGTGGGAAATCGATGTGTGGGGAACATAAAATTGTATTATGCCCCGACTGTTCCTCGACCTACAATGAAGAATGTTTGTGATAAACAATTGTGATTATTTTCTTGTTTTTTCAGGTCAATTTTTTGTTGTTTGGTTTGTGGAATTCTACATTTTATAATGTGACGTTAGATGTACGTATTTCGTTTAGTAGCATGTCGACATATTTTAGTCTGCAACTGTAAGGGCTGAATTTACCAGACTGTCTGAAACTGTAACGACCAGATTGGGGTTACCGTTTATACGTAAATAAAACTTATATCTGATTACGTTTCTCCCTAACTTATGTTCTTCATCCTATAGTATCATTAGTTTTCATTGGTATCCATTTTCCACATGCTTAGGTTTTTTTTTTTTTTTTTTTTTTTTTTTTTTTTTTTTTTTTTTTTTTTTTTTGTTTAACACATGGCTCAATAAAAGCGTAGGTCGGATCCGACCCAGCAGTAGTATGTGTGTGATCTGAAACCACCGTAGTAGAGGAGGGTTAAATGCTTCGCGATTGTCGACGGGAAAGAGTTTGGAACATTGTGAGGCGTTTGGACTCTGAATAATTTTCGGTTAGGCGACTTTGTCTAAACATTTATGAACTGTTTTGCAGTTAACTTTGAGGGTGATCTGCAACTGAAAATATCGTTAGTTCGCGATTACAGATCTTCAGCGTCACGTGTCCGCTTAATCTTTAGCAAAGCCACCTTAGTTTTAATTAAGTTTAAGACAACACTCCACCATTGATTATAAACGACACTGGCCGCTCGGAAGAGGTTGGACTCCATGTCCAGAAGACAACTGACTTTTAACCTGTTCACCACGCGAAATGTGCAACTAATGGCTCCGTTTTCGAATTTAACCTCAGTCTGCACTAGCTTCTCTGTCCTCTGGCTTCTGGTACCAGTACTGTTAAACACCAAACAATCCTGTACTGGTAGAGTTGGTACTTTCATAGCATCGGTAATCCTTCTAACAGCAACAACGTTAATGCTGGGACTTGTGTCAGATAATTGATCATTTTATATCACACGATTTGCTAACAAATGTACAGTTCGGCTTTAGAAGATTAGATTAGATTAGATTAGTAGTTGTTCCATGGATCATGAGTACGACACTTCGTAATGATGTGGAACGTGTCAGGTTAATAAAAGGTGTCTATACAGGATATTACATTACACAAAATATTACATGACACTTAATTTTTTGTGGGGATTGGGGAAATTACCCACTTACTATATCCAAAAACTCATCTAATGAGTAGAAGGAGTCGCCATTAAGAAATTCTTTTAACTTCCTTTTAAATGCTATATGGCTATCTGTCGGACTTTTGATGCTAGTAGGTAAGTGACCAAAGACTTTTGTGGCAGCATAATTTACTCCCTTCTGAGCCAAAGTTAGATTTAACCTTGAGTAGTGAAGATCATCCTTTCTCCTAGTGTTGTAGCCATGTACACTGCTATTACTTTTGAATTCGTTCAGATTGTTAATAACAAATTTCATAAGTGAATATATATATTGTGAAGCTACAGTGAAGATCTCTAGCTCTTTAAGTAAGTGTCTGCAAGATGATCTTGGATGAGCTCCAGCAATTATTCTAATTACACGCTTTTGTGCAATGAACACTCTTTTACTCAATGATGAGTTACCCCAGAATATGATGCCATAAGAAAGCAGAGAATGAAAATAGGCGTGGTAAGCTAATTTACTGAGATGTATATTGCCAAAATTTGCAATGACCCTAACAGCATAAGTAGCTGAGTTCAAACGTTTCAGCAGATCCTCAGTGTGTTTTTTCCAGTTCAACCCCTCATCAATGCACACACCTAGAAATTTTGAATATTCTACCTTAGCTACCGATTTCTGATCGAAGTCTGCATTTATTAATGGTGTCATTCCATTTACTGTGTGGAACTGTATATACTGTGTTTTGTCAAAGTTTAATGAGAGCCCATTTGCAGAGAACCACTTAATGATTTTCTGAAAAACATCGTTTACAATTTCACCAGTTAATTCTTGTCTGTTGGGTGTGATAGCTATACTTGTATCATCGGCAAAAAGTACCAGCTTTGCATCTTCATGAATATAGAATGGCAAGTCATTAATATACACTCCTGGAAATTGAAATAAGAACACCGTGAATTCATTGTCCCAGGAAGGGGAAACTTTATTGACACATTCCTGGGGTCAGATACATCACATGATCACACTGACAGAACCACAGGCACATAGACACAGGCAACAGAGCATGCACAATGTCGGCACTAGTACAGTGTATATCCACCTTTCGCAGCAATGCAGGCTGCTATTCTTCCATGGAGACGATCGTAGAGATGCTGGATGTAGTCCTGTGGAACGGTTTGCCATGCCATTTCCACCTGGCGCCTCAGTTGGACCAGCGTTCGTGCTGGACGTGCAGACCGCGTGAGATGACGCTTCATCCAGTCCCAAACATGCTCAATGGGGGACAGATCCGGAGATCTTGCTGGCCAGGGTAGTTGACTTACACCTTCTAGAGCACGTTGGGTGGCACGGGATACATGCGGACGTGCATTGTCCTGTTGGAACAGCAAGTTCCCTTGCCGGTCTAGGAATGGTAGAACGATGGGTTCGATGACGGTTTGGATGTACCGTGCACTATTCAGTGTCCCTTCGACGATCACCAGTGGTGTACGGCCAGTGTAGGAGATCGCTCCCCACACCATGATGCCGGGTGTTGGCCCTGTGTGCCTCAGTCGTATGCAGTCCTGATTGTGGCGCTCACCTGCACGGCGCCAAACACGCATACGACCATCATTGGCACCAAGGCAGAAGCGACTCTCATCGCTGAAGACGACACGTCTCCATTCATCCCTCCATTCACGCCTGTCGCGACACCACTGGAGGCGGGCTGCACGATGTTGGGGCGTGAGCGGAAGACGGCCTAACGGTGTGCGGGACCGTAGCCCAGCTTCATGGAGACGGTTGCGAATGGTCCTCGCCGATACCGCAGGAGCAATAGTGTCCCTAATTTGCTGGGAAGTGGCGGTGCGGTCCCCTACGGCACTGCGTAGGATCCTACGGTCTTGGCGTGCATCCGTGCGTCGCTGCGGTCCGGTCCCAGGTCGACGGGCACGTGCACCTTCCGCCGACCACTGGCGACAACATCGATGTACTGTGGAGACCTCACGCCCCACGTGTTGAGCAATTCGGCGGTACGTCCACCCGGCCTCCCGCATGCCCACTATATGCCCTCGCTCAAAGTCCGTCAACTGCACATACGGTTCACGTCCACGCTGTCGCGGCATGCTACCAGTGTTAAAGACTGCGATGGAGCTCCGTATGCCACGGCAAACTGGCTGACACTGACGGCGGCGGTGCACAAATGCGCAGCTAGCGCCATTCGACGGCCAACACCGCGGTTCCTGGTGTGTCCGCTGTGCCGTGCGTGTGATCATTGCTTGTACAGCCCTCTCGCAGTGTCCGGAGCAAGTATGGTGGGTCTGACACACCGGTGTCAATGTGTTCTTTTTTCCATTTCCAGGAGTGTATATTAAGAACAGCAGAGGACCCAAGACTGAACCTAGCGACACCCCATTCTTGATTGTTTCCAAGTTTGAGAAATCACCAGTTTTTTGCATATTATGTGAACTGTTTATTTCAACTTTCTGCACTCTTCTAATTAGGTATGATTTAAACCATTTGAGCACTGTCCCATTCATACCACAGTACTTGAGCTTATCTAGAAGTATTCCATGATTTACACAATCAAAAGCCTTTGATAGATCACAAAAAATCCCAACGGGTGACTTCCGGTTACTCAGAGCATTTAATATTTCATTAATGAAAGTATATAAAGCATTTTCCGTTGAAAAACCCTTCTGTAAACCAAACTGACATTTTGTTAAAACTTCATTTTTACAAAGGTGTGAACCTACTCTACAATACCTTACTTTTTCAAGAATTTTGGATAAGACAGTCAGAAGAGAGATTGGGCGGTAGTTGTTGACATCAGATGTATCCCCTTTTTTATGCAGTGGTTTAACAATGGCATACTTCTGACTATCTGGGAAAATACCCTGCTTCAGAGAGCTATTACATATGTGGCTAAGAACCCCACTTATTTCTTGGGAACAAGCTTTTATTATCCTGCTGGAAATGCCATCAATCCCACGTGAACTTTTATTCTTGAGAGAGTTTATTATCTTCCTAATTTCAGAAGGGGAGGTGGGTGGAATTTCTATTGCATCAAATGGTGTGGGTGAGGCCTCTTCCATTAACTGCCTTTCTTCTTCTAATGAACATTTACATCTTATTTTCTCTACAACATTTAAAAAATGATTATTCAAAATGTTTTCGACTTCCGGCTTGTTGTCTATCAAGTTTCCATTTGCTTTGATGGTGATGCCGTCATCCTGTACTCTTAGTTCCCTGTCTCCCTTGTAATAATATTCCAAATTGTTTTGATTCTGTTATCAGAGGTATTAATCTCAGACATGATGCACATGCTTCTGGACTTTTTAATAACCTTTCTTAATGTAGCACAGTAGTTTTTATAATATTTGGCTGTCTCTGGGTCATTACTCTTTCTTGTTGTTAGATACAGTTCCCTTTTGTGGTTACAAGATATTTTTATTCCTTTAGTAAGCCATATTCCTTTAGTAAGCCAGAAGTCGTTTAACAACTGCAAATGGTATATTCTCTTTTCTCTGTGAGGTACTGAATAGGTTAAACAAAAGGTTTCGAACTCTAGGCATATTTTTTATTTAATTAAGGCGTTTGATTTTGTTGATCACAGAATATTGCTCCAGAAGTTGAAGGATTACGGAATACAGGGAGTAGCTCTCAATTGGATTACCTCTTACTTCAGCAATAGTGCTGCGAATTGCGAATGGCTGTGATGTGGGGTCTAAGTGGGTTACGGTCAAATGGGGCGGGGGGGGGGGTGCCCCGGGGATCAGTGTTGGGGGTCACTCCCGTTACTTATTTGTATAAATGATATCCTCTCTAGTATTACTGGTAACTCTATAATGTTTCTGTTTGTTGATGACGCTAGCTTGGTAGTAAAGGATGCTGTGTGAAGCATTGACTCGGTTTCAAATAGTGCAGTTTATGAGATGGTTCATGCCTTGTAGAAAATGAACTGACGCTAAATCACAGAAAGACTCAGTTTTTACATTTTCTAACACACAGTTCAACAAAACTCGCCGGCCGGAGTGGCCGAGCGGTTCTAGGCGCTACAGTCTGGAACCGCGCGACCACTGCGGTCGCACGTTCGAATCCTGCCTCGGGCATGGATGTGTGTGATGTCCTTGGGTTAGTTAGGCTTAAGTAGTTCTAAGTTCTAGGGGACTGATGACCTCAGCAGTTAAGTCCCATAGTGCTCAGAGCCATTTGAACCTTTGAACAAAACTCGAAGTTTTACTTTCACAGAATGGACATATGATTAGTGAAACTGAATTGTTCAAATTTCTTGATGTTCAGATAGATAGTGAACTGTCGTGGAAAGCCCACGTTCAGGATCTTGTTCAAAGACTTAAAGCAGTCATTTTTACTATTCGCACGATATCTGAAGTAAGCGATCGTTCGATACGAAAATTAGTCTACTTTGTTTATTTTCATTCGCTTACGTCGTATGGTATTATATTTTGGGGTAACTCTTCCCGTTCTAAAACAATATTTTTGGCTCAGAAACGGGCGGTTCGGGCAATAAGTGGTGTAAGTTCGCGACCCTCTTGTCGACCTCTGTTCACGAGTCCGGGTATTTTGACTTTGGCCTCTCAATATTTATATACTTTACTGTCATTTCTTGTTAACAATATCAACTTATTCCCAAGAATAAGCACCTTTCACTCAGTTAATAGTCGGCAGTTTGCTCATGGATCATTCCTTCTATTGTGTCGAGGAGTTCGTCGAAAAATTAAGCTGATTCTTGTTCTATTGGATTGCGTTTGCTTAAACTTATGGCTTGACTTTTTTTGGATTCATAAACATTTTATTTTTAACTCTTGTTACTTATATGTTGTAATTTCATGTACTGACCATGACCTTCGAGATTTGCTCCTCAATTTGATCCTACGGAACTTGACGTGTAAATAAATAAAGAAAATAAATATAAAGATCATTGGAATTCCTCCCACACCCACATTAACCATGGCCTAGACAAGTTCTTGTGCAGGTTTCGTACGCAAGTTGTAGTTGCTCGGTGGAAATGGTGCCCTCTTTCCGTCCCGTGACTGTCATCAGGGAGCGTGACAAAGTCGTGTCTAGTTTGACGCTTCGTTCGTTGCCGAGGTGTGCTCACCTGTCACCTCAACAGTACCAACTGCGTGATACTCAGATCGCGGCCAGTTCGAAGAAGGTTTCGTACTGTTTGCACGCCTATCTTAAAAATTCGGGTTCTGAGGCGGTGGCAAATTTGGCGTAGACCGTGCATTGTTCACCTGCCTGTTATCATAATTAAAGGTTCGAAGCGGTGGCCGATTTCCGTTATTTTGGTGGCAGTGGTTGCCGAAATTCGGATCCTACTGGTTCTGGGGGTCACATTACGGATTGCGTGGCATCCCTGATCAGACCTATTGTTACTGTTCCTCGGAAGCCGGTAAAAAGGCGCCGAGATCTGAGTGTTTGCATGGTTGTTTTGATTCGGAGGCGCGGGCCGTTGCCACGGCATCCGTTGCCGCGGCCGTGTTTGTTGGGGTGCGAGCCGGTGTCGGCAGGCTGCGCGCTGTCGTTGCCGTTTGCAGAGCTAAAATCTTCAGGTATGAAGTCTATAGAATCTGGGGCCGAGAGGAAGTAATCAAAACTGCCGTCGGTCATTGTGATTAGCTTCTCACATATGTTAATCGGCAAATTTGTCTCTGAAATCCGCACAACAGGATTTTCTCAGTACGTTGTCTTTTTAATAGTGATCGAAGTATTTTCACAAGCTACCCTCTTTTGGATTAGAAACTTATGTGCTATAAACCTCCTTCCGGGGATTTCCAAGGACAGCTTCTGACTACAACTTAGCCAGGAGAGCTTTCTCAAACTCGCCACATGTGGTACATTTATCGGTCGCAGCAGTTGCCCACGGGGCCCTTCTCCCTGAAAGTATGCTGCGACAAGCTGATTTTTCTGCCTTTCATTCCAAGATCTAGGCAGGAAGACAACGAGTGTGGGGTACTTCAGTAAGGATTCTTCCAAGAGTATCCCCGCTAAAGTGGGTGCTGCCCCCACCAATTCATTGCACTACTAGCCATTAAAATTGCTACACCACGAAGATGACGTGCTACAGACGCGAAATTTAACCGACAGGGAGAAGATGCTGTGATATGCAAATGATTAGATTTTTAGAGATTTCACACAAGGTTGGCGCCGGTGGCGACACCTACAACGTGCTGACATGAGGAAAGCTTCCAACCGTTTTCTCATACACAAACAGCAGTTGACCGGCGTTGCCTGGTGAAACGTTGTTGTGATGCTTCGTGTAAGGAGGAGAAATGAGTACCATCACGTTTCCGACTTTGATAAAGGTCGGATTGTAGCCTTTCGCGATTGCGGTTTATAGTATCGCGACATTGCTGCTCGCGTTGGTCGAGGTCCAGTGACTGTTAGCAGAATATGGGTTCAGGAGGGTAATACGGAACGCCGTGCTGGATCCCAACGGCCACGTATCACTAGCAGTCGAGATGACAGGCATCTTATCCGCATGGCTGTAACGGATCGTGTAGCCACGTCTCGATCCCTGAGTGAACAGATGGGGACGTTTGCAAGACAACAACCATCTGCACGAACAGTTCGACGACCTTTGCAGCAGCATGGACCATCAGCTCGGAGACCGTGGCTGCGGTTACCCTTGACGCTGCATCACAGACAGGAGCACCTGCGATGGTGTACTCAACGACGAACCTGGGTGCACGAATGGCAAAACGTCATTTTTTCGGATGAATCCAGGTTCTGTTTACAGCATCCGTGTTTGGCGACATCGCGGTGAACGCACATTGGAAGCGTGTATTCGCCATTGCCATACTGGCATATCACCAGGCGCGGTGGTATGGGGTGCCATTGGTTACACGTCTCGGTCACCTCTTGTTCGCATTGACGGCACTTTGAACAGTGGACGTTACATTTCAGATGTATTACGACCCGTGGCTCTACCATTCATTCGATCACTGCGAAACCCTACATTTCAGCAGGATAATGCACGACAGCATGTTGCAGGTCCTGTACGGGCCTTTCTGGATACAGAAAATGTTCGACTGCTGCCCTGGCCAGCACATTTTCCAGATCTCTCACCAATTGAAAACATCTGGTCAATGGTAGCCGAGCAACTGGCTCGTCAGAATACGCCAGTCACTACTCTTAATGAACTGTGGTATCGTGTCGAAGCTGCATGAGCAGCTGTACCTGTACACGCCATCCGAGCTCTGTTTGAATCAATGCCCAGGCGTTATCAAGTCCGTTATTATGGCCAGAGGTGGTTGCTCTGGGTACTGATTTCTCAGGATGTATGCACCCAAATTGCGTGAAAATGTAATCACATGTCAGTTCTAGTATAATATATTTGTCCAATGAATACCCGTTTTTCTTCTCGGTGTAGCAATTTTAATGGCCAGTAGTGTAATATATTCTGACGGGGGACAAACCGGCCCTGCTTCATTTTGGTAAGTTCGGTGGTAAGGATCAACCTGCTCATACATTTCATGAATTCGGGCTACTGTGGCCCTTATTTGCCATAACGCAGCGGTGGTAGTTAGTGATTTGAGCGGGCGCGTGATCTCGCCACTCAGGGATGTCATAATCCAGTACACGTTTTATATCTGCCATCTCATTCTGAATTGTGTCACCCACAGCAGCCGATTCGAGTGTCGCTGTACACTATCTCCCCATTCAGAGTTTAACTTTTCGTTAATCTGTTTCGTCCTTTTTTCCCAACCATTTGGTAAATTCGTAGGAAAATCTTTGACGTTGTGCGTCTGAGCACTCACGTACCACTTCCTCAGGTTTAAGTACTAAATTCTCAACCATTTGAGACAGCTGTTGTTCTATTATAGACTGTGCTGTCTGCAGTTTCTTTACGTCGTTCGTTAACTTCTTTACTCCTTCCGGTAAGCCTTCGTAAGTTTTCTTTAGTTCTGAAATTTCGGTAGAAGTGCTTGACAAAGCAGTATCAATGCTGGCAGCTGACTCCTTATCTCGCTCGGCGAGTGTCGTGTTAAGGGTCTGTCACGCTAGTCCATTCTCGCGGCCGTTTCTTGGTCATGATTATTCATCATTACTGAAGTTTTCTTAAACAACATCGTGTATGGATGTATATTATCACTCGTTTCCGGAATTTCTTCACTAGATACTGGTTGTGCTTCTGACTCTATTTCAGAAATGGCAGAGTTCATTTCCTCTGCTGCCGAACCGGCATTACTGCCGGCATCGACATAGCATTCAACATTCATTTGATTTACATCTGTTTGTACCTCTTTTTCTATTTTGATCATACTGTGGAATAATAAACGTTATTTGATAATCGTTTTGTTATAATACTGTTTAAAAATTTTGTAACTACACGCAACAAAAATGATGTCTACGTACTATTAAACAAGATGGACGCTACATTTTGAAACAGCACAAAGTCATCTATGGTCCACGTTAAGTGCGGTGCCTAAAAGCTGCCATATTGCTCATGATGTTGTACAACAATGCAAGTAACCGAATTTAATGTCTTTCAAAACAGAACTTATAATAATTTAATTTGTGTTATGAATTGCTCAGTGAGATATTTATAAAAGGAAATGATCATGACTCGCGAAATGCAAACAGTAGACAACAGTTTCTCTTACCTTTAGTTTTTCTCTTTCTTCCATGATGTATTACACCATTAGGCTATACCATAGAATAAAATATCTTCTTCACATATTTTTATCCGATTTTCTTCTAACACAGGTTTCTCCTGGGAAATATGCGAATTACAACGTAAATTGCATCAGCGTTGAAGAGAAAGGATTGTGGCATAGATTAATGACGAAATCTACACAAATATATAGATGTTCATAACATATCCATCTTTTTGATTTGCAGCTCCTTGTATTGGCCGTATGTGCAGTAAAAATGTTTTGGATTTGAGGTCCGCCAGTTACGCAAAACATCGTTTTTCTCAGTGGGTTTTCGTTTTTATTTATTCTTTATATTTGGTGAGCATGAATTTTCTCACCAAATGAAAAGAATAATTAAAAACGAAAACCCACTGATGATAGCACAGTGGTGCCGAAACATGTTTGGGTACTGAGAAAAACGGTGTTTTGCATAACTGGCGGACATAAAAAAAAAAAATGTTCATAACGTTTATATCCAGCAGTGACTGTTTACACACCTTGGGTCTGCACAGGTCAAGAGGTTCTACAAAAGAGAGACATGATGTTACAGGAAAAAGATAAAAGAGCATCGTTCCTTCACTTATTCTCAGTGGCTTTGCAATAACCGCTTTTACAATTCAGGAAGTTTTGCTATGTTATATCCAATGTTTGGACATTTAGCAAATGCATTTATCACAAACTGCTTTTTTAGAAATCAGTCATCGTTTTCTTATTACACACTATTACCTTATCAGTTATGAGAGTAACAATTAGAGCGAAATAAACAAGTAAATAAATAAATAACAATGTGAAATACTTCAGCCTGACACCATTTTTATATTTCATTTTAATATTATACTCATTGTGTTGAGAGTTGTCTATATGTGTGTAAATATCTTTGATTTTCAGAGATATGATGTTTGTCTTTGACCCTGGGTCCTATTCAGGTAAAGGTTACGTAATTTTTTCACTGCATATCTTCGAACTTGGCGCCTTTTATACCGAACTTACTGCCTCATTTTAATACTGCACTGTAAATGGCTGGAGAGGGAGAGGGGAATTTGGGGAGCAAAGCACAAGTGGGCTAGTCCCATCATCTCGGATTTTTTAAAATTTTATTTTATTTATTTACTGAGGTCACAAAACTCGCGTAATTTCACATCTAAATACCGATTTGCTGCCTCATTTTAAGACGATGCTGTGATTGGCTGGAAGGAAGGGGGGGAGCGAAGGGGACATGCATTGTTGATAAGGATGACGTCACTGACCCTGCATGTAGGAGCTCGCAGTAACAGTTGCATTTTTCAGGATTAAGTGGCTACCAACTTGGATTGTGACGTCAGTGGTATCGCAGTACCACATTTAAGTGCGAAGTGCACTAGAGTCCCCATGGACGTATTACTGGTGTTACTCGGAATAAAAACAGTGACAATCATTATTCAGGCATATTTCTGTATTCGTAGTTTATTATCCGTTCATGGAGTCGACAATAGTTTTCTTTCTGTCGCATGTCGTGTGCAGAGACTTTGTTTCGTCCGTTCGACTATGGTCCACATGCGCCCGCTGTTGTTTCAGTGCAGGATTCCGAGGAAGCGCAACGAACGCGGTTCTGGCTGCGAGCCACTCGGCGCGCCGGCTGTGCGGAAACCGGAGCAGCCGTGGGCCGTACGTAGGTCGACCTCGTCGCTGATAAAAACCAGCGCGGGGATTCACGGTACTCGTCACACCCGGCTGAATGCGCAAAAACTCACAAGCCAGACACGTCATCCGCCTTACGTAAACGGATTCACTGAAACCCATCTTCCCGCTTTGCACTGCAGAAAGTATAACGGATTTATCGACCTTTGATAACACTGAAAGAATTTACGAAGAGATAGTCAGGCGGGTGTTTACAAGCTTATAGTACTTCCATCACTGCCAGAAACTATCCACGAAATAGGCTCTGTCTGCATACAGCAAGGAAAGTAGTTTGAGGAACAGGAGAGCCACTACACACACACGTAGTAAATCAGTGTGTTCAGAGCTGCGTCAACGAGAAAGCCACGCTGATTGCCGGTTGTGTACCTGGGTCGTTCAGAATGAGTGCTACAATTGATTTTTCCGCCAAATGTGAAACACGTTCTGTAATATGGTTTCAGTAACAAAAAATCTGAAAAGCACTGACATCTATTACCCACCAAATGTGAAGAGTGAAGGTGTTGTGCGTCGTTGGTGTCGTCTGTTTAAGAGTGGAAGAGCGAAGTGTCATGATGACGATAGTAGCGGCCGTCCGTATGTTGTCGGCAACGAAATGCTACAGAAATTTGACGACACACATGGTGAAAAAAGACGTTTTGCGATTTTAACTGTGGGATAACTTCCTACAGATTTGTCGAAGGGTTTTCCATGAATAATAATTAAGCCGCGTGGGATTAGCCGAGCGGTCTCAGGCGCTACAGTCATGGACTGTGTGGCTGGTCCCGGCGGAGGTTCGAGTCCTCCCTCGGGCATGGGTGTGCGTGTTTGTCCTTAGGATAATTTAGGTTAATTAGTGTGTAAGCTTAGGGACTGGTGACCTTAGCAGTTAAGTCCCATAAGATTTCACACACATCATAGTCAATAATAATTAAGTAGGTGGGTTATCATCGTTGTTCTGTACTCATTTTGATCCAAAACTTCTCCCTCAGAAACAAAAGACTTAGTGGAGCACTGCTTCTTTGGACTTTCGTCTACATTAAGATGCGGAACGAAACGGCTACTGCACAGAATCGTGACCACCCATTAGACAGCGGTTAAGACAACACAGCAGCCATTCGCCTGGGAATTATTATTCACCTTGAATTATTATTTTACAAAAATAATATTTTCTCCATTTTGTAGGGCGCTCTTTAGTGGTAATTGAAAAATCAATTTTGATAAGAGGAAATTAGCTGGAGTGCCGTTAGTTAAAAGAAGCAGCCAAGTAAAAAAAATTATAAGTTTAAATTATCACAAGACACAAATGGTTCAAATGTCTCTGAGCACTATGGAACTTAACATCTGAGGTCATCAGTCCCCTAGAACTTAGAACTACTTAAACCTAACTAACCTAAGGACATCACACACATCCATGCCCGAGGCAGGATTCGAACCTGCGACCATAGCAGCAGCGCGGTTCTGGACTGAAGCGCCTAGAACCGAGCACAGCGGCCAGGACCCCCCCCCCCCCCCCCCCCCCATTACACCTGTGGGTAAAGATGGAGGAGGCAGCAGCTGGAGCACACACAGGTTAAAGACTGGCAAAAACTGGAACTCACTGGGGTATGCAGGATCTCACATTAAAATACTGAGTGAGGTAGACATCGATATGGTTGGGGACATGCTGGCCGACTATATAATAACTCCCAGCTGCTTCAACAAGCCTTTCAATGTGGTAATTGGAAGTAGAGACAATCACCAAGGCGATGGTCAGAATAAAACGAGACTGGACAATGAGACAGCGTGTAGAATATTGGGCTAAGGTCCAAAAAAAAAAAAAAAAAAAAAAAAAAAAGGTAAAGTATTGATGCGAAGCAGTGTTCTAAGAGAAGTCTCTCAATCCTGGGCTTCAACGGGAGAGAAATGAAACTCATGGTTGGACTATTGACAGGCCATGGGAACTTTAAAAAACACCTACATACAACGGGGTTAATGGAGAAGACCCCAAATGTAGGGCACTGGTTGGCTTTATTAGAGACACAGAGAAAGATACCGCACAATAAACTCTGTTTCGGTGCGGGCAGCATCGGGCTTGACCAATGTTGTTTTTGCTTCCCTGATAAAATCAAATCAGATTAAATATTAGGCAACATTGAAAAATTTTCTGCCAAATGAACTCATTACCATGTTGAGATTTTGTTATATATAATACTTAGTCCTTCATTCTGAGTGGTCATCTATCTCATTCATGAAGTAGCCTGTTATATATTTAGACAGGTAACTGTCATGATATTAAATTGTACTAATAAAAATAAAGAAAAAAGTCAAAACAAGCAGGTAGCATTGACAGGTGAAGTATATTGGAAAGTGTGAATATTACTGCCTCAAATATTCGACAGAATGTGTACACTATCATCATATTTAAGTTTTTTGAAAAAGGTAAAACGTGGAATCGACAGATGAAGTATTTCTCAGGACAGGAGATTTTGTTACTGAGATATTTATGGAAACCTACCGCAAATTCGTATTCCAGACATCCGTAATATTAATTCAGAATCTCACAATCTGTATACCCAAAATAGAAGAAGATCAAGAGAGTAAAAAGTATAATAATGACGTCTGAGGCGTTTAAACCTGTTCTTTTAAGAGGTTAACACAACCAATCATCCACAGTAATGCCAAACGAAAGATACACAACAAACTGAAGGCTTGGAGAAATGTAATTAGTCATTCTCTCACCACAAAATTAAGACGCTCTTTGTAGTTGAAGAAATCGTGCAGTTTTCTGGATCTCACATAAAACTTGATTAGCGTACTCGCACTTCCCTCAAATGGACTATTTTGTGCAGCAGTAAACGGTTATATCACTTTACGTATATTTTTGTGTTGTATTACAAAGCCCTACATTTATTCCATCAAGTAAACAGCACCAGCAATTAAGCTTCGAATTTTATCTGCAGTGTTCAGCTTGCATTTTAGTTCATACTTGAAAAAGCACGTTTTTACATTACACTTGCTGAGGCAAAGTTCCATGTACTTTCTGTTACAGCTGCGAGGATAATACTTGTAACAGCGAACGATAAAGCTACATATGTATAATATGAAACACCAATAACCATTCAAACACCAACACTGTAGCGCCTAGAACCGCTCGGCCACCCCGGCCGGCCACAAGGCACAGACAAATTTGCCACTAAGAGTGAGAAAATTTATAGTTAAGGATTTTGTCTAACCTGTTTTGGTACCGTGGAGTGGACTGACCGCGCACATCGTTTGTCAGCCGTATGTCGATCATTAATATTACGCATTATGCAGAGAAGTGGTGTCCGGAAACTGCATTTACAGATCGGCTTAACAGATCTCAGGAACGCACGAGTGGCTGCTGCAAATTTTAACATTAATGATGTTCGGCAGCAGCCAGCAAACGATATGTCGGCAGTCTTGCAGTTCTCCTAGTTGAAACACAGAAAAGTTGGCAGGCAAGGTTAATGTTGTTGAAATGAAACATTGGTAAACAATAACAATTATTCATGTATTGACGATGTTTTACGTAGCTAAATGCTTTACACACCATGAAAATATCTTTGAGGTACAACTGCCTGTTACAAAATCATTCGAGAGAGTGATCATTAAGAGAGAGCTCTCGACAAGAGCGGAGACTTCAATGGAGAGCGGGCCTCAGGAGAGAAAGAGACATCGAGAGAGCGAGCCAGACGCCGCTCGTGTTTATATACAAATAAACTGAAGGCAACTTTGCTGTTAGTTTTCCTCAGTCTCTTCCTGCTCTGAAAGCCTCCTGCGTGGAAAAATGTTCGAGAGACTTCCTGCGCTCCTTTCCGGCGCAGCTAATCGCATAAAATTTGATGTTGACGTCGCTTGCCATGCGTCTGATGCATTATTTTCCAATTAAAAAATACAGTTGCTTTCTTTCGCTAATTTTAACATCTGAATGCTCTCTCACATTTAAGAATTAATTACAGTTTTACATTATAAGACAATTTAAAGACAATACACGGAATTAACAGCGAAATACTGCGTTTCTTACGTAGATTTAGATAAATTATTTTAGTTTTGGGGCTTACATTTCATTTACACGTAAAAAGAAACGTTTCAACGTCTTGCACAAATAAGAAAAGAATCGCACCAGACTCCCTAAGCCTGAAAGAGCACCGAGCGAGTTGGCGCTGTGCTCAGCACACTGGACTCGCATTCGGGAGGACGACGGTTCAAACCCGCTTCCGGCCATCCTGATTCAAGTTTTCCGTGATTTTCCTAAATCACTTCAGGCAAATGCTTGGATGGTTCCTTTGAGATGGCACGGCCGACTTCCTTCCCTAATCCGATGGGACCGATGACCACGCTGTTTGGTCCCCTCCCTCGAACCAACCAACCAGAAAGAGTACGGCTTCCGTTTTTGGGGACATCAAACAAATCTGGTCAGTGAGTTTTATGGAACGTTGAAACAGAATTAATACTGAAGTGTAGTGTGAGTCAATAGAAGACTGAGAAGAGGCATTCAAAACGTAATCTCTTGGCCACCGATGTGCTTTACACAAGTGCTCGGCCACTTTCGTCCCAGCAAGCGTAAGAGGTACTGCGTTGTTTCAAATGTTTCATGTTTTTGGAAATAACTGCAGTTTGTTAGTGAGGTAGATGACTGTTAATAATGGAGGAAATATAGACGTTCGGTACGTACAGGCAATGGCAACTTCTATCTGAAAATATGTCTGATTGCTGGGAAATTCATCACAAACAAGCAACGAGTTGCTTATCTGATGAATCAGCGTTCGCAGAAAGTGCCGCAATTATTGGTCAACTGTAGCGTCCAGGGCCGGCTTTAGCTGGCGCGGAGTGGTCGGTCTCCCCCCCCCCCCCCGTCCCCCGCCCCTCACCGCCCCCACCAGCTCAGGTTCTACCACTTCGTCAAGTTCAAAAGAATTCTACCTTTCGCCACTGACATACTACCAACATATCAAAAGACTTTTATGGCAGTAGACCTACTTCTCTGACAGGAAAATAATTAATCGGAGAAGGAATCTTAATAGATACGGTAATTACTAAAATGTTAGTATTAAAATCTAACTTAACTATGGGAATCCTTCCAATTTAACGAAATTCAGAATCACGTAAGGCTCACGAGTGTCGTTCAGGATATACACTTAAATGTTTTCGTCACCTGACTGTGCTCTGTATTTACAAGAAAGTAAATAAGCTGTAGGTTATAAACAGTAAGGGTTTTCTGCTTTACAGACTCTATGCAAAACATCTCTTCCTAGCTTTTTGACGAGCAAATTCATCAATTGTATCTTCAACTTCCGAAACCATGTCGTGTTCCATTGAAAGCATGGCAACAGAAGAAAGGCGTTCTTGCGAGATGCTGTCTCTGAAGAAATTCTTGATTAGCTTTAAACGTGAAAACTTCCTTTCAGCGGAGGCGACTGTCGCTGGGACGGTTAGAAAGATTCTGTAGGCAGTAGGAATATTGGGAAATGGGTTTTGAAAGTCATTCAAGTGTTTCTGTATCAACAGGGGAGTTTTCACATCCTCGGGCACCGTTTCTCTGAATACTTCAATTTCTGTCAGACGGTCTGATGCAACAATGTCTTTCGAACATTCACCGCTTGGAAAATTTGGAAATTTGTGGTAAGGTCTTATGGGACCAAACTGCTGAGGTCATCGGTCCCTAAGCTTACGCACTACTTAACCTTCGCTCTTTGTTTTCGACTCAACAGTGCTGTTGCTGACCCTAAGAAGGACATTGGTGACTTCTCCTGTCTGGTACCTTATTGCTTTGTCACTCTCCACCCTACTTTCCCATCGAGTGTCTGAAAGTTTCTTCACTGTTAAAGCTGGCACACTGTTCAAGGACAACACACACACCCATGCCCGAGGGAGGACTCGAACCTCCGACGGGAGGGGCCGCGCGGGCCGTGGCAAGGCGCCTCAGACCGAACGGCTACTCCGCGTGGCATTCACCATTTACGTTTACACATAGCTCTTACGTAGCTTTTACGTAGCATTTTCAGTTCTTCATCCTTTATGTATGTTAAACTTTCTGGGGAAAACAAAATGCCGGATACTACGGAATACTTAGCCAGTTGGCCAAACCTTTCTTTCAAGCTTTATAACACTATGTCAACAACAGATAGAAAAAAATCGATTTTGTATTTCTCCTCTGAAGACTGAGCTCTGCAAACCATGTCGTCACTCTCATAACCAAATTGCTTCTCCTTCTTGCCAATTCTCTTTCTCCTAATTTTGGTTCAGTCTGTACACTTCGCAGTTTGCCGGCCGGCGTGGCCCAGCGGTTCTAAGCGCTACAGTCCGGAACCGTGCGACCGCTACGGTCGCAGGTTCGAATCCTGCCTCGGGCGTGGATGTGTGTGATGTCCTTGGGTTAGTTAAGTTTAAGTAGTTCTAAATTCTAGGGGACTGATGACTTGAGAAGTTAAGTCCCATAGTGCTCAGAGGCATTTGAACTATTTTTCTCTCGCAGTTATCTGCGCATTAACAAAACCTTCTTCACGCAAATTTTCAATAAACTTCACTAGACTTTCGGGGGATTTAGTTGCTACTTTTACGTCGATGCTTTCTGCTTGAAGTACCTTACTTGTTGCGTTAATGGCAAGGAGAAGGTCATACCATATGACAATGACTACAATGAACTCGAAGCTTTCTAATTCGTCGCCGCGCGGGATTAGCCGAGCGGTCTCAGGCGCTGCATTCATGGACTCAGCGGCTGATCCCGGCGGAGGTTCGAGTCCTCCCTCGGGCATGGGTGTGTGTGTTTGTCCTTAGGACAATTTAGGTTAAATAGTGTGTAAGCTTAGGGATTGATGACCTTAGCAGTTAAGTCCCATAAGATTTCATACACATTTGAACATTCAATTCGTCCACAGCAAGCGAGTGTGCTTCGCTCTTTGTTTTCGACTCAACAGTGCTATTGCTCACCTCAAGAAGGGCATTGCTGACCTCTCTTCTCTGGTAGCTTATTGCTTTGTCACTCTCCACCCTACTTTCCCATCGAGTGTCTGCAAGTTTCTTCACTGTTGATGCTGGTACACTGTTTAATAAGATTTTCCATCTCTTTGTGGATGCACTGAAAACAATGTATAGTCTTTGAATTCACCAAAAAATGTCAGTGCTTTTGCTGAAGATTTTGCTGCATCTGATTACGCAAGATTAAGACCGTGGCTGGCACATTGCATATAAAATGCTCTTGGATTGCGCTTTAGGATTCTGGTTTGAACAATACCTCGATAATCTTTCATATTTGCGCTATTATCGTAACTTTGGCGTGTGCAATCATGAATATCGAATCCTAGTTGGTCTAGTTTTGACAGAAGGGTTTCTGTCGAACTTTCTCCTGTTGCTGAAGTGACTTTCGGAAGTGTTCCTTTACAGTCACTACGTCTTCTGATAAATTTACAGACTTAACAATCAGTGTCATTTGTTCATTGTGGCTTGCGTCAGGAAGACAATCAAGTATGACAGAAAAATATTTACTTTCTTTACCAAAATTAACAATGCTGTTTTTAACTTTGTTTGCAAGCAATTCATTAGTCCATTTTGAATGTTTCTCCAAAGGTAATGGTCATGAATTTCTTGAGTTTTAACCGCCTTAAACGTTCCTGCAAAACAGGGTCAAAGTCAGCTATCATTTCGATCAAACCAAAAAAATCAACATTATTTTCTCGATAGAGCTTGTCCCTGGTTCCCCTTAAAGCTATATTAGGTTGAGCTAGGTATCTGATGGAGAGTATAATTCTTTGCAGAACCTGACGCACATTTTACCACTTTTTTGTTTCAAACGTATCTCACGTTGTATCCATTTTTTTGTACAGTTTATGTGGTTAAATGATTCTTCATGCTTTAAAGCCGACTTCCTAAATGAACCCAATCACAGAATCCATCGCTTGACAACTTGTTTGGAGGAGATCCAAAAAGTTAAAAAAAAAATTTGTAGATTTCGAATACGCAAGCCATTTATGGTCGCTTTTTTCTCTATTTAGTAAAGTTATTACGTAAAAATGAGTTGAAAATTTTCTTCTGTTCTCATTTAAGGGATGCTCAGAATTAACGATTTTAGTGGAGCCTTTCTGTACAATTTCATTTATCACGGAGGATGTTAACGTACCGTACGTATTAGGCCAAGTGCCTGGGTACGAATTTGTGATTACTTCACAGTTGTTAATACTAGGCCTACCTGAATGTGGGATAGCAAGAGGTCCGGATTCCAGTGCTTCATGTTCACTTGTGTCTAAATCACCACATGATGAGAAGCTACTGTTAATGCTATCGTCCTTTAAGCACACTGTACTTTCATTGTCTGATGTTGTTGATCGAAGAAATTTTTCGAAAGCTCCTGTTTGTGAGTTCAAAAATTGTTCATAATGTAGCTTTTTCTTGATCTTTTGAGCACCTGAATCGTATTTTCTAAATCTGTCCCTTTCGCAAGACATCTTCCGGTTGCCGCTTTGAAATTCACAGGACAGACAAAAACAATTCTGTGGGAAACACGTCTTCTTGACGGAAGAAAGCGTCATTGTTAGCCACAACATTGAGTAGAAAGAGCGCGAAGATGCACTAACAAACAATGATTCGTGTACCTATAAATTTATGCATGAGCAATAGTCATGCGTCGGCAACAAGCATTACTATAGAGCGTTATAGCTCCTTGTTCCCATGACTTCGATGAAGACACTACTTTCTGAGACGTACTCCAGGGCCACAGTCGTGTCACAGTGCGTATATAATTGAACTGGCTTGGGTTACCCGTTTGATAATAACGTTTTCCTTGCTAGCGTTTCGTCCACGTCGTGTCCAGCCTTCGACCATAGATACTAGTAAACTGGCCTTGCTGTGCAGAAGCTATAGGGCTGGTGTGGCTCCAACATAAACCACGTGACTGTTGCCAAAACGTGGCGGGATTTCAAATCAGGCGTCTGCCATCCTACGTTTGTATCGTATTTTACCCACATTTCTCAATTGACTGCCAAACGCTTCCAACAAAAATTACGTTTTTATTTGCGAAAAATTATGTCAGAACTACATTTGACCTGGATTTGTTCACAGTACCATTTATAAAATCTAACAAATACATCGAACGCCCCTCTGGTGGGCAGCGGGACGAAATTACTATAAACTATCAATTAAAGTAAAATGTCGTTAAAATTCTTTTAAACAGTAAGAGTGGGCTCGTGTCAAAACTTTAAACATTGGATTCGCCGCGTTTTGAGCTCTAGTCACTTATAAAAGAAAATGGGATATGGGAATTATGTCAACTATAGGTGCCAAAATTGTCGGCCTTAGGAGCAGGCCCATTTTAGAGTATCAAGTTTAGGTGCACTTCAAAGGTTCAGTTCCTACTATTTTTACAAAAGTTTAAACTATCAGTTTAAAAAAAATATTTTAGGTAAAAGGTGAGACTTTGAAGTTTCAGTAAATAACTTTGGACCCTACATTTATTTAATAGTATTAGAAGGTAGAAAAAAATTCTCTTCATGTGTCGACTACAGGTGTTCTTACCTTATTATAATCTTATTTGTATACACAAAAAGGCGCGTATGTGTAGGCGGCTTAAAGTTTTTCCGTTTCAGGGCCTGTATCCAAAGCTGCCTTCGGTTTTCATCCTTACTGAACCTATGAGTAGGAACGAGAAACAATTATACTTACTTCTGTAACCGAATTATCACAGATACTTTCCAAAATGTAATATGAGTCTGACTTTACAGGCATCACTTTCAACACTTTAATTTACGTGATACTCTGTTTCAAGTGTAAAAAACATATAAAAGTCACTTCAGCAGATTTCAATAAACGCATCTGCACTATCATAGAAACACTTACACGTGAAATGTAATGCCATTTCCCCCGACAAAACACTGAGTACAGCCGTAAGCGCAACACGAAACAACCATGTTTTGCCAACATTCACGTGACTTTAGCCCAGAGATGTTGGAGCCACGAAAATGACGTCAAGGGCAGTCTATTATACTGATGGTCGAAGGCAACAGCTGAAAAACATTACGAAGAGACTAACGACCCAGCTCCGCGGAGAGTACAAACTGAAGTCGACTACGGCAGAAAAATAACAGGAGCAAAAGTAGGCTGACCTCGAAGCACTGTCTACCTAGTTATACATTATACAACTAAATTGTCTTGACGACCTAGTGCAATCCAGTGTAGCAGCCTTTGGCACACCGACCTTAGATCAGCAAGAAATGACCCGGTCAGATATTAACAGGTCCTTGCGTACATCTCGATCGTTGTTGTTTGCAGTTTTCTCAAGACGCGCGTCGTTGAGTTTACATAGCGGGCATAGCAATGTGGGTGATTCTATGAATGTTCAGAAGGGTAATAATAAACAATGTTGTCAGAATCGTACTCTTTGTGCCATTTGGGACTCCTATAGCCATGCGTTAAGATAAACGTTTCAGACTTCCCTGGGAAGACAAGGATCAAATTATTGACCTCCGAAGATGGATTCATTACCAAATCTGTCACACGAAAATAGTTATAAAGATTGAAACGAAAACATTTCCAAGGCCACAGTAGTGTACTTATTACTCCTCAAACGCTTCTTAGAACGCTTGTTGTCAACGTCCATCCGTCCTATGGTATACTAAGCGAGACACACTGCAAAAGTCACCGATCAGCAGAGTGAAGATTTGATAATGTCAAGCGTATTCAAGTTAACACTGAGCTTCCGGGTGTTCCGCAATGCGAGCGACCCAGCCGTCTTCTTTAAGCGCTGTGAGTTTTGCTGTTACGTGCACTCCCTCCCCCCACTCTGCTGTATCTGGGGGCAGAGTCTTCCGTACCATGCATCCCAGGCGGAGCACGTGGCTAGAGGTCCAAGTGGTCCAGACAGTCAGTCTGCTCTAACGATGCCGACATACACAATAGGCCGCAAAGCCGCAGCCCATTAACCAAAGTGAGGTAAATGAAGGCTACTCTGACTGCGAGCTGTTTGCTAGATGAGTCAGCCATACCGCACTGCCCCCCCCCCCCCCCCCCTCCCCGGCAAAGCCTCCAGAAGCCCACCGATCTGCGATGGAGAACACTTTTATTTAATGTCAACAGACCTTCTGTAATCAAGCATCTGTTTAAAAAGAATTAAAAAAACACAAGGACGACGATAATAAATGTCCCGTTTCCGCGAAAATAGGCGGAATCTGTTAACTTTTAGTGTTATGAGCAAAATCGGTAGAGTTTTTACTTTTGACTGCAGGATACAATTCTCATCTCTCTCTAACCCCGCCTCCTAATATTTTGCGAGGTCCGGCGAAATGAAAAAAAAAACCATGAGTCAGATTTATTAACTTATTTCACACCTCCTATACATGTCCACTCTGCATAAAATCGAAAAACATTTCCACTACTTTCCTACAAAAACTACTCATCACTGCAAAATGATCACATTATTTCGAAACTGTCATTGGAGTAAAGAAAAAACGAGGAGTTAAACTAAAAAGAAAGTACTGTGTGTTAAGTAATTTGTTTCAGCTTGTTGGACAAAATTCCACGGCTTGAGAGCGTTCGTGTAGGTAAGAAACGATGGTTAGTATACTTTCAGCTACCTCACTTCTACTTCTTTTCAAGGTCATCGCCCCTCCTAAACCTCGTCCCTCGTCAAAAGGCACACACACACATCACTGTAAATAGGAGACTTCCTTAGGATGCTTGAACGGGTAGAGAATACGAAAAAAAAAAAATATTTTTGTACAAAAACTTCTCTTAAAGTTTGCTTATACATTTACACACAAAAAATAACTCTTTCTTTACTTTTGCTTGGTGTAGTTTTAAAAACATCTAGCTTAATTTTTCACTTATAATTTATTTTGTGTGCTAGATGTCCACTAGATGGAGGGAGGCAGTCCTTCGTGTGTATTATTCTTATGTATGAGATAGAACAGCACATTAGTCAGACGGTACAGTCCAACACTATATTCGAATGCATCCAGTCAATGGAAGGGTCAATTGTTCTAAAGATAGAACAAAACTCAAAAGAGAACCTGAACGTGAAAACAACCATATATCAAATGACTTCATCTTACAAGAACTCAGAACCGCAATTCAGAAATGCAAAAATGGTAAAGCGCCTGGTCTAGACGACCTAATGATTGAGCAAATTAAACATTTTGGTCCCATCACGGAAAGATGGCTTCTGCAATTCTATAATGGTTGTCTGAAGCGGAAACAGATCCCTGCCATCTGGAGGAAAACTAAAGTTATTCCCTTACTAAAACCTGGAAAGGGTGCAGCTGATCCCAAGAACTACCGACCGATTTCGCTCCTTTGCCATTTGTATAAAATCTATGAAAGAATGTTGCTAAATAGACTCACTCCCATTGTTGAAAAACAACTCATACCTCAACAAGCAGGTTTCCGACCTGGAAAGAATTGTACAGCACAAGTCCTTAATCTGACTGAACATATTGAAGAGGGATATGAGAAAGGATACATTTCCGGGGCTGTCTTCGTGGATCTCACAGCAGCATATGACACCATTCAACATCGACAATTATTGCACAAAGTCTATTACATCACTAGAGACATTAATTTCACCAGAACTGTGCAGACACTTTTGGAAAACCGGCGATTCTATGTGGAGTTCCAAGGAAGAAAGAGTAGATGGAGAAGTCAAAGGAATGGCTTGCCTCAGGGTAGTGTCCTTTCCCCCATATTGTTCAACATATTTACAAATGACCAGCCTCAACCTTCTCTTACAAAGAGTTTCATCTATGCAGATGATCTTGCCTTAGTCACACAAGCCAGAGATTTTGACACAGTAGAAAACCAGCTTACTGTTGCTCTCAAGGACCTATCTGAGTACTACAGAGTCAATAACTTAAGACCGAACCCTGCTAAAACTCAAGTTTGTGCTTTCCACCTACGCAATCGAGAGGCCTATAGAAAACTTACAGTGTTTTGGGAAGATCAAGAGCTTGAACATTGTTTCTACCCCAAATATCTGGGTGTCACCTTAGATCGAACGTTGACCTACAGAAAACACTGCACTAACACCAAGCAGAAAGTTGCTGCTCGTAACAACATCCTGCGGAAGCTCACTGGCAGCGTTTGGGGTGCAGATCCCAAACTACTAAGAACATCAGCCTTGGCCTTGTGTTATTCCGCAGCTGAATACGCATGTCCTGTATGGTACAAGTCATCTCATGCAAAGCAGGTTGATGTGGCCCTGAACGAAACCTGCAGGACAGTAACGGGATGCCTCAAAGCTACACCTATTGATAAACTCCATAAACTAGCAGGTATTGCTCCTCCAGACATAAGGCGTGAAGTCGCAGCCAAACTTGAGAGACATAAAGCAGATCATAACACCGATCACCTGCTACATGGATACCAGCTACCAATTAGTAGACTCAAATCTAGGAGGAGCTTCATGAGAACTACTACACCCCTCACCGGTCGGACTGGAGCAGCCAGACTATCTCAGTGGACAGCAAAATCTGACAGTAACGATTGGATGACTCCTTCTGAGACCCTTCCTCCTGGTGGAAATCAAGTCTGGACAGTGTGGAAGTCTCTAAATCGGCTCAGGAGTGGCGTCGGACGAACTAAGGACAATCTGTTTAAATGGGGCTTCATGAAGGAATCTTCCACCTTGTGTGACTGCGGAGAAGAACAGACAACCAAACATTTAATTAACTGTCCTAGATGTCCTGTATCATGTTCCACACAAGAGCTTGTTGATGTTTCAGACAATGCTGCTGCCGTTGCACAATTTTGGGCTAATACCGTTTAGTTTGTTCTTTTATGATTTGACCTGATTTGTTATATTGTATATATTGTAAATATTGTTGTAATGTTTTTGACTCGAAATAAATAAATAAATAAACTCACAACCATATATTCTGCAGATGCAGTGATTTGCTGTATTTTCTGCGGTAACTCAGTGTAACAAATTTCAAAAATATTCATGTCTTTTCCTCGATCTATTTCTTAGTGAGGCACAGTCGCAACAGTCAAAACTGCTAGTATTAATAATAATAATGACTGATGTGGGATGTGTGAGTGAGGATACATAAGTTTCCGACATAGAAAGACGTATAAATTCCATCAGTTTAGCAGGAGACAGAACAGCAGTCTCTCAACTTCATTCTAGTTGGTTTATAAACAGCTCAAGTAGCGGATATACACCGATGATACCATTGATGTGAGGAACAGCTCGGTCACTTTCTAGGACACCAGAATAGTGTAGAAGGAAGTAGTTTTATCATTTTTAAGTTTGTCACTATAGTGTTAGGGGTAGGAAATTGCACGGTATTTATATGTCTGATGTTGGACCTATCCGTCCTGCAAAAGTTTATTAAGAGCGTTGCATTCCCCGACTTTGTACTAGTTGGTTTATAAGCAGGTTAAGCGGCAGATACACAGCGATTATACCTTCATAGCGAGTAACAGCTCGATCATTTCGTAGGACAACTGAATACTGTGTTGTTGTTGTTGTTATTGTTGTTGTCTTCAGTCCTGAGACTGGTTTGATGCAGCTCTCCATGCTACTCTACCCTGTGCAAGCTTCTTCATCTCCCAGTACTTACTGCAACCTACATCCTTCTGAATCAGCTTAGTGTATTCATCTCTTGGTCTCCCTCTAGGATTCCTCCAAGCTGCCCGCCAATGCTAAATTTGTGATCCCTTGATGCCTCAGAACATGTCCTACCAACCGGTCTCTTCTTCTTGTCAAGTTGTGCCACAAACTCCTCTTCTCCCCAATTGTATTCAATACCTCCTCATTAGTTACGTGATCTACCCATCTAATCTTCAGCATTCTTCTGTAGCACCACATTTCGAAAGCTTCTATTCTCTTCTTGTCCAAACTATTTATCGTCCATGTTTCACTTCCATACATGGCTACACTCCATACAAATACTTTCAGAAACGACTTCCTGACTCTTAAATCTATACTCGATGTTAACAAATTTCTCTTCTTCAGAAACGATTTCCTTGCCATTGCCAGTCTACATTTTATATCCTCTCTACTTCGACCATCATCAGTTATTCTGCTCCCCAAATAGCAAAACTCTTTTAATACTTTAAGTGTCTCATTTCCTAATCTAATTCCCTCAGCATCACCCGACTTAATTCGGCTACATTCCATTATCCTCGTTTTGCTTTTGTTGATGTTCATCTTATATCCTCCTTTCAAGACACTGTCCATTCCGTTCAACTCCTCTTCCAAGTCCTTTGCTGTCTCTGAAAGAATTGCAATGTCATCAACGAACCTCAAAGTTTTTATTTCTTCTCCATGGATTTTAATGCCTACTCCGAACTTTTCTTTTGTTTCCTTTACTGCTTGCTCAATATACAGATTGAACAACATCGGGGAGAGGCTACAACCCTGTCTCACTCCCTTCCCAACCACTGCTTCCCTTTCATGCCCCTCTACTCTTATAACTGCCATCTGGTTTCTGTACAAATTGTAAATAGCCTTTCGCTCCCTGTATTTTACCCCTGCCACCTTCAGAAATTGAAATAGAGTATTCCAGTCAACATTGTCAAAAGCTTTCTCTAAGTCTACAAATATTAGAAACGTAGGTTTGCCTTTCCTTAATCTTTCTTCTAAGATAAGTCGTAAGGTCAGTATTGCCTCACGTGATCCAGTATTTCTACGGAATCCAAACTGATCTTCCCCGAGGTCGGCTTCTACTAGTTTTTCCATTTGTCTGTAAGGAATTCGCATTAGTATTTTGCAGCCGTGACTTATTAAACTGATAGTTCGATAATTTTCACATCTCTCAACACCTACTTTCTTTGGGATTGGACTTACTATATTCTTCTTGAAGTCTGAGGGTATTTTGCCTGTCTCATACATCTTGCTCACCAGATGGTAGAGTTTTGTCAGGACTGGCTCTCCCAAGGCCGTCAGTAGTTCCAATGGAATGTTGTCTACTCCTGGGGCCTTGTTTCGACTCAGGTCTTTCAGTGCTCTGTCAAACTCTTCACACAGTATCGTATCTCCCATTTCATCTTCATCTACATCCTCTTCCATTTCCATAATATTATCCTCAAGTACATCGGCCTTGTATTGACCCTCTATATACTCCTTCCACCTTTCTGCTTTCCCTTCTTTGCTTAGAACTGGGTTTCCATCTGAGCTCTTGACATTCATACAAGTGGCTCTCTTTTCTCCAAAGGTCTCTTTAATTTTCCTGTAGGCAGTATCTATCTTACCCCAAGTGAGATAAGCCTCTACATCCTTACATTTGTCCTCTAGCCATCCCTGCTTAGCCATTTTGCACTTCCTGTCAATCTCATTTTTGAGACGTTTGTATGCCTTTTTGCCGGCTTCATTTACTGCGTTTTTATATTTTCTCCTTTCATCAATTAAATTCAATATTTCTTCTGTTACCCAAGGATTTCTACTAGCCCTCGTCTTTTTACCTACTTGATACGCTGCTTCCTTCACTACTTCATCCCTCAGAGCTACCCATTCTACTTCCACTGTATTTCTTTCCCCCATTCCTGTCAATTGTTCCCTTATGCTCTCCCTGAAACACTGTACAACCTCTGGTTTAGTCAGTTTATCCAGGTCCCATCTCCTTAAATTCCCACCTTTTTGCAGTTTCTTCAGTTTTAATCTACAGTTCATAACCAATAGATTGTGGTCAGAGTCTACAACTGCCCCTGGAAATGTCTTACAATTTAAAACCTGGTTCCTAAATCTCTGTCTTACCATTATATAATCTATCTGATGCCTTCTAGTATCTCCAGGATTCTTCCATGTATACAACCTTCTTTTATGATTCTTGAACCAAGTGTTAGCTATGATTAAGTTATGCTCTGTGCAAAATTCCAACAGACGGCTTCCTCTTTCATTTCTCTCCCCCAATCCATATTCACCCACTATATTTCCTTCTCTCCCTTTTCCTACTCTCGAATTCCAGTCACCCATGACTATTAAATTTTCATCTCCCTTCACTACCTGAATAATTTCTTTTATCTGAATACTGTAGAAGGATATATTTTTATCATCTTAAAGTTTATGACCGTAATGACTGAGGTAGAAAACTTGCAGGGTGTTTGTATGTCATAAGTTGGACATATGATGTCCTCCATTAGAATATTAAGAGCATGGCATTCCACACAACTAGTACTTCAGACACCATTTGGCTTTATAGCATTTTTAGATGCACAGCCTTGTAGCCACAGGAGTGTGTGTTTATGCTCATCGATCATTTCTCTCGTGCCAGTACCTTCTTGGTACTGACTCCAGACATTGTAATAATATTCCAGAATTGATAGCACAGTTTATTTTCGTAAATTGTTCAAACTCCATTTGTCTGGAGCTCCAGCATGTATAAACCGCACATTTCGTCTTAATTGTCTGTTTTATCACCACAGCACCCTTATGTCTACTATGCACAGATAAGGAGTGATAACCTGTTAGACATACATGCATCTGTAGAGATATTGTGCAACTGGATGGATGTCATTGGTAACATTGGTGCAAAACAGACTTCGCTGACATAGCATTTGTGGACACAGCTCGTTCTGTTCCTTCACGAGATGTGGAATGTAGTGGGTATAGCACCCTCCTACTTCTTGTCAGTTGCAGATTAGGTTGGTGACCATGTTACAGGGAGGACTGGTCAAAGACAATGTGGGGGGATCTGTCAATCTCCGACTTTATCCTACAAGTGCGAGAATACTCTGTGACTTCCGTCCGTACAGATGAAGACGGCCAATCATATCCGTAAATTCTGCACTACGATTGATGTGATAGAATTATGTAGATAACCTAACTGCATCGGCATAGGATGCTGCTTAGTATACTTTGGTGTATATGACTGAATGGATGTACTGCACAGTCATCAATCTGCATTCAAAATCAAGTATATGGTCCAGAATGAGATTTTCACTCTGCAGCGGAGTGTGCGCTGATATGAAACTTCCTGGTAGATTCCGAGCTCGAGTCTCGGTCCGGCACACAGTTTTAATCTGCCAGGAAGTTTCATATCAGCGCACACTCCGCTGCAGAGTGAAAATCTCATTCTGGAAACATCCCCCAGGCTGTGGCTAAGCCATGTCTCCGCAGTATCCTTTCTTTCAGGGGTGCTAGTTCTGCAAAGTTTGCAGGAGAGCTTCTGTTAAGTTTGGAAGGTAGGACACGAGGTACTGGCAGAAGTAAAGCTGTGAGGATGGGGCGTGAGTCGTGCTTGGGTAGCTCAGTTGGTAGAGCACTTGCCTGCGAAGGCAAAGGTCCCGAGTTCGAGTCTCAGTCCGGCACACAGCTTTAATCTGCCAGGAAGTTTCAAGTATATGGTACTTGCAGAGTAGTGAACAGGTGGTTTAGTGATGACACAGAAATAGGGAAGCAGTCTGCTGTGGCACAGGCTGACATTGAAATTACGGAACACCTGGAAAAATTACTAACACTGATCACACTTTTGATTGTGGTGATTGTTACAGTACATCATCCTATACTAATGGTGTCTTTTCCATCCTAGCCATCCACTGGTATGCTGTTCATTACCACATAATGATGGACTGACACCACTTATTTGAGGCATTTTGGTGGAACACTGGACATCTGCTACCTGTCGCTGTGGAGCATGTGATTAACTGCAGAGATCACCACTTCAGACAGTTGTTTGGATGCATTCCTCAATGCTGCAGACTTATCCTATTTCCATATGCTGCATTGCTCTCCATATTTTTTTTCACCAATAAGATAACAGCACTTCTTTTAATTTCTACTAACTCGCGCACATTGTGAACAGCACCTCCCGATAGTGATCGTACTGGAGCAGTGATCAAATACAAGACTGCAAAAAGAGCATACAAAGCTCTTCGAAATGGAACACTGAGACATCTGCATCACTGTGGAAGATGAGATTAACTGTACAGGTCATCACCTTCAGACAACTGTTTGGAAATACTCCACAATGCCACCAACTCTTCCAAGTATTTGTCAATAAGAAACATCGCCTCTGTATTTTATTTCCACCATCATGTGTTTTGTGGGAGCAGCATAGTTTTCACCATGTGATGTCCAGCTTTCTGTAAGACGAATGGCTTGAAATGTGTTAATGTGAGCTTAGTACCTGACACAGATGTCAAAGTCATGACAGAAAAATAAAACATATGGCGGTGTACAAAGCTGTAGCCATGCATTGCTTGGATGTGTTACAGCTGAAAAACAATGTATTAAACTATTTATGAAAAACAACATGAGACTCCTCTTTTGTGGTTGATAGTCTGTGGGATATGGTCTCCCTCCAGTACAGTCATCAAAACTTTAGACTAGTCTGTGCAAGTGACTTCGATCACTGGCTACTGCTCCAATGGAGCAGTATGTGTAATTGTAATATCCCCTATGCCAACACACAGATGGTATTTGTTTTTAGATATGTCAGAAGAGAGAGACCCAGCAAAATCTTATAGGAGGTTTAAAACATGTACGTTTGAAATATAACTGAAATTACATAGGGGACAGTAGTCTGAAACAACACTGTCCGAATGGGAATGGCATGTGAACGCGTATTTTATTTCATCACTTACGTGCTTTGCCCCGTACTGAACTTTTCTGACTGTGAGAATGTAAATTTAATTTAGCTCTCCAAATGTAAACTGTCTATAACTTTAAAGTGGACGAAAACTGCATGAATTTACATAACACAAAAACTGAATCTGATGCAACAGTATTGATCTGTTGTCCTGGTAATAAAATAAAACTTGATCAATTTGAGAATAATGGTCCCTGTACTTGGAGAATGCTATCCCAGAAATAACAAAATTTCTTAACTTTTGTCTTCGCAGTGGCAATGTTCTTCACACTACTCTCTGTTGGTACTTTAAATTGTATAGTGAGCAAACAGCTATTGTGCAAGGCTGTTGGTTAGCATACGTTTTAAGTAAATTGAATAAGACAGAGACAATAACTTCTTGAGAAAAATAGTCAATCAAAAATGACATGGGTCTGGGAGCTGGTATTGATTTGGGGTAAGTAAAGGTATGGCACTAACTTTAAAACTTGTATTCTGAATCTTTGAAAATTAATAATGCTCACAATTAAAACACCCAAGAAACTGATTATATATTAACAATTAGCTTTACGAAATCATTGGATGTGAGTGCTATATATTGTCTCAGTCAGCATTTATGAATATGCACTTTTTTTCCCTTTCTTTCCCTTAATTATTCCCAAATTCTGTTCAGATTCCTTTTACAGTTAACAAACATCATAGTATCTGCCAAATAAAAAATTATTATTGCCCGTAGCTAGTAAGTAAATGTCCAGCACACATCAGATACAATATGTCTTTATACTTGGCAGTCCTCCATACATATCTCGATCTAAAGTTACTCTAACACATTACCCATAACACCTTGAATCAGCGATCGCTGTTGAGCAGCGGTGCTAATACGAAATCGATACTACATTGGATTTGTAGGGAAGCAGCCTACTCACGCTGTAGTAAATTCACATCAGTTTCCATTGTGTGCCAGCCAGTCTGCTGTAACTAGCTCTGACATCATAAATGTTGCGCAATACCTTAAAAATCAAGCAAATGACCTAAAACTTTTCTAGCATGTCAGAAATAATACTAAATTAATGTGTGTTAAATATCAGTTCGATAACTTCAGCCATTTTCGAAATTTGGACGTTTTTCTAAAAAAATCATTGGCGCAACAGAAAAGAGCTAGAGACTTCAAAATTTATATTTAGATTCATCTTTCATAATGATTTAATAAAAACAGTACTTTGGATTTCACAAATTAAGATTTTAGTGGAAATTCATGATTTTGTGGTTTTCGTCTCAAAACTGAAGGAAGCAAGATAGATTAAGTAGGCTAATAAATAAGGCTAGGATGTTTAGATTTAAATAGGTTGGAGGTCCGCTATGACTATGAAGATGTGTAAAGTTTCCTTTTAGTACCTATAAAATTATAGCGATAGCGGATCTCAAAAGGGCCAGTTCAGAGCTCATCTACTGCGTGCAGTGTAATTTAATTAATTCTCTCGCCCAAAATATTTAACTTAGCCACGTCAAAATTTTATTATCAATACTTACCTGCGTGCTGAATGCACGTTTAAATTAAGAGCTTCTTCGGCCATCAGCAAAAGAAGCTATAAATTATTATGTAACTTGAAGTGGTGCGTTACTAGCCCAGCGGCTAGTCGAGAGAGCCGAAAAGATCAGGCGTTCCCTTCGCCGTCCGCACCGCGGGTTTATATATAAGGACGCTGCGCGAGGAAGTGAGGCCCCAGTTCTCTCCAGACGCTGAATGACACGCCATCTGAGTCGGGAGCCGCGTCGCATCAGTGTCACTGCTACAAACAGCCTCGGGTGCCGTATTAAGTTACTAGAGATACGCGGAACCATGAAAACATTTTATGTGAAGTGTTAATTCTGGAATGATTTTCATTATCTAGCTTCAGTTTGCGTATTGTCGTATTTTCACGTGCCGTCGCGGGACAGACATTCTACCAAATATTTAGCGTGGCGTTTGATGAAATATTTTCATCAAATTATGGCGAGCATTTTTTTTAACATTTAATTCGGACATTTATAATTGCATCAGCGCATTAGACTCTGAACTGCTCTGTTAGTTAGGTTGTAGGGATACTTGTGTTTTTTATCAGTGAATTTCAGAATATACTCAACTATTTTGGAAAACCGTTTTTGATTAGAAATCCCGGACAATCTCCTAATTCCTCAGAGCTATAAGCTGCAGCTATAATGGTATCTCAAATGAAGTGGGCACTAGGATCTCTAATTACTGGTTCCAGGTTTTATTAAATCACTTTCTGGGTGCCAAAAAGTAAATAGAGAGCCAGTGTTGAGAACGGCGAAAGACAGCATTAACAACATTCTAAAAGCCAGAAACTGATTCTACATGCAAGCGTTTATCCAGCAATTAAGCAATCAGATTTTAGTTTATTTTTCTACAAACTTAACCGCCGCCCCACATATGGTGCATCGGCCGGGAATGTTACAACATTCAAACAAGGATACAACAGTAGATTTATTATTTTACAAAAACCTATCCGCCGCCCCACATATGGTGCATCGGCCGGGAAATCAACTAAGTGAAAGTGATTTTAACTATTCGGATTCGCGAGTGGAATGCGACGTGCAGCTGAATAATGGAACAGTGAAAGTGTTACGTGTGCATGTGAACGACGCAATTGGATTAACAACACATCTGGATTGACGGAGCTGGCACTGAGTCTAGCGGTGCTGCCGGCATCGCGAGAAGCCAGTCTCGCCGCACCGCAGTCGTCTGCTGGAGCAGCCGGCGCAGAGCCTGCAATTGCGGGCCACGCAAACACACAACAGCCGTCGGAGAGCCGTCTGCAGTTCAACGTGCCACGTCGCATCAGGAATCCTGGTACGCCGCGCCGGCAACGCCATACGTCGAGCAGAAGGAACTAAGTTAAGTGAAAAGCTGTTAAAAATTTTACTAACCTGCACTAAAAGACTGTCGGCGATGGAACCGCCAAAAGAAACTGAGTTTAAACTTAAATTAGAACCTATGTCTGTTGAGGGAACTGTAAATCCAGACAACGGTTCAAGTGTAAATATGCATGAAAGTAGTAATGTTAAAGTGAAATATGAAGTATTGTCTCCTGACAGTAGTGTGCGAAGGCGTAATGATTCAATAATAGAGACCCCTGTAGTAAAGCGGAAAGTAGAAATTGTAAATTTATTGGATGATAGTTTCTCTGATGAATTAAAAATGACACAGTCATCAGAGATGGTAGAGTTTAAGAAGGAGCAGTTAGATATGACTAATCAATCAGAAGTTTCATTTGGTTTTGATGATTCTGGTATTGGAGCTAGTTTTTCGTCACCTGAGTGTGATAAAAAGCCAGCTAGTGAGCAACCCAAAGATGCTGGGGCTGTTGATTTAAATGTTATATTACAAGCAATAGCTGCCAGTAATGCTAGAATGACAGCTGATTTAAAATCTGATATAATTGAAGTAAATAACAGGATTGTGGCCAGCCAAACAAATTTTAATATGCGGTTTGAGGCGATGGACGATAAATTAGAATCCAATAATGCTGAATTAAAGTCTGAAATAAGTGAACAGGTCAAAAGCAGTAATGCTGAAATGTCAGCCTGTAATGCTAGAATGAATGCTGAATTAAAATCTAATATAATTGAGATAAATAACAGGATTGTGGCCAGTCAAACTAATTTTAATAAACGATTGGAGATAATGGACGATACCTTCAAGGCTGGTTGCAATAAGTTGAAAGAGGATCTAGACAGTTTGAATTGTAAAATTGATTGCAATCATGAGGATATTAAGAAAAAGGTTGCTCAACAGTTTTCTGAAATGTATAAAACAGTTAAATCCGAAGTTGCTGAGGTTCGCAAAGACTTCCAAATGGAAGATGCGAAGCTGGAGCACAAGTTAACAGAAAAGATCGAAGCGGAATCTGAACTGTGCTCAGATAGATTTAAAGATGTTAATATTAAAGTAAACATATGTCAAGCAGAAGTAGAAGCAATCAAAACTGACACTACTCATATTGTGCAAAGAGTAGATAATGTTGAAATGAAAGTAGAAAATATCAGTACTAACATTGCTAACATTGAAAGTAAAGTAGCTTCAGTAACTTCTGGTAATGGTAGTATACAACAAGTTGTAGTTGCAAACGCCGCTTTTATCGGGTGTCGGCAGTTCTTGCGGTTCGATCCAGATAAAAATATCCATCCGCTAGATTTCTGGAACGATTTTGAAGATGTGATTCCACCAACTTGGTCTGAGCGAGAGAAAATCTCATTTATTAAAAGCCATTTAGCAGGTGACGCCATGCGTTGGTCAGCTGATGTTATGTTAAAGTGTAAAACATTAGCAGAATTTAAAACAGCTTTTATTAATGAGTATTGGTCTAGCAATAAGCAAAATGAAGTGTTGAGAGAATTTTGGAGTGGGAAACGCTTCAATGCAGGCAAGGAATCAATTAAAGAGTTTACTAGGTCATGGATTTCACGTTTGTCACATTTGGCGGAAAAGCTAAAACCAGAAATGATTATACTAGGTCTTGAAGCCAAACTGCCATGGTATTGGCAAACTAGAATTATATCTGCCCCTAGAGACAATTTGGATCGTTTCATTGAATATTTGGAACGTGTAGAACGTGTTGCTGCCAATGAGGAGCAAGTACGTAATAACCGAAATGCCAATAACAATAATAGTAATTTTAGGAACGAGCAAAATGACAATGTAAACATCAGAACAGTAGGTGTTCGCCATCCTAAGAGAGGTAAGAATTGGGGAAATAATTATCAGAACCAACAATGGCGTCCAAGGGATAATAATTTTGTTCCAAACAGAAATATGCATGTAAACAACAGTACGGAAAGTAATGCTGTGCATGTCAACTATAATGAGACTAAAGGAAACAGCAGTAGGCCGAGGCAGGAAAACTAGTTCCCGTCTATGAGGACACTGGCGCTCACCAGGCGGTTACTTTTCCTATGCCAGTAGTTAAGGGAATTGGTAAGACGGATCAGAATACTCAAACTGAACAGGTGGATGAAGTGTCGGTAGCATCTAAGGATACAACAGAAATATTAGATCACTCACAGTATTTGATGGATACCGTGTTAGAGACGCTTTCTAAGTGGGAAGAGAAAGAGAAGGCTCAGCAGTGTAACGATAGGGAGGAGCAACAGAATATTGAATTGTCAGGTGAAGAAGCAGAAGAAATTCATGCTTATATTTACGATGAGGATGATGAGCTCTTATCTAAAGTGCCTGTGCAGGATGTTGATAATGTACTAATAGATTTAGGACAGGAGATAAGTGAGAATGTAGAGGGTAGGCTGTTTGGAGTCGATGAACCCAGTAGCTGTGACCAGTTGTCACTTGAGAAGGAAACCGACGATAATGGTGAAAGTGGTTTAGCTGTAACTAATGTTATGCACGGTCTGGAGGCGCAGAATAGCTCAGACTACAGTAATTTGGGTCATGTTCAGCAAACTAAATGTAATGAAGTCGTGTGGTGTTTCGATTTAAAATTAATAGACCGACTGGAAAAGGCAGCTGAAAATGTAATTCAGGAAACCCCTACACACTGTGACCTAAATGTAATGAAGACAGATGTCGATCACTTTAGTTGGAGACAAATCCAAAAGGAACTACTAGATGAATTTGAGGAACCACCTGTACAACCTAGAATAAGCCACTCTATAATAATAGTGAATATGTTGGGTATCAATGTACGTTGTCTCTTAGACAGTGGAAGTGAGGTGAGTGCAATATCTCAGTCCTTCTTTGATGCATTGCCTGGTAAAGACAAGCTTACAGTAATGAGAGTATCAGGACTAAGAATAATTGGTGCTACTGGCAAGGTGTCAAAAACGGTAAAGCAAGAAGCTTTACTGCCCTTTAACATTAATGGTAATTTAATTGATCATCCATGTTTAATTGTAAGCAATCTCAGTATTGAGGTTTTAATTGGCATAGATTTCTTGTCAAAATATCAGAGTGTTGTTGACTTTGAAAGAAGCCAGTTAAAAATGGTCTTGCCAATAACCGGAGTAATTACAGTCCCTTTTAGTGGTAAACATGTAGTAACTGATGATGGACCTTGGGAGCTGCCTATACGAGTTCTGAAAAATAGGAGGTATTGGGATGAAGGTGTTAATCTTAGTAACAGTAAGCTGAACACAGAAGAAGAAGAAGAAGCAATTATTTTAGACAAAATAGAAGCTAAATTGCAGGAAATCGATAAGATTTCAGCCAATCAGAAGGAAGAACTGAGACAGGTTCTAAAAAGGCATCATAAAGTATTTTCAGATCGACGTGGCGTGGTCAAAGGTAGTGAATGAATGCTGTAGGGAGGAGGTTGTTCTGTAACCTCTACACAGTGTGGCAGCTGTGCAGTCCCAGCTGTGTGAGATCTTCTTTCCCATTTTAGATCTCACTCTTTCTTCCTCTTTCCTGTCCTCAAAAATTTCGACATCTTCTTCCAACACATTAAATTTTCCGTTATGACTATCAATACAGCATTAAGCTAATGAATGCTGTAGGGAGGAGGTTGTTCTGTAACCTCTACACAGTGTGGCAGCTGTGCAGTCCCAGCTGTGTGAGATCTTCTTTCCTTTTCAGGTCTCACTCACTCTTCATCTTTTCTATCCACCTAAAATTTCTAACTCTTCTTTACAGCATTAAACCAATGAATGCTGTAGGGAGGAGGTTGTTCTAAAATTTCGACCTCTTCTTTCCAGACATAAAAATTTTATGTCATGGCTATCAAGCCATGAGTTATGTAACCATTCTATCTACCGATTAGTGACAAAAAAAAACCTAATGTGACAAACCTAATAGTGACAAACAATAGAGAAGTATGACGTAATTAAGATAAAATGTATTTGAGTAACAAGTATGTATAGAACCCAGGTAATATAATAAGTACAAAGTGTTGTTTTATTGGAAATGGTCCAACAACAGTAATTTAAAAAGATATATGAATTCATGTACAAGCAAGATCTGAAGTGGTAGTGAAACCTAGTGTATGCATTAGAGCTAACTAATAAATAGTAAGAAAGAGATTGCTTAGTGTTAGGAAAAATATGCAGATAAGTTGTAAGATTAAACTCACCTGGTATAGCAAGGAAAGGCAGTGAAATAGAATTGAGCAGTGTTTGTGGTTGAGACGTGAAGGACACGTCCCTGAAGTATTTATAAGGTGGGAGCTGGCCATTATTTTAGTGTAGTGTGTGACAGGATACACCTACACGTATTGAGGTTATGAGTTGGAGGCGTGAATGCGACCATAGGTACCCTTATGTTAGATGAGACAGAGCAGCTCATGGTGTCCTATAGATTTAAGGAATTTAGCATTACGCTCGTCCATAATTACTTGATGCACTTTAGTGGTAGGTCTGAGAGAGACTACCTGAGGTTTCAGCGTCCGATCGAGTGGAAATGGATTACCACGTGAGCAATCTAATCAGCTGCAATACACTATGAATATGAAATAAATGTGCTATCCTATGCTTTAAATATTAATACAGTGAGTTTTAAATAAGTACATACACTAGCAAAGTAAATAAATAACATACTGACAGACGTGAAACATTATTTTAGCTCAGCATAAATACACTTCAAAGTAAGTAAGTACCTAATTGCAGATGTGGAACTGACAACAGCAGAGGACCAATAAGTGGATTTAGTAGTCAACTAAACGTAGTGTGTTTTGAACACTCACAACTGTACTATTACCAAAAGTTACTCACATGTACAAAGAAGCTGAGAAAACCACTAATCATACTCATACTATCTCTAAGAATAAAGTAATCAAAGATGAGTCAGTTAAGTGCTTAAAATGCAAATGTATCAGGAATGTACCGAGCATTGGTTCAGTGTTCCGGACCAGAAATAATAAATTCAGATTAAATATGATTTATGATTGTATGCCTTAGGAGCATAGATTTTCTCTGGTACGTGACTATCGGCGTTTTGAGCCATTTGTTTACCGATTTTATGACAGTTAAGTAACCGTAAGAGTAAAATTGAGAAAGGTTCTGTTAACTTTGTTCCAGCAACATACTGAAGGAGAAAATGTATATATCCCCATTTCATTGTGACCCCACCCTTAGATATTAAGTGAACAGAGTCTGAGGCACTCTTTTTGTTTGTTCTACAGGACAAACCAGATAATGGCAGCCTGGTAGCTGCGTGAAGGCGTGGAGTGACTTGGACACAACTCACAGTGACCCCTCCCCTTTCCCCCATGTAATTTAGAGAGAACGTGAAGGACGCACACCATAGCAACTTCCCCGCCTCTACCCTTGTGAATGGAAGTGTAGGACGCCAGCCAAAGCGGCTACAACCACGTGTGTAAAAATTATTTGTGAAATTTTCTTTCAGGTTTAGAAAAGACTGCTAAGAGATAATCATCTGTTTATGTATCATGTTATTTTCTTTGAATTTGGGTATGTAAAAATGTATTTAATATATTTAATGGATCTAAGATTTTCATAATTTTTCAATTTGTATGTGTTTGTTTGTCTAAGGCAATATGTATGCCAAAATATTTCGTTGACTTTGCTTAAAATTTTGAGTAATGACATTGTTTGAAAGGCAGTGAACATGCCCACAATTTCAATAATTAATGTAGGTAATTAGTTTTCTTTAATGTTTCTACAGGTTTATATTTCAATTTTGATTTTTTATAGGGAGTTAAACTGTACTCTTGCTTCCCTTTTTGTAATTAAATTTTTTTTTCATTCATTAACATTCATAAACAAAAAATTTAAGTAGAGGGTGATGTAGGGAAGCAGCCTACTCACGCTGTAGTAAATTCACATCAGTTTCCATTGTGTGCCAGCCAGTCTGCTGTAACTAGCTCTGACATCATAAATGTTGCGCAATACCTTAAAAATCAAGCAAATGACCTAAAACTTTTCTAGCATGTCAGAAATAATACTAAATTAATGTGTGTTAAATATCAGTTCGATAACTTCAGCCATTTTCAAAATTTGGACGAAATGCAATTTGGAATTTGGCCCAAAAGATCAGGCGTTCCCTTCGCCGTCCGCACCGCGGGTTTATATATAAGGACGCTGCGCGAGGAAGTGAGGCCCCAGTTCTCTCCAGACGCTGAATGACACGCCATCTGAGTCGGGAGCCGCGTCGCATCAGTGTCACTGCTACAAACAGCCTCGGGTGCCGTATTAAGTTACTAGAGATACGCGGAACCATGAAAACATTTTATGTGAAGTGTTAATTCTGGAATGATTTTCATTATCTAGCTTCAGTTTGCGTATTGTCGTATTTTCACGTGCCGTCGCGGGACAGACATTCTACCAAATATTTAGCGTGGCGTTTGATGAAATATTTTCATCAAATTATGGCGAGCATTTTTTTTAACATTTAATTCGGACATTTATAATTGCATCAGCGCATTAGACTCTGAACTGCTCTGTTAGTTAGGTTGTAGGGATACTTGTGTTTTTTATCAGTGAATTTCAGAATATACTCAACTATTTTGGAAAACCGTTTTTGATTAGAAATCCCGGACAATCTCCTAATTCCTCAGAGCTATAAGCTGCAGCTATAATGGTATCTCAAATGAAGTGGGCACTAGGATCTCTAATTACTGGTTCCAGGTTTTATTAAATCGCTTTCTGGGTGCCAAAAAGTAAATAGAGAGCCAGTGTTGAGAACGGCGAAAGACAGCATTAACAACATTCTAAAAGCCAGAAACTGATTCTACATGCAAGCGTTTATCCAGCAATTAAGCAATTTATTTTTACAAACTTATCCGCCGCCCCACAGATTGTCTCTGGTTCAATACAATATTTTCTTACAAAACTTGAATTAATTTACTCTGTGTGTATACCTTTAAGGTTCTATTGCAAGAAGTGGTATGACTGGATAAACTTTGGATGCAGAAAGTTCATAGATTTTGTACCTACTCTGAATGCTACAAAATAATAATGCGGAGTGCTCTTGAGCACACTAAATGACTGTATAGATGCTGAACTGTATTAGTATTTCATACATCTCAAATGACTTCTGCATGACTGAAATCTGAACATCTGGAATGCTCTCAAACTACACCGATTTTGCTCATAAAATTAATAGAAAACGACTGTATCTATTCTCGTGAAATCATGTTTGTTTTCATTACTATACAAGTCGCTAGAGACGAGTTATGGACCAAAAAATGTTAGATATCAGCACGGACATGGTATTTGCTTTTGATGAATCGCTGGAATCTTATAGTGTTCTGTACGACGTGACATTAGGAGGTTGTATTATAAAGCATGCTCTCACGATTTGTTTAATAAACGATAATGCGAAATAGAGATGCGTTGGTCAAACGGAAAATGCCGTGGTGTACAAAAGAAGAATGTCCTCTTGAATTAATACTTGATGTTGTCAAACGTAAAATGATTGTTTTTCCCGACATTTGCGAAAAAGACCATATTCTGCAATGTTATTTCAAGTGTTTAACTTATTTGTAATACACAGGTGCATGACAATTTATTTACAAGCACTGATTTGAATGTGAGGGACGCTCTCAAGCCATGTAATTTTTGACCATCAAGCTGAAAAGAATTGCTTAGCATAGATCTTTTCCTTTGGAGTTTAAATTCTCGCTTTTTCTTTACTCTGATGATGGTTTCGAAATAAGATGGACTTCTGCAGTGATCGATCGTTTTCGCAGCAAAATAGTGGAAGTTTCTTTTCTTCGATTTTATGCAGAGTGGACCTGTAGTGGAGACATGAGATAAGTTAATATATCTGACAGATGTATAGCACTGACCTCTGTAGTTTGGTCATCAGTAATCTGCAACCGTGCCGTGTTTTTTTTCTTTTTACTACATTGGATGTGAAACAGGAGAGAGAGAGGGAGATGAGAATTGTAGTCTGCAGTCAAAAGTAAAAACTCTACCAATTTTGCTCATAACACAAAAAGTAAACAGATTGCGCCTATTTTCATGGAAAATTGTTATTTTCTTGTTTGTGTTTTCTTTTTCTTTTTAAAAAAATAGATACGTCATTATAGAAGGTTTGTTGACATTAAATACAAGTGTTCTCCATCGCAGATCAGTGGGCTGCTGGAGGCGAGGGGGCAGTGGGGGGACAGCGTGGTACGGCTGCCTCGTCTAGCAAACAGCTCGAAATCGGAGTAGCCTTCATTTATCTTGCCTTGTTTAGTGGTCTGCCGGCATTGCTGCCTGTTGTGTGTGTCGGCATCGTTAGAGCAGGCTGACTGTATGGACCCCTTGGAGCTCTAACCGTGTGCTCCACCTGGGATGCATTGTATGGAAGACTCTGCCCCCAGACACAGCAGATAGAGTGGGAGGAGGGGGGTGGCTGCAGTCAGTATAGGCAAAGCACAGAAATGCTAGCATCTGCCTGTTTGAAAAAGCCTGTATCCCGACCTACGATGGGGAAAGGGAGAGAAAGGGGAGGTAAGAGCTCCAGGTTGGCCAGTGTGTGACTGCACATTGATGAGAATGCACGTGCGAGTGTCGCCCCTCTCTCCTGATTCCGTCTTTTGGGACCACAATTTTCCCCAATTCTCAGTACATGTGTTGCATTTGACCTTTTGATTACAAGTGCTGTTTTTTTCACGACAATTTTGATTTGTAATTAGAACAGCGAAGCATTTTCCATCAGGTGTGGTAGTGTGTATTGGCTTTCCTGAATTTCGATTACCTGGGCTGTAGGATGATTGTTGAGCAATGCAACGGGAGGTATCTGTAGCGAATGCTGGTGTCAAACAGTGATAGGTACAGTCCTCAGCTGTATGCTTATGTGTAATACACTTATTAAACTCCTCTCTGTCCAACACCAGCATCTCGTCAGTTGAACATATTTCCAGCCAAAAATACAGACCAACTCCAGCCTTTTTCACTCCAACTTGTGGGTGAAGTATAGAGTTCGAGTACATCTGCCACTAGTTTCGAGTGACATTGTGAAATTTTTTCCCAGCAGGATAAGACCAGGCGTATGGCATCGTCAGTTTTTGATCTGTATTGTGATTTTAGTCATTCCTTGTGTAGGGCTGTGCATATAGTTGTGTAATTAGAACCAATATTTATGACTAATTACGTAATTAGGACCAATCTTTATTTCAGTTCCCCAACGAAAATAAATAAAATACACTATCCTAACCTTCCTCTCCTGCTTCTGGATAGTTTACATGTATTCTGGAGTGCACTTGGGCTTTCCATCCAGGAGCGAGGTTCGAGTCTCAGAAATGGCATCTGCCATTTTGAATTTCCCTCCAATTCTCAGGTGAAGGGGTGGGTTGGGATGTCAGTACAGCCTTGGGACAAATACATTACCCCCAAAATTCGAAATTCCTGCCAATAGGGTAGGTGGGGAGGGAGAAGGGGAGAGGTGCTAAGGGGGATAGGCGGGGACCCACGTGCTGTCTGGAGAAAACACATGACGTCATCTGGGGGTGGGGGTAATTAACCAATAACTTTAATTAAATTGCATATCAATTTGATATCAAAACTCCATCCATGCTGTCCTTACCCTACTACTATTATTTGGCTTTACATTGATTGAGGAAGTAGTTGGACGTCCTCTTGAGGTATATTGTGCCATATTCTGTTCAGTTGGTGCATTGATCGTCAAATCCTGAAGTAGTTGGAGGGCCCTGTCCATAGTTCTCATAATCTTTTCGATTGGGGAGAGATCCAGCGATGTTGCTGGGAAAGGTAGGGTTTGACAAGCACAAAGAGAAGCAGTGGAAGCTCTCGCCATGCGCAGGTGGGCATTGTCTTGCTGAAACATAAGACCAGGATGGCGTGCTATGATGAGCAAAAAATGGGGGTAGAAATTCTAGACTGTAAGGGTGACTTGGATGATAATCAAAGAGGCCCTGCAATGAGAAGAAATGATGCCCCAGACCGTACCTCCTGATTGTTGGTCCTAATGGCGGGCGACATTCAGGTTGGTATCCCACCACTGTCTGGGGAATCTCCAAACACGTCTTTAGTGGTTATCATACCTCAGTTCAAAGTGGGACTTCACTGAACACAAATATACTCCAGTCAGTGAGCTTCCAGGCCGAAGAATTCCTCAACTTCCAGATGGTGCTTCCAGCAAAACAGAATGTTGTACAAGGTTATGCGGAGGTGGAGTGCTGCTTCATGGGCATGGTAACTGGAAGTGAACTTAGGGTTTTAGCAGACACGTGGACTCATATGTCAGCACCTAGTATGGATCTCCTGGGTTGGAGACAATGATGTGGTGTCCTTGGGGTCAGCACCGCCAGTTTCTGTACTGGAGCAAGGAATATTCAGGAATATATGAGAGTATTTCCACATGCCAATAAGGGGTTCTGTGCAATCCTAGGGCTGGATTTTCTGTATAAACATCACACAAAAATTCTTCCTTCACAGCATTCAGCTAAACTCAGTGGCATGTTGATCCAGGTGGGAACGACAGCTGTAAGTGATACATTGTCGTAATGATCGCCAACCACGAAGGTAGAACCAAGTAAACTGCGTACACATTCATTAAAGCTCAGTTCATGTTTAAAATACAGAGAGTTATAGGAAAATAACTCACCTACCAAACGCTTTGTTGTGTATCATAGATGAAGTGGATACTTTGCATTGTTTTGTGCGTGGAAGTGAGGCATGTGTCTGGGAAATAGATGGAGATCACACCGATCCAGTGAGTGATGATAATTTTGCCTCTGACAAAGTGGATATGGCAAAAGTGGTTGCTGATCTGGATGTCCGAGATAAGAAAGGCTTGAGTGGAGACCTCTGCCAAAAGCAAAGCCTCAATGCATTTGGACTCAGTGAGAAAGTGAAGCTTTAAAATGAAAAGACAGGGCATCTACCGAAACTCAGGTGTCATGATTGCTGGACTTGTTCAATCTTAGTGGACCATGTGGCTCAACATGAAATTCCAATAGGGAATAACATCCCAGTCTATAAAAAATTATACAAAATACTAGGCACCTGTGATCTATAAAGGAAGAATTCACTAACCATAGTTGGCTGATGGCATTAATGAGGAGATTGATAGTCCATGGGGAACAGCCACACTTATAATTCCAAAGAAGTCATCAGATGGAATGAAGAAATACAGTTTTTGTTGTGATTACTGACACATAAATGCCAGAGCAATTATGGATGCATGTCGAACATATTGGAGGTTGAACAATCTAGGTCAGTGTAAATATTTCTCCATGATGGATATGAAGAACAGATATCACCAGTTGAAGTGGTTCTAGAAGCAACCATTCACCATTCTATGAGAGCACAATCATATCAACAGACGATATTTAGGCTCAAGAATGTGTCAGCCATGTTCCAGATTTTATTGGAGAGAGTATTAAGGGTTTAAAACCACAGCATTATATTGCATTTTTAAATGATATTAATGTGTTCTCTAAAGATCTAGAGGAGCACAGACGTTAACTTGAGGAGGTGTTTAAGAGGTAGGGCTTGGCACATTTCTCACTACGTGCTGAAAATTATCATTTCAACTCACAGAGATAAACAATAAAGATCATGTGGTAAGATAAGAGGTGGAAAGACTGCTCCAAGGTTGATATGTACTGTCCATGATTTCTCACCACCACAGACAGACGACTGCAAACATTTTACGACTCTGTAATTATCATAAATAATTCGTCGAAAATGTGAAATTCTAGTCAGACCACATCTGAGAAATTGAGAGAGGCATTAATGACTAGCGTGGTATTAATATTTCCAGATTACGAGAAGGAATTTATCCTCTCCTGTAACATGAGGAATCAGAAATTGAATGTATTCCAAGCCAGGATATAAATGGCAAGGAACATCCAGTGACATTTGTGTCAAGACAGTGGAATAAAGCTGAGTGATATTACTCAGTCATGGAGAAAGAAATGTTAAGTGTCATTTATGGTATTACCTATTTCCATTGTTACCTGTATGGTAGGAAATTCAAAGTTGTAGCAGACAGGCAAGGATTTAGAGGGGGCACAAAGAACCAGTTTCTCCTCACTCCTTCTGGTTCCGGAACAAAGTAACCTACTTTTATTAGTTTCAAAATTTTCTAAATAGTCATGAACACACATCTACCAGTTGGCAAGAATCGTTACTAACTCATGACTCTCTAATTAGATTATCTCTGTTTCACTTCAGGTTACTGATGTAAATAGTGTCAAGCAACAAAAAAAAGAACAAAATACATCTGTGAATAAAACTGTAGTAGCTGCTCCGACATGGGCGAGTTGTGGCTTACTGGAAACTGGTCTGCTTTAGTGTTTAAAGTTTTTCTTTTCGTTATCTCAATGAATAGTAAGAATTTTGCAGCTGCCAGTCGGCAACCAGTAGCAGACCTGTGACTTTTCCTCGCTGAACCCCCGCAATGCTTTAGGCCATATTATACAAGTGCAGTAATTTTAAGCTAAAGAGTACTATTGTTTTTGACTATAGGATTTACAAAAAAGTAAATCACTGTCTGAAATACCCAAAGTGACAGAATGTTGAAGGCAAACGTTTTTAAAACAATGGAATTATATAATAACTCCCATTAATTGCAAGTATTTTAATTCAGGAGATGTGTTTAAGGTGACAATAACATTTACGATCTGTATGAAACACACCTTCAAACTTTGTATGAAACACACTGTCAAAGCTGATACAGACTGTTGTTTCATTCTCATTATCATTAATTAATCACGGATTGTGGGACAGTTAGATGTTCAATTTTTTCGATTAATTCAAACGTTGATGCAGCTGATCACAGAGATCAAGCTACCTCCCAACAAGGTAGATATGATTAACTTTGAATGTTTAGTTTACATGAAGCACTGTTAATGGTCTGTGCACATAATTACCCAGTACACATAGTTAAGTACTTAAATTTCTCTCACAAAGCAGAGCGGATGTAAGGTATTACATATTGCCGATGTTGATGCATTTATGTAAGGTCACGTATTAAGCTATGTACCGATTGACCAATGATTCGAAAAACAACTGTTTAATTCAGGTGCGGCTCCTGATTTCCATACTGGGGAACACTATGACATTTATTGATCGTAACTAACCTAGATCTGTCACCACAACCAAGATTTCGGGGGATGGGGGGGGGGGGGGGGAAGGATATCACATCCTAGCCAAAAGTTTACATGTTGTATCTTCTTTCCATTTCATAATCAAGTTCCAAATAACACCAAAAGCTAGATGAAGTCTGTAGGTCCCGTGGCATATTCACCCACTGACGTCACATTTTCCGATACTTTATCACACTAAATCGTACTAAAAGACGCGTTTTGGAGAGATAGGTACTGCTGTGTATGTTAACTTCGCTGAAAGATTAATGTTTTTCGTGTTTACAGTTCTGAAGCTGAGACGTTTAATGTTTCGTGCATGTTCACTCCGCGAAATTTATTAATTCACGTGACGAAACAGTGATGTTTCTTTGTCTTCAGCGACCGTTTGGTGTGATTGCGATTTCCGGATGTATAAGTAAATACTAAATTGCGATCAAATCAAGCAGTGACGTGGCAAATAATATTTTTTGGCCTGTATTCTCTAGCATGTTCTGACAATGGAACAAATACACTCATGGGAAAGAGAACTCTTAATGTACATAACATATAATGTTACAGAACACATTTCTATTAAAGTGATAAATGTCAAAACGTTCTAGAAAACGCGAAGGTGAGTTTAAATATGTTGGATACAATAGGGTACGAAACACGCTCTTTGACACGGTAACTCCTCAACATACGGCTGTACTGACTACACTACTATAATCTTCCGACCTTGTGTGTCTCATATCACATGATCTACGATGTAATTAATTGATTTTTTTTTTTATTATGACAGATCTTAACAAGAACGACATGTTTTTGATAAATCTTCAATATGCCGTTGACCTGAAATGGCATATTTCAATAACATGCAATTTATAATATCAAACAACGAAATACGAAAATTCTTTAACCACAGATATAGCCTTTCCCGTCAATTTCTTACAAGAAATTGTACCAATACCGACACACCTCGAGAGAACCTCTATGTGCCGATGCTTAGAAACAGCATATACAATATAAACAGAACGTAAGCTGTAATATAAAACACACCAGTGAGTCTCCGTTGGAATCGGCCAGATACAAATAACTGGTTGTAACACTTTGTAGGAATACGAAATGGAATGAGCACACAGGCTCAGTCGTGGGTGAAGCAGGTTTTGGACTTCAATTTATTGGTAGAATACTGGGGAAATGCAATCAGTCTACAAATGACTCGTGCGACTCATTCTAGAATGTTGTTCAAATGTGTGGGACCCACACCAAATAGGAATAACAGGAGAAGTTGAACGTATATGGAGGAGGACAGCACGAATGGCCACCGATTCATTTGACATATGGGAGTGTGTCACATAGATACTGATGAAACTGAACTGAACTATCTTGAAGATAGACGTTAACCATAATGAGAAAATTTACTAACGATGTTTCAAGAACTGGCTATAATGGTGACTCTAGGATTATGCTACAACCTCCAACTAATCGCTCACCTTGAGATCGTGAGGAAAAGATTAGAATAATTACAGCGTGCACAGAGGCATTCAAACAATCATCCTTCCCTCACTCCATACGTGAATGGAACGGAAAGAAAAACTACTTCACTGGGTCATACCATCTGCCACGCACTGCACGGTGGTTTGCAGAGTAAATACGTAGATATAGACGTAGAATTACGGGCCTCAACTGATTAGGACGAAACTTCATATGGCGTCTACCAAGTTGTGGTTGTGATTTTAACGTGACACAACGTGACGTAGGCGACTAGGCTGAAGCCTTCGGGAGGCCCGTGAGAGCTGAACTCGTGCCGAGGTCACGCTCTCAGACCTCTGCTACGTAGACACAAGCGGTATTTCAAGTTGGGCTCCTAAAACTGAAATGGGCCAAACGATTATTTCAGAGTATCAGTTATCACGGTTACCGTTATTTTTTATATCAGTTATTTTTCATTTCTGTAATTAACTGTGTTATTTTTCACTACCGAATTCACCAGTGTGCGTTACAGTTAAATAATTAACTAGGTGGAATCCATCAGTTTAGTTTATCAGTATAACTGCAAGTAGTGCGAAGTGGCAGGAATGCCGTATGAATCGTGCCTTAAACTTAGTTACTTAACTTTCCAGTACATATCAGTTGATGTTTGAACGGTTATTGGTGTTTCATATTATATGTATGTAGCTTTATCGGTCGCTGTTACAAGTATTATCCTCGCAGCTGCAACAGAAAGTACACGGAACTTTGCCTCAGCAAGTGTAATGTTAAAAACGTACTTTTTCAAGTATGAACTAAAATGCACGCTGAACACAGCAGATAAAATTCGAAGCTTAATTGCTGGCGCTGTTTACTTAATGGAATAAATGTAGGGCCTTGTAATGTAACACAAAAATATACGTAAAGTAGTATATTCGTTTACTGCTGCACAGGGTAGTCCATTTGAGGGAAGTGCGAGTACGCTAATCAAGTTTTATGTGAGATCCGTAAAACTGCTCGATTTCTTCAGCTGCAAAGAGCGCCTTAATTTTGTGGTGAGAGAATGATTAATTACATTTCTCCAGATCTTCAGTTTGTTGTTTATCTCTTACGTTTGGCATTACTGTACACGTAATTCTAGTGGATGATTGGTTGTGTTAACCAACTAAGAGAACAGGTTTAAACGCCTCAGACGTCATTATTATACTTTTTATTCTCTTGATCTTTTTTTTTTTGGTATACAGATTGTGTGATTCTGAATTAATAATACGGATATGTGGGATACGAATTTGCAGTAGGTTTCCAGAAATTTCTCAGTAACAAAATCTCCTGCCCTGTGAAATACTTCATCTGTCGATTCCACGTTTTATCTTTCTCAAAAAACTTAAAATATGATGATAGTGTACACATTCTGTCGAATATTTGAGGAAGTAATATTCACACTTTCCAATATACTTCACCTGTCAGTGCCACCTGCCTGCTTTGGCTTTTTTCTTTCTTTTTATTAGGTCTACAACTTTGCTTCCGCCGCTTTGCAATAGACGGCAGTAGCGGCAAGTGGGGTTCAGGTGGTTGGTCGTAGACGTAATACAATAAGCTTAGGCATCTGTAAACATAATGCAATAAAAATATTAGTCGATTTTTGATGGCATGATAAGGTTATTCTCGATTAAGTACGTCAACTTACGTACCTATTTCTCGCCATTTGCGGGAAATTGTAATTTTCTGATTTATTATGAAGAAATCTGCGCCTGTGGCTCTTAAAATGCTGGGTAAGACCAATGGTGAGGGAACTATTGGTGTAAGAACGTGCAAAGAATGTTTTCAACGCCTTAAGAACGGTGATTTTGATGTCGAAGACCGGCATGGCGTTGGAAGACAGAAAGTTTTCGTAGCTGCTGAAACAGACAAAAAAGCCACAGGACATCATTATCGAAAGCAATTGATGCGTTCGAGGCCAGTACTGAAACACAAACGGCCACAATACAGCGATAGACTCACAAAGGTAATTTTGCAGCAGGTCAGTGCTCGACCCAATGTTGCAAACCCCGTCAAAATATACATGGAAAAGCTGGAATGAGAAGTCATATCCCTCCCGCCGGTTCTCCATACGTTGCTCCCTCTGCCTACCACCTTCTTCGACCAGTGGCATACAGTCTGGGGGACCAGCACTTCCGGTCATGTGCACAGGTGCAAAATTGAATCGATTCATGGATCCCCACAAAAGACGCCCAGATCTTCCGCCACGGGATTCGTATGTTATCCGAAAGATAGGAGAATGTATTGGTCAGCGATGGGTAATACTATTAATCATAATTTTTCTGTAAGCTTTTCACAATAACGCCCCCAACTTCGAGAAAAAACGGCGGAAGCAAAGTTGTAGACCTAGTAAAATTTAATACGAGTGTGAGTCAAATGAAAACCTTAAATTTGTAATAACAAATCGAAATTTCGCGCCGTTATCCTGTAAGTTGGTAAGCGGGCTACAAACAGCGTGCACAATGGCCTATAGGTGGCAGCATAGTGCAGATGCACACATACCGTCGCAGTATCAGTATAAAGATGGCCACCCCACTTGCAACTTGCACCAGGGAAGAACAGCGTTCTGTTATTCGGTTTTTGCGTAGTGAAGGTGTGAAACCTATTGAAATTCATCGACGAATGAAGGTTCAGCACGGTGATGCATGTTTGTCACAGCAGCAAGTCTACGACTGGAGTAGGAAGTTCGCAAATGGTGTGACTTCAGTGAAAGATGGTCCTAGTCCAGGTCAGGCATAACGAGTTGTAACTCCGCAGAACATTGCAGCAGTTGAAGCCATAGTGGAGGAAAACCGCCAAGTAACACTGAATGACATTGCAGCATGTTTACAGATTAGTCATGAGTCAGCACACCACATTGTGCATGATGTGCTCCAGTTCCACAAAGTGTCTGCAAGATGGGTGCCACGGCAGTTGACTCCTGAAATGAGAGAACGACGTGTTGATGCTTGTGAAGAACTTCTTCGGAGCTTTGAACGAGAAGGTGATGGCTTCCTTGCCGGAACGAAGAGAGCGAGCAAGGAATGGCGCCATTCATCATCACCAAAGCCAAAGAAATTTCGTACTGAACCATCAGTGGGTAAGGTTATGCTGACTCTCTTTTGGGAAGAACAAGCCGTCATTTTGGAGCATTACATGCCTAGAGGGACGGCTTCACCAGTGCATCGTACACAGATCTCCTAAAAAAATCATCTGCGGCCTGCAATCAAATCAAAGCGACGTGGATTGCTGTCAGCAGGTGTCCTTTTGCAACATGACAATGCAAGGCCCCACACTGCCCATACAACAGTTGCAACAATCACAGACCTGCATTTTGAGTGTCTTCCTCATCCACCATACTCACCAGACCTTGCCCCAAGTGATTTCCATATGTTTGGACCGCTCAAAGACGCAATGGGAGGAAAGAAGTTCCGTTCTGATGAAGAGGTACGCCACACGGCGCATGAGTGGTTGTGCGTACTACCAAAAGAATTTTTTTCTAAAGGAACTTTGTAAGCGCTGGAGAACTTGCATTGAGCTTAGGGGAGATTATGTTGAAAAGTGATACAGCTTTGTACCACTTCTGCACAATAAATAATATTTTAAAAATATTTAAAGTTTTCATTTGACTCACCCTCGTATCATGACAGTTAGCTGTCTAAAGATATAACAGGCTAGTCCATTAAATTTCGGGCATGCAGCCGCGCAAATAAAATTTCCTCCACGGATATTTCGGCCGCGTATCGTCCGACCATCCTCAGAGTGAGTCACAAGACTGACGACAAGATGCCAAGCGCGGCCTTATATGCCTCACCGCGGCGGTACTGCGCATGCGGGTCACAGATGCTGGTCGGCGGCAGAGAAATATGCTTAGACATGCGCCGCCTGTGGAGAAGGCGTACAAACGTTCGATTCGCTTATCGATGTATGATCGGCGGCAGTGACACCATGACGACTTCTCTGCAGTTTAATTACCCCAAGAGCCGGATTCCATGCTTTGTCCAAGTTTAGTCGGTAATTTTGGTATGAGTGATTCCCATTCATCAGTTTGCTTTGTGAACATCAGTTCATTAGGAGTGAAACCTGTGGAAGAGTGGGGGAGATTGTTTACTATTTGCATAAATGGAGTCACGTATTCAATCCATCATGAATGCTTACTATGAGCGTATGTCCTTATAAATATATTGAATTCTTTAAACACCCTCTCCACGGGACTTGCTTCTGGGTGGAAAAACTTACCAAGATGTGTTTAATGCCCTTTGTATTCATGAATTGTTTCCATTTTCTACCTACGAAATAGGCTGCACTGTCTGCTAATATACTTGGGGCATCCCTACTCTTTGTAAATAATCCTCTTCAGTTCTCCTTATGATGCTGCTGGCTGTGGTGGTTTTGATAGCATAAAGAGTGATGTATTTGTGAAAATATCATAAAGAGCTATTATTTATTTGACACCTCCTTTTGCTCTAGGATATAGCCTGGCGATATCCAGAGAAACCATTTCCAATGGAGCTTCGGTTAGTATGGGGTGTAGTTCTGTAAACTTTGACATACTGGATGGTTTTGTTCTTTGGCAAATAGCACACCTTTTTAATGTTTGTGAAACATGTCGTAAATTAGGAAAGCAACAAAGTTTGGAAATCTTGTCTGCGCATTTTGTTACTCTGTAGTGTCCCCATACTTCGTGTGTGTGTTTGATAAATTCGTCGATATATTCCTCTGGAAGGCATACACACCAATGGTTAGAACTTTCGTGCTTCTGGTGAAACAAACCGCCTTTGTATAACTAATACCATTTACTTACCTTATGGTTTGTATTCTGGTTGAGATTTTGTATTACCTTTTTCCATTTATTGTCTTGGCGTTGTATCATTCCCATCTGTTTACAAAATTTTTTGTAGTCTGATTTTTGTGCATTACTTTGCGTCAATAATGTTCGGATTTCTGAATCGTGGTCAGATAGTTCACTGACACTGAACTCGTCTAGTCCCTGTGGACATTGCATCTGTGATAGTATGCTGACTGCCTTTTATGTATATTATTTCAGAATTGAATTCCTGCAGGTACAAACACCACCTCGCTAGTCTCCGTTGTAACAGTTTACATGTTAATTGAAAATATAATGATTGGTGATCACAATAGACCTTACTGTTTTTACCCCAAAGAAAATACTCGAATTTATTAAACGCCCAAATTACTGCTGAACTTTCCAGTTCTGATGGGATTATGGTCTTTCTGCCTCTGATAAAGTTCTGCTGGCAAAGCTGATGACTTTGGGTACAGTTTTTCCTTCTTCTTCTTGTATCTGGAACAAACGTGCCCCCAGCCCCTGAGACGAGGCGTCCGTGCTTAAACAAAAGTCCTTAGACATGTTAGGATGACTCAAAATGTTTGCTAATATTAATGCATTTTTAATTTTGGTGAAGTTCTCCTGGCATCCCTCATCCAATATCCAAGGTTTATTCTTTCTCAACAGGTTAAGTAGGGCATCGCTGTTCATAAGTTGTTGTGGTACAAAGTTTCGAAAAAGGAGGTTAGTTCTAGATATGCTTTCAATTGTTTTTTGTTTCTTAGGGGTGGGCAATTACGTATGGCATCTAGTTTCTTTGTATCTGGTAATATACCCAAAAATTTTACTTGTTCTATGCCAAAGTTAGATTTTTTAAGATTTGCTGTTACTTTGTACTCTGTAAATCTCTGAAATACTTTTTCCATTATACTGATGCATTCTGCTCAAGTTGATGTGTCAACATAAATGGTAACCTTACTGAGCAATTCTGGTCCTAAGACCCTGTCCAAAGCTGATATAAATACGCCTGCACTAATGTTTAAGCCGAAGGGTAGAACTTGAAATTCATAACTCCTACCATTGCAGACAAATACTGTGTATTTTCTACTCTCCTCATGTAACTTTATTTGCCAGTAAGATTTTTTAAGGTTGAGGGTGCTGAAATATTTGGTTTTATGAAATTTTAGTAACGGTTCATCTAAATTATCTGGCTTTGTTTTTACTGGTACTAGGATTTTGTTTATGTCTCTAGCGTCTAAAACTGGTCGTACTGATCCATCAGGTTTGCTAAGTGGTAGTACTGGGCTGCAATATGGAGAAAATGATGGTTCTATGATTCCACATTCGCACATTCTATTGATTTCCTGCTAAACTGCTTCACGCTTGCCCATGGTATAGAGTAAGACATAACACAAAATGTTTCGTAAGGATAGATACCAAGTTTAAGTTCATAATCTTTGATTACTCCTGGACTCTTATTAAAAACACTTGCATAGTAAAAAGTAAGTCAGAAAGCTCTTGTCGTTGTGTAGCATCTAGAATATTTGATTCGTTCAATTTTTGCTCTACTAATGCCTGGTTAACTTCAGTGTCGGTATCGTGTTCGTTATCACATTTGTTCAAAAATACACGATGGGATATGAATACTGTACAGTGACATAGGGTCTGAGTTTACTTTGTCATACCTCTCCGGTATGGCAATCAGGCTGAAGAAAATCTTTGGTCTTTCACAAAGAAATGGCACTTACCATTACCCTTGTCTATTTGAGTTTTGTAGGTTCTAAATGTGCCCATTCCTATCAAGCAGTTGACAATAAGTTTGTCTACTATTAAAAAATTACACTGCACAGAAAGTTGTTCAATGTGCACGGTGATAAGCACTTGGTGTTTTACTAGCTTGGTTTTGCCACCGGGAGCGGTTTGTAATTTGCAGTTTTGTACTGGCAGAACAGGAATTTTATTCCATGTTTTTAATTCAGTGAAAAATGCTTCAGACATTAAATTAGTCGTGAACCCTGTATCAGGTATTAACTGTCTCTCTATAGCAAAAATTTTCACCCTGTCTAATGTTTGCACCTTTTCTTCTAATGTATTTTTCATCGGTCCTAGTTCATGATGGTATAATTGTCTTTTACGTCTTCTTGCACATCGAATCATACAAAACATGTTTGAAAATCTGTGTGCCCCCATCGTTTATAAGGTCTATAGTATGGGGCTGAACTACGACCGATTCGGGTTTCCTGTGGTGTAGTCTGATCTACTTCTGTGCATGGAAAAATTTCTGTCAGTTTGTAACACCATAGCTCTAATGCTGTATGGATTTATTTTGCTTTTGCTTTGGTCTAATGTTATAACATTGAGCTTCTGTAAATGTGTCTGATTGAATAGACAACATAAAATTGTCTACTCCCTTCTTTGTTAAAACTTTGATGCCGTGATTTGGTTCTATGGAATGTAGTATATCTGTCATTTAAACTCTTTGTCCCATTTGGAGGGAACAAAAACTTATTATATATATAATTGTAATTTCTGTGTGAATAATTCTTTGTAGAAATGTCAATATGTGACAATGTTCTGTTTTATTTAATGTATTTGTTTGCTGTTATGTAAACTGCTGACCTTCACTTGGGGTTCTTAGTGGGTTTGTATGTAAAAGATGTAGTGGTTCGCCTCAGGAACGGAACTGCGTAGCGCGCGCAAATTGTGGTTGGCCTAGGTAGGAAAGGTGGAAGAAGAGTCAGTCGGGAACGAGCTACCAAACTGTGCACTGCCATGTAAATGCTGCATATTGTGCTGGTTCCGAGAGAGGCTTTTCCTGCCGCTTTCCAATGCCTCGGATGGATGGATAAACAGCTGGAACTATTCTGGAATTTGTATCTATCATCGTCACCAAGAAATGACAGAGTCCAGCAATTCTACCTGCAATTCCACCTACCAACATGCAATCGCCACCTCATTGCGCAATCACTGTAATGGAGCACTATAGTAATGTACAGTGAAGGATCAGCTTAATGGATGTGTTAGTGTGCTCAAATATAAGGTAATTTATAACTGAATTTACGTACCTACCTTGATTTTTCTCCTTATCATAACACCTCTAAGGTTCCTCTCCGTTTGAACTAAAGTGATTTCCAAGTGTCCTTACTGTAAGAACATTAAAGCCCAGTGTTTTGCTAATTGATGCCTATTGAACATAGTAAAAAGAAAGTTAAAGTTAATGTGGCAAGAGAGTGAGTTAAAGTTAATGATGCTTGCTGAAAATAATTTTCCTAGTAAAACTGCTTATTAATGTGTTGTTGCTAACTTCAAATTAAAAGTTCTTAAGACTGAGGCTTATAAAGTTTTGCTTAGTAAATGATTACATTACTGCCTGTTGTAAATCTTAGAAGGTGAGTCAGTATCTTACATATATGTTAATTTTGTCTCTCACTGTAGTAAAAGTGGAAAACTGTAGTTGTGAAACGTTATATACTCATGTTTGCTAAGTGTTTGTCTCTCTTGTGCATTAGAAGTGCATATTAATAGTATAACAGGATACACAGTCTGTCTACTGTGCTAATGCTAGGTAACAAATAACGGAAATATCAATATTTATGAAAACCATAATTTATTTATTCGAAAGACAGTGAGAAGTAACCTGTTAGTGAATTTCAACTAACTTTCATTTTCAATAGTAAAGTATTTAACTGAGAGAGACTTAACCTATGTCCAATTTATGATCCAGCAGTGCATGTTAATAGTAATGTTATAAAGACCATTCAATTTGAACAAGCCCTGAAAGTAATAGTGTGTTTCGGTATCTCTTATAATTTTGCCAATAGTTTGTGCCGCTCTAGCTGTTAGTTTCAATCCTACCGTAAACATATGTATGTGTCAGAGTTCATTGCACTCGCGTGTGACAAAGTATAGGTTGAGTTTATCCGTTAAAGTTAGTAATAACTATATTCTCGAACAAGAATGTTAATCATTTTCTTGCCTAATTAGGCTGGAAACCGTTTTCTTTATCCATTAAACAGTGCAGATAGGCAAAAACTTTGTCTGTTACTGTTCAAATATTTACGTAATTTTGACTTTCACTTCCGATAAGCCACCTCCGTTAGGTACAGCACGGTCAACATAACAAAATTCCTCTCAGAGGGTAACACTGCATTGTTGCTTTATACCATAACTGCTTTATCAAGATAGTTTTATTTCACAACCTGCCTCCAACTTTAAGTTTATGGTATAGTAGTAGCAGAGAGGAGTGTTATAAGTTGTACTGTGTGATTGTTTCCCCAGTGTGTGTCATTTCCAGTTCGCAACATGCTTTCTCGTGTGTTCATATGTCTGTTGTGGAATGTTGCCGTATTGTGATTTAGCTGCGCAAAGGTTCGCTGCAGTACGGGGTGAGGCATATTATTGTCATTGCCGCGCGGCGGCATTTGGTACGTCTGTTTTTATTTACACGCGGTGCATAGTTTTGAGAGGAGGGATTGAAATTAGCTTGTGGATGGTAATCGTTCCTATTATAAGAAAAGTTTTGTTTAAATCCCTTGTTCCTGCCATGGATAGAACATATTGTGTGTCATGCTAAGGTGTAGTAATTAACTTTTCACGAATGTGTAATGGCAAACGACTTTTTAAAATTTTTAAAACATCAACATGAGAAATAGGATTCGTCCAATAACGTGCTTTGTTGAGATACTTCTCAAAATACCCTCACAAGCTACCATATTTGCTATTAAAAAGTGCGGGGTTAAAAACCTCCCGCCTAAGTCTCTTCTGTACGGCTTCTGACCAGTATTTGTCAAGAAATGCCCGCCCAGATTGTAAATATGTGTCACAACGCTCAGCTACCTCGGTCACCCAGAAAAGTAAATTGCCTTTCCTGTACCAACAACAAACCTGATCTTTCGTGCTTACGTCCAATTTCTAGGAAACACATGTCGAAAAGCACTAATAAATACAACATGGTTCATCTTCTTCACTCGTAAGTGTTGGGAATTGACGATGCCTTAATAGACATTCATCAGCAAATATAGTGGACAAACTGTTTGCATTTTGTGCTGTGTTTACATAGCTGTCAATTATATACATTTCTCGTAGGTACTGGTTCCGGTGTTATGCCCTGTAAACGTACACTCTGGGTTCTGTCATTACTACTGGCATGGTTTGTAGTGTTTGCAATGATCTGAGTGCATACATTACTTTGGTTTGCTGTGGCTGGCTCTTTGTTTATGTTTACAGCTTGTGCCTTTTGTAACATCTTACCTAAGTAGTAGCCTATCCCGTGCTCTGTAGCTTCCAAGTTGGTGTTCACTTTGTCGGTAATATCATTTTCCTTTTGCTGTATAACGTTTTCGACTACATCATTGATTAATCTACATTCCTTCACTACCTTTTCCGCTGCGGTACTGGCTTTGTCCAAAGTACCTGTTTCAGCTTTTCAAATTACGAGGTGCATTCAAGTTCTAAGGCCTCCGATTTTTTTTCTAATTAACTACTCACCCGAAATAGATGAAACTGGCGTTACTTCTCGACGTAATCGCCCTGCAGACGTACACATTTTTCACAACGCTGGCGCCATGATTCCATGGCAGCGGCGAAGGCTTCTTTAGGAGTCTGTTTTGACCACTGGAAAATCGCTGAGGCAATAGCAGCACGGCTGGTGAATGTGCGGCGACGGAGAGTGCCTTTCATTGTTGGAAAAAGCCAAAAGTCACTAGGAGCCAGGTCAGGTGAGCAGGGAGCATGAGGAATCACTTCAAAGTTGTTATCACGAAGAAACTGTTGCGTAACGTTAGATCGATGTGCGGGCGCATTGTCTTGGTGAAACAGCACATGCGCAGCCCTTCCCGGACGTTTTTGTTGCAGTGCAGGAAGGAATTTGTTCATCAGAACATTTTCGTAAGATGCACCTGTTACCGTAGTGCCCTTTGGAACGCAATGGGTAAGGATTACGCCCTCGCTGTCCCAGAACATGGACACCATCATTTTTTCAGCACTGGCGGTTACCCGAAATTTTTTTGGTGGTGGTGAATCTGTGTGCTTCCATTGAGCTGACTGGCGCTTTGTTTCTGGATTGAAAAATGGCATCCACGTCTCATCCATTGTCACAACCGACGAAAAGAAAGTCCCATTTATGCTATCGTTGCGTGTCAACATTGCTTGGCAACATATCACACGGGCAGCCATGTGGTCGTCCGTCATCATTCGTGGCACCCACCTGGATGACACTTTTCGCATTTTCAGGTCGTCATGCAGGATTGTGTGCACAGAACCCACAGAAATGCCAACTGTGGAGGCTATCTGTTCAACAGTCATTCGGCGATCCCCCAAAACAATTCTCTCCACTTTCTCGATCATGTCGTCAGACTGGCCTGTGCGAGCTCGAGGTTGTTTCGGTTTGTTGTCACGTGATGTTCTGCCTTCATTTAACTGTCGCACCCACGAACGCACTTTCGACACATCCATAACTCCATCACCACATGTCTCCTTCAACTGTCGATGAATTTCAATTGGTTTCACACCACGCAAATTCAGAAAACGAATGATTGCACACTGTTCAAGTAAAATAAACGTCGCCATTTTAAGTATTTAAAACAGTTCTCATTCTCGCCGCTGGCGGTAAAATTCCATCTGCCGTACAGTGCTGCCATCTCTGGGACGTATTGACAACGAATGCGGCCTCATTTTAAAACAATCTGCATGTTTCTCTCTTTCCAGTCCGGAGAAAAAAAATCGGAGGCCTTAGAACTTGAATGCACCTCGTAAATCAGATAAATTTTCACTAATTTTGTCTCATTGCTTTCTGGCACAGACTGATTCGATTTCAAGTGATGCTACTTTTAAAGTGAGTTCATCAATAGCTATTAGTATGTTTTTGTAATCCTTATGCAGTTTGTCCGCGACAGTAGAAATGTTCTTTACTGTGGGAGTTAACTGTGTTTGTGTAGCTTCCAGGTTTGTGTGTGTGTTATTAATAGCTTTTATTTGTTGCTCTACTGTATCATTCTGCTAGTTAAGAATGTCTAATTTCTGTTTTATTTCCGTAATGTCATTGTTTACTTCGGAAAGTACATCTTGCTTTAGCTGTTTACCATGTCTTTAAATTTTACATTCATTTCCTCGTGAAAATTCTTAGACAAATCACTGATCTGTTGTGTGACTGTATCTTGAAAATCTTTTAAAACTTGTTTTGCTCTTGTTTTATGTTGTTTATGTCTTGTGTGACTATGGTAAGGTTTTGCGACAAACTGTCAAATTTTGTACTTATGTCTGCACGCAAATTGGTGTTAGTGGTGTTGTGTTTTTTATTTCTGTGTTCAAGCTATCGAGGTTTTGAAGTATAGCGGCAAGTGCGCTGTTTTGTTTGCTATCTAATGTACTTTGGTTGTTAACAACTGTACTTTGTAAATTGACATTTGGATTTCGTATGATAGGTGACGTAAAGTGTCGTGAAAAATCGTGTTATCTTCGCTTACTATGTTTTCCTGTGCGAGCAGAATATTGCTCGCAGAGATATGTGATGTGGTTTCATCTATTGTCATCAACGTACCATCGAAGTTAGAGCTCTGTAAAAGCTCACTAGCAGTTGTTACTTCGGTTACGTTCATCTCTGAATTACTTAATACGTCTAAGTGTGGAAGACATGGCGCTTGTACTTCAGATGTTCTGTCTTGCAGTTTTACGCCATCGTGGCTCATTGCGTTTTCACCATTTTCAGCAATAATGGAAATTTATTTTTGTGTCATTTTGCTTGAATACTGAAATTGAAATTTTGAAAAATAGAAATTTGAAATATATTATTTTTGGAAATGTAAGCATACGATTTACTTGTCGTCAAGCGTTAAATAGCTACTTTTATGACGCACGAAATGTTATGACACAAAAACTTCAGACTTTTCCCTCGCTGATCATTGCATAAAATTTCTGAAACATTCATTAAAATACATTTAGGAAGGGAAATTGAGGAAAGGGATGTCTAATTACTATGCAGGAGACGCTGCCAAGCATAGCTAAGCAAGCGGTTGCGTAGCAGTCCTACCTTTGCTGCGATGAAACAAACAGCGTATTTCCAAAATTTTCCGTAAATTCTGGTTTCACTTTTGATTCCCTTTTGAATTGGTTACTTTATCCTTAAGAATTTTTGGTTCTGGTTATTTTGCTCCCAGTCGTGATGTTGCACATGAAAATATTAAAAAGCAATTAGTACGTGCACAAAAATCTCATAACAATGTCACAAATAATTATAAATAATTTATACAACTGGTTTCATGGCTTTCTCAATGTCCTGTCACAGTCGCCAGTTGTCCAAATTTATGTATATAATATACAAATTAATTGTACTATTAACATATTTGATTTTTATGAATTTTGTAGCGAATAAATTGTCTTTCACTTTTAATTCACAAATTTCGCAAATTGTGAGCCAGTGGTGTCGTGGACTTACATCGAATCTGGTATCCTTGGTTGTATATATTCGTCTTCTTCCGCCACAAGAATTTTTCATTGTTGACCGTGTGTACAATATTAATTCTTCATCGGACTTCCTCGTCTGATGTCGACATTACATTGGGATAATGCACAGAAGAAAAGAAAACTTTCGTGGTTTTGCACCAAAACGAACTCTCAGACTTCATATTGTCATAGGATTATTATTCAGACAACACATTGTATCGCAAGAAACACGTCTTCTCGCCACGAGAACTAAACACAAGGTCTATATAACAACAACAACAAAAATTGAATGGAGTTTTTATCATTTGTCATTCGCCTTCCAGCATAGCAAATTACATCTTTTTTGGCGCTTACAACGGCCGCACTTATGATTATTATCATTGGTTTTAAATTTTTATCGTAACTTGTTGGGGCTTTTCCTTATGTACCTATACACAGGCCAGTCCCTGCACCTTAACAAGTTCCTTAGCAGCGACCTGTTGTTCTACCTTTTTCCATCACACTGTAGCCCTAGAAGTGATCATAAGCCTTACTACTGTGGTGTATATCTAGTACATACTCTTGATGCTTAAGCCCCAGTTTTTGCCACAAGCTCTTCTGGTACCCATTAGAGTACCTTCCGCCTTGGAACTGATGCTCCTTATGTGGGGTCCACGGTATTTTCCCGTTCAGGGTTATCCCTAGATATTACACTACCCCATTTACTGGTAGAGTTTCATCAAGAAGCTTGAGATTCCAATATGTGTGCTGGATCTGCTTCATCTTAAATGGTACTACAACAGTCTTCTTAGGACAGACCCTTAGATCCCGTTTCCTGAACCAATTTTGCACAATGTTCAGTGCTCCTTGTGCCATAGCTCTGACTGTACTTGAGAATTTACGAGGCATTACTATGGCTAGATCGTCTGCATATCCTTGGTAAAAGAACTATCTAGAGTTTAATTCTACAATGAGTTCATTCACTATAAGGTTCCACAGTAAAGGGGACAGGACCGTTCCTTCTGGACAACCTCTGGTGGTGTTAATTACCATTTTTCTTGCATCATAGTGGCTTCTACTTCTCTATCACTAAGCATGGCTATAAGCCACCTGCAAATGGTGTCTCCAAGCCATGCACCTCTGCTGCCTTAACCATAGATTCGGTCATGTTGCTAAAAGCCCCTTCGATGTCCAAGAAGATGCAGAGGGCTATTTCCTGAAAGTGTAGTGCTTTCTCCACTTTCCCAACAAGCTGGTGGAGTGCTGTTTCACACGATTTTCCTGTTTACTATGCATGTTGATTTATGTGTAGAGTGACCCTAGTTAACCTCCTCTCCCTAACATGCACGTTGACCAGTTTTTCTAATGCTTTAAGAAGAAAGGAGGACAGACTGATTGGTCTCATATCCTGGGCAATGATTCCTGCTTCTAGACTAACCCTAAATAACCTGCATAGGAATCTTATTAAATTCACTCCTGCTTGTTGCAGGAGCCTTGGAAAAATTCCATCTGGGCCAGATGACTTGAATGGTTGGACTGTTCTCACCGCTCATTGGATTTTACTATGGTCAATATATTCCCTGGTGGATTCCCATTTCTCCCTTAGAATACCTGAAAACCGATATCCCACAGGAATCTCCTCCTGGTCTATGTTATCTGTCAGAGTTTATTGAGGAAAATGAGTCTTGAGTAGTAGTTCCAGCGTTTCATGTGCTGTCCTTGTATACTCCCCATCCTCTTTCCTTAAAGTTTCTCTTGGATTAGTTGGTATCCTAGAGAGGATTTTGTGCAGTCTGGCCTGAGCAGCCATACCCTCTACCTCCTCACAGAATACGTTTCAGGATGGATGCTTTGCTTGCTTAATTGCAAGACTGTATTTCACAAGGGCCTCCCGATATTCAGTCCATCGTCCTTGCCTTCTCGCAAGGTTAAACAGTCGTTGTACCTGTTTCCTCTTGTGATTCCAGGTTGTTGTTCCACCAAGATACATTCCTATTTGTGCACTTCTTGGTGACTGAGCAGTTGTCACGGTATGAGGTCATGATGGCAGAGGTTACTGCCTCTGATACCTCCTCAAATTCCAATTAATTCCTTATTGAAATACTGACTTCCGATAGGCTTGAGTCGAGATCCCTCCTATATGCCTCCCAGTCCATTCTCCTGGGGTTCATATAGGACATGGTCTGTTTAATGCCCATTTCAACCTCGAACTCAATATACATGTGGTCTGCTGAGGATGACTCTAAAGCCACATATCATTGTATGACATAACTACCTGTCAAAGTGCAACTGAAGGTTATGTCAGTTACCTCTTCCCTTCTTGTATTCCTAAATGTAGGTTCCTTGCTCCTATTGAAGAGCTCTAAGTTATTAGCTAGAAAAAAATTCTAGAAGGTTCTCACCTCTACTTTTGGTGTCGGTGCTGCCCCACACTATGTTGTGGGCATTAGCATTACATCCAACGAATAGCCAGTTACCCTACTGTGTACAGGCTTCTGTCAGTCTCCTCACCTCCTGAGAAGGGGGAGCACTGTTCTCGTAAGGAAGGTATGCCGAGGTCATTACAAACTCACTTGTGATACCTTCCTCACGTTGCCACATCCTGATGGTCACTAAGTCCCTAGAAGAGAAGTCCACCATTGGCATGAAGGGGATTCCATTTTTTACATAAATGTATGTTCTTGAGTTTCTTATATTTCTACCATAAACCAGCTTACCTCCAGTGCCGCTGAGACCCGATAATCGCCGTTATATAAATAGCGTTCCTGAATCAGGGCCATGTCCACTTCCTGTCTACCCAGAAGGCGACTCAGGGCAGCAATGGCCCCTTTACTGTCTTTCAGATTTATCTACAGCACATTCAGTCTCCATGGTGCCACCATTGTCACTTCTGATGTCTTTGATTAGTCTCAGGGCCTGTACCCGCATTGCCCTCAGGGACTTCTCTCCAACTTCCACCACAAGAGTTTGGCCATTTGGTGCAACCTTCCAGTTGATTATCTTCCAATCGTCTGTAGAGGCTTTCGGGTTTTGAGAACTTATTTTCTCAATCAGAGTCTCTGGAGAGGTATCCTCAAGGAGTTTTAGCACCCAGATTAATATCTTTGCAGTCTTGAAGAGCACAGCCACTGTCTTTACTAGCAGCTTTGCATCCTCCCACAGTAATATTAGGGGCACCTTTTCCTTAAGGCAGTCCGCTGTATCCACCCCCTCACCGGCAAAGAAAGAGCACTGTGGTCCAGATAGACTCTACTGAATTTGTGCCCTGGACCAGCATCCGCCCCAATCTTTACAAAGAGAGCCATCTGCACTAGCTCCTCCTGCTGTGAGGTGATAGCCTTGTTGAATAACCGCCAACCTAAAAATTGAGACTGCAGTACTATAGGACTGTTTCCCTATTTCTTGCCTCAGCTTTTTCTGGATATGATTATCCTGGAGAAGTGGGAGTCTTAGATTCCTCCTTTGTTCTCTTCCTGCCTGCCCTCGATGTAGAAGGGTTTTGTACACCCCCTTCATCCTGAGAGAGTCTTTTCTTGGAGGTCTAGGGCTCAAGCCCTGTTAGTTCCCTCCACTTTTGTTTAGGAAATCACTCTTTTCCTTCCTTTAGCCTTTGTTCCTCCTCTTAGCCCCAGACAAGTCTTTGATCTTAATCAGATCCAACTTCTTAGTAACCATTCCCATTTCTTCAACAGATCTGTCCACAATTGACGATTTGGGAAAGGACAAGTAATGGACGTGGAATGACAGGTCATTGTGGGTCACACTTAGTCTGGTCCAACAGCCAAGACCTTACAGACCCTAGGTTCCCACAGCCGGAATAGTCCTCAGCTTCCTGTGAACACATAAGCCTCCCCACCCACATGGACAGTGCTACTTCAAGCGTTTGACTCGGTGCCCCACTGCAGACTCCTAACTAAGGTACGAGCTATGGGATTGGTTCCCAAATATGTGAGTGGCTCGAAGACTTCTTAAGTAATAGAACCCAGTACGTTGTCCTCGATGGTGAGTGTTCATCGGAGATGAGGGTATCATCTGGAGTGCCCCAGGGAAGTGTGGTAGGTCTGCTGTTGTTTTCTATCTACATAAATGATCTTTTGGATAGGGTAGACAGCAATGTGCGGCTGTTTGCTGATGATGCTGTGGCGTACGGGAAGGTGTCGTCGTTGAGTGACTGTAGGAGGATACAAGATGACTTGGACAGGATTTGTGATTGGTGTAAAGAATGGCAGCTAACTCTACATATAGATAAATATAAATTAATGCAGATGAATAGGAAAAAGAATCCCATAATGTCTGAATACTCCATTAGTAGTGTAACGCTTGACACAGTCACATCGATTAAATATTTGGGCGTAACATTGCAGAGCGATATGAAGTGGGACAAGCATGTAATGGCAGTTGTGGGGAAGGCGGATAGTCGTCTTCAGTTCATTGGTAGAATTTTGGGAAGATGTGGTTCATCCGTAAAGGAGACCGCTTATAAAACACTAATATGACCTATTCTTCAGTACTGTTCGAGCGTTTGGGATCCCTATCAGGTCGGATTGAGGGAGGACATAGAAGCAATTGAGAGGCGGGCTGCCAGATTTGTTACTGGTAGGTTTGATCATCACGTGAGTGTTAGGAAATGCTTCAGGAACTCGGGTGGGAGTCTCTGGAGGAAAGGAGGCGTTCTTTTCGTGAATCGCTACTGAGAAAATTTAGAGAACCATCATTTGAGGCTGACTGCCATACAATTTTGCTGCCGCAGAAAGACCACAAAGATAAGATAAGAGAGATTAGGGCTCGTAAAGAGGCATGTAGGCAGTCATTTTTCCCTCGTTCTGTTTGGGAGTGGAACAGGGAGAGAAGATGCTAGTTGTGGTACGAGGTACCCTCCGCCACGCACCGTATGGTGGATTGCGGAGTATGTATGTAGATGTAGATGTAGATGTAGACTTGTTGAGCTGAGGGGATGTTTTCCATTGGTTCCAGCCTCTGTGTTTGGATGTCTGAGGTCTCAACTTACCCCTCAGTATTAATATTTTCTTTTGTGTCCATTTTGGTCCCACGAGAGTTGGGATCCAATCGGTTCACACTATAGAAACCCCATTCAGTGCAAAGCTAATTACTCAGGCAGGTCGACTGGTATCTCTGAGGCTCCGTTCACGACACATCTTCCCATGTGCCACGCATCCCTCAGCATGGAGTGTACCACACCTTAGGTTGGGTATTGACGATTTGGGAAAGGACAAGGAATGGACGTGGAATGACAGGTCATTGTGGGTCACACTTAGTCTGGTCCAGCAGCCAAGACCTTACCGACCCTAGATTCCAACAGCCGGCATAGTGAACACATAAGCCTCCCCACCCACATGGACAGTACTACTTCAAGGTGGTGTCCCCCACGGAGGTTGCCTAACATTATAGCTCTTTGAAAACAAAAAAAGCATCTATTTTTCAAATAAGTTCATGTCATACACACAAGTACTAGTAGGCCCTAATGTAAGTAAATTATGCTTTTATTTAAATATGGCTGACAAGTTAATATATCTGGCCTGATTATTATTAACATGCCTGTATTCATTACAAATATGCCTTCATGAAATGCTTAATTTGCTACACATGCATCTGAAGGGTAAATATTCCATTGCACAATTTTCTTGTATAAAACTTGTGTGCTTAATACTCCACAGAAAATTTTTGCAAGTCAGTGGCCAACAACTATTAAATAAAGAAGCCCATGTGTAATGGATGTGTAAAAATGGAGAAAACTTGTTTTTCTCCTGGTGATGCCATAAAGCTAAGTATCTTCAAATTACACATGTTTTTTTGTACTCATCAGTGGATAAGATACGCTTTAATGATATGGACCTGTGATACAGCACTGGCACTTTTTCATCATAATGATGCCCCTAAGCATGAGATAGTCAATTATTTTAGATCGCCTACAAAACTCAAATACTTCAGTAAGTGTAGAATACCTAAAAAGTATTAAAATGTTGCATACTCTTTACAGTACTTTACAGCTCTCCATACTATGTATGATATAAAACACAGTGAGTATTTTTCCTCATGGTAATGTCACAAATTATTAAGCACGTTTTCTGAGAATGCTGGGGATGTGATACATCTTGTATCACTGCTGACATGAGTTTTCTTTACTACCCCAAAATCAACACAATATATTCTTACATAATTACTTCAAAGTTGTGTGGTTTCTGGCCAGCATTTATTGCCATAGCAGTACGGAAATACTTGTTCACTCCAATAACTATCCTCTCTGGAAATATAACCGGCTTCTACGACCTTTAACTGGAATCCAGAACACAGTTACGAACTCCTAGGTTACCTGTAGTAGTAGTCCATTAACTCCTAGAGAATAAGAACTGTGAGCAAATACGATAACTGCGGCAGAGAAGTACCAACGTCTGATGGTTATCTCCATAGTCGCACAATTGTTATAATCACTCTATTTGTACTACCCATCCAAACTAAGTCGATTCATGGCGTGGTGGCTGGCCGGAACGACCGTACGTGTGAAATGCCTTAATGCTTCCTCCCATCATCAACCACGCTGACACCAATTTAGTTTGTGGGGAGTGCAGTGAGAGCGTACGAAAGCGTAGTACACTCCTCTATAAACAGACACTGTGCAGTCTCACAGCTATTTCCATGAGCTACAAAAAAAAAACTTTATACACGACCCTTCGCAGGCCGCTGTGACCGAGCGGTTCTAGGTGCTTCAGTATGGAACCGCGCTGCTGCTACGGTCGCAGGGTCGAATCCTGCCTCGGGCATGGATGTGTGCAATGTCCTTAGGTTAGTTAGGTTTAAGTAGTTCTAAGTCTAGGGGACTGATGACCTCAGATGTTTAAGTCCCATAGTGCTCAGAGCCATTTGAACATGGCCCTTCCGTCTCCTTTGTGGCCAGACCTCAGATGACGCGAAAGCTAGTACGATCTTTGGTTAACAGATGGCATGAACACTATCGGCAGTTATTAAAATAACTGCTGGTACCAGATGAGCGGTTATTACAGTAATTTCTACTTCTCAGTAACTGGTTATTTTTTGCCACTTCTACTTTAGACTAGCTACTTTCATATTTTACTTATCATACGGGTTTTAAGCTCAATACTAAATAAAATACAAATAATAACACATGTAACTTACAGACAGTCATTTAAAATGTTAATATAATCAACTGCCTCGTTCGTTTCCATTAACAAATCATCAAAAATTCCATGATATGCCCCATTTTGACGTTGTGTAACAAAATAGCGAACGGTTTCCCTGACTGATCCCCAGATACATGTTGAAGATGGAGATTTATCTCATTTACAAACAGAGTATGCACTTGTGCCATGGATGGTGCATATTCTGTTAATCGTTGTCCATGTTCTGCATGATTAATCGAAGGCAGGGAATCTATTTCTTATGCTGGGCAAGTGCTGGGAATGTGGAGGGCAAGGCTTTGAACAGTCTCATTCCGATAAGCCAATTAAGTATAACTGCGATGTGTGCAGTCCCATGGCTGTTGTCATGGATGGTTTTCTTGATCGAAGCTGGTTTCGTTGTAGGAGAACCGCGTCTTGATGGGTGGGAAGTAGCCTTGTGTGCATTGTAACTCAAGGAGAAGAGCTGCTTTTAGATGAATACCAGGAAGCAGAATGAAGTTCAGTATGAGCAGCCATTCGATGGTAGTAGATCTAGGTGTACCGCTGATAGTTCTCATTGTGTTGTTCGGCTGTGCGTGGAGTGTTTGTGTGTTTGCATTATTAAGCCATACAGGAGTACCATGTTCCACAGAGGTGTTTTCCAAATGCTTCTTGCAGGACAGTGTAAACCCTAAATATTTTGGGTGCTGATTGTGGTGAAGTAGTCTTCAACTGAAATAGAGCTGCAGCTGTCTATTCGCCACTCTGTTGCACAAATGGAAGCAAGCCGTCTTGATATGGCTTCGTTTCAGCTCCATCTCTAAAAGTACATTTCCATAATCTCCTGAATAGATGTTAAGATGACATTCATTTTTTTCAAAATTTCAGTCATCGGCATACTGGAGATGTACAGATTAAACAGCAGTGAGGCGAGGACAGATCCCTGAAGTAATCCATCGTTTAGTGTCTTTGAAGAGCTTATCCTGTTGCCCAGTACGACCTAAGATGACCTGCCAGCAAGCATGCTATTAATAACTTGGACTGTTCTTCTACATACGACTATCTGAGCGAGTTTGTAGAATGAGAAGCTCTTATTTCCGGACTGTGTCGTAGGCTGCTGAGACAGCTATGTATGTGAATGATACCCGTCATCTTTTACAACTGAAAGGTACTGGTAGGATCAGCTTTGTGAAATATCTCCTTCCAGATTTTCTAAATCCGAAAATGACTATGCAAGAAGAGCCTACGTTCACCTTGTCTCAAACAAGTACCAAACACAAAATTTCTCATTAGTGGGCCAAATTTATTTAAATATTAATTAATTAAACTGATCAACTTGCGCCGCCTCTCAGATCATTTGCTGATCTAATAAAATACCAAACCATATATTGGATAAACGACAATAATGATAAATTTCATTGCAACATTGTTTTCGGGGGGTGGGGGTGCAAACTGATTGATGTTAAGGATCCTGATTGCATTAGATAATTTTCAGTCTTGCTGAAAGAAAACACATGAGATTCAGTCTACGTTCATAGCACTTTGGAAAACAGGTCACACGCACAAACACTGATATGGTTGGTGTAAGTGGGTGGACTTCCATGAGGGATATTTGGCAGACAGTGGGAGGACTTTATATGCAGTTCTATTGACTCTTCACCTGCGATATAAGTCACCTCCTTGCCTCTGACACCTCTCCTCCGTCTGGATGTGGCTCATGTCTAACCCACATCGTCTTCTGCAGCCGCACCACAGGACTCAGTGGCACTTACAGATAGTGTAGATGGGTGTCGACAACAAGGACTGGATGGCGACTACCCAAGTTCAAATGGTTCAAATGGCTCTGAGCACTATGGGACTTAACATCTATGGTCATCAGTCCCCTAGAACTTAGAACTACTTAAACCTAACTAACCTAAGGACATCACACAACACCCAGCCATCACGAGGCAGAGAAAATCCCTGACCCCGCCGGGAATCTAACCCGGGAACCCGGGCGCGGGAAGCGAGAACGCTACCGCCCGACCACGAGATGCGGGCCTACCCAAGTGTCATGCTGCCCATAGTGGACCGTTTCGTTATGGGCATAAGGGACTCGCCCATCTCACATCTCGTTGGGGTGTGGCTTTGTGATTGAGTGGAGTACTGACAGCCATTGCTGGTAACACGGTGCACTGGGTGTGCAAATTCTTCAACTGCTACCATGGATGTAGGGCAAACAACACCAGAATGTCCTGCTGTGAGTCAGACACGCCTCTAGATGGTGGTACAGTGATTGGTTGTAACAGGATGGCTCGTAGTGTGTTACAGGTCGTCTGTACGAATTACCCACAAATGTTTTGACAGATCCTCACAGCACCAACGGAGGGTCGCTGTCCAGTAGGCCTCCCTGCAGAGATTGTTGTTTACTCGGGGCCCCTGTCACTATCACGTTTGCTGATATGCAGCCTGGCCAGGCAGTACAGCTATGACGCCAGGAGAGGTTGGGGACTGTCCGCAGGAACCCTGCAGATTGCTGGAATCCCCATCTGTTCAGCTGCTAGTGACATTCTGCAACGCTTTTGTGCCCTCGCTGGTCCACAGCAGTGGCATTCTGGCTGACTACTGGACCCACAGGTAAATACACATCTTAGTACATTTACAATGTCAAAATTACATAATCCATTTGGTCTCCCCACCTAAGCCTTACAAGGGGGGTTTGTAACCTAAGCGAATCTTAACTTTATCCTAACTTGGAATGAGAAACAACGATTTGCCCCAAAGACTGTGCAAAAAGGGCTTCACAACATTACAGAAAAATTATAGAATTTTACGTCTTGCAAGCGAAAGGTGTGCTTCAGAGACTTTTACAAAATGGCAACCACAACATTCTTAAAAAAGTTTAAGTGAAAACTATGCCTCAGTAACGCTGCGAATTTGGAAGATATGCTGCAAAGATTTTATACAATGTGGGCTTCACAAAATTTTAAAATTTTATGTGTCAGTAATGCTTTGGAATTGAATGAATGACAAGAATATTCATCAACTACCTTATCCATGAACATGGAGATGATTCACTAAGAATAGTCAGATAGTAAAACATGCATTCGCAAACAGTCCATTTACACATCAGAGCAGAAATTCTCTCACAGCGAAAGTGATGTATCAACTACACACACAGTCAATTGTGACGTCGCAATTACCCAAACGTATGGTTCACGACAGTAACTAACTACGCTTCATGGCACCTTTCACTATCACAGCCACATAAACACATATTACTACTTACACCACAAGAGAAAACAGTTCTAGTATTACAAACATGTACCATGACTTAAGATACAACACAAACAGTTCTGTCACTACAAAAACATAATTTCCTCTACACTCCTCTGTGGCTAATTATGTGCTTCATGTCGCCTTATATCCTCCTCGCAGCCGACGCAGCACCTTCCTGTGATCTTACACCAGCCAGCATAGGATACTCCATGTGTAGAACGTAACTCCATCGGCCCATGACGTCACACACATCAACCAAATGAGAACATATTGTTGTCTTAACTTTTCTAAATTTCTGTTGACTCTTTTATCCATAGAGTGGTCTAGTCACCAAGTACATGTCCACAACATGCATTGATTATTCACAACTTATTACAAACAGAACATTAGACAATGAAACGAAACATACATACTACCTGTTTCCACATACAGTGTTGTTGTCTTGTTCACTCGACGAGCGGGTTGAAATTGGAGATATGATCTCCGTGATGTGCGCGATCAGAGTGTCTGGACCTCCACCGTGTTGGGTGTGGAATGTGGCATACTCAGTATGGACCACTGAAAACACTAAAGAACTTCTTACATACTCCTTTTGCTTGTTTGACAGTTTATGACAGCGAACAAGGACCTTTTGACCGATATGAGACTAAACCTTCCTTAAGCCCGTCTCACACGGAGCAAGGTTCGCCGCAAGTTGGCGAGATGGCGTGCATGCCTGCCGGCTTGCAGGGAAGGAGCCGGCTATCTTCCATGCCGAAGCTCTCCCACGGTGCAAGATCGGCAGCTAGTTGTGTTGTGATCGGCTGCATGTTGTATCGGACGAAGATGGCTGCTTCAGGTACAGATGTTCAGAGCAAACTGGCGTTATTAGCTGTTTTGGTGCTAAACGATGCAGAAATGCATGCTAATGAGAGAAGAAGAAAGAAAGAATGGACGAAAAACTGTATTAAGAGGAGAAACGCTGGAAAAAGGTGTGCTCTCCATGCTTCATAAAGAGTTGAGGTTAATTCACATAACACCTACTTTTGTTTGAAAAGTATCACCATTTCATTACTGTTTGATTTTATAAATATACCAATAATGACTGTTATATACGACTTCATTTTATAGGATAGAAGATCGTACATCATTTCCAAATTTCATATGAATGGATGTATTAGTATTTGCAACTCTTTCTAGTGTCTCTGCACGCAAGTGTTTATTATAATAGTTTGCGCTTTTCACGACGTACAGACACTGTTCTGCCCTATAAGTACATATCAATGTTTCAATCGCTTCCTTGGACCACTGCGGTGCCATTACTTAATAATTATAAGAACTTCCTACCGCACCTCACAACAGCAGAAAAGCAACTATTAACAAAGGCTTCCCGCCCAAGCTTTCCGCGTCTGACGTCACAAACGAAACGCCTCATGATTAGCCAACGCAGGTAGCACGCAGGGAACCTTGCAATAAAAATAGCGCTGGACCTATCCTGGAAATCTTACAAGGTTCCCAGCAAGGTAGCCCGCTAGCAGACGACGGAGCCCGCAAGGTAGCCGCCGCGCGAGCCAGCAAGGAAACTTACAGCGAATCTTGCTCCGTGTGAGACGGGCTTTACTTTCTTTTGATAGGTTTTCTGTGTCGCTTCAGCTGCATTTTTAAGAGTATTAAACGCCACTTCAGTGACAGTTTTGTGCTGGAGTCTTGTCTCTGGTGATAAGGGCACAGCCTCTTTTATCTTACTGGGTGGCTCCTTATTTTTCAGTACCAAGACGGGAAGTAACATCGTAGACGCAGTTCATTCAGGAATTCTTGGAAAGACTCGAGATACGCATCGCACGTGTTATGTTGAATGGCAGTACAACCTACATAAGTTACCAAATTCTCTCATTATGCATTCTAAGGATTTGAAGATGGATGGAACAATGAAATGAAGGTCGGTTTTATCCCACTCCTTCTAAGCACCCATAACAAATGTTGTGACCGGAACTGCTGCCCATTATCGGAGATAACTCATTTCACTGCCCCGATCTCAAGCAAGAGGCTATTGGCGGATGCCACAGCAACACTTTTCCCTGTTGCCCTCCGCAGTGGAGTGAGACATACAAATTTTGGGATCAGTTCCACTGCCACAGAAATATATCAATAACCTGACTCGGTACGCCTTATTGGCCCAAATAGGTCAACCTCAGTGAGGTCTCACAATTTACCCAGAATGACTGGATGATACTGAATCAACTTATTCACCAGTTTATCCAGTATCACCAACAACCACCTCGAGCCCTCTAGACTTTGTATTCTGAAAGGAATATTGTCCTTCACCAAATAATGTTGTTGAATAGCCGCTTGGTTCCTATCTCACCACCTTTCTTTCACTTTCTCAGTATTGGTTCTTGTCTTGCTCGAAGCCAACATTTTGCAAGGACGAAGTAATAAAATTATCGAACCCTATGTTTTTAAGATAGAGAATGCTGAAGTTATTCTCCCTCATATCTCATTGCCCCCATGCACTTGTCCTACAGGTGCTTGTAAAAGTGTATCTGCAATTGTATTGTTTTCTCCCGGAATATACTCGATCATGAATTGATATTCTTGGAGGTATAGAGCCCAGCGAGATAAATCTCCCATGACTGCCCGTCATCAAATAAAAATCCAGACTTGAATCAGGATCTGCCAGAGTGGGCGCGTTTACTAACATATTCTTGAGATTTAAAAATTCATCTTGTGCTTGCTTACGGCAATTCCAAACAGTATTCTTACCTGTGAGAACGCACAGACGTTGTGTGGATACGACACTTAGATTCACAATTTTTTATAAAAATTGGCGACGCCTGAAAACCCTCTGTTCTCTTTTCGTCGCTGGCGTAGGAAATTCGGCCATCACTTTAATCTTATCGGAGTCGCATTGGATTCCGCCTGCCAAAACAATATGCCCCAAGAACGTTATTTTCCTTTGGCCAAACTGGGATTTTTCCAAGATTATAATCACACCTGCTCGTTCTAATGCATTCAGTAAATGGTTGAGTACATCATTGTGTTCCTCCCATGATTTTTCTATCAAAATGTCATCGACGTAAAGTGTCACCCACGCCCACAAGTTCTTGAGCGGAGTGATATTTAAACCTCTAATGAAAGCTGCCAATGACACATTTAGTCCACACGGAAGCCATTTAAATTGACAGCAATCTCCATAGCACAGAAATGTGGTGTACTGCCTACATGATGGGTGGAGTACAATCCGCTAATAACTAGCCCTAAGGTCGACAGAGGAAAGAACTTTCACACCATGGAGGGGCTGTAACAACTTATCCAGGCTCCCAGGCCTATCTGTTTCTGGCTTCATAACACCAAACTCACAGGTTCAGCTCTTTTTGGAACAACCAAGAGAGGAGAATTATACGAGATCGCAGCCCCCGTAGTCACACCCTGTTCCAATATCTTGGCAAATTCGGCCTTTTCTTCCGCCTTGTGAGATAACGAAGTTGGGTATGGTTTGACAAAGAACTTTTGATGTTCCCGTACTCACAACTTGTGATCAAATCGTTTTAATCACAACAGATGCATCGGAAAATATTTGCTCATCGCTCTTCATACAGCTTCATTCGTTTGGCCTCTTATGCATTTCCCGACACTAGCCATGCTATCTTCTACAATTTTCGCGAAAGCTTAATTTCTTTCACTGTCAGTACACAGAGAACTTGTACCACCTATGTATTTGATAAGGATTTCTGGTTCCAGTCGCAACTCTGGAAAAGCGAGAATTCGCAGGCAGTTCACTTCTGATTTGTCCCTCAGAATCCAATCATTAAAAACCAAATCAACGGAGTAACCCTCGACATTGAGCATTTCCCATAAATTGCTCCCTTCACATTTGTTCCCCGCAAGTTCGCCAAGTCCCTGCCTCTTCGTATTTACGAAATGCAACCTCGCTCATTATAGAAAAAGGGCTACGAGTGTCAACAACGTAGAACAGAGATACCTCCCGAACAGAGATTGTAACAATAGGGCTAACCACCGAAATTCTATTAGTAGTTGGTTCCTGCAGCAATGCTTCTCTTACATCCTCCTGGCCAATGTAGCCAACACTATATGTTTCTGTTATTATGGGTCATGTAACAACTCCATCCTCGCCAGATACCAGTCATAACAGAGGTTGCCCACTATTCTCCAGTGGATTATTTTGGGGAGCGGTTGATCTAATTTCCACGTCCCCTGGAACAACTGCCCTGCCATTTTCGTTGTTCCATTCATCACAGTTATTTCGTCGATCCCATCACCACTCTTTTGCCAATTTTTCCTGTTTCGATTACTTCGCCTATCGTTTTTATCTCTTTGATTTCCGTTTACCCACTGATTGCGACATGGCTGATAATAGTTATCGTTGCGTTCGCTTTCACGTGTCTGCTTGCGCCACCGAGTCCTACTTCTGCCACGACTACCATCTCGTGGTCACACCACTCATTGACCTTTCACGGCATCCGCATTAATCTGCGAGTAGTATTCTAGTTCCTGTAACAGCAACTTGAACGCTTCTAAGTCATCTTTGCACCGTCCCTATAAAACAATATGAGAAAGTGCGTTAGTAGCTTCATTGAAGAAATCATAATCGGCTCGCCCGGACTGTAGGGATTGTATAAAAACTGGTTGCTTTGAAGCATGTGCTCAGAGGGCAGTGCTGGACTCGCAAATCCTGACTGATTGAAATTCTCTCCGTGCTTCACACTTGGGCGGCCTCGGACTAATATGCCGACAGAAATGCAAGATGGAAATCATGCACAGACGTGCACGTGCGCGCTGTCGGCCTCGTTCTAGTGGCTGGCTCCGCCTCGAGATGTCCACAAATGAATTCAATTTTATACTCACTCAGCCAAGTAGGAGGAAGGCAATACTGATATTATTCAAGCCTTGCATGAGCGTGTATCCCTTCTGACGAGCTCCAAAATACTTCAAATTTTCGAATAGAAAGGAAATGCTTACAATCAAAGTCCTGCACTTCCTCTCTGTGTGACATTTCGAATTGCTCCTGTCTCTCACCAGACTACTCCTGAAAACCTAAATTCGCTCCGAACATCATAGTCATCTTCATGACTCGAATGTCTGCTGTCATTATTTTCACTCGTGTTCTTCTGCACTTCTACTCTGTGCTTTGTATCACGCCCGAGAAGGTTCTCCACGCGAGACACACGTTTGTTAAAGTCATTTGTGGCACCTCGTCGCCTTCTATTAACCTTATAATGCCCTTGCTGGGACTTCATGAGGGACTTGACCTTTTCACTTCCAGCAACATTTACTGGTGCAATCCTATCGCCACTCTCCAACACTGTCAAAACCGTCACTTTCTCTGTTAGCCTCCCCAGATCGGCTTTGATTTTTTTTTTTCATTTTCCTTACTACTTTGTAACTTCAATGCTCAAATTTATTTCCTAGTTCGTGGCAATATTCCATTCTACTTTCTTCGTAACTGATTGACACATGCTTGATGAATTCTTCGCGGTCGCACTCACATATTTCAAATAGTTCCTAGAATTTATTTTCTATTCTTTCACCTTGGATTCTAACTTCGTTACTCGCTCTCTTTTGTCCCGTTTCGATTACACTTAATCGGTTCCCTACCTCTTCCATTTTCGCATTAATTTCCACCGAAATATCGTTCCTAATTTCGATAGCTAACTCTTTATTTCTTTCTTGTGACCTTTCTCCCACTTCCTCAAATTTTGCCTCCATTTTCCTCCATAGCATTTCAGTGAAATCGGCCAGCCACATATTGCTCAGAGCTACAATCACTGGTGTACTCTGTTCGCTAATTGTGCTTTCAGCCTCATCCACAATCACGCTTCTGAAGTTGTGCGTTCGGTCTGAAACATTATTGACCACAGGTGGAACAGACTGTGCATCGCCTAAATTTGAAATTGTCGCAGCGTCACTAAAATCCGCATTGTGTGTATTGTGTATTGAACTGGGGACCTAGAAACGATGGAGAGGCTTCATCCCGCTGTAGCCCTCAGTGATTCACAACCCCACAACAGGCAACAGCAGTCCACCCACCTCACCGCTGCCGCACACGGAACCCAGGGTGAATGTGCAGTTCGGCCCCACAGTGGATCCCCCCTCGGGAACGTCTCATTCCAGACGAGTCTAACCCCAAATGTTTGATGTTTGCGTGGTAGAGTAGCTATGGTGTACACATACGTGAAGACAATGTTTGCGCAGCAACAGCTGACATAGTGTAACCGAGGTGGAATAAGGGGAATCAGCCCGCATTCGCCGAGGCAGATGGAAAACCACCTTAAAAACCATCCACAGGCTGGCTGGCACACTGGACCTTGACACTAATGCGCCGGGCGGATTCGTGCCAGGGACCGGCATGCCTTCCCGCTCGGGAAGCAGTGCGTTAGACCACGTGACTAGCTGGGTGGGCAAAATCCGGCTTTATCAGCTTACTTGCCTCAAAATAACCTATTCCTTTACTTTCCATACTCTCCTGACTAAACATGACGAGGTTCATATCACCCCAATTTTCCTCTGTCTCCAAAGCCTGTTCACCAGATATGCTACCTAATTTCCCACCATCTAACTTTCTTTTTCTCACAACACTCTTAGAGCGACAGTGAGTATCCATCTTGGAAACAACGCAAATGAGAACTAATGCAGAAAAATCTCTCTTAATTAAAGTAGCGTCACCTAAATACATGCTAAAATTTTGCTAAATTTGTTATGCAGATTAAACTAAGTCATTCATCACACACAACCTAATGCAAGAAAACGAATCTTCATATGCAAAACCTAAAGCAAAAAGATTTGTCTCTTACACAGACAAATTACATAAAATCCCCCAATCAAAATCTCAAAACTTAGAATCCTTTAAAATACACTTCAGGCAAAAATAAAAAAAACGCAGTATTACACAATGTTGGTAACAATGCTGTTCAACCACAATGAAAAAATAGTGTGAAAGCTGTGTAAAAGGAAAACTATACGTTGTTATATCTTAATAATCTCTCAGCATCATGAAAATATTCCTAGAGCAATGGAACTCCTGCCCTGACAGGGTCACCATTGTGAATGATACCTGTTGCCTTTAATGGCTGGAAGGTACTGGTAGGATCAGCTTCAAGAAATATCTCTTTTCTGAATTCCTACATCCCAAGAATGACTATGCAAGTAGTGTCTACATTAGCTTGCCTCAAACAAGTACCAAACAAATTTTCTGATTAGTGGGCCAATTTTATCTAAATATTAATTAATTAAACTGATTAAAGGGCGTCACCTCATGGATAATTTGATGTTCTAATAAGATGTCAATCCATGTGTTGGATATACAACAATCCTGATTAATTTCATTGAAAAATTATTACCTGATTTTAAGGTTCCTGACTAGGAAATGGAATGGCGCTGTGAGATGTAGTAGCAAAGAATTTAGCAACAATTAACATTTGTTTCCTCATTAAAAGTAGCATGCACACAGATGTTAAGTCAAAACACAGCTACTTGGAATGCTGGTGTGTGAATCTAGACACATGGAACGTTACACAATTCAACAACTGAACTAACATATGTGAGAGCAAGCCTGCTAAATTACTGATTACAGTTTATCAGGATCACAAACACCATGTTCGCTCTGATCACTTACACAACGAAAGATAGAATTAGAAGAAAGTTTTTCTTCTCCTCATGAAGTTCACTGGGTCAAAGTGCGACTGGCTTAAGTGGTCAATTTCAGAGAACAAAGCCCACTTTCAAAATTCCATACAATGGCTAATTTTGTAAATAAGTTAAGCAAACGTGAGCACATCTACTCCATGATAAAACCGAGGATTCAATTCGACCACGAGAGGTGTTTATACCAAATTAGAACCTCACAGTTTACAAAGAAAAGCAGCAGAGCATGGCCTACTACGTCCGTGGAAAAAAAGCACAAATTTGACGTTAAATTAAATAAAATTTAACACAAGCACTCCATAAAGCCCACGACACATTAATAAATGATGCAGGAAACTAACTGAAACTGAACATCTCGTGGCGGCACCGCTCGTCCACTCCATGTTGCAGTTGCACAAAAGACATCATCGAATAAACCGAATACTAATGAAATTAATACCGTTCTCTGACTGAATTAGTTGGTGTGGCACGATTATCAGTGCCACAGACCAGAGTGACTACCGGAAACTGAAGCAAAGCTAACTCTTACACATTTCAGCTTAGCATCTAGAGATACTACTCAGAGCAACCTCACCCACCAGCATCTTAAGGAAGAGTGAAACTAACATGCCCTCTCTGGGGTTTACACAGCAACCCAAAAGGGCTTAGAGAGCGTAAGCGGTTTCTACCTGCAACAGCCTCACAATGGATGCTGACCAGTGGCCACTAATGCTTCTCTGACAAAATGTAGCCATATTCGAAATTCTACACAAAGGTCGGCTAAACTGCCTTTAACATTCAAGGTAGTGCCAGCTACGGACAAACCACATATTCATACTAGCAGACGACATTGGGAACAGGAAAGATACGACATGAATGTATGATAATGGATTACACAGATACATATAGAACATAGTTATGAATTTGAAATTAAAACAGACATTCTACTTTGGCGTTGAAGTGCCTCTGAGAAATGCTGCTGTAATATCACGCACTCTCTTGTCCATCTTCCTCTCCAGGTAGATAGTGCCGAACATTTGAGTCGTTAAGAACTGTAGTGAAACCGCAGGTTGCTTTCCGAGGTCAGTGGAAGACTCACTTCGAGACGTCTCATACGCAGTTGATGTTTTTAAATTCTGTTGAAAGTCTGCTCCTATGGGCGTCGTGGATTATTTATGTAGTCTGTACAGCTTCTTTCTGGGCGAAAACCGGGTTGTTAAATCGGAATTTTCCCGAGTATTATAAACGATATTCTTTTTATAGAAGACTCTCTCAAAAAGATTGTATAGTGAGATAAGAAGGGTCTCTGAACAATCGTTTTTAGGCTCATTGTTTAGTTTTCCTGGCTAAAGATAGCAATAATGTCACACTTTTTCATTCCGTTCGGTATTCTTCCTCTCATCATGATATCGGTAAAGAGCTCTGTAGCCATTTTTTGCTATATTTACCACAATTCTGGGGGATTCTGGGATGAATTCCACCAGGCCCTGGAGCCTTTTCCGCTTTAACATCTGCGAGTGACATTTTTATTTCCTTGACACGAAAAGGCTAGGGAGAATACGATCTGATCGGGGCCTGGATGTCTTCAGAACCATGAGTTCATGTTTGACATGGATTGTGTGGGCTCCGTCCTGTTGCGTACCTGAAGCAGTCGGAACGTGATTCGCAATCTTGTCCAGATGCAGGGGTCAGTTCACCTATTGCATCCTTAGGACTTCCGCCTAATTTATTTAAAACTGATTAGGCTTCTCTGTCAGATTTCTTGAACTCCGGTTCCTGACAGTTTCTGTCTATTTCTTGAGACGAACTACGTCCATTGTGCATAGCAGATCTTCAGTTATCTCTCTGTACACTTCCTGGTGGAACTGCTTGTACAACACTCAGCATTCTATCGTGGTATGTGCTCAGTGCAGAATCTCTTAGGGATTGCTGTTTCAGCATCTTGTGGACCCTTAGACACCTGATGATTGTACTATACATATAATCATTGTTCGACTATTGTGAAAAGTGTGCAAAAAAATTTTTCTCATTTGTGTTAAAGCTGTTATGTTGTAGTGTCATATGTGGTGTTCGCAGTGGCGGATACAGAAAAACCTCAAGGAGGGTGCGCTAAAGATATCTTGAGCTACCTTTACTTTTAATGTAATAAAAAATAATCAAGTCACATGCAAAGTTTAAGAAAGTTTCACTTAAACTGATTACACACATATATGAGACAATGCCAATGTACTTGCTACAACTAGGACTTTTATCCTTATTCATTCTAAAGTCTTAATACTTCTGCTTCTGAATGTAAACTAGCTTCCTTTTCGGCAAATAATTCGTATTTATAACGCTACGTATCGAAGGTTCTCTGGTAGACCTCTTTAATTCATATAATCTTATGCAAACCATATTCTTTCCAACGAGAGTGCAAGGGAATAGTAGGACAACCATAGACAACATTTTTGTTCATTCCTCATTACTAGAAGGGCATTCTGTTGGCAAAAAGGTGAATGGCCTTTCAGATCATGATGCACAAATTTTAACTTTAAAAGATTTTTGTGCTGCAACACGTGTTAAATATAGTCATCAGCTGTTCAGGAAAGCTGATCCAGTTGCTGTAGAGACCTTTGTAAACCTTATAAAGGAACAAGAGTGGCAAGATGTTTATAGCGCTGATACAGTAGACGATAAATATAATGCTTTTCTCGAGACTTTTCTCATGCTCTTTGAAAGTTGCTTTCCATTAGAGCGTTTAAAACAGGGTACTAGCACAAACAGGCAGCCTGGGTAGTTGACTAGAGGGATAAGAATATCTTGTAGAACAAAGTGGCAATTATGTCAAAACGTTAGAAACAGTCAAAATCTAAATGCAGCAGCCCATTACAAACAGTATTGTAAGGTGCTTAAAAATGTTATTAGGAAGGCAAAAAGTATGTGGTATGCAGATACAATAGCTAAGTCTCAGGATAAAATTAAAACCATATGGTCAGTCGTAAAGGAAGTTGCTGGTCTGCAGAGACAGGTCGAGGATATAGAATCAGTGCGTAGTGGGAATGTCCGTGTTACTGATAAGTTGCACATATGTGCGGTATTTAATAATCACTTTCTGAATATAGCAGGTGAACTAAATAGAAACCTAGTCCCAACAGGGAATCATATAGCGCTCTTAGAAAAAGTGTTCCGAGACTGTTACGTGAAATGCTCCTCCATGATAACGACAAGAGGGAGATTGAGTTAATAATTAAATCACTAAAGACCAAGAACTCTCATGGATATGACGGGGTATCTAGCAGAATACTGAAGTATTGTTCTGTGTATGTTAGCCCAGTTCTCAGCCATATCTGTAACTTTTCCTTTAGGAGTGGTCGGTTTCCTGACCGATTAAAGTACTCGGTAGTGAAGCCACTTTATAAAAAGGGAGACATTGATAATGTTGACAATTTTAGACCTATTTCTATGCCATCGGTGTTTGCTAAAGTTATCGAGAAGGTTGTATATACAAGGTTACTGGAGCATTTAAATTCACATAATTTGCTGTCAAATGTTCAGTTTGGTTTTAGAAATGGTTTAACAACTGAAAATGCTATATTCTCTTTTCTCTGTGAGGTTTTGGACGGATTAAATAAAAGGTTGCGAACGCTAGGTGTTTTCTTTGATTTAACGAAGGCTTTTGACTGTGTTGACCACAAAATATTACTGCAGAAGTTGGACCATTATGGAGTAAGGGGAGTAGCTTACAATTGGTTCGCCTCTTACTTTAAGAACAGAAAGCAGAGGATAATTCTCCGCAATATTGAGAGTGGTAGTGATGTTCAGTCGCAATGGGGCACTGTTAAGTGGGGCGTTCCCTAAGGGTCGGTGCTGGGGCCACTGTTGTTTCTTATTTATATAAATGATATGCCTTCTAGTATTATAGGAGATTCAAAAATATTTCGGTTTGCTGATGACACCAGCTTGATAGTGAAGGGTCTTGTGTGTAATATTGAAACAGTAACAAATAATGTAGTTCATGAAATAAGTTCGTGGCTTGTGGAAAATAATTTGATGCTAAATCACAGTAAGACTCAGTTTTTACAGTTCCTAACTCACAATTCAACAAGAACCGATATTTTGATCAGACAGAATAGGCATATTATAAGCAAGACGAAACAGTTCAAGTTCCTAGGCGTTCGGATAGATAGTAAGCTGTTGTGGAAAGCTGATGTCCAGGATCTTGTTCAGAAGCTAAATGCTGCTTTATTTACCATTAGAACAGTATCTGAAATAAGTGGCACTTCAACACGAGAAGTAGTCTACTTCGCATATTTTCATATGCTTATGTCGTATGGTATTATTTTTTGGGGTAATTCTTCTGATTCAAAAAGGGTATTTTTGGCTCAAAAACGGGCTGTTCGAGCTATATGTGGTGTAAGTTCGAGAACCTCTTGTCGCCCCCTATTCAAAAATCTGGGAATTCTGACATTGCCCTCACAGTATATATTTTCTTTAATGTCGTTTGTTGTTAGCAATATTAGCCTATTCCCAAGAGTTAGCAGCTTTCACTCAGTTAATACTAGGCAGAAATCAAATCTGCACGTAGAATGCACTTCCTTGACTCTTGTGCAGAAAGGATTGCAGTTTTCTGCTGCATCCATTTTCAATAAGCTACCACAAGAGCTCCAAAATCTTAGCAGTAGCCCAAACTCTTTTAAGTCTAAACTGAAGAGTTTCCTCATGGCTCACTCCTTCTATTCTGACGAGGAGCTCCTGGAAAAGCTAAAAAATTAAGCAAATTCCAGTGTTACATTGTTGATTTTCTTCATTTAAACTTACGACTTGTCACCTGAATATGTTTTTTTATATTTAATTTTATCTGTTTCTAATATCGTGTTATGATTTCATGTATTGATTCGTTCCATGACCATGGAGACTTCTCCTTAATTTGGTCCCACGGAACAATAAATAAATAAATAAATAAACAAGAAAACAGTAGAATATTCGCGACTTTTCTCGAACAAATGCCAGATATAATAACGTATCGAGATCACTAGAATGCCCGCGACTTTTCTCGTAGGTATGTGTTAGCTATCTATGTGCCAGACAGTAACGTATAAAATACGATGACGCGGACGCGCGTGCTACATAGGAAAGTACAACTACTCGATAACTCGATTCAGTCGAGTCGACTGACGAATGAAACGAACAAATAGCGTGCGGGCTGACTGGCGGGGGTGGCGCGGGTGGCAATGAGGGCGGCCCCGTAATTTGGGTGGAGGGGAGGGGGGACGGGTTTATCCACCACTGCTGGCATCATTGGCTCCTCCAATGCATCAAACACTCTCGTGTTTCTATTGGGTCGATTTCTGTCTTTGCATGAACCACATTTTGTCGAAATCAGGGTCACTTTTCATAACGGGGATGAAATCATCTTGCAAAACCTTCACATACCGTTCGGTAGTCACCGTGCCATCATGGAATATCGCACCGATTATTCCGTGACTTTTTGCTGAGCAGAAAGACTAGGCTGTTAAGGAGCTCTTAACGTTAGTTAACGTTTTTGTAGTTAGTTGTTAGATGCATGTTACTACAAAATTACGGCTGAGAACCGAGGGCCGCACGAACAACAAGTAAAATATTTGTTTAATTGCTTGTCCTTTCATTTTATTCATGATCTCTTATCAGTAAATTTATAGTGGTTGAGGCACTTTATCTCATTGCAGTACTAAATAGTCCCCATTAGTACTTACTGAATTATTAACCTTTAGTAGAGCACACAGCTAAAGTTCATACGTTAGGACCAAACTTCTTTCCGTTCGCTTACACACATATCATTTTCATACTTCTGGACAGTAGTAGAGTGATTTACATTTTGCGAGGTACTTGATGCATACCAGAGGCACATTTGGCATAGCATAGCCATCATCAGTGGCGTGTTGCATTAGTAACGCGGCGCCTTATCTCCTTCTGACGGTGAAGGTATTTAGTCTCCAGTCAACTTAATCCATCTTAGTCAGCCAAAGTCTAACACACGTTGTTGAGTACATCCTTAATCCCATACTAATGTGTTTTGGACGCCTTTGAAGAGTTGAGTATGTATCCTACTGTTCTTTCATTTTCTTAAAGTACACATTACCTTTCGAAAAATTAAGGCTGAAAAGTCAACAGCAGTATGGGAATATCTGGTACCTCTACCAACACAATAAACTGGAAGGAAACGGCTGATAGTTACTGGGAATTATGGAATCTACCGAGCTATCTTTTTAGTTACGACTGCAAGCACATCACAGTTAAAATTCTTGCCTAATTTTGACCAATATTTTATAATTACAATCGATAGGCTTGTAAGCGGTTTCAAACGCAGATGGATTATTTTTGTCGATTGATGTTGGGAAGTGTGCTTACAAAAGTAACGAGATAGTGTGAAAACAGATTAAAGCTTTGTTCTTAGGTGCCCTCCCGCTTCTGTAACCTACACCTATGCCGGAACACGACTGCAAATTTACTTTATATTTTGCTGCAGATGAAGCTTTTCCTCTCACAAAACATGAAATGAGACCACACCATCCTAGACAACTAACTAATGAAAGGGTAAGAAAGGAAAAGAAAGTCTTTAAAACGTTCTTTCGTTCTGTTGGTGTCGAAGTTACGAGTGTTGCATACGTCAATAAACCGTAACACGAATAAAATCGATGTGATAGTCTAAGCTATTCATGTGGTTCATAATTTTACACATAATTGTGATGGTGTACATTATGAGTCATCTGTACACGACAGTGTAGAAAATTCTATCGAGAACTCACATCAGAAGTCAGAAAACCAACAGCGATCTATAAAAATGCTATGGAGTTAAGAAGTCGGCTCTGTGGTCCCTTTCCTAGCTCAGGTAGAACATTGTCTTTCAGAACAAAGTATGTACGTAAATACATGCCGAAAGGTTCTGAAATTACACTAGATCCACCAGATCACTAAAACAATTTAGAAACATGTTTCATAGAAAACTATCTTACGTATTACTTCCGCAAATAAATTAAATTATTTTCAGTTACTCATCTGTCTATGATGTCTCGCTTGGAATCGTTTCCCACAGTTTATCTCGAGCCTTTGTGTTGTTGTATTCAACACTGCTGCGATCATTAGTACATGATAATTTCTCCACAAGACCAACATACAGAGTGCGTTCCATAAGTAATGCGACCAGTTTGTTTCTGATGCAACGGTACACCACAGCGTGTTGTAACCGACTAGGCTAAGTGGAGAGGGGTGTTAGCTTCAAAACGCTCTTTGTCTCATTCGGCTGCGAGCTGCCGGAGAGTCAGGACGTGCGTTTCCGTCAACCCCGTTTTGAGTTTATGTAACACGGGACAATGGATCATTCTGTAGAGCAACGATATGCTATGGAATTTTGCGTTAAACTTGGGAAATCCGCCACCGAAACGTTTCCATTACTTCACCATGCCTTTGCGAATGACTGCTTGTCCAAATCACAAGTTTTCCGATGGCACAAATCGTTCATGGAGGGTCGAGAGGAGATCACCGACGAACCTCGCAGTGGACGGCCATCAATCGCACGAGTCGACGAAAATGTGACGTGTGTGCGCGATTGTTTGAACTCTGACAAACAGCTGAGCCTTCAATTGATAACACAAACTCTAAACTTGTCAAAAACAACCGTTTTCCGCATTGTGACCGAAGATTTGAACATGAGAAAGGTGTGTGCCAAAGTCGTCCCAAAAGTGTTGACTGACGAACACAAGCACATGTGAGTGCTTCGGTGCCGAGAAATGTGGGAAATGTGTGACAACGATCATCATTTTTTAAACTTAGTTATCACTGGTCATGAGTCATGGATTTTTGAGTACGACCCTGAGACAAAAAGGCAGAATTGAGAGTGGCACAACCCATCGTCGCCCCATCCCAAGAAGGCACGCATGAGCAAGTCCAGGATCAAAATCATGCTCATTGTCTTCTTTGACGTCAGAGGCATTGTCTACCATGAATTCATACCTACCCAGACTACAGTGAACTCAGCTTTCTACTTGGAAGTGCTCAAAAGACTGAAAAGGAGGGTCTCGCGCTGACGAAGTGACATCAAGGACACGTGGAAAGTTCACCACGACAACGCGCCATGTCACAGCGTCTTCATTGTCAACAACTTCCTGGCCAGGACCAATGCCCCATTGCTTCCCCAGCCTCCCTACAGTCCTCACCTGACTCCCGCTGACTTCTTTTTGTTTCCTCAGTTAAAAGGAGTAATGAAAGGAAAACATTGGGACACGATTGAAAGCATCCAGGCACATGTTACATCAGGGTGCCTTCCAGGCATGAAAACACCTCCTCCAGAAGTGTATCGACGCAAGAAGGCGCTATTTTGAAAATTTTTGATTATTTGTACGAATATATTTAATAAATGATTTTTTATGAATTTGGTCGCGTTACTTATGGAACGCACCTTGTAACGAGTATTGAACTCAGTATCATTTCTCATTCTCCTGATAACAGAATCGAGTGCTCCAGTAGACGCTATTGCATTAGAATGTCCTTTTCCCATCTGAAGGTTGCAAGCTAAATTCATATCTTATGCCACGTCACATGCCAGATCACTTCGCCTCAGTCACTCCGGTAGGTGCCGTGTTGTAAAGACAGATAACGTTTGTCTACAAGACATGCCTGTAGTTGTTCAGTGTCGTGATGATCTATCCATTCGCAAAAGATTACAGATTAGTTCCTCATTAGGATCTCCGGAATGGGTCAGCCAATGGTGAGGTGATCATGAGAAAGAGGTCGACTAATCAACAGTAGGATAACATTCTAAGAGTCGGGGCGAAGAACATACATAGTTGAATATGGTGGAGGAAACTTGACACGTCTACCTGTTCCAGAGAAAAAGAGTTTTGATCTGTCGAACAGACAGACATACAGATCAACAACAGGGTGATCCTGTAAGGGTTCTGTTTTTATCGATAGAGGTACGGAACCCTATAAAGCCGGATGACTCGTACTTTTAGCAGTGTTTTTAAAGTACAAACACCCTAGCGGCCAATGCCATATACAAGATAGCTAATAGTACAATTTTTCTTTATAAAATAATAAAATATACATTGCTAAAGTATTATTATGCACTATAAATGCATGAATTAAATATTAGTGGAGTATCTGAGCGGAGGTTATTAAGTTCACATATGGTTATAAAACTTGTGAAGCCAGAACGCTACAACTAGTAAGGAAAATTCCCAAAGATTGCTTAAAATTTTTCAAAACAAAATGATAGTATACAGACACGATGAGTCGGGGCGGATGGTTATTTGTTGCTGTGAAAGATGAAGTCTTGACAGTTTTAGGTAATCACAACAAGCCAACAGAAGCACTGGTCAGAGGTACAGGGAAACTGACATTTTATTACAAATGTAAAGGCTGTGGAAAACTGGTGTTCATACAAATAATAAGAATTAATGTCATCAGTGAAGACATAGCGCCAGCTCTAAACATGCAGACTGATTGATACACAATAAACGATGAAAAGAGAAACAGTTCAGAGTTAAAATTGGACACGTTGTTGGAGCATGCAACACGACACTTTGATGACCTTACAGTAGCAGGTGTTAAAACAACAAAAATAGAGGACGAAATAGCTTTTCAAGAGCAGCACAGTTTCTAAGAAATGTCTTGGTATCGTTATTCGCTATCGGAAATCTAGGAGTTGTAGTATTGACCGTTATGCTTATATGTTGTGTAGATATTGCAAATGTTGTAGGGATTCATTTAGGTAATTCTTGAGGCAGATGGGTGATAACTGTTGTGGCAAAGTATGTGTGAAATCGACCATAGGACATAAATGCGAATGGCCAGAGATGACACATATTAGTAGTAGAAGGCATGTTTATCCAACCAGACGAAACGGTGTAGAGTGTATAGTGAAGTCTCAAATCTTACATGACCCGCATCCATGTACCGTGGCTTTGAGGAGAGGCCCAGCATTGTTTCAGTGTTGATTGGCTGCAGTGGCTGCATTTCAGAAGCAGTATTATAGCAGTGCTGGGAGGCGGATGTCAAGCAAAGAAATTGCGACCTGCAGTCAAGTGCTTAATTTCCAAGCACTGGACGGCAAGGATTCGTCCATACCACATGAAACAGGAAAAGAATAAGTCACAGACTGACGGTGAACATTGAGATGGGGCTAAGGGTCAGAACCAAAGTCAGCAGACTAAGTAGGCAATCTGTTGACAAGCCTCTACATATGTCCTTTTGTTCTCATGTGGTCTGACCAGCTGTCTCTTCACCTCTCCTGATTCTGCTTATTGTTAGCTCACAGACTGTCCTAAATTTTTATCCTTTCAGTGTTGTCATTGGCGGGCCATATTTGCAACGCCAACAGACGTGTGTGACTCGAGAACTGGCGTTTTTCTCACGTCTTCTCTTTTGAGGCCGTTTCCAACGGTGCACATTGGCCTAATATCTGTCTGTGGTCCCTAGCTGTTCTGAAAGCACCTATACAACAGACACATTTGTTTAATATACATCACTTAGCAGTATGGTTTTCCAATACAAATTGCTCGACCTTACTTGTATACTATTGTTCCACCACAATTACTGCAGCTCTTCCCTTGTCAGCATGCACAGTTAGTGCCTGATTATCCTCCAATTCGGCATTTATACTCCTCAAAGTCTTATATTTTACTTTTTACTTCCTTGCACAAATGTAGTGTATTGTATCCAATTGTCCATTATGATTACCCGGGCTGTTACGCCGTGGTCGGTTGATGAATTCTGTGTCAATTCCCAACGTTTCGTCCCCGTCTGCGGGAGACATCTTCAAGGGGGTCTGTAGCTCGATGGAAGGTCCAACACACCCACTAGCTCTCTACTGATTGCCGCTAAATTCCGTGTCCGCGCACTCCCGCGCCGCGGCGTGACGTCCGTGTTTTGAAAACGTCAGTGCAATTGGCCGCTGTCCGCTGCCGTCGATCGCCGTTGCCATCACCCAGTAGTGGACGGGTGGTACACATCTCCTTTAACACCGGCATCCATATACCGTTTAATTTCACGCCCTCCTCCTTTCGACTGAATTTTTGGGTGTTTAGCCATTTCGTTTGCCTCCCTGTAGAGCCTTTCGTAATATCCGCTTGTGGCCGCTAGTACTTGCGTCTCCTCGAAACGAATATGGTGGTTCCCTGGCCGGAAAGAATTCGACACATTTCATCAGCAGACTGAATGGCATAGTGGTCCAGCAGGAGGTCATATTGGATATTGGTCAGCTTCGATGTGGTATCGCTGTTTACCATGGTTCCACTTAATGATGTATTGGAACAGCTGGATCGAATTTTTCCTGCCGATATTTCAGAACTGTTTAAGTGTTGTTTGACGACCACATACTTCAAGTGGAATGAACAGTTTTATGAACAAACGGATGGCGTGGCTATGGGAAGCACCCTAAGTCCCGTAATTGCAAACTTCTTTATGGAGAAATTCGAAGAACAGGCCTTAGGTACTGCCAGCAAAAAACCAAATGTATGGTTGCGATACGTGGATGACACGTTTGTGCTGTGGAGACATGGCAGGGAGGAACTAAGCCGGTTCCACGAACATCTGAATAGTATAAACTCGAGAATTCAGTTTACAATGGAGGAGGAGGTAGACGGCAAATTACATTTCCTCTATGTTCTTGTTTTTAGAAACGACAATGGTAGTTTGGGCCACTCGGTATACTGCAAACCCACGCACACTGACCGTTATTTGCACCGGGATTCGAACCACCACCCACAACAGAAGCGAGGTGTTATCAAGACGTTAGCGGACAGAGCTAGAAATATTTGTGAACCTGAGTTGCTCGATGCGGAGATGGAACATCTCCACAACGCACTAATGAAGAACGGATATTCGTCCGCCGAAATAAAACGTGCGTTAAGACAGTCACGCAGAAATCATAGTGACGTACAGGCTACTGCAAAATCTACGGTTTTACTGCCGTTTGTTAAAAATGTAACGGAAAGAATAGGGAGGATCTTGACGAAGCGGAATATTACTGTAATTTACAAGCCCACCGGGAAGATACAGGAATACCTTAAGCCTGCCAAGGACGCTCGCAAACCATTGGAAAAAGTTGGAGTGTATAAGATCCCATGCAGCTGTGGAGATGTTTATGTGGGTACCACTAAAAGAACTGTTTCAAAACGTTTGTAAGAGCACAAGGGCAGTTGTAGAAGAGGAGAAACGGAACGATCAGCTGTTGCGGAGCATGCTTTCCGGCCAGGGAACCTCCATATTCGTTTCGAGGAGACGCAAGTACTAGCGGCCACAAGCGGATATTACGAAAGGCTCTACAGGGAGGCAATCGAAATCGCTAAACATCCAAATATTTCAGTCGAAAGGAGGAGGGCGTGAAATTAAACGGTATATGTATGCCGGTGTTAAAGAAGATGTGTATCACCCGTCCACTACAGGGTGATGGCAACGGCGATCGACGGCAGCGGACAGCGGCCAAGTGCACTGACGTTTTCAAAACACGGACGTCACGCCGCGGCGCGGGAGTGTGCGGACACGGAATTTAGCGGCAATCAGTAGCGAGCCAGTGGGTGTGTTGGACCTTCCATCGAGCTACAGACCCCCTTGAAGATGTCTCCCGCAGACGGGGACGAAACGTTGGGAATTGACACAGAATTCATCAACCGACCACGGCATAACAGCCCGGATAATCAAAATGGGCATGACTTTCCGGCCGTGAGAGTCCACATTTTAGTGTGGTGTATTAGTTCACACTTAAAAGCAGTTGCTTATGACAGTATGTCAAGGTACTTTACATTTCTTGTCTGTTATATTGGTTTTTATATTTCGGAATTTGATTTTGACAGACGCTCCCCTGACTTCTTGTGCTGTCATGTAGTTAATCTCTCAACTGAATTGGTTCTTATCGTTGCTTACATGTGTTTCGCACCACTAGGCCTCTATGTTGGTCCTTTTGTTCCATGCATGCGTGCCTGGGCGGCCCTCTGTTGACATGACAGGTGCACTCAGTATGTGTTGTGCCAGTGTCCTGACCACTCCACCTGTGATTTGCTCATCCCACTTGCTGGCAAGGGCTTCTTGTCCATTTCTTTGGATTCGGTTTTTGCCATCATTTTCTTTTTAGGGTTTTGTCTTGCCTCGGTCCCGTTATTTATGGACCATGGGTCCGTTTTTTATATGCCAGCTCCAAGCAGGGAGATAAGGGACGTCTATTATTGACCGCCATGGAGGTGTAATCACATGTTCAGATGTGTAATCCTCTCTTGGTATCTGACACTGCGGCACTTTGATACACTCAAGCTAAGACTAGTTCTCATTGTAAACTTTTCATCTTCTTTAGGTTCACCTGTTTGTCACATGAAGTCACATGCAACTAGTTCTGAATGATTAGTAAATCAGTTTCCGGCAGCTGTTGCTGTTTCACTGGGTGAAACGCTTGTTTGTAACTGCTGTCTCTGCGTCTCCTGAATCTCTGCGTCTCCTGGACTGTCTTATGTCTGTGCTTCAGCCAAGAGTCTGATGGTGTTCGTGATTAATAAATATCCTTCTCGCCATCCGCTAAACGTTTTTGGTAGGTCATTTCTTCTCTAGCAATTCCTAAGTTTCACTGACCTCCTTCTGCTTTTCTATCTATTGTGCATCTCAGTGCCTGCAGGGATCCACGAATTATCCGCACATTTATCACTTTTTAAGGCAGACCAGTTATTCTGCCGCAAGCCAGAAGTTTCGTGCACAGTCCATGTGTTCAGGGTGCTCTTGTGTCTGTGCATCGTCCAACTACCAGCAGGGGTTTATATCAGGGGCATTTTTCTCGTTGTCTGCAGGGGAGGTATCTGAGAGCAAAAGGCATCCACCAGCCTCCACACTGCGATAGTGCAGAACAAATGGTTCAAATGGCTCTGAGCACTATGGGACTCAACTGCTGAGGTCATTGGTCCCCTAGAACTTAGAACTAGTTAAACCTAACTAACCTAAGGACATCACAAACATCCATGCCCGAGGCAGGATTCGAACCTGCGACCGTAGCGGTCTTGCGGCTCCAGACTGCAGCGCCTTTAACCGCACGGCCACTTCGGCCGGCATAGTGCAGAACACCCCATGTCCACATCACTGGCCATTGCCGTTGGTGGTCTAAAACTTTCCCCTCGTCCTTAGCCCCAGTACTGGTCGGTGACGGAAGTGCTTCACAGCAAAGATATTTCAAGTGTAACATCATCTCCATTATTTATGAGCACAGTAAGGTAAGTCTCCATTTAACGATGCTTGCTCCAAGCAGAACTGAAAGATAAAGCAAGGCACTCCAAAACTCTATAACTAAATAAGAGACTGTTATCGTCAGCCATGGTAGGAGAAGCTCACAAGAAGATTGTAAAGGTGTGCGTTCCTTTTCAGGTTTAATACTGCAGGAGGGCTGAAGCAAGACAATTATTGTATATACTGGGCGAGTACACGCTTTGAGGGATAATAGTAGGCTTATTGGAGATTCTGAACAAAAAACTTCAAATGAATATAACTGTGCCCTTTTCTTAATTGTATCCGACAAACAGCTGTTTGAAATCAATGGTGTCAGCTGTATGTTCTCCTTCACATGCGAATACAACCAAATCGACATTAGGTTATGTAGTTTTTCTCAAATCACACTATTTTCCTACATACACATTGACTTCATGGGCAGACTGCTTCCAGCAGTAGGGTTCCAATATGTCTTCATAGCAATTGGCTTGTACACCACTTGAGCTGATGCTAGTGCAATTACAGACACTTTGGCGGAAACAACAGCCAAGACATTCCTCACTAAATGGTACATCTCACTTGCATTTTATTTGTTTGTGCTTAAGTAATGGACCGTGTGAACGAGTCAGATCAGCAATACAACTGCTGTCTACAAGAGCTGCAAATGCAGTGCAGTTGATGGTGGACTTTTTGAACATCTTTTGTGAGGAAATGTACACAACTAAACAAAACATTAGGTCACAGTATTCCATTTATTGTCACTTGCATTTGTCCTGGTCCTCATTGTTATCATTAGTTTCCTTGGAAACTGTTGACAATAGGACATTTATTCATATGATGTATTTTATTTGAGAATCACTAATACAGCTAATAACTAATGCAACACTTTTTTCTGAATGCAGGTTGGTTTTATTCAGGATTCCAGTACACCATATTATTTACCACTCTTTTGCTTCAGGTGTCAACATAATCTCCGTTCAATGTGATGGCCTTACGCCACCTTACTGGGAAAGCCTGCATGCCCGCATGGTATCGCTCCAATGGTCCACGTCAGAGCCAACGTCTTGCTGCATCAAAGAACATCACATCGATCAGCCTCGTAGAGTGCAAGCAATTCCGTATAGATGGTCCTTGGCTGATCTTCATGGTCTTCTGTCAGATGGGGAGGAACCCAGGAGGCACACTCCTATAAGTGCCCCAATAGGTGGACCAGTAAGTCAGCACTACCAACAGACATGTCCAGTTGAGCAGCGAGGTGTTTGAGTGCCATCCATTGATCTTTAAGAATGAGAGTGTCTGCACATTCTGACATTATGCCGGGATGGTACTTTCAAAGGGCACAGTCTGTTTCCTTCCCCATCCTTGGCTCAATTTGAGCTTGTGCTTCGTCACTAATAACCTCAATGTCGGAAGGGCGTTAACCCCAATCTTCTTTCTTCCTTCCTTACGTTCCAACATTGCAAGAGTCACAGCTGTGTGTGGCCGGCCAGTACGCACGAGACTGGTCAGGCACATGCGACCTTGTTGCGATGATGAAAGACGCCTCACACAGACTGAACGTGCTTTTGTTCACTGCTGGGTCTCCGCAGACATTCTACAAGCGACTATGAATATCTGCGACTCTTCGATTGTCTGACAAAAGAACCTCAATGACAGCACCTCCTTTACAGAAGGTATTTTGAAGGCTACATCTAGTGCTGCCACCTATCAGAGCTTTATAGGATCTGAAGTGGGAAAATTCTACGACGTCCTACATCAAATTTCGCATTGTTTCAACCTGAAGTGGCAGGAAAAAATGCGTTGCCTTACTTATTAAACGCCCCTCATATCTGCAGTCCTGGCACACATCGAAATCCCCACGCCACGGTCTCCTGCAGTTGAAGGAGAACAACACTGCAGCGACGAATGCCAAGTTGGTGGAAGTGAATGACAACACTGCACCATTACATGTAACTGTGGTTAATTAACGCAGACACTTCCACTGTGGCAAAACCACTCTAAAGAGTGAAGAACTTCGTATCTGTTTATAAATGAGGTTAAAAGTTAAAATAATATACAAATTTAAGTTTTCGCTTGGGCTCATGTATGATGTAATGTAATAATTAATAAGCTTACATTGTTTCGACAAATTTCATCTATGCATGCAGCTGCTGTTTACACATTTTGAAATCAACCATGGGCAAGTTGTGATAACTCTCACATACTGACACATGTAAAAAGGACCTGTCAAATACAAAGACTGCTGCCTGCTACACACTACGACAATAATAAGCTTCCATTGTTGTAATAAATTTCAACTTCTTGTATCCAGCTATTTTAAAAGTCAGCCAGTCCAGTGGTGCAGCGAGGGAAGACAAAGGGGTCTATCATGCCCCAGGCACCACTTGCAGGAGTAAAATATATTATTAGTAAATTCTGTATTTTATATAATCATATGTATTTCTGGCAGGGGGGTCGCCAATAAAGTGTAGTGTCATACCCTGGGTGCCGAAGAGGGGAGCAGCACCAATCAAGTTTTGTGTCGTACCACAGTCTCCAAGAAGAGGGGGGAGGGGGGCAATGAAGTGCTGTGTTCCGGACGCCACTTACGCTCACTATCCACTGAGCCAGTCAACTACTTACTATGGACGAGTAATGTTGTTATGCAATCTGCATGTGGCTTTCGTCAATTCAAAAAGAAGTGTTCATGACGAAATGCAGTGTCAAAACAACAGACTTTATTTGTTTTCTTTTGTAATAAAAGACAGCGTATTGCGCAAGACATAGCGTGAGTCCATTGAAAGCATGTGACAGTAAACTGCTTTCTGAGTCTTCAGTTACTCTTCCTCAATCTTCGAATGTAAAATGTACTATTTCTGAAATTTTGACCCATCTTTAAGTCGTCATCCTAAACAACGTATTGAGGCCTATATTAAGTCCCAGCAAAAATGGGGTTAGGTACAGGAGTTGTATTATGCCTGCAATCAGGGTGGGACATTTTGCAAACTGTGTGAAATACATTTAAAAATGATATGGAAGTTCTTGAAGAAACAGAGGGAGTGTTCATTTCTGTATCTTTTACTAAATTTAAAAAAAGCTACTGAAAAAATTGAAAATAGTAGAAAAGCACATCAAGTCAGTCCCAGTTCCCGATGTCGTGATTTTAACACTGGCACATGGACGAGTTGTCAGCTACACAGGTCCATTGTTGGGAATGTTCTGTGCATTTTGTGTTCAGGTACACTTGTACTCTGCCCAGCATTAAAGTCTGATGTTGGTTCCACCACATTTTGTCGCCTGTCCTGTTTTACTAATCTGCCCAGCTTACGATGTCCGACATCTGTAATGAGGTGTGGTCACCTAACCCCATGACGTCTGGATGAGGTTTCACCTTGGTTTCGCCACGTGCTGAAGACACTCACTACACACTCCTAAAACACCCGACAAGTCATGCAGTTTCCGAAATGCTCGTGCCGATCCTCCGGGTCATCACGCACCTCCTCCATTCTACTCACGGACAGTGTGCTCACTGATACTACATGCATTGTACGTGTGTCTGACTAGCAGTCATTCCTCTCCAGGTCGCGCTGTTATCACATGGAGCGGCATATATCGACAGTCAGGTCATAATGTTCTGGCTGATCGGTGTATGTTAGCAAATATACTGCTTTAGAATTATTGCATTGGTGAAGTTTTAGATAATTATGGTGAAACAATTCTTCATGATAAATAAATCAAACAATGGAAACTCCAGGTAGGGGTATCAAAAATGTAGGAAAAGATAGATTACTACTTACTGTAAAGAAGACATGTCAAGTTGCAGACAGGCATGATTAAAAGACACCCAGTACCGCCCTGGACTGGAACAACTGAACCACATCCTTTGCCAGGGCTTTGTTTACCTATCATTGTGTCCTGAAATGAGGGAATCCTACCTGAGATACTTCCCACCCCTCCTAAAGTGGTGTTCCATCGCCAACCTAACCCCCACAACATACTAGTCCATCCGTATCCCATCCAAATCCCAACCCCTAGCCACAAGGATCATATCCCTGTGGAGGACTCAGGTGTAAAACCTACCCAATCCGCCCACCCAGCACCTCCTATTCCAATTCTGTCACAGTTCTTTCAGCCACAGCCTTCAGTAAAGACACACACACACGCACACACACACACACACACACACACACAAGCAAGTACACCTTACTCCAGCGTCCTGGGCCGGATTGCAACTTATGTGGGATGCAAGCAGCAATCTGGAGGGGATGGGGAACGGGAAGGAGAAGGGGAAAGGACAGTAGTGTATGGGTGGGAAGAGAGAAGAACGCTGTCTTGTGGAGCGTGTAGACTGCCAACAGGTGCAGCATCAGGAGGTTATGGGGCAGAAGGTGTGTAAAAAAGGAACAAAAAATGAGAGGAGCAGGGAAAGACAGGCAGATGCATCAGTCGAGGGCTGCAAATAAAAAGGGTGGGCCACGAGAATGGGGAGAAGATGATAGTATAGAACAGGTGGAAATTGTTGGGTGGGGATATGGGGACATTATGTTACAATAGGTTGAGGCAGGGGTAATTATGGGAGCAGACAATGTGTTGTAAGGGTAACTCCCATCTGCTCTCTTCAGAAACGCTGGTGATGGAGGGAAGGATCCAGATGGCTCTGGTAGTGAAGCAGCCATTGAAATCAAGTGTGTTATGTACATGTGCATGTTGTGCCACATGTGGTCTACTTTGCTCTTGGCGACAGTTTGGCAGTGGCCATTCATCCTAGTGGACAGCTGGTTGGCAGTTACGCCAATATAAAACACTGTGCAGGAGAGCTGGTAGATGACATGGCTGTTTTCACACATAGCCTGGCCCCTGATGGGTTAGGATAAACCTGTGACAGAACTGGATTAGGAGGTGCTGGGTGGGCGGATTGGGCAGGTTTTACACCTGAGTCCTCCACAGGGATATGATCCTTGTGGCTAGGGGTTGGGATTTGGGTGGGATATGGATGGACTAGTATGTTGTGGGGAGCCAGCCGCGGTGGCCGAGCGGTTCTAGGCGCTTCAGTCCGGAACCGCGCAACTGCTATGGTCGCAGGTTCGAATCCTGCCTCAGGCATGGATGTGTGTGATATCCTTAGGTTAGTTAGGTTTAAGTAGTTCTAAGTTCTAGGGGACTGATGACCTCAGATGTTAAGTCCCATAGTGCTCAGAGCCATGTTGTGGGGGTTGGGTTGGCGATGGAACACCACTTTAGGAGGGGTGGGAAGTATCTCAGGTAGGATGCTCCTCATTTCAGGACACAATGACAGGTAAACAAAGCCCTGGCAAAGGATTTGGTTTAGTTGTTCCAGTCCAGGGCGGTACTGGGTGATGAAGGGGACACTACTTTGTGGCTGGTTATTGGGGGTGGTGGGAAGATTAGGGTTGTGAGGGGAAATGGCATGGGATATCTGTTTGCAGACTGGGTCTGGGGGATAGTGCCTGTTTGTGAAGGCCTCGGTGAAACCCTCAGCATACAGAGCTGGGGGTTTTTGCCACTGCAGATATGCTGTCCCCAGGCAGCCAGCCTAAATGGGAGGGATATTTTAGTGTGAAGCTGTCAAAATGCGGGTACTGTTGAAAGGTGGCTACACTGTGCCACTGCGCCAGAGAGTGCGCCAAAGAGTACTATTAAGCCGCCTCCACAGTGCGTGTTAAGAGATCGTAGAAGTCAGTGCTTGTTGAGAGTTCATGGCAGTCAGTGCTAGTAGAGAGCTCGTAGAGGGCAGTATGTGTTAAGAGTTCGTACCGAGATGTGCTAGTGGGCACTGCTTGTCGTGAAGTCGGAGTGAGATGTGGTAGTAAAGAGTGTTGTTCCATGTTTTATGCAGTTATTTGATGGGAGAGATAGCAAATGTTATTGTAATGAGTGCATTTCGTCAATATATATGAAGGTAAAAAGTACAATGTTCTTTTATTAATTGTGTATCTGAAATAATGCGTCACTACAGGTTCAGTCAACAAAGCATCTGGCTTGTGTTCTTGTATTAGAGTGAATTCTGGTTTTCTTGCATAATTATAGTTTTCTAATTTTCTTTTGTCACGTCAGTATAAATGTTAATAAAAAATTCTTGTGTTATTGAAGAAGAACCGTGCCAGATGCGTACGTTGAGTCACACTCCCACATACAGAACAGTTACTTTTCTGCTTATTGGTTTCGTAGATTTTATAGTTGCTGGGTACTTAATTAATTAACTGTATTTACGAAAATTTTCTTACATTGTTTGTTGCAGTCAGATTGCGTAATAGTACTAGTCAGGGCCAACCGTTTACGAAACAGCGTAAACGGACATTACAGCTACTAAATACAAAAAAAAAACATTTTCAATTAATAATTAATTAAGCCCCCATGCACGTGGCGACCGCTGCTTCGGATCGTCCCTTGGAATTTTTCTGACTGTAAAAATAGTAGACTGTAGTATTGTTGTAGTAATTTGTAGTTTATTAATTGTAGTCTATTTTGCATGTGTAGATTTGGTAATTGGCATTCTTCTAATCGTATTTTTCAAAATTTAATTTTTATTGCCTTGTATACGCGTTTGACAATTTTGTGCAATTATTTCAATTGTTCGTTAATCGTGTTTGAGGGAAACATCTCGTGTGAATAGTATTGTTGGAGATAAGGAGGCATTGTGTGTAATTTTCGTACAGTGACGAATCTTTCGTATATTTTGTAAATGATTACGCGGTCAATGAAAAAGGCAAAAATGATGGATAGTGAGAATGACGAAATTGTTGACATGGCGAACTCGCCAACAGAGGAAAACAGTATGGTGGATAATGAGGTGGAAAACAGTGTAATAAGTCGGGAAAATAGTCCGGAACCATTTCAAAATTTTTCTCAATCGGAAAATTCACAGAATCTGAGATTAACGACAGAAGATTCTGAAATAGTATCGAACACAGATAGCCTTACAGCTGTGACGAAGGAAGTTAGTTTTGCGGGAGATGTTAGGGGCGAAAAGAATTCTGAACAATTTAATATGGAGCAGTTGATGAGTGCAATATTAAATCTGGGATCACAAATGGGAACAATGGTAACACGAATGGAAACAATGGAAACACGGATGGGAACAATGGGAACAAAGTTAGACTCAGTGGGATCAAGAATAGGGACAATGGAAACACGAATGGAAACTTTAGGATCTGAATTTAAAACAGAGATGGGAACTTTGGAAACACGGATAGATTCACGAATAGGGACATGTTTCAAAAATATGAAAGATGAATTAAAGAAAGAAATCAGGGAAGAAGTACAACCGATTCTGAATTCTCACAATAATAGATTAATTGCAGTAGAAATCAGACAAAGGGAACAGGATAGAGAACAGGAAGAAAGAGATCGCGTGATAGTACAGAATTTTTCAGAGTTAAATTTACAACGTGCAAAGGATAAGGAAGAAATATTTGAGAGAATCGAAGGATCCGTACCAAATGACAGATTAAATAACCTAACACAACAATATGAACAGCTAGCTACCAAATGTGTCAATACTGAAACCCGAGTCGCGACACTTACGGAAGATGTAAACAAACAGAAAGAAAAAATAGGTGACTTATCGGAAAGAGTTGAGGAAATTTCAGATAAATTGACAAATATTAGTTTACATGGGGACAGAGATTCGGATGATACAGCCCCATTACCATTTGCAGAAACCGAAGAGTATCAGAACATAAATAAGCATGTTGAGAATCAGGGAAAATTTAATGAACGCGTGAAAAGGGAATTTGAGGCATTACGGAAGCAAGTCAAGCAGATCGAAGGCGAAATTGTAGGAAAAGATAGCAGAAGAAATTTAGAATCACAGGTAGCAGAGGGGTTTGAAGAAAATAATTTGTTTCATTTACGGGATGCAACAAGAGAGCGTCAGGCGCGCGAACTTTACAATAATCGACATTCGGACCGGGACAGACGCGGTAGGTCTTTGTCGCCACGAGGCGAAAACTTTGATTATAAACACTTTTTGACTGTCTGGAAATTTAAGATCTTCCGCAATTCTAAGAATGACATACATCCATGTGCATGGCTAGATCAATTTATGTGCGCACTTCCACCAAATTGGCCACTAAGTCACAAACTAGAATTCATGTGTGGATATTTAGAAAACGAACCGGCGACGCGGATGCGCGCACTCATTAGAGATTGCAATAATTTAAATGATTTTTATCATGCATTTCTATCGGCATATTGGTCCGAAAACACACAAGACAGAGTCAAACATAGTCTGATTATGCAGCGTAATTTTAAACAGTCTGAGTTCTGCACGCCGGCAGAGTACTTTGAAGACATGATTCGAAAGAATCAGTTCCTGTCCAACCCTTATAGCCCGACTGAATTAATTCGCATTTGTTTAACTAAGTTGCCACAATCCATAAGACAAATTGCTTTAGCTGGAAGATGTAAGGACGACATCGAGACTTTTAAGACTTTGTTGCAAGAACTTGAGTATGACAACGACGACGGGACTTCTTGTAACTTTTTCAGTAACAGTGTTTATAATAGACTTTCAGAGAAAAGAGATAGTGATCGGAACGGGCGTTATATGGGTAATTTTGAGAATGACAGACGTAACAGACACGACAATAGATACCAGCCCTATGACAATAACAGACGTTCTAACAGAAATTACACAGACAACTATAACAACGGTAATTCGTATCGGAATGATCAATCATACGGAAACAGTAATCGGTATTATCAAGACAGAAATTATTCAAACAGTAATAGAAATTCTTACTACAGAAACAATCAGGGTAGTAGATACAACAATAATTTCAGAAATGACAGTCGAAATTACACAAGAAGTAGTTATGCAGACAGACAGGAAAACAGAAATTTTAATAACAGACACAACCAAGAATTTGTATCTAACAGACAGGAGGGACCTAATTGTCCACGTGACAGAATTTCAGAGAGACAAGTGCAAATCGTAGAAATGGATCCGCGAAATGACGCGAATACTCAAAGACGTGACGCAAACAATCGACAATGACTTGCAGCTTCGGCTTCTGGCAGCAATATAGACGGTTCAGAAAGTAATGACACTACGACTTTACACTACGTACGCCTGGAAGACATGAGAGACATTTTGTTAGATGAAAAGGAAAATAATGTAGACGAATTTTTACATCCTGTTATTGAAGTATGTGTGGATAAGAATAAGTTCACTGCAGTTTTAGATTCTGGGAGCCCATTGAATGTCAATAGTGAATCAGTTTTTCGTATATGTGAAAGAACTATTGCCTGTCCTGTGTTACCTATTTCTAAAACTACAATTCGAGGTGCTATTTCTGGAAAAAGTGTGGAAGTCAAACAACAGACCAACTTAAATTTCATTTGTCAAGGATACGAATTTTCTGCTAATTTTATTATTGTTCCATTACTCAGTACACAAATTATATTAGGTATGGAGTTTCTTAACGCACATAAGGCAATTTTGAACTTTAAAGAAGGAAGTGTAAATTTGACTGTTGCTGGAATGCCGAAATGTTTAAAATTTTTCGAGTGTTTAACAAGATCTGAGTCAGATACAAAATGTTTAAGGTTTCTTACTTCTGATGTTTTCGTTGAGCATTATGACGACAATGTGTTTATTCATGATAATGACAATAGATACAGAGACGCGATGGATGATATAATTAATAGCGAAGAATTAATTAATGAAAAGGTTAAGAAAGCTGAAGTGCCAGATGACGTTGCAAGAGAAGAGCTGCACTACATTTTGACTTCACATGCTACAGTGTTTAGTCGTCACACAGGAACTATACAAGGCTTACAATATTTATTTAAAGTAAAAGAACACACACCATTTCGCGGGAAAACGTACGCTATTCCTTTGGCTTACAGAGACAAGGTTAAGAATGAACTTCAGTACATGTTAGATCAGGGCATTATTGAGCCTGCAGTCAGTCCTTATACTAGCCCATTACACGTTGTTCTTAAAAAGGATGGATCAATTCGTCTGGTTCTGGATTCCAGACAGATAAATAATATCATCATTCCTGAAACTGACCGCCCACAAAATTTAGATGAACTTCTTCAACATTTTCATGGAATTAAAGTTTTATCCACGATTGATATGCGCGCAAGTTTTTGGCAAATAGAACTCCACCCTGACTGTAGAAAATATACTGCCTTTTTAGCCTTTGGTAAATGTTACCAATTTCGGAAATTACCGTTTGGACTTACTGTATCTTCAGCAGCATTCATTCGTAGTTTAAATGAAATTTTACCTGTTTATCTTCGTGACAACATTACTTCTTATGTTGACGACATTCTTATTGCTAAACGTTCTTGGAGTGAGCACAACAAAATTTTGGACTCATTATTACGTATCTTTGCAAAAGTTGGCATGACAGTGAACTTGGAAAAATCTGAATTTGGTCGTTCTCAGGTGAAATTTCTCGGTCACATTATTTCTACAGAAGGTATTCTTCCTGATCCAGAAAAATTAGATGCTATTCGTAATTATGCTGTTCCTACCACAAAACGTGATGTTCGTAGTTTTCTTGGTGTCTGTAATTTTCTGCGACGCTTTGTTAAATTGGACGATTTGGCCACACCTCGTTTATGTGAACTATCTGGAAAGAAATCTAATTGGTGTTGGGATGAGGAAGCTCAGTCAGAATTTGAACAGCTTCGTGATGCTTTAGTTGCTGCTCCACTTCTTTCACATCCGGATTTATCTAAAGAATTTTGTTTGGCGACGGACTCATCATACAAGGGCCTAGGGGCACACTAATTTCAAGAGATAGAAGAAAACGGCGTTGTAGTACAGAAAACTATTGCATTTGGAAGTCGTGTTCTCTCTAAATCCGAAAAGAATTATTCGATTACGGAACTTGAAGCTTTGGCTGTTGTTTGGGCTTTTACAAAATTTCGCACATTTTTGTTTGGCAGACATACTAAGGTTTACACCGATCATCGAGCTCTGGAATTTCTTATGTCAACAAAATTAACTCATGGCAGATTGTCACGATGGGCGTTGTACCTACAGGAATTTGACTTTAGTATTGTTTACATACAGGGTTCTTCTAATATTGTTGCCGATGCTTTATCACGTGCACCTATGGGTTTGAAACAAAGTGCTGAAGAGGACGGCAAGGAAAACAATTATTGTTTGATGTATATTCAAGGTGTTGCGTTTGAGAACTTTATTTCGTCTTCGCTCCAGGACATCGCTAAGGAGCAAAATAAGGATCCAATCTGGAAGGACATTAAGGAGAAGTGGAGGAGAAAGGAAAGCGTGGCGATTAGACAGCATTATTTAGTTCGCAATGACATTCTTTTTAAACGGAAATCGGTCGACAACTCTGTTTGGTTAGTTTGTATTCCTGATGAGTGGGTCAATAAATTGATTTGGTATACGCATCTCAGTTATGCACACTTTGGTCCCAGAAAATGCTTTCATAAATTACGAGAAAATTGTTACTTCAGTAATATGGAAAAACGTATTCGATCTGTTCTTGCCAAATGCAAATTATGTCAAATGGCTAAGCCTCCAACGATTTCTCACAGAGCACCGTTGTTTCCCATCATTCCAGCGAAATTAAAGGAGATGGCTGCAGTCGATTTGTTTGGTCCAGTGGTTCGTTCTACTAATGGTTTTGCGTACATTTTCGTAGCAGTGGAACTGACATCAAAATATGTGTGTTTTACACCTTTACGCAAAGCAACAGCTCGTTCAGTATCTAATGCTTTCATTAAACATTTTCTTAAAGAAGTTGGTCATGTTGATAAGGTTATATCAGATAATGGATCACAGTTTCGTTCTAAAATTTGGCTTCGTACTCTACAGCGTCGTAAAATTAAACCAATCTTCATTTCACTTTTTCACCCTCAATCTAACGCTTCAGAGAGATGGATGAAGGAAATCAATAAATTGTGCCGTCTTTATTGTCATCAGAATCACAGAACTTGGGATCAGTATCTTCATATTTTTCAAAACATTCTGAATGAACTTCCTAATGACTCAACTTCTTTACCGCCTCTATTGATATTAAAAAATAAAGCACCGACAAATCGCATATCTGAAATCGTTCCTTTTCCGCCTTCACGGAAACTGCGGCATTCTGAAGTTGTCAACCTGGCTCTACGAAATATTGCATCTGCGGCTGCTAGAAGAGAGAAATCAGCCAAACGTCCTGGTCGTTCAAAAATCTTGTCAGTTGGTCAGAAGGTATTAATTAAGTCCCACCGTTTGTCTCACAAAGGAAAAGGCTTATGTCGCAAATTTTTTCTGCTTTATAACGGTCCATATAGAATTCGCAAAATTATACATGATAACACTGTCGAAGTAGAAACTCTTAAATCTCGACGCTCTAAAGGAATACATCATATATCAAACGTAAAAATTTTTGTGGAATGACATACTTGTGAAAAACTAACAGCTAGATGTAAACATGCGGAGAGTACAAGGATACCGCGCTGTGTTTTGGCGGCGGCACATACTCAAAGCAACAGTCAAGTCTGCGCGCAGCACAAGGCAGTCGTTGACCGCGAACAATTGCTTCCTACGTCACGCGCCTACAGCTGATCGAGCGCTCAGTGCGAATGCACTGACAGCCGTAAACAAACACACAGTCTAATTTCTCCGACTAAATTCAGTATAAAGCTATAGTGACTTGATGAATTCTGTTATTAACATTCAGTATTTTTCAGGATACGGTTCTATAAAGTATTTAAGACCTTCAGGTAAATTCTGTGCGTGTCCGACGTTAAGACGACTTGCTATCGAGAAATTTTCAGGAAGAATATAATTTCCAAGAAGAAACTAATTAACTAAAAAAGGTAACTATTAATTGAGTTTATTTTTCAGGAAACAAATTTCCACTTAGGTACGTACTTTAGACGTAATTTGCTGCTCGCGATTACGTGATTCATACTTTGTGCTAATTTCATGTTCTATGAATTTACTTGTGAAGCGACGTGCTTGTGTACATTTACTGATTTTGACAATTATTGATTAATGAACAGGGTTGTTATTTGTACATATTATGCATCGCTTGGCTGCTATGCTTTTTCACTGATGTCATATTTTTCTATTATGTTCCTGCTGTGCTTATTTATATAAATTATAATTGTAACCTGATTTATTGTGCTGATGTGTTTAGGTATGTAAGTTATACTTTGTGATTTATCTGCTTGTGCCTTCATGTTTACTTATTAGGATGACACATGAACATTTATTTGCTTAGGCTGATATGATGCTAATGACTTGTTTATTACGTATGTAAGTTATACTTTGTGATTTATCTGCTTGCGCCTCCATGTTTACTTGCTAAGATGACATATGAACATTTATTTGCTTATGCTGATATGATGCTAATGACCTGTTTATTACGTAAGATATATGTTTACTGCTATGCGTATGGATTACATATTTACACATTTCTGTTTGTTGCCATAACTGCTCTTTAATTTGGTATATAGAAATGCTGATATAAGGTGTACAAACATAGAGTTTAGGTCACACTATGGTATTAATTATAGATTATTCGCTTGGCAGAGCCTCGTTGTAGGAATTGTGCTGCATCCACTTGTTGACATTCTGTTCTCTACTGGTATATTTACTCGCTATTGCATGTTTTGCTTACGCTCAGTGCCATATTTTTAAGATAAAAAAATTAACTGCTATAATTCGACGAACGACATTAGTACAAGAAAGTCATAGAAGTCACATGAGCTGAGGTTTTATGGAAGCTGTATAAATTTATGCTAATAGGAAGGAAGCTAATGACATGACATACCAATACTAGGTTTAGACCATTAACGGTTATTACACTGCATTTTTCGTGAGCAATTGAAATAGGAAGTGACACTTGACACAAAAATTACTCCACATGTTTGCTTCTGCTATGATTCTTGAAGTGGTGTACACACTGTGAAATATTATGATCATTCACACTCCGTAATCGTACTTAATTACTGAGAGTTATTCGAACTAAGTCTGTTAGAGGTCAGGTATGCATTTCTTTTATTTAATGATGGACAAGGAACCAAAATGTATCTTATAATTTATAATGAGTAGAAAATTTGGGTCAGATGGATTACACAGAGGTTGTGTGTGGACACTGTGTCTTCGGATTGTATGGGAAGATGAGGTTTGCATTAGGATTTTATCTGTACTTGTTTGAGGAGACTGACTAGAGGAAAGAGTTGTGTTGGAAGTGAGATGATATTGGCAATAAGGTTCACATTTATCGACGTATTATTGAGGTATTGAGAGTATATGAAGTTGATGATCATTGGAGTTTTTGTGGACAAGAGGTAAGGTAAATGATATTGATGATAAGAGTTATATGTATCGACGTATTGAAGAAGTATTAGTGACGTATTGAGATTATGTGATGCTGTTGATTATTGGAGTTTTGGTGTATAAGAGGTAAAGTAAGTGAGGAGCATATTTTTTTGTTGGTCTTATGGAACAAGGAGGATGAAGATAGCAGACTAGAACACTAAAATAGAAGGAAGATAGTCTATACACACACTTTGTTAAATAACTAAGCAGTATATACTTTTTTTTGGAAAAAGGAAGTAATTGCATATCTTGGCTCACTGACAGTTGTTCAACAACAGTACATTTTGATCTGGCTTGGCAAACATTGGTCTTGACATGATGACTATGACGTTGACTAACTATTATTGACTGTTATACATTGCTGCCACTACTACTTGATACACATGATGAACATCAGATTTTGACAGAATTACATTTACACAGTTAACACTATTCAATTACACAGTAGTACTTAATGTGGATGAAAGATGAGTGAGTGTGTTTTGTGTGTTTTCCTTTACTAATCCTACCCACCTATCTCCTAAATATTATTTTATTTGTTGGTAGTGGCTTGCACTGACACCCATAAATATTATAGGTTTACTGGTATTTGTGTATTGTAATAGTTAATAGGACAATTATCTGACATCATTTGTGTGTTTGTTATGATTTATATGTTACTGTAAAAGCATTTGTATGTGCATTCAAACTATTGTTCATGCCTGAACTGTCTGATTAGTGAAGATAAATATTCTGAACTGTTACCTGCACTTTTTCAACATGATGTGTGACATTTAGTCATGTTTAATTTCTGCTGAAGAACTGTGTGAGCAGTGATTCTAAAAAATTATGGACTGTTATTTGTACCTTTTCTACATGATTGGTGCCACTAGGACATGTTTAATTTCTGCTCATAAACTCTGATAAACAGTGTGATCAGTGCTAGTGAATTTTTTGGAACTGCTTCTGCTGAGAAATGTGACTTTTTGCTGTCTGCACCTACTCAATATTGCTGGGTGCCACTGATGGACTGCTTCTACTGAAAAGATGTCCCCTGTTGCTGTGTGCACCTGATCAACATTGCTGATGCCACTAATGGACTGCTTCTACTGACATGGTGTCACTTGTTGGTGTCTGCACCTGCTCAACATTGCTGGGTGCAACTGATGGACTACTCCTACTGAAATGATATCACTTGTTGCTGTCTGCACCTGCTCAACATTGCTGGGTGCAACTGATGGACTGATTCTACTGAAATGGTGTCACTTGTTGGTGTCTGCACCCACTCAACGTTGCTGGGCGCAACTGATGGACTGTTTTTACTGATATGGTATCACTTGTTGGTGTCTGCACCTGCTCTCAACATTGCTGGGTGCAACTGGTGAACTGCTTTTACTGAAATGATGTCACTTGTTGGTGTCTGCACCTACTTAACATTGCTGGGTGCATCTGATGGATTGCTTCTACTGAACTAATGTGACTTGTTGCTGGGTGTACCTGCTAAACTTTACTGGGTGCAACTGATGGACTGCTTTTACTGAAAAGATGTTACCTGTTGGTGTTCTTTTTTGTATAAACTAATCATTGAAAGCATTTTATGTGAACATTTGTATAAACTGATTTTTTGTATATTGTGTAAACTATTATGTAAAGTCACATGTATGAAAAGAAGTTGTATTGCTTACTGTATTTCATATGTTAGGTTAGTAAAAGGTCGGTGCAAAGCCAAAATTTTTAACTAATTATGTGATGTTTAGGTAATAATATTATCTTTTATTTTTGTCTGTATTTTTCTGGACGAATTTGGTGGTATTTTCACCACCAATGCTGGCAAAAATACCATCAAATTCTGGCCTGTGGAGGAGGGGCATATGAAAGGTGGCTACACTGTGCCACTGCGCCAGAGAGTGCGCCAAAGAGTACTATTAAGCCGCCTCCACAGTGCGTGTTAAGAGATCGTAGAAGTCAGTGCTTGTTGAGAGTTCATGGCAGTCAGTGCTAGTAGAGAGCTCGTAGAGGGCAGTATGTGTTAAGAGTTCGTACCGAGATGTGCTAGTGGGCACTGCTTGTCGTGAAGTCGGAGTGAGATGTGGTAGTAAAGAGTGTTGTTCCATGTTTTATGCAGTTATTTGATGGGAGAGATAGCAAATGTTATTGTAATGAGTGCATTTCGTCAATATATATGAAGGTAAAAAGTACAATGTTCTTTTATTAATTGTGTATCTGAAATAATGCGTCACTACAGGTTCAGTCAACAAAGCATCTGGCTTGTGTTCTTGTATTAGAGTGAATTCTGGTTTTCTTGATTAATTATAGTTTTCTAATTTTCTTTTGTCACGTCAGTATAAATGTTAATAAAAAATTCTTGTGTTATTGAAGAAGAACCGTGCCAGATGCGTACGTTGAGTCACACTCCCACATACAGAACAGTTACTTTTCTGCTTATTGGTTTCGTAGATTTTATAGTTGCTGGGGACTTAATTAATTAACTGTATTTACGAAAATTTTCTTACATTGTTTGTTGCAGTCAGATTGCGTAATAGTACTAGTCAGGGCCAACCGTTTACGAAACAGCGTAAACGGACATTACAGCTACTAAATACAAAAAAAAAACATTTTCAATTAATAATTAATTAAGCCCCCATGCACTGTTGGTGGTTGGTTGGTTGGTTTAATGTGGACAAAGGTGCGGATGGAGCCATCAGAGAGGAGGTCAGCGTCTAGGAAGGTGGCACACTGGGTTGAGGAGGACTACATGAAACAGATGAGGGAGAAGGTGTTGAGGTAGGAACGGAACGAAGATAAAGTGTCTTGGCCCTAGGTCCAAATCATAAATATATCATCAGTGAACCTGAACAAGACTGGGAGTTTGGTGTTCTCAGAGGCTAGGAAGGCCTCCTCTAGATGGCATGAGTTTCTTAGAAGTAGATACCTTAGGGGTTGCGAAGCAACTCAAATCGCTTGATACGGGCAGGTCTTCAGGTCCAGATTGTATACCGATTAGGCTCCTTTCAGATTACGCTGATACAATAGCTCCCTACTTAGCAATCATATACAACCGCTCGCTCACCGATAGATCTGTACCTACAGATTGGAAAATTGCGCAGGTCGCACCAGTGTTTAAGAAGGGTAGTAGGAGTAATCCATCGAACTACAGACCAATATCATTGACGTCGGTTTGCAGTAGGTTTTTGGAGCATATACTGTATTCAAACATTATGAATCACCTCGAAGGGAACGATCTGTTGATACGTAATCAGCATGGTTTCAAAAAACATCATTCTTGTGCTAGCTCTTTATTCGCACGAAGTAATGGCCGCTATCGACAGGGGATCTCAAGTTGATTCCGTATATCTAGATTTCCGGAAAGCTTTTGACACCGTTCCTCACAAGCGACTTCTAATCAAGCTGCGGGCCTGTGGGGTATCGTCTCAGTTGTGCGACTGGATTCATGATTTCCTGTGAGGAAGGTCGCAGTTCGTAGTAATAGACGGCAAATCATCGAGTAAAACTGAAGTGATATCAGGTATTCCCCAGGGAAGCGTCCTGGGACCTCTGCTGTTCCTGATCTATATAAATGACCTGGGTGACAATCTGAGCAGTTCTCTTAGGTTGTTCGCAGATGATGCTTTAATTTATCGTCTAGTAAGGTCATCCGAAGACCAGTATCAGATGCAAAGCGATTTAGAAAAGATTGCTGTATGGTGTGGCAGGTGGCAGTTGACGCTAAATAACGAAAAGTGTGAGGTGATCCACATGAGTTCTAAAAGAAATCCGTTGGAATTCGATTACTCGATAAATAGTACAATTCTCAAGGCTGTCAATTCAACTAAGTATGTGTGTGTTAAAATTACGAACAACTTCAGTTGGAAAGACCACATAGATAATATTGTGGGGAAGGCGAGCCAAAGGTTGCGTTTCATTGGCAGGACACTTAGAAGATGCAACAAGTCCACTAAAGAGACAGCTTACACTACACTCGTTCGTCCTCTGTTAGAATATTACTGCGCGGTGTGGGATCCTTACCAGGTGGGATTGACGGAGGACATCTGAAGGGTGCAAAAAAGGGCAGCTCGTTTTGTATCACGTAATAAGGAAGAGTGTGTGGCAGATATGATACGCGAGTTGGGATGGAAGTCATTAAAGCAAAGACGTTTTTCGTCGCGGCGAGATCAATTTACGAAATTTCAGTCACCAACTTTCTCTTCCGAATGCGAAAATATTTTGTTGAGTCCAACCGACATAGGTAGGAATGATCATCAAAATAAAATAAGAGAAATCAGAGTTCGAACAGAAAGGTTTAGGTGTTCGTTCTTCCCGCGTGCTGTTTGGGAGTGAATGGTAGAGAGATAGTATGATTGTGGTTCGATGAACCCTCTGCCAAGCACTTAAATGTGAGTTGCAGAGTAATCATGTAGATGTAGATGGCCCACAAAGAGGTTGACATACGAGTGTGCCATGTGGGTGCCCATAGCTGTGCCGTGGATTTGTCTATGTACCCTCCCTTCAAATGAGAACTAGTTGTGGGTTAGGAACGTATGACCAGGTTCAATGAACTTGTGACTTAGGTGTATCAATATGCTGATTTTGCCTCAAGATGTACACCCACTATTTTAAAACAGGGCCTGTTTAAATATGTATTAAACACAGTTACAAGTAATCTTAAAAGCCTAAACATTAGGCTATTGCTCTGCAGAGAGCAACAATTCTCCTTTCATTCACTATTTCACTTCTATTCGTTGTATTCCAAATGCAGTCCAGGCATTGGCTTAGAGCCTAAACTTTATCATCACAGATTGCAGAACTACGCAGAAAATCGCCTGTACTTCTTATACTCTAAAAAGATCCACGATTCAGCTTAACTAACGTTTTTTGTACCACTAATAGTCTCAGCTCTTCAATATGTTTGCTGGAACTTTATTTCTGTAAAATTAGTATCTTATACTCTAAAAAGATCCACGATTGAGCTTAACTAACGTTTTTTGTACCACTAATAGTCTCAGCTCTTCAATATGTTTGCTGGAACTTTATTTCTGTAAAATTAGTATTATCAGTTGCTTTGCTGCTACAGTCCTTCCCCCATGCTTGAAGTAGAAATAACTAACAGGACTCGTCTTCTTACAAAACTGTTTAATAATGTTCTGTTTCACCCACGTAGCGAAAGGTTGGCAATCAATCTAGAAACTCCAAAAACCCAGGGTATCAACCTATCTTCGGATCCACTAGATTTTTTTCATTCTCGTTTTGCAAAAGGAAAGTGCCTAAATAATCTACAATCCTAAAGTATCCACATGGTATTGTGTTCTACGGGCTAGGGCATAATAGACACATAGCTAAAAAGGCCTAAATAAATTCAGAAAACCAATTTTAACTTTCAAAACGTGTAATGAGAGAAAAAACTAATTTTACGTTGCAAATTACTTTTTCAGAGTGCAGAATTACTTATATAATAAAATTGTTATTTCTTCAATAAAAATCATTATTACTACCAAGAAAAAAAAACTCAAATACGTGGTTCTAGCTCCATCATAAGTTGGAGTGAGAAGTATCTTTTTTTAATTTCTTCATGATGACAAGGTTCGGACATCTCTGTCAATTTTCAAACCATCCTACAAAGAAAATTACGATTGACATTAAATAATGCAACATTGCTCATTTTCTGGTTTTTGCCGATCAGCGTTTTTATCGTAACGTAAGAAATTATAATCATTCCAAATATCAGATGATTTTGCTTGTCGGCAGTTTACACGGCGATCGGATTAAAAAGCTGGTAGTTATTTTGGTCTTCGTACGTGTTTGCGGACCCTATGGTTTTCGATGCTGTAGTAATTAAATTGTAAAAATGTTTTCTCTTTGGAAGAATGAGTGTAACTGTGGTTTGTAAGTTGTAACTTCAAAACCTCTTACCTCAGGCATTAGAGAACTGTATTAAATTAGAGTTAGCTGTTGAGATGATTTCACATGGGTAACTCTCGTTTCATTAGGTACTATATTTTATTTAAGTGTAACGTATAGTAGTTTGACTACAGAACGTAGTCTACTGTAATATAGCGTCAACTACGTGTCGCGTCATTGTCTGACGCAACGCAAGAGTAGTCTGGTGTATTTCCAGGCACTTGAGACCAGTGTATCGTCATAGCTTGTTTGATATTGCGAGTGAGAATTGCCATCATTTATGCCATGTTTGCGTTGGCCTATATTTTTACTGTATGCAAAACAATGCAATGCAATATTGTGCCGCTTGCCTGGAGGAGTTCAGCCACATAATAAGAAGTTTAATGTACAATAAGAAGGGTTTTGTTATTTTTATGATTGTAAAATTTAAACTTTCATGGCTGGAATTGTCGCAATTAATAAAATATTCCGGGCTATTATGTCATGGTCGAAGGGATTTCACTTTAAAACCCGACGTTTCGTCCCCATCTGTGGAGGAAATTTTCAAGGGGGATAGTAACTTCGTTGAATGTCCGATTCACACCATGATTCGCTACTGACTGTTGCGAGCCAGGCTGTGAATCGGCCATTCAATAAAACAACGACCCCCCCTTGAAAATGTCCTCTGCAGATGGGGACGAAACATAGGGTTTTAAAGTGAAATCGCTTCGACCACGGCATAACAGCCCAGAATATTTTATTAATTGTATTTTTATGATGTGTTTTAAAGATTTTTAAATAATGATATTTTTGCTGATTTGTGTGGTTTTTTTTCCAATCGGCGGTTTTATTTTAACTTAATTACGTTTTGATATGGGAGTGTGCTCTCACATAAGTTCGCCCTGAGGATTTAAGATAAGTTGTATGATAAGAAATTTAATCTGAAAAAAGAAAGGATTTATTATTTTTATGATCTACTTAAAAACTTTTTAAAAAGTTCAATTTGCTCATTAGAGTACAGTATGTAAAACTATGTAAATCAGTTGTACGCACAGGCTCCTCCTCCCGTGGTGGTACATTGGAGTTTGACTATATAGTGCAAGAGGACTCACTGTCCTCCCCTTATTTCCACTCACAATGATTGGACAGAACAAATTGTCTGGTATAAGTGTTTGTTTATTCTAATAAACTTTACAATGTGCGCAGGCAGCGCGCCAACTGTGGCTCCTGGCTTAGCTGAGAGACATAGTGATACACGCCTGTCGACTATGGGGTCTCGAAGGTACCTGCTCTCCGCTCGGCCGTTACAACCGCTAATCTTACCTGTGCGCACAAAGGGCCTGGGAGAGCTACTTCTGCACGTAGGTTGCAAGATCTCCCTATAGGGAGCAGACTATACTGGACAGTCTGACCTGCCCAGTTTGGAAGCTGCCACCAGATGGAAGTTGGAGTGAGTTGCAGAGTCCAAACATCAGTTGTAAAAGTCTTGTCGTTTCAACATTGTGTTGTCGCACTAGTTGCGCTATGCATTTATTCTGTAACAAAAAGAAACGCAGTTTTTGCTCATTGGAGCACAGTAGGTAAAACTATGTCACTGGCTTGTTCATGCTGGTTGTTTGATTCTGTATTTAAGTCTTTCAGCATAATGCTGCACGTTATGGCTTTAGATTATTATAATTGAATGTAATTTTTGGTTACTGTATATAATACTGTTTTACTATGTTTTATGTGAAAGTATGACGCTTCTCTCCTCCGTTAGAGGCCTGAATAGTAAACTGATTTATTACTGTTACGATGATCTGCTTAGAGGGCAGTCTTCATGCAAATGGGCAGTTTAATTTATTTTTGGAATGGGGACTGCCACACTTTTTGGTTTTGAGTTGTAGTAAAGACATGTAACTTTTTAGGGATTGAACATAAATTATGTGTAATGTATAAAAGTGTAACTACTGAGGGTAGCCCACGCAACTGTAACATCTGCAGCTGATGTCATGTCATGGTGTAACACATAGCACACTGACGTGCCGTTAATATTAACAAAAAAATCCAAATATCTCTTGCACATAGTGCAGCTGTAGATGAAATGGATCAATCAATCAATCAATCAATTAGATCCACTGGAGGCCAATGAGTGGTGTTAGCGACAGAGTTTTTTGGTGTGTAGGATTTTTAAGTATATATGATTAATTTATATAAATGATATGCCCTCTAGTATTACGGGTAACTAAAATATTTCTGATTGCTGATGAGACTAGCGTGGTGCCGGCCTCGGTGGCCGTGCGGTTCTAGCCGCTGCAGTCCGGAACCGTGAGACTGCTACGGTCGTAGGTTCGACTCCTGCCTTGGGAATGGATGTGTGTGATGTCCTTAGGTTAGTTAGGTTTAAGTAGTTCTAAGTTCTAGGGGACTGATGACCTAAGATGTTAAGTCCCATAGTGCTCAGAGCCATTTGAACCATTTGAACTAGCTTGGTAGGAAAAGATATGTGCAACATTAGCTCAGTTTCAAATAGTACAGTTCATGACTAAATCACTGTATGACTCAGTTTTTACAGTTTCTAACACCCCCCCCCCCCCCCCATGAACCATGGACCTTGCCGTTGGTGGGGAGGCTTGCGTGCCTTGCCTCAGCGATACAGATAGCCGTACCGTAGGTGCAACCACAACGGAGGGGTATCTGTGAGAGGCCAGACAAACGTGTGGATCCTGAAGAGGGGCAACAGCCTTTTCAATAGTTGCTGGGGCAACAGTCTGGATGATTGACTGATCTGGCCTTGTAACAACAACCAAAACGACCTTGCTGTGCTGGTACTGCGATCAGCCGAAACCAAGGGGAAACTACAGCCGTAATTTTTCCCGAGGGCATGTAGCTTTACTGAATGGTTACATGATGATGGCGTCCTCTTGGGTAAAATATTCCGGAGGTAAAATAGTCCCCCATTCGGATCTCCGGGCGGGGACTACTCAAGAGGACGCCGTTATCAGGAGAAAGAAAACTGGCGTTCTACGGATCGGAGCGTGGAATGTCAGATCCCTTAACCGGGCAGGTAGGTTAGAAAATTTAAAAAGGGAAATGGATGGATTAAAGTTAGATATAGTGGGAATTAGTGAAGTTCGGTGGCAGGAGGAACAAGACTTCGGGTCAGGTGAATACAGGGTTATAAATACAAAATCAAATAGGGGTAGTGCGGGAATAGGTTTAATAATGAATAGGAAAATAGGAATGGGGATAAGCTATTACAAACAGCATAGTGAACGCATTATAATGGCCAAGATAGATACGAAGCCCATGCCTACCACAGTAGTACAAGTTTATATGCCAACTAGCTCTGCAGATGACGAAGAAATTGAAGAAATGTATGATGAAATAAAAGAAATTATTCTGATAGTGAAGGGAGACCAAAATTTAATAGTCGTGGGTGACTGGGGTTCGTCAGTAGGAAAAGGGAGAGAAGGAAATGTAGTAGGTGAATATGGATGGGGATGGGGGCGGGGGGGGAGGGGGGGGGGAGACATGAAAGGGGAAGCCGCCTGGTAGAATTTTGCACAGAGCATAACTTAATCATAGCTAACACTTGGTTCAAGAATCATAAAAGAAGGTTGTATACGTGGAAGAAACCTGGAGATACTGGAAAGTGTCAGATAGATTATATAATGGTAAGACAGAGATTTAGGAACCAGGTTTTAAATTGTAAGACATTTCCAGGGGCAGATGTGGACTCTGACCACGATCTGTTGGTTATGAACTGTAGATTAAAACTGAAGAAACTGAAGTGGGGAATGAGGAGATGGGACCTGGATAAACTGAAAGAACCAGAGGTTGTAGAGAGCTTCAGGGAGATGATTAGGGAACGATTGACAAGAATGGGGGAAAGAAATACAGTAGAAGAAGATTGGGTAGCTTTGAGAGATGAAATAGCGAAGGTAGCAGACGGTCAAGTAGGTAAAAAGACGAGGGCTAATAGAAATCCTTGGGTAACAGAAGAGATACTGAATTTCATTGATAAAAGGAGATAATATAAGAATGCAGTAAATCAAGCAGGCAAAAAGGAATACAAACGTCTCAAAAATGAGATCGACAGGAAGTGCAAAATGGCTAAGCGTGGATGGCTAGAGGACAAATGTAAGGATGTAGAGGCACATATTACCAGGGGTAAGATAGATACTACCTACAGGAAAATTAAAGAGACTTTTGGAGAAAAGAGAACCACTTACATGAGTATCAAGAGCTCAGATGGAAAAACAGTTCTAAGCCAGCAAGGGAAAGCAGAAAGCAGGAAGGAGTATATAGAGGGTCTTGAGGACAGTATTATAGGAATGGAAGAGAATGTAGATGAAGATGAAATAGTAGATATGATACTGCGTGAAGAGTTTGACAGAGCACTGAAAGACCCAAGTCGAAACAAGGCCCCTGGAGTAGACAACATTCCATTAGAACCACTGACAGCCTTGGGAGAGCCAGGCCTAACAAAACTCTACCCTCTGGGGAGCAAGATGTATGAGACAGGCGGAATACCTTCAGACATCAAGAAGAGTATAATAATTCCAATCCCAAAGAAAGCAGGTGTTGACAGATGTGAAAATTACCGAACTATCAGTTTAATAAGCCACTGCTGCAAAATACTAACACGAATTCTTTACAGATGAAGCTGACCTCGGGGAAGATCAGTTTGGATTCCGTAGAAATGTTGGAACACATGAGGCAATACTGACGCTACGACTTATCTTAGAAAATAGATTAAGGAAAGGCAAACCTACGTTTCTAGCATTTTTAGACATAGAGAAAGCTTTTGACAATGTTGACTGGAATACTCTCTTTCAAATTCTGATGGTGGCAGGGGTAAAATACAGGGAGCGAAAGGCTATTTACAATTTGTACAGAAACCAGATGGCAGTTATAAGAGTCGAGGGGCATGAAAGGGAAGCAGTGGTTGGGAAGGGAGTGAGACAGGGTTGTAGCCTCTCCCTGATGTTATTCAATCTGTATATTGAGCAAGCAGTAAAGGAAACAAAAGAAAAATTCGGAGTAGGTATTAAAATCCATGGAGTAAGAAATAAAAACGTTTTAGGTTTGCCGATGACATTCCACAGTAATTCTGTCAGAGACAGCAAAGAGCAGCGAACAGAATGGACAGGGTCTTGAAAGGAGGATATAATATGAATATCAACAAAAGCAAAACGAGAATAATGGAACGTAGTCGAATTAAATCGGGTGATGGTGCAGGAATTAGATTAGGAAGTGAAACGCTTAAAATAGTAAATGAGTTTTGGTATTTGGTGAGCAAAATAACTGATGATGGTCGAAGTAGAGAGGATATAAAATGTAGACTGGCAATGGCAAGGAAAGCATTTCTGAAGAAGAGAAATTTGTTAACATCGAGTATAGATTTAAGTGTCAGGAAGTCATTTCTGGAAGTATTTGTATGGAGTGTAGCCATGTATGGAAGTGAAACGTGGACGATAAATAGTTTAGACAAGAAGAGAATAGAAGCTTTCGAAATTTGGTGCTACAGAAGAATGCTGAAGGTTAGATGGGTAGATCACATAACTAATGAGGAGGTGTTGAATAGGATTGGGGAGAAGAGGAGTTTGTGAGACAACTTGACTATAAGAAGGGATCGGTTGGTAGGGCATATTCTGAGGCATCAAGGGATCATCAATTTAGTATTGGAGGGCAGCGTGGAGGGTAAAAATCGTAGAGGGAGACCAAGAGATGAATACACTAAACAGATTCAGAAGGATGTAGGTTGCAGTAGGCACTGGGAGAAGAAGAAGCTTGCACAGGATAGAGTAGCATGGAGAGCTGCATCAAACCAGTCTCTGGACTGAAGACTACAACAACAACAACACACAATTCAACAAAACCTAACGTTTTAAATTCGCAGAATGGGCATATGATTAGTGAAACTGAACCGTTCAAATTTCTAGGTGTTCAGATAGATAGTAAACTGTCGTGGAAAGCTCACGTCCAGAATCCTGTTCAAAGACGTAATGCTTCCATATTTACTATTCGAACAGTATCTGAAGTAAGTGATCGTTCAACATGAAAATTAGTCAAGTTCGCTTATTTTCATTCGCTTTTATCATATGGTATTATGTTTTGGAGTAACTCTTCCCATTCTAAAAGGATATTTTGGCTCAGAAACGTGCGTTTCAGGCAATAAATAGTGTAAATTCACGAACCTCTTGTCGACCTATATTCACTAGTCTGGGTATTTTGGCATTGGCCTCTCAATATATATGTTCTTTACTGTCATTTCTTGTTAACAATATTAGCTTATTGCCAAGAATAAGCAGCTTTCACTCAGCTAATACACGGCAGGAATCAAACCTAGATTTGGATCGGAATTCCTTAGCTCCTGTGCAGAAAGGTGTATACTGCTGCATTCATTTTCAATAAGCTACTGCTAGAATTGAAAAATCTTAGCAGTAATCCACGCTCTTTCAAATCGAAACTGAAGAGTTTCCTCCTGGGTCACTCTTCTTCTGTCGGGGAGTTACCTGAAATAACGGAAAACCTAAATCAGGATGGCAGGGCGCGCTTGATATGTAATTATAAATAAGAAGACTCGCATTTTTCATGAAAGTAGCAATTAGATATCCATTAATTAGCATATTTTCGAGAGCTTTATATTTAAGTGACGTAGGTATTCGAATTGAACGAAAAAAATGTAATGAGTGAAATGAGTCTCAAACCAGCGATTTTCATTATCGAGACTACTGATTTTTGTCCATCTTCATGTATTTTATCCTTGATGGAATTTCTATTAGAAGATACAAATCTGTTTAAAAATTTGCATCATCTGGGTGTCGAACCTACAATCTCCACAAGGCGCACGAGCATTCCACCACACAGCCTGTCGAGAAAAATCGACCTTGCTTTAGCATATTATCAACGGTCGGAAAACTTCAAAGTCGATTTCCTTGAGACTTTTTAAGAGTTGCATTAAACTATTTTCCGAGATTTGCGTTCTGATTTTCACGTACTATAAATGTAAAAAATTACAAAAATCCGTTTGCCATGGTTTTTTTTTTTTTTGTGATATGTTACAATACAGCATCACCGGTCTATTGCGGTCTAACTGTGTTGGCCCCTTGTTACGTCAGACGGTCTCAAAACTATGAAAAACGACTGCGAGACAACGCGATATCCTGGCTCC